>NW_011495032.1:25122183-25216285 GCF_000754665.1 Bison bison bison | reverse complement strand
AACATTCAGAAAACGAAGATCATGGCATCTGGTCCCATCACTTCATGGGAAATAGATGGGGAAACAGTGTCAGACTTTATTTTTGGGGGCTCCAAAATCACTGCAGATGGTGACTGCAGCCATGAAATTAAAAGACACTTACTCCTTGGAAGGAAAGTTATGACCAACCTAGATAGCATATTCAAAAGCAGAGACATTACTTTGCCAACAAAGGTTTGTCTAGTCAAGGCTATGGTTTTTCCTGTGGTCATGTATGGATGTGAGAGTTGGACTGTGAAGAAGGTTGAGAGCCGAAGAATTGATGCTTTTGAACTGTGGTGTTGGAGAAGACTCTTGAAAGAGTCCCTTGGACTGCAAGGAGATCCAACCAGTCCATTCTGAAGGAGATCAGCTCTGGGATTTCTTTGGAAGGAATGATGCTAAAGCTGAAACTCCAGTACTTTGGCCACCTCATGTGAAGAGTTGAGTCATTGGAAAAGACTGTGATGCTGGGAGGAATTGGGGGCAGGAGGAGAAGGGGACAACAGAGGATGAGACAGCTGGATGGCATCACTGACTCGATGGACATGAGTCTGAGTGAACTCCCGAAGTTGATGATGGACAGGGAGGCCTGGCGTGCTGCAATTCATGGGGTCGCAAAGAGTCGGACACAACTGAGCAACTGAACTGAAGTGAACTGTGCTTGAAGTGTTTCTATAGAAAATAGGTGAAAGGAATCTGTATATATTTTTTGAAACAAAAATTTGAAAATGTTTTGTTTTCAATGTCAAAACAATGTTCCAAATGTCAAAAATGTCTATTTTAAAACCTGTAAATTAGTCTCCTCTGTTAGCCTGTGCATTCCCTGAGATTCCTTTTTAATCCTGACCCAATCTGCTTCCTCTTCCCTACCATCACTGACTCAGCCTTGGTTCAGGCTCTCATATTCTCTCAAGAGTGAGTCTCCATACTCAATTATACTAGTCTCCATACTCAACTACACTTCACTCCCTTCCTCTCAATCCATTCTTTACACTACCAGCTGAGCTATCTAATTTGAACCTTTCCTGCTTGAATTCTTCCATTGGTTTCCAGATAGGTCCAAACTCTCAGTATAGTATGCTAGAGTTTCTGTGTCCTAGTCCTGTTTGGGTCATCTCCTTCCACACTTCCAGTTAGCATTCCAAACTCTACATCCCAACAAACAAGAAAAAGCTCCACCCTTTCCAGCCTCTAGGGCTTTGTGGATGCTTCAACTTCTGCTAGAAGGTCATTGCTCATCTCTTAACTAATTCCTTATATTTTAAGACAATCAGTAATCTCAAAAGGAGAAATTCTGACTTAGTAAGACTGGATTAGCTTTCCTTGCCATGTACATCCATAATACCCCTAGTTTTCACTCCGTCATAGTACTTACAATCTGCACTATAATTTTAAGTCTACCGTGAGGGTGGGCTGTGTCTTTTATCTTCTACTACAGTGTTTCCAACACAACAGGTGTCAAAATTTTTTGATGACCCTTCAAAAAAGGAACTGATAACAACTGAAATTCCATTTGGCTTGAAGTTTCTCTCATGCCCTCAGTCCCACCACTCTCCTTTACTTTATCCTGCCCATCTGTGACTCTAAACTTCTCCAAATTACTTCCAGGCCTTTCCTACCTAAGAAACTTCAACCTCCGTATTGTCTATCACAGCAAGTCCAAAACCTGGCTTTCCAAAGTCTTAATGTCTGTTTGGTTCTATATGTTCTGCTTTATATTAATTCTCTATGCTCCTTTACTTCTGGTCACTTCAAGTATTATGCCTTCATTTTCCCTATTGAAATCCCACTTGTCAAGACCCAGCTCAATAATCATTCCCTCATTGTAGTCTTCCCTAGCTCTTCAAACACATATTGAATATGTAGTTTATCACTTATTGGGGTACTTACATGTCATCTTCTTTGATGTCACCACTTCTTGGATGAGCCTTCTCTCCTCACAAGATGCCTTCAGCTCCTGGGGGGCAGGAATCATGTCACACACTCAGTACACAATAATGATTCAATTTTAAGAAAGTGAACATATTATTTACATTATACCAATAAAATGAAGGCCACCCTAATATGGAATTTGGCCTTAAGTTTGAAAGACACCAGGTAGTGCAGTGGTAATGAATCCACCTGCCAACGCATGAGATGTGGATTTGATCCCTGGGTTGGGAAGATACACCCTGGAGGAGGAAATGGCACCTGCTTCAGTATCCTTGCCTGAAAAATCTCATGGACAGAGGAGCATGGCTGCCTACAGTCCATGGGGTCACAAAGAGTCAGACAGGATTTAGCAACTGAGTACAGCACGAGAAGATAAAAAAAGATTAGTCACTATCTAAGTTTGCCCTTTGCAGAGAAGTATATAAACTGGGGAGATGAATCACACAGGTGTAGGTGTAAATGAGAGTAATTTTACTTTTGGCTAGTCGTTACTAAAGGTTCAGCAGTTCATTACTATACATTTTCCCCAGGTCATATTTTCTCTAGGGACATTTAGTTAATCATCTTGAATATTACATAGTGGGTTTTATAGAGAATTGCAACATCCTGTAACATTATATTGTTAAGGTTGGGCATGTGAGTCAAAAGGAAAAAGATACCCCACACCTATTATCCCCTACAATATTTTTTAAGGTGACAACAGAGCAAATGGGAGTAGACCATGCTTCTCCTCAAGCAAAAGTTCCTTCTAAAAATACAAAGGTCTAACTGAAAAGATTATTTGATGCTGTGAAGCACAACAGCATTGTCAAGCCAATAAAGATAGTTGTTTTGGTAACTTTTCAGTAATCTCAAATTGCTTCATGTTATGTTCCTGGAGCCACTAGCGGATTTCCATTTTTGAGTTTCTCTTTCTATAAGCAGAAACTGAAAACTATATAGTTCAAAGCAAAATGGAAAATACATTAGAATCTCATCTTTACAAGGTCTGTGGCTTTGGGCAAGGTCTGTGGCTTTGACTTCTCTGAGTCATTTTTTATATATAAAATGTTAATAGTAATATGCATTTTGTAGAACTGCTATAAGAATTACCAACATACATAAAATAAATAACACCATACCTGGCATACAGTGAGTGTGCAACTATTATTCTAATGTTAGTTGATTTTTGTTTTGATGTATCATACTGAGTAATGAAAGTCATACTATATCAAACAATTGCTATTCTGATGCAAAATACCTAAAATATCATACTAACAATCATATTTGTTGATAACCTCATAAAATCAAGATACAATCACTGTTGTCATTAATATGATCTTTAATAAATGGAATAATGCACCATTTTACAGCAAGCCTTTTTTAAACCTAAAGAACTCCCTTAAAATCTCCTTCTCGAATGTCTCTGTATCAATACAATCTTTTTATTTAGGTTTATATATATCAAAGCATTTACTTACAATTATTCATAGAAAACTCTTTAGTGGCTTAATGTCAGCTTTCATAGTGGCATCCATAGATAATACAAAAGAAAAGTGATTTGCTTTATTTCATACTCACACCGATCCATCAAACACAACTTACACAGCATAGCAAGGTCTCAGACAGCTTATACAAAAGCAAAATAACTGAAAGCAATTATTCATAAATTCATATATGATATTCTATTGGTAATGTAAGAGCAAAACACACCAACAAGAGATACCCGTTAACAAGAAAGAGGGTTCTGAGGAATTGCCAATATTTTTCAGCCTTTCTCATTAGAGAAAAGCATCCTCAGAAATGAATACTCTGTAGCTTATGTTTCTCCTGTCCATTTAGAAAAAGCACGGTGGCTACACATTTCCATGTTTCAGCTACTACAACACCCTAAGAGTTAGTGTATTTTACAATTATCCACTTATCTTCATCTGAAAAATTATCAACAGAAAATTAATGATGATTCCAGCTTATACAAACACTTATACAATATGATCTCTATGGAAACATGACAAGGCATACAAAAACTGCTTAAATAAATAAATGTGACCAGAAAAAGAAAAGCCACAGACTCTAAGCGATTTAGCATTAAACCAGGACTTATCTTTGAAGCTCATCTTTTATTAGTATTTCAGTTTTCTTACTGTTAAGCTTTAAAAATGTGTTTCCCTATCACATTTCAGAGGGTTGGTAATAAGGTGGAGAGCCTGAGACAAGAGACTTGTTACAAGTAACTTCACTGCAAGGATTTTAGATATACAGCTTACTAATTTGGAGTTTGAACTTGTCTGGAAGAAAAATTCTATTTGGATGTGATGATGTGATAAATAGGTTACCGTAGGTTATCTTCTCAAAACCATCCAAGCTATTACTAAAGCTATAAACTCACTAGTTCACTTTTGAAGACAGTTTAATAATGTTAAATTACCTCTTGAAAAATTTTATTTCTGAGGAACTACTTTACCAAATTCCCCCATTAAAAAATGAAACGAAATGAACTGTCTCATGTATAACTATTTAACCAAACAACAGAAACGGGTTGAAGACTGTGCTTCAACTCTAAGGCCTACATATGCTGTAACATGTAGCGAATTAGTTGAGTCATTTCCCTCTATTCAGTAATTATAAAACTGGGCAAGTTTTTACAATTAATGAAATTTGGTATCTATGTAAGTTAAGTCAAATCGTAAGATGAAACATTAAATGAACTCTGTGTGTAACAAAAACTTAAATATTCAACTGTATCTAATTGCTTGTTTGCTATCAATTGAAGTTTTTCCATGTGCAAAGGGATGAAAGAGACCCTGAGTTTTTAAGTAATATTATGTCTATAGAGTGAGTCTAAAACAGGAAGATGGTTTTGAAATCTTAAAGTACAAATAAAATGGAAAAAAACCTACATGTTGCCTTTTAAAACATTAATGACAAAAACAAGTTGCAGTTTAAAATACAGTAATTTGCTTAATATTGTCATAAACTGGACGTGCTAATCGGTGATAAGATTCTTTGTCTCTTACCCAGATTTTAAAATCTGGGTCTCAAATTAAGTTAAAAAAATAATTTTATAACATTTAATAGTAACACGATGGATATCACAGTAATAACGGAATTAGAATTTTCAAGATATATTTATTTGGGGCATAATTTTAATACACAGCATAAATTCTTAAATATTTACTTTTCAAATGTTACCAGCCATGAGATAAACCTTTTCTTTATATGTACAACACTCAATTTTAACCACTTAAAAGTTAAATGAAAGTTGTTATAGTCCAGTCTATGTTGCAAAAAACAATGACAAGTATTTCAAAAGTGGTCTGCAAAAATGTTTGTAGATAATACTTGATTGTTGTAGGGTTTGCTTTCAAAAGTTAATCTTGCATTTTGTGTTTAATATTTGATGCAAAGAAATATGTAAAATGTTGTGGCTCAATCATAATGTTAAGCCTGCTGCAATATAGGTTAAAAATAACAATAAAGTGATATACAATTCTGTATGCATGGCTTTTTAGTTATAAACTATTGTATAAAATCACAGAACTCCACAATTTGACTAAAAAAAAAGTTAGATAATATAAACTGAAGTGCTTATTTGCTGACAATCTGATGGTTAGATCTACTGTCAAATGGAAACATCTTAATTCTGAATTCTACCCTATTTAACCATAAATGGAGTAATGAACTTGAATATAACAAAGCATAATTTTAGGTGTTCTTAAATATAAGTAGGTATGAAAATAGTAAAAACTGAGGAGAAAATGGCAAAAGAACCAAAGAAATTTTGTGTGAAGAACTGAGACTTAAGTGTTGAGAAGCTTGAAGCATCCTGAATAACAAATGTTGGAGAGGATGACCAGTCGGTCACCCTCCTTTTTATTTTATCTGCTGGTTAAGATAAACAGATACAAAATTAAACAGGAGGGAAGCAGAATAAATGTGAAGAAAACCTTCCAGACACAGAAGATTGCAAGTCAGATAACCAAGGGACAGAGTAAGACAGAAACTAACAGGTGAATGAAATAAAGTAGACCCAGAGTGCCATCCAGGGATTTCCTCTTTTCTTGTATGTTAATCAGGGAACCTGTAGAAAAGCCTACTTTTGATAATATTTGTGTAAACTAGTTCAAATAGTGATTTGCCAGATTTACTTAATCAAGGATTATCATCTAGGAGTGGATCACACAAGGTAGTTTTGGCTAAAGTTTACACAGTTCAGAATCTAAAAGTTAAAATGAACTTTTATTTGCTGATGAGCAAACTGACAGTAAAAGGTATGAATATTTAGAAAAATCTTACTCTGAAAGACTCCTGGGGTATCTATGGGAGAATTACATAATTTCTAGGATAATTGATCTAGATAATCAACCAACATGTGTGTACAGATTCCAAGTTTAAGAAGTTAGCTTGGAAGATAGAGTAATATATATAGCAATCTGTGAATAGTTATTGATATGTAATAGCCTGCATACAACTGGTAGTAAGTTTAACATAAATTTATAAAAGGTTGTAAAGAAATAGAATGTAATCTCATATTCTAGGAGCTAATTACCTCCAATGAAATATTTTTATAAATAAGAAAAAAGTTTGTGAATTTCATTTGGCTTTAGAAGCCAGGATGGAAAATATTTTAAATAAACATACTTGCCAAATTTTGTGATAATTCCCACTGAAACACATACTTATTTGAGTGTTCCTACCTTTAATTATTGTCACATTCAGAACCAACACATTTTCCAGAGTGAGTGGATACACCTAAGGAAGCTATACAAATTGCTTTATAAAAACAGTATTTTCCTTCTATTCTTCCTACAGCCTCTTCTATTAGTTCTCTGGATTAGTAAAATTTTCTAAAGTCATTAAAAGTAGAAATTTTCAAAATGAAGTGCAAGGACTGATGGGACACATTAAACTAATTCCACCAGGTCAAGAATGGAATCAGTTTAGGAAAAGGTCTCTGTTCCCACAATTCACCTTTGCCTTTCCCATTTAGTTTTGTAATATAAGAATGTCGGGAGTGAAGAGAAGTTAAATGATTTTAAGATTCATGATGGCACATGTGGGATTGAATTTCGTCTTGAATTAGTAATTATTTCTCAAGCAACAAACACCACAGACATGTCTGTACATCTTCTTATGTTTTCCTAACTCTAAAGCCATTAAGGTATCTGGTTTGGCTTATATTCAAGCCACAATTGTGCTGGAGTTTAATGACTAAATTTCTTACAAAATGTTAGTCCATCATGCATTCTGTCATACAGCATGTAGGCAGTGTGGTGTGGATGAAAGAGATGTTAAGAGAGCAAGCCTAGGTTAAAAAAATCACAGCTTTGTCATTTACAAGGTGTAGACCTCAGGCAAACTAGCTAGCTTCTCTTAGCTTCAGTTTCCCCTACTGTAAAATGGGAATGGTAACCACAATGCTCATATGGTTGTCATGAGGAATCAAAGAGATAATGTATTTGTATCGCAGCATTCAGTATGTAATAAATGGCCAATTACTATTTGTATCTTTGCCTTCCCATAACTTTTTACACCAGTATTTTTTTTCCCCAACTATGCATTTATAAAGAGGGAACTTTTTAGGAGCTACCATTAAATCATTTTGTCTACATTCAATTCAAATTAAGTTCTTTCAAAGACTTAGTTCTGATATACAATTATGATAGTTAAGGGAATTATTTTGATTACCTATTATGATGCTTTTAAGGTTACAATACTTTTAAGGTTGAATTTTAGTATTTTTTTCATTAAATGAATGGCCTCTTATTCAAAGGAGCCCAAATGATTTTCCACATGCAAAAATTTTTGAATACAGTTAAATATTAGATTTAAGATACATTTATTATTAAATAGTTTGCAAATGAGTGTTTTATGTAATTTTGCTTGCTTGTATATTTGCAAACAGATTCTAAATCAGTCTGAGGTAAATTTAACTTAAAATTTATTAAAATGATCTACACTCTCTATTTCTCCTACTTTACCAAGAGTCTGCTAATAAAAACATAGAGAAAGAAAATTATTCGTTTTAAGCATGCCTGCATAAAATGGGAAACTATAAGGAGTTCTTTTAATTTGGTATACCAATTTTTGAGAGCATTTTACTATTAAATACCAAAAAATCCTGAAAAACTTACAATCATCTGGCCCAAACACAGTGTAGTAGAATGTAAGGCAACTCTTCTTCTGTCTGGAAAAGATCAGTTAGACCTCAAATGGTCATTTATCTTTGATGCTTCCAATTGAAGAAGAAATAGAATTTATTTTGACTCAAAGGTGTTCTACAATTACTTAAAAATAATATCCTGAAATGCAGTTGGAAGACATTTAAAATTAAGAGAACCAAGGGAAATTTTACAGGAAAAAATATAAATAAATCATTACATAGATAAAAAAATAAATGAAAAATTTTTATGCCAGATGACTGAAAAATATATTAAGGGTCTGAATGAATAGAAGGGCCAATAACATACAAAAGGTGGAAATCTTGGGCACTAGCAAAATAATGTCATTTCTAAGATTTCAAAACTGTGTTCATCAATCCAGCTGAATAAATGTTTAAGCACTGTGACATCTCTCTTCATAAGATCACAATAGATGGCAAACAAAAGAAGGCTTATATACACAAGTAAGTCATACATATTTTGGATAGCAAATTGAGAAACAGAGTCTGTCTTTTTTTTTTTTTTTTGACAGAGTCTGTCTTTAGCTAAGTGATGCAGATAGAAGAATATGAGTGTGAAAACTTTGTTCAGGAGATAAAAATCTCAATCAGGAATTTGTGTTTTCCTGTGAGCTTTTTATCTCCAGAGAAATCTAAGAACTGAAAGTCTATGAAGTAATCTGAGAATCTGGGGGAAAAAGTGAGCTCTTCATTGTTTGCAAATTGATAGAAAATAATTTGTGCTTATAAAAAAGGCCCTTATTTGACATAAAGTGCTTTATTTATAAAGAAAAAAAACATGCAGAAGTTGTTTTAGAGACGATTATCAGTAATGAAAGAAGCAAAGGAAGCTTTAAAAAAAAAACATGATCTGAATATACATGATGTTATCACTAAAAGGTACATTCTAATATAATGTAAAATCATAAAACGATGCTCACATATCAAAGATATAAAAACTGGCAAATGGAAAAACTATGAAAATAAGATTAGTGAAGAAACACAGTTTTGAAAAGAGAGAGGTAAGTCTCAGTCTGCTCAAAAATTATAGGTTTGGCAGCAATTCTTCCTTCCACAGGGACTTGGCATGCCAGTTGAACGATTTTTCCACACAGTGTTTTAGGTCATGGGAAAAGGAATAATTTCCAGATAAAGTTACTAGGCCTCGTTTGGGAAAATATAAAAAGATACTACAGGTTCACAACTATGAATTACTTTTGAAGTTATTTTGAACAGGATGTAATTTTATTTATGTCAAACACAGCATATTCAGAGAATGAAGACTATAATACTACATTGTGTTAACCATCTACCTACTTAAAAATTCCATAAGGAAAGCTCTGTAAGTTTTCTGATAAAAATGTGCTTCTTAAATAAATGAATATGGAACATGAACATATATATATAAAATAAAATGGAAAACAGCTAATATTTGACTTGCTCTTTGTTCTGTGCTCTTACGAACTTCCAAAACCAGAAACCAAGTATATTAATTAAAATGCCCGGAAGGAAATGTTTAGGATTTGGAAGGATAAAAGAAATGGCATTTCAAATTAGGTTTTGGTAGTTCCTTCTTTAGAGCCCTTTGAGACGTTTCTGCATTCTCCATAAGGAGAGAGAAAGCAAGAAATCAGGTAGCTGCTTTCTCTTGTGCAAAAACTCACTGTCAAAGAACTGACCTGCCAAAAGTATGGAGGGTGAGGAAGGAAAATGTTCATATCTTGGAAGAATGTGTGCTCTGTTAGGAAGAGAGCTTACGAGAAAGCTTATTTGTGGCCTACAGACTATTGCACATTCAAACAAAACACAGAGAAAAGAATGTCCAACAGATGATGCGTTCAGGAACGTATCAACATACAAACTAGCTTGTGCCCAGAAATAAAACATGGATACCAGACACCACTGCAGTCAAACCTGTCTTAATTTGCTTCTGATTTAATGACCTTTAGAAACTGGTCCAAACTGATTATCAGCAATACATTGTTTCTGCTTTTTTTTCTTAAAAAAATATTTTGAGACCACTTTTGATACACACACATATAATTCTGTGGTCATAACAGACAAATATAACTTCAGCGAGACTAAACAAAAGTGCAAAACTTAAAAAAAATTAAAAAATATGGAAGCATAAGCTAAATTTTTCTGCATAGCTGAAATCTATTTAAAGCAAGTCCTTGTTGCAGGGGTAGGAGGGGGTACTGACAGGAGGATAAAGCAGTTTTTTCTTTTAATGTCTTCTGCACATTTAAATGATGCAAAAAATAATTTCACTCCATAGGTTTGAAAACATTTCACAGACAGTTCATCCCTATATCTTTAGACACCATCGTCGTGGCAGTGCCTCCGTCTGCAAGGTAAACAGTGGTGCTGGATTTGGAATGCACTGCCCTGTCTTTGCCATTGTTGTTGACCTCACAGTCCAGTGGTTCAGTGGAAATGACCCAGGTGGAAGGGCGCCACCGCTTAAGAGAATAGGGAGTTTTCACTCGTTTCTTGATCTTTTCACCAGATCCTGATTTGCCATCTTGTGTTGAGTCACCTACTGAAAATAAAAGTGCAGAAAAATGAACTATACATAAAGAAACTACTAAAAAGTAAAAATTAGGGTTGTAAATGGAAAAGAGATCAAATGAACATCTACAGGAGAAGCTACCAGACATTTCTTAAAATTTATGATGCCAGATAGTATTTTTCTAACTTTACCAAATTATTTTTGAGATTCTTTAAGCACGATGTTTCTATAATTGGTTGAATTATTCTATAGGCAAGGAAGAAAATATAGAAAAACCTCAAAAAGCAAAAACAGAGGAAAAAATTCCAAGTTCTCAACTATGTTCTCAAATCCTTTGGTTATTGGTAGAAATCCTAATTTGGCAAAATGCATTTAATCTTTCTATTTCATGATCAAAGCAGGCACCTAGAATATAATTATTTTTTCAGAAGAATGACATAAACACTAGAGTGTAAATTTTCTAGTAACTTCCCGTTCCCATACCTGACAAGACATTTTAAAAATGTGGACCCTTGCTATAATTTATGTCAACTCTTCAATACAAGCTACTCAAGCAAGGGGCTAGATTCTACAGATTTTTTGACAATCTAATCCCAGTAGCCCATTTTGTAGTCTTTGACAACAAACATAAAATGCAACTTCTTCATAACTGCTATCAGTCTAAAAGAAATGTCATTTTGTACAATAATGACTGTTTTAGTGAGCTCTCCTGTCTTGTGTTATAATCCCTCAACGGCCATAAACCAAGCATCAGGTTATTTGTGTAAGTGGCTAAGGGCCCCATAGCACCGTGCTACAGGCACACAGCTCCTGAAAAAACTGACATGAAAAACCAAGAATAACTTTGTAGTTTCTTTACAGTGACTTTTCTGAATTTTCTTTGTACTTTTCAGATTTATTAAGATTAGTCTGATAAAACCTAAATGTGTATATAATAGGTATAATATGCTCAACAAAGTGCTTCTAAAGTTGTATTGATTATCATTTTACTCAGATGCTTTAAACTAGAAAGTACAAAATCTCAACTATGTACAGCAAGTATGTGAGCTGCATTATAAGCTGCATAAGATACACATTAAGTTGGTAATTATTCTGATTATTGTGACATTGACTTTTTAATTATCAGCAAAAAATTACCTTTTTAAAAACAAATGTCTAATTACTTTTGAAATCCAACCAAATGTGGTAAAAGTAAATAACTGCTAGTTGAAACATAATCTGTTTCTAGCTAAGTATATTTAAATGGTCTCAAAATCCCTCCATTTACACAATCCCTCCACTTACACTGCAAACTGTTGCCATCAAGGACATTGGTGGCTGAAAGATCCAGAGAATTAGGCCTCTGTGCTCTTCTAGGCTTTGATGGTCCGGGGTCTGCTACTGTGCTTGGAACACCCTGTGTGAGAACTTCTTGCTCAGAACATGGATTGCTGTTGTTGTTGTTGGAATTAGTTCGGCCGCCTTCTAGGGGCCGTTCTCTCCTGTCCACAAGACGATCCAGAACACCTTCATCATGGCCAGCCTGCTGCTCTCGTCTCAGTAAAGGTTCATGCTCATCAGGACTAGAATTAATGTTCAGCCGAGTGTCCTCACCAATGAACTGATTCTGCAGCATTTCTTGGGCTCTGTGTGCCACTGTGTTAGCTGTCTGGCCAGATGGTACTACGCCATTGGCATACTGAGTAGTGGCAGTATGGGAATTAACGCTGTGGTTTCTACCTGCCACACCATTCATAGTGACTGTCACTATATGAGGTTCTGCAGCATTGATTGTATTCATCTTGGCAACTCCAGTTTCTACTTGTTTCAAGTTTGATTTGTGCTTGCTGCCAAATTTCAGCCTGGGCTCCTTTGTCGAATTTTTGGTGTTTAAAGGCAAACTAGTAGGTCTCTTAGGAAGGTTCTGTTGCTTGGGGAGAGGATAGATCTGAGCAGGTGGGACATCAGGAATTAAACATGCTTGGCCATTTGCAGCCTGTGTGAAGTCCTGCTGCCCAGTCACTTCAACTGCAAGCTTTATAAGTGGGTAAAGCAAGCTAGAACTGGTACTGCTCAGTGGGTCTGGCCCACTGAATTGTTTAAGAGAATGCTCCATGAGATTCTCATCAGAACTTTCCTTGAGATTTTTATCGACTTCTTTTGGGTCCAGCTTGTTGGTCTCCAAGTCTTCTTCGGTCAGTTGTAAGCAGACAGGGGTTGGCCCGACTGGCTGTGAAACATTGGTGGCATGCAGACTTGTTTCATCTGGGTATGGCACCTCGGATATAGTGGTCATGCCAGTACTTGGAGTGAGGCCAGTGGTGTTTGTGGTTGTGGTGTTGGTAGACAAGCTGGTGACACTTGTTTCAGGGCTGGGGATTCGAGCTTGTGCTTGCTGCCGTTCATAGTTAATTGAGTTTCGGTTCTTTTCCCCTATAGTCAAAGGTGTGCTGGACATCGAATGCTCAGAGGAAATGTTCTTCACAATGCTGTCAGTGTGATGAATAGAATCTTCAATGTATGAGGAAGAAGAATAATCTGGATAAGGGCCAATCTTTGGCACACGCCTATTGTGTGACAGGTTGCTTAAAGAAAGAAAAAAGTGTCACATTGAGAATACATTTATGACAAAGTGACTCTTCAAGTTTAACAACTCTGATTTTTAAAGTACAAACTGCCCTCTCTTTTATTCCTAACCCACGTTAATTCTTGAAGCTATTTAAAAATTCTAACCAAATGTTAATCCAGTATTGACAAATATGAACTAATAATTTGTTACAGGCTAGTTTAATGCCATTTAAGCCTATCAGAAAACTGATGGGGATCTATATGATTTTTATAGATTCTCATTATTTTAGTTTATAAGAGTTATTAATTTTAAAAAATTTCCCCTATAGTTTTGTAATGTTAGCAAATATGTCTTTATGAATTGTATATTTGCTCAATTAGACATAAATGTCCATGAAAGAAGGAACCAAGACACTTGTCTTTTGTGTTTCTGTAATTCTAGATACACAGTGGCTACTCAACAAATATATTACCAATTAAGTTCCAAATGGTAAAAAGAATACAAGCTTTTAGGCTGTTCCAAAGTGCTCCATTAAGTGGCATACTCTAGCAAAGGAACATATCTTCCTAGGTAGAGACTGAGCCATATCAATGGAAGTCCTAGAGCCTAGAGTATAAGGCAGAATGTGATACTCAGATTAAAAAAAAAAAAAATCTAAGACTCAGAACTGCTCTCCAGTTTACCAAGGGTTTTACACTGTAACTGTCACATCTTGAGAATGATGGTTCTTGGGCAGCATACTGTAATCTAGTTATGTTTTTAAAAATAAAAACCAGGCCAAGATACCTAAGCAACCCAATATTGTTCACTGATAGGTGAACAAATATACTATATGATTTTACTTTTATGTTGAATCTAAAAAACCAAACAAATGAACAAACAAAACTAAACAGAAACACAGGCAGGGATACAGAGAAGAAACAGGCAGGAGCCAGAGAAGAAGGGGTTGGAGGGAAGAAAAGGATAGGTGAAGGAGACGAAGAGGTATAAAATTCTACTTTCAGAATAAATGAGTCATAGGTATGAAATGCACACTGGGGGGAATACAGTAAATAACTATGTGATATCTTTGTATGGTGATATACCATAACTAGACTTATCTTGGTGATCATTTTGAAATGTACAGAAATAACAAATCACTATGTTGTATAACACAAACTAACATAATGTTGTAGGTTAATTATATTTTTTAAAAAAACTCACAGAAAAAGCAATAAGATCTGTGGTTAACACAGGCAGAGGGGAACAGGTAAGGGGAATGGGATAAAGGCAGTCAAAGGTCTTTCAGTTGTAAGATAAATAAGTACTAGGGATCTAATATATAGGATACAAACAATTAACACTGCTCTATGCTATATATGAAAGGTGTTAAGACCGAGTTCCCTGGTGACACAGTGGCTAAGACTCTGAGTTTCCAATGCAGGGTATGCATGTTTGATCCCTGATTGGGGAACTTAGATCCCACATACTGCTTGACATGGCCAAAAAATAAAACAAACAAAAAATAAAATGAAAACTGTTAACAGAGTAAATCCTAAGAGTTCTCATTACAAGGGGAAAAACTGTTTTTTACCTATTTCCTTAATTTTTTATCTATATGAGAATGATGAATATTCACTAAACATTGTAATAATCATTTTATGTATGTAAGTCAAATGATCATTCTACACATGTTAAATTTATAGAGTGCTACATGTCAATTATATCTCAATAAAACTGAAAAGAAAAATAACATAAAAGTGAAGGGTAGTTTAAAATCAAGTATAAACAATCAAATATAGACAATGGGAACATTAACAGATACAAGCATTACAGGAGAAAAGCAACAACTAAAGGAAAACTGCTATGAAGAAAAACTGCTGAAGTTATGAGGCGAATGACAGGAAGGGGAGGAACAGAAAAGCTTTTGTATTGCACAAGAGGGATGGAGGGAAAGAGTCAATACAACGAACCCTAGAGTAGAATGAATGTGAGATGAATTACTATTTGAAGGAAAATTCCAAAGTCACAGGACATGAAGAGCAGCACAGGGTACAACTGAATGGCTCAGAAGGCAAAAATGGCCACAGCAAAGGAAAGCATCAAAAAAAAAAAAAAAGGATTTCCTCCTCCCAGTTAAGGAAAGTTAAAGCACTTAAAGTAAAAGTAGCTGACTCTTATGAGACGTACAAATAGCATACTAAGGCACACAGAAAACACAGAGATAAGGGGTGATGGAAGCAGAAGACTATCTTCAAGGTATTTGTAAGGTGAGAAATTTATATTTAGAAATGCTAATTTCTATCTTCCTTAACTTGCTGATATATTAATAACAGAAATAAAGGTTTATACCCTGAAGGTAATTCAGTCCAAGCACAAGCAGTGTAAACCCAATGTGGGATCCATAGTTCAGAATACAAATTTTCTTGAAAAATTAGAACAGAAAATATCAAAGAAAATGATTCAAGAATTCAGTTATTTTTTATCTCAATTTTCCCTGCTTACTCTTTCTTTTCTGAATCCTTCTCTGAAAAATTTTAACATGTTTTATTTAGATAAAACGAAAATTTGTGGGAAGACTTTATCCCCTAAACACAGAATGAAGAAACACAGATTACATGGTCTGAAAAGTTTCAAGTTTTAGAATTTTTTCTAAAAGCCCTTCTAAGAAGTTCTAATAAAGACAGCTTAAAAAAAAAATCATGGTTCTAATAAAGAAATGTCTCATAAAACAAAGTTCATGATGAGACAAAAAGACTTATGAACTGCTTTCATGTAAAAGTAGCAGCATTCTATAAAGAAAGACCACTGGATAGGGAATCTGGAAACCCTAGTTTCCAGTGAAGCAATGGTTAGATACATATGCAAGTTCACAGTTCTATTTGCTTTAAACAAACAAAATTCAGGGGAAAAAGAAATAAAAACCACGAAGGATAATCAAGACAAAATAGTACGCAGAAGTGCTTATAAAACTTTTGGAACTATGAAAATGCTTTTCCTTTATTATTGTAGGGAACTTTGTGCATTAACAAAGACTAATCTTTTACTGTATTGTTAGATATAAAAACCTATGGATTTCATCTTGCACTTACATTAAACAAGAATATTCAGTAAAAGAACAGGAATACTGAAAGAAAAGTTATGACATTAGACTGTACCAGTTAATCACTGTATGCTTAGACTGTTTTAATAGTATTTATTTTCTGTTCTCTAGTGTCAGATTTAAATTCTGACAGACGGATTCCAAACCCTTAGTGTCTTACCGCTCATTCTGCATAGCAGTAGACATTGGATTGACTGTTGGGCTCACAGACTTGTTTCTTTCCCATATCATCATAAGTTCAGCCATCCTCTCTTCAGCACACTGAGCAGTAAGCCGAGCCTCTGCATCCTGGTCCCAACAGTCTTCGATTGTCTCCTTGAGTGATCTCACTGCCTGTAATAAAGTATATGTCAAACACTGTCTCTTACCAAAATATAACTGAATTTTTTTAGTGACATGAGGTGAAAGAAAAAATATCAATTTTATTTAACCAATATTTTACATAGCTATAATAAAATATCTTAAGACATCAGAGATTTGTAAAGGGCCGTATTCTCAAAAGGTGAGGAACAAGTACAGTAAGAAAATTTTAATTGAACACATTGAAGAATTATCCACAAGAGCAAGCAGTTGTAGTAAGTCATACGTATCCTCAATGCCGTGTGTTTATGTTGTTGTGCATCCACAGCACTGTTATTTCAATCAAGAGCCACTAATTCTACTTCAAAAATGAGTTTAAAAAATTTTGACACTAGACTGTCTTCAATCTCTAAGCTCTTCCTCCTTTACTCCTAGTAGTGTGCTTCATTCTAATCATAAATCTTAAAAGCCTGACACTTTCTTCTTATTTAAACTAGTTTCATTAGTAGTATCAAAATCAGTCCTATTCTGTAACATTCATATATATCTGCAATGAACAGCAGTGTTCCGTTTGGAGAAAGTTGGTGCAAACTCCCTTTTAAAAAGACAGACTTTATATACTTTGATGGACTGGCATCCAGAATTCTTACTCACACTTGTACTCTGATTTTTTTATTAGGTGTCAAGCTCTTCACCTGCCAGTACATTTCTTGTGTCTTCAAGACACTTCCAAAATAGTAAGGCCAGGATTGCCAGATTTAACAAGTAAAAATATAGGATACTACTTACTTAATTTTAGTTTCAGATAATTGGACAAACCATTTTTTAGAGTAGGTATATTCTTGCCAATTCATAAATCAAAGTATTTTATCTGGCAAGCCTATTTTAAGCTAAAAATTTCTGTAAGGAATCTTGGTAACATTTTTAATGTTTCCTAATAATTTGTGTTCTGTAACAACTTGAACCTTAGGTCTCTGGGAAACATCTGTTGTTGCTGTTGTTCACTCACTCCGCTGAATCCGACTCTTTGCGACCCCATGGACTGCAGCACACCAGGGTTCCCTGTCCTTCACCATCTCCCAGAACTTGCTCAAATTCATGTCCATTGAGTCAATGGTGTCATCAAACCATCTTGTCTTCTCTTGTCCCCTTCTCCTCCTGCCTTCAATCTTTCCCAGGATCAGGATCTTTTCTAATGAGTCAGCTCTTTGTATCCAGTGGCCAAAGTACTGGAGCTTCAACTTCAGCATCAGTCCTTCCAATGAATATTCAGGATTTATTTCCTTTAGGATTGACTGGTTGGATCTCCTTGCAATCCAAGGGACTCTCAAGAGTCTTCTCCAACACCACAGTTCACAAAAGCATAAATTTTGGGGTGCTCAGCCTTCTTTAAGGTCCAACTCTCACATCCATACCTGACTACCAGAAAAACCATAGCTCTGACTAAATGGACCTATGTTTGCAAAGTAATGTCTCTGCTTTTTAATATGCTGTCTAGGTTTGTCTGGGCAACATGATAGTGTTCTTTCTGAATACAGGCTCACTGGGTACACGCACCACAGTCTACCCTTAATACCATTTTCCCCTGGCTCTTCTGAGTTGTCTGCCTCAGTACAGTACTGCTGATTCTCCAATCCTGCCCAGAACACAGATCAAAGAGTGTATCTTTTAAGACTCAACTTTACTTTGAGTTTTGAAATCTATTTAAAAGTATGTTCCAGGCTCTATTGAGTAAAAATTAAAATATGAACAATAGACATAAAACACCAACAATCTTTTCATTAAGCAATAAAAATCTACCTATTTCTTAAGATATGGAAGAACCGGAAGAATATATAATGATAATCTTGAGTTTAATAGCAAGTGTATCATCTCCCTGAGGTAAAAGTTTGGTGTTTATAAGTATGGTTGAGTCTGTTATCGATAGCAGTCATGTTCTATAAAGTTGTGTGCACTGAATTAATGATGAAACATTAATCCTAGAGGAAATCCTGTGAGTCTCTGAATATAACATTTTCATCAACTGATCAATAAATAATCTTGTTTTACTTGTGTTTCTGTTTAAAGACACCTTTTAAAATATATATTATCAGTTTAAGTCAGATAGAAAAGGAGAAATACTGTATGACATCCTTTATATGTGGTATCCACAAAGAGATGATACAAATGAAATTACAAAACACAAAGAGACTCACATACTTAGAAAACAACTTATGGTTGCCTATACACACTGCTGTATTTAAAATGGATAACCAACATGGACCTGCTGGAACTCTGTTCAATGTTATGAACAGGAACTCTGTTCAATGTTATGTGGCAGCTTGAATGGGAGGTGAGTTTCAGGAAGAATGGGTTTATGTATACGTATGGCTGAGTCCCTTCACTGTTCACCTGAAACTATCACAACATTGTTAATTGGCTATACTCCAATACAAAAAAACAAGTTAAAAAATACATAAAATCACTTCATTAATTTGTACTCATGGTCACAGCACTACACCCCATGCCCTAATGGAGTTTATCTAGAACATGTTTTCCTTTCTTCATAAGGAATATCAAACTTTTCTTGTGCTTAGGAATATCACATAAGAGTTCAGCGTTATACTTAAGGGCTATTTTAAATGGTGAAATCACCAAAAAACGCAAAAAAAAAAAAAAAAAGTGAAAAATAGGGCAGTGAATACATTGCAAAAAAGATACTTTTTTACAATACAAGATATGAAACACGAAAGCCTTATTAGACCTTCAGTTGGGAACATGTACATCTGAACTCAAAATTTTCACTGCTCTGCACACATACACAAATGACTGGGACAGTGTTCTGACTAATGATTTGGGGATTACAAACACACTCTGGCAAGTAGTTGAATGCCAAATATGAAATTCATGAATAATGAGGAAAGACTATATTTAATGAATTTAAAAATGACTTGGATTTTAAGATAACTCAAGAAACTCAAGAATAACTAACTTTTTATGATAAATATACCTCTAAAAACTAGTTATATATTTACCTTAGTATATTTGTAATATTGGTTTGAAAAAATGAACTCGTCGTAAGTTATGAAGAGAGGAATTTTTCTTTTCCTTTTGAAATAATTTCAAACGTACTTTTCTTTTCTTTCATGATCTTGACATTTTAAAAGACTATGCAGACCTAAAAGTAGCCCAGTTACTTTTGAAAATGTTCCTCAATTTATCTGATATTTCCTCCTGACCAAATTCAAAGTTTGCATCTTTGGCAGAAAATCACAGGAGAGATTGCTGTTCTTCCCACTGTTCTTCCTATCATGTACACATTTTTTATTTGTCCCATTACTAGAGAACTTAACCTTAACCACATGACTAAGTTGGTGTCTGCCAGGTATCTTCCCTGTAAAGTTCCATTTTTCCTTTAATAATTAATTACTGTTTTGGGAGGGGGAGAGTACTCAAAGCTCCTGTATACATCTTGTTCTGCATTCAACTTTTCACCCATTGGCTTCAGCATCTCTTGCTGTTTCTTGGATGAATCAATTATTTCTATGACACTTGCCAGTAAGAAGACATTTAAAAAGTGATAGTAAATCCATAACAGGAATATAGATAAAGTGCATATAAGTAAGAAAAACAAACACCTTTAAAATATGCTAAAATGCTCAACCTTATTCACCATGTTGAGGTAGTACAATGAAGTAGTTAAGAATATTAGTTCCAAATTTGTAGTATTAGTACCAGCTCAATCAAGATCCTGTTTTCAAATACTGCCTTTATTTTTTACTAGGTGCAAATCAAAATAAGATTTATTTTTCCCTAACACATTAACTGATGAGAAGAACTGACTCATTGGAAAAGACCCTGATGCTGGGAAAGGTTGAAGGCAGGAGAAGGGGATGACAGAGGATGAGATGTTGGATGGCATCACTGACTCAATGGACATAAATCTGAGCAAGCTCTGGGAGCGTGTGATGGACAGGGAAGGCTGGTGTGCTGCAGTCCATGCGGTCATAAAGAGTTGGACACAACTGAGCGACTGAACTGAACTGAGCGCATTAACAAAAACAAAATTGCATACCACCTAGTGTTAGTGATGGGAAAACAGGCACTTGTATATTATTATTGGGAGTGCCATCACTTTGGAGGGTAAATTTGTATTTTAAAACTTACCCATGAAAAAACCTCCATGTCTGGATGGCTTTAGGAAGGAATTCAACCAAACATTAAAAAAAATAATAATAATGCCAAGTCTTAACAAGTCTTCCAGAAAATCAAACAAGGAAGGTTATTTCCTAATTCATTCTGTGAGGACATTAGTCAAAACAAAGCAGAGCAAGGAACTTTGGGAGGAAAAGCACTGAAAACTTCGCAAATATCATAATCAACTTTACTGAAACTCTGGATGTTAGTCAAATGTTTACAGCAACCAACTTAAAAACATAAATAGAAGGAGAAAGGTCACTGAAACAGGCTAGGAGACTCTGTCGTGTTTTAATTTAGAGCTGCCCCTGGAGTGATGGCAAATATGAAGATGGCAGTCCGTTTTTCCCAAGACAGGCACCTGTTCCCAGAGGGAACAGAGTGACCTTGTTTCCAAGGGAATTATGCTGTCTGTTTTGACATGTCTTCCCTTGAAGATCCAATGCAATAGGCCTGTCTTTGTTCTACCTAACTCAGAACTCTCTTAGCATAGGGAAGTGGCTATGACTAAGTGCGTAACATTCTTTGGAAAAATTGAAAGACCAAAGAACAAATGCTACAGCCTGGGGCAAAATGTAATAGTTGAGGCACACAAAAGAAATGCTTGAAAGTCAAGGAAGAAAAACTGGGTGTGAGAAACTTTGGGGAATAAGGGCATTGAAAAGCTTCTGCATATACTGAAGAATCTAAAAATCCACACACAAGTTCAGAGCAGGATGCAAGCTCAGAGAAGACCACAAGCTTTCACAGCTGACTGGCTCAGCCAATGAGAAGACTCGGAGAGTCTTTTCCTTTTTTGTTTCCTTTTTGTCCATAATGATATCCAAAAAGTGATTTTAAACAAAAAATTACAAAGCATGTGAAGAAACAAGAAACTATGCCCCATTCACAGGAATGAAGAAAGGAACAGAACTGTCCCACAGGAAATACAGACATTGGAGTTACTGGCAAAGACTTTAAATATGCTCAAAGAACTAGAAACCATGGATAACGAATGAAAGGAAACTGGGAAAACAACACCTCAACAAATGGAGAATAGCAATTAAGAGATAGAAATTGTAGAAAGGAGTTTAAAAGAAACTTGGGAGGTCAACAGTAAAAACACTGAAATGAAGAATTCACCAGACTGGTTAATTGAGGATTTGAGCAGAGAGAAAAAAGAATTACTAAACATGAAGATAGGAAATAAAAATTACCTAGTCTGAGAAGCAGAAACAAAAAAAGAATGAAGAAAATGAATAGAGCCTAAAAGACTTGTGAGGCACCATTAACCACATCAAACTACACAAAATGAGTGACAGCCCCAGAAGAAAAAATGGAGAAAGAATATTTGAAGAAGTAATAATTCAATAACTTTCCAAATTTAGTAAAAGAAATGAATCTACACATCCAAGAAACTCAATGAACTCAAGGAGAGTTCCATACTGAGACACATTATGATCAAATTATAAAATGCCAAAGAAGAAAAGAGAATCTTGACAGCAGCAAGAAAAGCCACTTGAAATAAACAGTTCGGTTCAGTCACTCAGTCTTGTCTGACTCTTTGCGATCCCATGGACTACAGACACCAGTTCTCCCTGTCCATCACCAACTCCCAGAGCCTACTCCAACTCATGTCCACTGAGTTGGTGATGCCATCCAACCATCTCACCCTCTGTGGTTCCCTTCTCTCCCCGCCTTCAATATTTCCCAGCATCAGGACCTTTTTCAGTAGACAATTTAATAAAATATATCATATCATCATTTGATATGACTAGAGCCCATATCAAAACATTTGATGACTGCATTTATGTAAAAATCATTAACTTTCTCATCTAACACAAGAGGGAGCTCTATAAAGGTGGAGGCTATATCTAGTGCTCTCTATATTAAGCACACAATACACAGGATTCATTTAGTGAATGTTAATGAATAAATTCAGAGAAGGCAATGGCAACCCACTCCAGTACTCTTGCCTGGAAAATCCCATGGACAGAGGAGCGTGGTGGGCTGCAGTCCATGACGTCGCTAAGAGTTGGACACGACAGAGGGACTTCACTTTCACTTTTCACTTTCATGCATTGGAGAAGGAAATGGCAACCCACTCCAGTGTTCCTGCCTGGAGAATCCCAGGGATGGGGGAGCCTGGTGGGCTGCCATCTACAGGGTCGCGCAGAGTTGGACACGACCGAAGTGACTTAGCAGCAGCAGCAGCAGCAATGAACAAATTCATTAACTCCAATAACCATTAACTCCAATAAACTCATTGGAAAAGATTCTGATGCTGGGAGGGATTGGCAGCAGGAGGAGAAGGGGACAACAGAGGATGAGATGGCTGGATGGCATCACTGACTCAATGGATGCGAGTCTGAGTGAACTCCAGGAGTTGGTGATGGACAGGGAGGCCTGGCCTGCTGCAATTCATGGGGTTGCAAAGAGCTGGACACAACTGAGCAACTGAACTGAACTGAACTGAATTAATAAATAAGCTGAATGACACTGTATTGGTTTCTTAATGATCTGCAGTAAGTTCAAAATTCAGTTCACTTCAGTTCAGTCGCTCAGTCGTGTCTGACTCTTTGTGACCCCATGGATTGCAGTATCCCAGGCTTCCCTGTCTATCACCAATTCCCAGAGCTGGCTCAAACTCATGTCCAATGAGTAAGTGATGCCATCCAACCATCTCATCCTCTGTCATCCCCTTTTCCTCCTGCCTTCAATCTTTCCCAGTATCAGGGTCTTTTCCAATGAGTGAGTTCTTCACATCAGCTGGCCAAAGTATTGGAGTTTCAGCTTCAGCATCAGTCCTTCCAATGAATATTCAGGACTGATTTCCTTTAGGGTGGACTGGTTGGATCTCCTTGCAGTCTAAGGAACTCTCAAGTCTTCTCCAACAACACAGTTCAAAAGCATCAATTCTTCAGTGCTCAGCTTTCTTTATAGTCCAACTCTCACATCCATACATGACTACTAGAAAAACCATAGCTTTGATTATACAGACCTTTGTTGGTAACATAATATCTCTGCTTTTTAATATGCTGTTTAGGTTGGTTCCCTGGGAATTTTTAAAATGGGTTTTTACATTCATTAATTTTTAGAAGATTTTGAGTTTTGTTACTACAAAAATGTTTTGTAATTTCAATGCAACTATGAAGCAAAATGTCTTCATAGAAAGGGGGGATATTTCATACAGAAACTATGTATTTGCTATCTAATTCTAGTACTAGATTGTCATTGCACAGAAGCAGCAGTTCTATTGACTATAGCACATTAGATTTAAATGGATTTATTGGAAGTGAACCAAATATTACTTATTTCTTACTTAGCAACCTCATCTAAATTGAGAGTAAAAAGTTTTCAGAAAAATATGCATATGGTGCATATCCCATAATGGCAGGGTTGCCAAAAGATACTTTAGAATAAGTAGTCCAATTTCTCTGGTGAAATAAAACCATTTATGGCAGATGAAGTTGTATTTTAATAGATAAAATTTCACAAAGAGATTTTTCTTTGAAGCATACTCTGTTGTGAGGCTGGCACATCTAATGAACCCTGGGAAAGGATTCAGCCTCTTACCTGACATCAAGGACCTCTTAAGAAAAAATCTGTCCCAGTTCCTACCGGAGAAGGCAATGGCACCCCACTCCAGTACTTTTGCCTAGAAAATCCCATGGACGGAGGAGCCTGGTAGGCTGCAGTCCATGGGGTCGCTACAGTCGGACATGACTGAACGACTTCACTTTGACTTTTCACTTTAACGCACTGGAGAAGGAAATGGCAACCCACTCCAGTGTTCTTGCCTGGAGAATCCCAGGGACGGCGGAGCCTGGTGGGCTGCCTTCTATGGGGTCGCACAGAGTCGGACACGACTGAAGCGACTTAGCAGCAGCAGCAGAGGGAAGGGAAGGGGAGAGGGAGGGGAGAAGAGAAGGTAAGCCTAGGGCCAAAAAAATCAGAAAAGCCAGAGGATGGTGACTTTTAAAACATCATTCCTCAAAAGGCAGTAGCTTCTAGTGACTAACATAGGATTTTCACTTCCTCATTTATGAGTCCAAGCACAACAGTACATTGTGCCAAGGACGTTTCCACAACCATAATTCTACAAAATTCCCATGTTTTTATTTTATTAAAAATTTTAGATCTGTATACAAAATAGAAATTAATACAGTATTATACTAAATTATTATACTGTATTATACAAATACAGTATTGTAAAATTAGGAGAGGATAAATGAGAGACAACATAAATAAGAATAAACATAATATTTAAAGTTATAATGGGAACTTCCAGAAGAGAAAGTTTAGAAACAAAAACAAAACCTCAGAACACTGTTAACATGAATTACTTCTGAAGGTAGGACAGGAGAAGTCTTTTCTTTTCCCATTTCCTCTTTTAGCCATTCCATTTAATTTGATTTTGTTTACCATATATAAGCATAACTTTAATTCTTCTAAAAGGTTTTTAAAATAAGAAATACAGGGTACTATCATGCAATTTAATAATTATGACATATAATGAAATACTGATCAAATGGAGAGAAAGTGATAAATCTATATATGTAATGACATGAAAAATTAGTAAAAAAACAAGCTTCAGAAATGACAGTGGATAATGAGATGATCCTACTCACATTAAAAAAATATATAAGAGTGTGTGAATATATCTGTTGTGTGCAAATGTTTGTTAAGATGCTTTTAGAATTGTAGCAACAATTTACTGAAATGGCAGGAGCCTCTGAAAATATTTCAGCATTGTAAACTTTATTTTTAATAAGCAGAATTTATACATGGTACTTTGGTTTCTTTTTGGTGCAGTTTAAATTTCTATCAGTCAGTGAATATATATGTCTGAACTAATTAACATTTTTGGTACCACTCTCAAGAGAATAAATGGAATGGAATTTCAATCATGTTTGAAATATTATCACGTTAATTATTCCAGCTGTTACCCAATGCGGCAAACTGCAGACATAAGTTAGTCTCTCTAAGGAGTATTTTATACTTGAAGAAAACAAATTAAAACACCTCTAACTTTGAAAATATACAATATCATACAAATCAAGTAAGTTAGATTTTTGGCATTAGACAACTCTAAAAACTATTACCATCAACAATCTATTTTTGCTTCAGGCAACATTTGAAACATATTCAGTCATAAGTCCTCTTTTTTAATAATTTAGTTTTTCCTTACCAGGCTATTTTCTTTCCAAGCTTCTGGGAACTTGGGTCTCTGTTTTTCCCTAGACACCAGAACCTGCATATCTTCAAAAGTGGGATGATTTCCAACCTCTGTCTGAAAAGCCATCTGGTATTCTGGTACAGATTCACCTGTGAATTTTTTTTTAAAAAGGAATAAAATTTATTATTATCATTTTGGGTTTCATGCATTATTAATAAAAGCTCTACTTGTAACAGTCTTTGATAAATTAAATGTTGCTATAAATTAAATGGTAGTTATAAATTAAATGGTAGTCCTTTTCTACATTTTATCTCACATATACTTCTTCACCATTTCCATATCTAGGATAACAGGATATCTTAATACAACTCTCTTCATTTTCCTTTATTTTTATTTTAAACTGTGGTTAAATGTATGTAACATAAAATTTACCATTTAAACCATTTCTGAATATACAGTTCTGTGGCACTAAGTGCATTCACAAAGTTGTGCGTTCATGTCCAGAACTTTTTCTGTCTTCCTAAACTGAAATTCTGTATACATTTAAAAGTAACACTCACTTTTTCCTTTTTTAAACTCTTTCTAACATTATTTCAATTCATCTTATATCTCCATTAAAATAATATTCTACAAACAAGATTTAATTGCCTTTCCTGTGCAAACATTTGATATTGCACTTTATAATTTAACAGTACAAAAGCAATAGCTATTCTTTGAATGTAGTAACTGTTTAAAAAAACATTGCTGATAGCAATGTATTAACTTAAGCTGATACAAGAATCATTTTAGTCACATATGCTTCTAAAAAACAAAAGTTCTGGATTAGGATTTTTAAAATACTATGGCCGAAGTTTCAATAATAGAAATTAAAACTTATAAGGTTCCAATAATATGTGATACTACTGTAATCACTATTTCCAGAAAAACACTTTGAGTACCCAATCAGTGAGTCAGTTCAGGAGCTCAGTCCTGTCCGACTCTTTGCGATCCCATGGACTGCAGCAGGCCAGGCCTCTCTGTCCATCACCAACTCCTGGAGTTTACTCATGTCCATTGAGTCAGTGATGCCATCCAACCATCTCATTCTCTGTCGTCCCCTTCTCCTCTCGCCTTCAATCTTTCCCACCATCAATGTCTTTTCAAATGAGTCAGTTCTTTGCATCAGATGGCCAAAGTATTAGAGTTTCAGCTTCAGCATCAGTCCTTCCAATGAATATTCAGGACTGATTTCCTTTAGGATGGACTGGTTGGATCTCCTTGCAGTCCAAGGGACTCTCAATAGTCTTCTCCAGCACCACAGTTCAAAAGCATCAATTCTTCAGTGCTCAGCTTTTTTTATAGTCCAACTCTCACATCCATACATGACTACTAGAAAAACCATAGCTTTGACTAGACAGACCTTAGTTGGCAAAGTAATGTCTCTGCTTTTTAATATGCTGTCTAGTACCCAATACGTCTATTTAATTGGAAAATATACTTCTAAATAATAACTGATTGAATTGCCAGTAATCTAAATAATTATTAACTTATTCCATTATATTTTAGAATTATAAGCTGTCGATAAATGTTTTTTCTTTTTTAGGGGCTGGGGAATTGCACTGTGTGCCATGTGGGATCTTACTTCCCTAACCATGGATCAAACCTGTGCCCCATGCAGTAGAAGCACAGATTCCTAACCACTGGACCACCATGGAAGGCGCAAATGCTCACTATTTTTGAAACAACAACAACAAAAAAATCAACCACATTACTAATCTGTTTTTATTAAGTAGTTCCATTTGTCTAATGCTGGGTCAATTCACTGTTTTTCATTTCCCCATGCTATTAATGCTGTTATTCCTACAATATAGAGACCACTTATATTGGAGAAGACTCTTGAGAGTCCCTTGGACTGCAAGGAGATCCAACCAGTCCATCCTAAAGATCAGTCCTGGGTGTTCATTGGAAGGACTGATGCTGAAGCTGAAACTCCAATACTTTGGCCACCTCATGTGAAGAGTTGACTCATTGGAAAAGACCCTGATGCTGGGAGGGATTGGGAGCAGGAGGAGAAGGGGACGACAGAGGATGAGATGGCTGGATGGCATCATCGACTCGATGGACGTGAGTTTGGGTAAACTCCAGGAGGTGGTGATGGACAGGGAGGCCTGGTGTGCTGCAATTCATGGGGTCGCAAAGAGTCGGACACAACAGAGCGACTGAACTGAACTGATGTCAAATTATTTTTATGCAACCTAAAAGAGTGCAATGCACTGGTAAATACACTGGTAATTAGTTTAAATTTTTATTAATATATCACAATGTCATTGATATAATCATAACAAAAGGAGAAAAATATATACTCATTTTGCTATTTCAAGTTAGCCTCAAATAAATATTTACATTGAATGAGTTGTTCTTTCATGAAAGGAAGGAAGACAGATAGGAAGGCATGAAGACAAGAGAAGGGAAATTTTTTTAAAAAGGAAGAAAAGGAGAATTTTAAAAAAGGAAGAAAAAGATAATCCAATGGATAGTTCACTACTTCTAATTCCTTACTGAGTCAATTCAGGTAACACTATGAAGTGCAGCTTCGAAAATGCTCAGAGGTTGCATAAGGAAATGATAACTGCTAAAGCCATCAGAGACCAAACTGAATACAGGTAAGCTATTATGAGCAATTAATTAAATCACCCTCAGATGCAAACCCGGAGTTCTTTCTAAAAAGTTTTTTCCCACTGACATCTTTCTGCTAATAATATATTTGAACACTAGATGGCAATGAAATTAAGGTTTAAATGAAAGCACAAACACATAAAAGTAGACTTAATATAGGTAGAAGAAAGATGTAACTGCTTCACTTCAAAACATACATTAATTCTGACAACAATTCCCTCACCTGGAAAGAGGTCTGTACATCTCATAAATATCTCCCAATAAATTAGTCCAAGTGCATACATATCTACTTGTTTCAAAGCTGATTCACAGTCCCTAAGGTTCACAGCTCCTTCCAGAACTTCTGGTGCCATATATCTGATTGTGCCAACCTGATAAAAAAAAGTGTTATGTATTTCAGGAAATAATGTAGCATATTCTGAAGGGCATACATTAGGCTAGAAGTTATACATAAATTCGGGTCAACAGTAGCTCAATATGCTTATTTGAACCTAAGTATGGCACTGAACCTTTTTAGATCTCATTTTTTAAAATATAAAATACCCTTTTCAGAACATCTTGGTTGCTTCTAGTTTTCGGCAATTATGAATAAAGCTGCTATGAACCTTGATGTGCAGGTGTTTGTGTGAATACAAACTGTCAACTCAACAGGGTCTATATACCTAGGAGTGTGATTGCTGGAATACTATGTTTTCCAAAGTGAATACTATCCAGCATTCCTACCAGCAAGGAGTGGGTTGCTGTAGCCCCACACTGTCTCCAGCATTTGAAATTATTGTTTTTTTTAAACCATTCAAAGGCAATGGCATCCTGTTTTGATTTGCAGTTCTTGAATCATGAAGCACGTTGAGTAACTTTCACATGCTTATCTGCCATCTATCTATATAAATACTATCTTTGGTCAGGTTTCTATTTAGATCTTCTATGTATTAATTGACTTATTTGACTTCTTACTGTTGAGTTTTAAGAGTTTTTATATTCTGGATACAAGTCCTTTATCAGATATGTGTTTTTCAAATACATTCTCCCAGTTTGAGGGTTGTTTTTTTCATTTTCTTAATACTGTCTTTCATAGAAGTTTTTAATTTTAATAAAATTCATCTTAGCAATTTTTTCTTAAAAAAAAAAATACCCTCTTGAAATAATTAAGGTGTGATTTAGTCATCCTAGTCAATAGTGCTTATGCTTATGTGTGCTTAGTTGCTCAGTCGTGTCTGACTCTTTGTGACACCATGGACTGTAGCCCACCAGGCTCCTCTGTCCATGGGATTCTCCAGACAAAAGTACTGGAGTGGGTTGCCATGCCTTCCTCCAGGGCATCTTCCCAAACCAGGGATCAAACCCAGGTCTCCCACATTGCAGGTATGCTTTACCATTTGAGCCACCAGAGAAGCCCAGTCAACAGTATTCCTCCTAATGCTTGACAAAAATAAGGTTGACTGGCAGTGATCTCCATAATGAATTGATGAACTTCATGCAGTGTTTTCTGTATATCTTAATTCTGTAATTCCTAATATGCTATAATTGGATAAGGACAACTGTCCTGAGTACTTAGTAGGTTTTTAAATTCAATTTATTATGTTTTAAAAGTATGTCAGCTTGATACCCTTTGTATGCACTCACCTCACTAATGGCTGCATTATCTTCTTCCCCTGGGCGCACCAGTCTATTTCCAGTCAGCTTCATGGACAACCCAAAGTCACTAATAACGCAGGTTCCATCATTTTTCACCAGAACATTTCTGCTGTTCAAATCTCGATGGGAAATTGCAGGTTTATAATGATCTGTTTGGATAGTTTTCAAATATTTATTAATGCTTCAGTTGCACTACTGAACACAAAATGAGCAGAAGGTAATATAAAGAAGACTGCTTTTATCCTTCCCTATACTTTTCTAATAACAAAAGGACGTAAATAAAAATTTCAACTCACAATCCTGTTTTCATTATATTTCACAACATAATTCCTTTTGCATCTATAATTAATTAAGCTTTAAACATTCAGTTGCAATTACTAGTCAATAGGATCTTGCTTCTAATTTTAACATATACTACTTTGGTCCTTTTTTTTCCCTCTAGTAGGAAAAGGAGGCAATAATAAAAGGAATATTTGGTAAAAACAAAAAGTAAATTTATCTAAAACAATTATCACTATAAAACTGGCATGGCTCTGAAATTGGTATATGTTATCTTATAACCTATGACAGAAAATCCCAGTTTTGCACTGAGGCTTAGCTATATATCTAAGCCCACCACAGTTCTTCAAATCAAACTAGAAACAGTTTTGCAATGGATTGTTTTCTGATTTTACAAAACAAAACACTATTATACTCATTCTGTTACTTGTTTATCAGAAGACGTTTATGTTCTATGAAGGCAGAGAGGACATGTTCTGCCTGATTTCAAAAGGCCTGACACACAGACACACACACACTGCCTGAAAGAATATATCCAATCAAGGAGTCTAACTAAAATCATAATTCTTTTCCTCTTGATAAGAAAACCATGGAGGAGGGAGGAAGGAAGGAAAGGACTGGGAGTTTGGAATTAGCAGATGCAAACTGTTATATATATAAAACGGAAAAACAACAAGGTCCCACTGTATAGCACAGGGAACTACATTCAATGTCCTGTGAAAAGCGACAATGGAGAAGAATATGAAAAAGAATACATGTGTACAGCTGAGTCACTCTGTAGTACAGTAGAAATTAATAGAACATTGGAAATCAACTATACTTCAATAAAATTTAAAAAAAAACTTTATATAAATCTTATATTGAAATAAAACCACAGCTCTTAAAAGGAAAAAAAAATCTATAGTACAATACTCAAAATTTAAAATAACTTCTTATATAAAGTTATATAAAGAAATAGAGCAATGAGAACAAAGTCAATGATAAAAACAAACAGAATGCTTACATTTAGGCACAAAAAGACTCAGTATTTACATTTATTACTCTCATTAACATGTATTAAACTGCAATTTCACCAACAATAAAACCAAAGACAGAAGATAATGATTCCTTTGACCAAAAAGAAATGATACAAATGAACTTACTTACAAAACAGAAAGAGACTCACAGACATAAAATGAACTTACTTACAGGGCTGGGGAGGGATAGTTAGGGAGTTTGGGATGGTCATGTACACACTGCTATATTTTAAATGGATAACCAACAAGGACTATTGTATAGCACATGGAATTCTGCTCAATGTTATGTGGTAGCCTGGATGGGAGGAGGGTTTGTGGGAGAATGGATGAATATAACTGAGACCCTTCGCTATTCACTTGCAACTATCACAACCCTGTTAATCAGTTATAGCCCAATACCAAATAAAAGCTCAAAAGGAAAAAAAAAAAGGATTCCTTTGATACGGGGAGGAAAACGCAATAGCACAACTGGAAGAAAAATAGCAATTATTAGGTTTCTAAGAGTTGATTTCTTTCTCATTTGTTCCCCTTCCTACTTACTTCCTGGTCCAGTCTTCCTAAAGTTTGTACTAACATGGCTCACTCAACTAGTAAAAGAGCTACATTTCTTATTCTGAATAAAACCAGAACATAAGTATATATGGTTTAATCTTGAGCTGATATTTATATAAGAAAATTTATAGAGATACCTGAAAATGTTTGTATAACACCATACCAATACAACGCAATGAGTCAGTGAGCCAGCAAGAGGGGAAACTAGGGTAATACTTTGTGATAATATTATAAAGGAAATAAAAGGTGGAACAACTGAGCCCACGTGCAGTAACTACTGAGCCTAGGCTCTAGAGCCCAAGAGTCACAACTACTGAAGTCCATATCCTTTCCCCCCTTCCCCTTTGGTAACCACAGTTTGTTTTCTACGTCTGTAGGTCTATTTTGTTTTGTAAATAAGTTCATTTATATCTTTTTCTGTTTGCAGACTCTACATACAAGTGATACCATATGATATTTGTTTGGCTTAATTCACTTAGTATGATAATCTCTAGGTCCATCCATGTTGCTGCAAATGGAATTATTTCATGGCTCAGTAGCATATAACACAATATTCCCTTTATATGTGTGTATAATTTATATATATTTCCCTTTTATATATATCATATATTACGTATCTTCATCTATTGATGGACATGTACGTTCCTTGGATATTGTAAATAGTGCTGCAATGAACACTGGGATACATGTATCTTTTTGAATTATCGTTTTCTCTGGATATGTGCCCAGGAATGGGACTTTAGGATAATAAGGTATCTCTATTTTTAGGTTTTTAAGGAACTTCCATACTATTCTCCATAGTGGCTGTGCCAATTTATATTTCCACCAACAGTATAAAAGGATTCCTTTCTCTACACACTCTCTCCAGCATTTATTCTTGTAGACCTTTAGATGATGGCCATTCTGACCAAAGTGATTTGCGGAATATTTTTTAAATAATTAGGTACTAAAAATTTAAATAGCTATTATACTGATGTTTTCTACAATAGCATATACTCAGTTGTTTTTTTATTTAAGGTTAACTATTCAGTAATAATATAAGGTGATGTTTAAGAATAGAATCTGTGTTTAAATAAAACTCCTATATGATGGCAATCATTCTTTCCAGCCAAAGTTTGACTGGAAAACTTTCTGAATCATGCGAGCTTTGAAAAGGAGGATAGGATGGTATTTTAATTTTTGTTTTAAGCCAGCTCTTTAAAGGAGTTATAATATTTAAGAATAAAGAAACACAATACAAATGGTTAACGCACTAAAGTAAGTGCATCAAGTTGCTGACATAGGCAATAACATTGACCAATTCTGTATTCAAGAAAAGCAAGATGTCAAGATAAATGAACTGATAAATTATTCAGGAGAAATTACTTATATATGAAGCAGCAGCTAAAAATGATGATCCATGCTATTATACAATGGAACAAAGATCTAAGAAATTGATACATTAAAAATTCTCTTCATTACGGAGGTCAGAGAAAGTGAAAAAAGAATGTATGGCAAGAAAATTGCTGTAAGGGATGTAAACGCAAAGACAGTTTTATAGCAGAGCTAATTTTGAGGGGCCTGTGATATGATATGAGGTGTACTTTGAAACAAAGTGAAGAGAACAAATATATTTAAAAAGATGCTTTGGAAAACTAGCAAAAATGTACATAAAGGCTAAATAAAACTGTAGTTATAGCACTATACTCATTGACATAATACAACCAGTCAGTATTGACACACTGGCGAAGACTGACTCCTCACCATGCATTCTCGTTATTTGAAGCAGCAATGCACCTAGCTAAAACTAACAAACACACATACACTGCACTGAAACATCCCTTGCAGCTAAGTGTGGTGGGAAAGCATGGACTAACCTCTGGGAAATAAAACAAGCACAAGAGTGGGACTTCTGGAAGTAAAAAGGGGCATTTCCTTCTATTCTTTCTTTTCTCTGATTAGCATATAGCATGATGGACAATGAGGTGATCCTGAAAACATCAGCTACATATAAAGATTAATGGAGGAGAAATATATGAGTCTGAGCCCCTAAAACTACTATGGTGCTACCAAAAGAAATGTGAAGACTGTCTCTGTCTAGATTCTTACATGAGAAAGGAAAAAAATAGTCATTCTCATTGAAATCTGTTTTATTCTCCTCCCTGATAAATTTGAACAAACCTAATGCTAGCTATGGAGAAGGCGATGGCACCCCACTCCTGTACTCTTGCCTGGAAAATCCCATGGACGAAGGAGCCTGGTAAGCCGCAGTCCATGGGGTCACTAAGAGTCGGACACGACTGAGCGACTTCACTTTCACTTTTCACTCTCATGCACTGGAGAAGGAAACGGCAACCCACTCCAGTGTTCTTGCCTGGAGAATCCCAGGGACAGGGGAGCCTGGTGGGCTGCCATCTATGGGGTCGCACAGTCACACGACTGAAGCGACTTAGCAGCAGCAGCAGCAGCAGCAGCAGCAGCAGCAGCAGCAATGCTAGCTAAGAGAAGCACTGATTTATAAAAAGATACAATTGGGTTTTATACTAAAGACCAACCAAACTACAGAATGTGTACCTAAAGAAGTAACAATGCATTTGTAGTTCATTTAAATAAGCAAAATAAATACAAGGAAAATACAATGCAGTCCAGCTAAGAGGTTCTTAAACTAGGACCAGAGAGGAACTTCAGAAGATTGAGAACCCCTACAATCACAAGAATATTTTTTAAAGTATGCCCATACGTGTATCTTTACAGGGAGAGTGTTCATAGCTTTAATTAAAATCTCAATGGAATCCATGACTTGGCTAGAGTAATGAAGTCCTTTTTCTTATTCTTCTTGTTAAATTTCAAATACGTTTCCTCACACTAGATCTTTTAAACAACTATCTGCTGTAATATAAAACATACTTTTATTCTGAAGATACAAATAAAGCTTCCCTCTGTGAATTGTGTCCCCACATGGTTTTCAGAGTCTTGTCATTGTCTTACCTCCCCGTGGTAATTCAGTATGAAGATAAGCCAATCCTCTAGTCACAGAATGAGCCAGACGGCAAGAGCTTACCCAGTCACTTGTATGGAGACTTAAATACTTGCATAGAGATCCCTATACGGAGGGAAAAAAGTAAAAGGGGAAGGGGAGAAAAAGTGGAATTACTTTATTTGAACATGAGGAGGTAAGTGAGCAACTGTATAAAGGGATTTGCATATGTCAGGATTCAAAGGAGGTCTAATGAATCATGACATTTCAGAACAGTGAAGTAAGAAAAGACATTTCTGTGGGTAGAGAAAGGAAGAGAGAATGGAAAGTAGAATTTAGACATTATCAATTTTTATGCCTCCAGTATTAAAAATTATGAAAGGTTATTTAATTTCATTTTAAAGGCTTCTTTGATTTATCAACAAGATAGAAAAACTGTTTCTTTACACGGTTTCTTTACAACTGTTTCTTTACACGGTATATTTTACCAGGACAAAACCAAATTATCCTATTATGTTTTACAAGTAGAAAACTTTTTTACAATCAGAAGGCTTTTGTAAATATATGTGTCATTGCTACTCAAGGTCCTCATCCATAAATTCTTTATTACCAGGCTGAGATAAAGAGCACGCATCAGAGTAAATGTCAATCAAAGCACTGCCTCCTTCATCAAGAAGTCTTGCTAAGAGACAGACAGAGACAGAGTGACAGAGGTTCAGGGCACTAAACAGTTTCATTCACATTCTGGGATAAAATCCTTATTTCACTGTAGACCATTAATACTCAGTTTGCAAAACAGCAACTCTCTACGTAATGGGGATCCTCTTACAAATCCAATTAACATAAATGTCAGTAAACTTTTTAAGAAGAACTTACATTGGGATAATACTCCATCACAAGCAAATACTCCATGCGTCCATCTGCAGTGACTCTCTCATCTCCAACTATAAAGCGAGCAATGTTGTCATGTTCCATCAAAGGCACTCTGTAAATGTTCTTCTCATTGATAAAATTCTGACGGTTTGCAAAGGAAAATACTTTTACAGCAACTGGACGTTCATCTAAGGAACCTTTATATACAGCTCCATATCGACCCCGGCCAATCAGCTGTAAGTTTGTTTTGAAAAAAAAGCAAGATGTTATTTCTTCACAACTGAACAATCAAATTTACTAAAGTATAAATCCGTATGTATCCAACAGGTCTCTAACGCTTAGTCTGAATTACTCCATTATCAATAAAGTAACAAATTAGGCATCCTACACAGCTCAGAAATAAGTACCATACCCAGCCCTTCCAAAGATGACAATTATAAACTCTGAACAAAATTTTTTAAAAGAAATCTAAAAATGTGGTGGAATGAACAAAAGAAGGTAGATCCTGAGGGGAGTTAACATTTAAAAGAAAGAAATGGCATAGCCTGAGATATTCATTTTATAGTGTTCAGTCTGTGAGCAGGCTGAAATCTGCACTGTGTATTGGGATCAAAAATTGCAATAGAAAATCTTTCAGGCCTCAGAAACCAGGGAACAGAATTTAGGGCAACAATTGCCGATGGAGAATGAAGGCAGAATCCCAAAAAGAAGAGTCAGAGAGTGGGAAATCCAACTAATGCGTGGGACAGACTCCAGGTAAAGGATCAATAACAAGAGATAAGTTTGTAATATGCCTAACGAAGATAACTGCCTACCAAAACCAACAATGAAATGAACACACTTTATAAGAATAGAACAGAATACAGTCTTCACAACATAATATTTATAGATTCTAGTATAATACAATAAAAAATTACTCAAAACCCCCAGCAATTTACAACTGTTCTCTTCATTTCTGGCTTCTGGAACTTCTCTGCCTTTTTACTGAAAAAAGCTTAGGAATTTACCACCATTTATTTAATGATTATTTGTTATATTTCATTCACTATTCCTAATTTAAATATTTACAAACAGATAAGATTGCCCTTTAGAAAGGCTGTATCAAAGCAAAGGTAAAAAGCAATGGTTGGATTGTTTCTTTTACTCAATCCAGAACAATATCCTAATGGTTTTAATTCATATTTTTTCCAATTTAGTAAACAGGACATCTTATTATACATTTACTAGGCATACTTCCCTGTAACTCAGATGGTAAAGAAAGTGAAGTCACTCAGTCATGTCTGACTCTTTGTGACCCCATGGACTGTAGCCTGCCAGACTCCTCTGTCCATGGGATTTTCCAGGCAAAAGTACTGGAGTGGGTTGCCATTTCCTTTTCCGGGGGATCTTCCCAACCCAGGGATTGAACCCAGGTCTCCCACATTGTAGGCAGACGCTTTACTGTCTGAGCCACCAGGGAAGCCAGATGGTAAGGAATCTGCCTGCAATTCAGGAGACCCAGGTTCGATTCCTGGATCAGGAAGATCTTCTGCAGAAGGGAATGGCAACCCACTCCAGTATTCTTGCGTGGAGAATTCAATGGACAGAAGAGCCTGGCGGGTTACAGCCCATGGGATAGCAAAGAGTGGAACACAACTGAGCGACTACCACTACTACTACTACTAGGCATACTTCTGTGAATTGACAATTCATCTCTTTTGTCTATTTTTAATGGATTGTTTATTTCATGTTGATTTCTACCAGCTCTTTATCAATTCTTTACGCACTGAAATACCTTTTTTGAATTTTGCTTTTCACTTTTACTGTATTTTCCTCCCAAAAAGAAAGTTCTTAAAATGTTTTATATACCAGATCTATCATTTAACAGTCTCTGGTTTAGACATTATACTTCAGTTATCCTAATAAACAGCATAAAAACATTCATCATGGTGAGACTTTTAACACAGGTTCTGAGATATAACCAAATTAAAATTTAATTTTATGCAAAACATAATATTTGTATGTACCTATACAATACATAAAACACAAACAAGTAATGTTTATTTGGCATCTACCATGGATTCCTTGCCTGTACATTTTCTCTGAGAATCTGTATATCTGTATTCCCATAGTCTGTTCAAGTCTCTACTCAAAGATTATCTCCTTTCTTAACATACTTTCCTTACTAACCCCTTTCTGTAACTTTCTCATCTCATTTGCATTTTTTTCTCCATAGCACTTACTACTACTTGAAATATATGGTGACCTTTCCACAATGTGGGGTTAGGGACACCTAATCTCCACATAGTCCAAAAATCCACATATAGCTTATAGGTGACCCTCATACAAACATGCTCCTTCTGGTCCATGGTTCTACATCCACAGATTTAATCAAATATGGATGGTGTAGTAATATCTATTATTGAAAAAATATCTGTGTACGAGTGGACCCATACAGTTCACACTCATGTTGTTCAAGGGTCAACTGTACCTTCATTTATTTACCCTCTTGTAGACTCCTTCTCACTAGAATATAAGCCTCATGTATCTGTATTGGTCACCAACATGCTCAGTGCCTTGAAGAGGTCTTGACACAAAATTCATAATAAATGGTCATTGAATAAATGAATTAATCACTGTCTCAGATGTACTATGTGGACAGAAAAAAAAAAAAAAAACAGTCTATAATCTGAACGCAATCTTACCTCCAGCAGTTTCAGATTATCTAGGTCAAGAGAGGGCTCTGATGCTGCTGCCTCCATCATATTCATACTGTGAAGACCTTGTTTGCGGTCTCCTACAGAAATTAGAAAAAGAACTTCCTAATTCGTGGTTCTCTTAAAAGTGAAAATATTTATTATACATTTTTATATATTACAGTTAAATAGAAGATCTGCAGAAGGATAGACAGCATAACTTATACCTAATATCAAAGGGACTAAAACTATTTACTAAACTAACAATCATCTATAAATGAAGATAAATAATGAATAACATGAAAACTGAACTCTGGGAGATGGTTCCAGTACACCCAGTGTAAAACCCTAAGAAATGGACAGAAATATTAAGGAAGGTTTTATTAAAATTATTCAAATCAATGAACGGGTGCTCATTTCCTAAAAAGCTTATCAAATCAAACGTTTATTAGAACCAACTAGACAGCTGACGCAGAGAAGGCACTGGCGACCCACTCCAGTACTCTTGCCTGGAAACTCCCATGGACACAGGAGCCTGGTAGGCTGCAGTCCAAGGGATCGCTAAGAGTCAGACACGACTGTGAAACTTCACTTTCACTTTTCACTTTCATGCATTGGAGAAGGAAATGGCAACCCACTCCAGTGTTCTTGCCTGGAGAATTCCAGGGATGGAGGGGCCTGGTGGGCTGTCGTCTATGGGGTCACACAGAGTCGGACACAACTGACGTGACTTAGCAGCAGCAGCAGTAGTAGACAGCTGACGATTAGGAATTATTTTTAATTACTGTTATTTTTAGACGTGAAAATGGTATTGTGCTTATATATATTTTAAGTCTTTATATTCCAGACATAACACTAAAATATTTATAGATGAGGGATACTTTCAATTTATTTCAAAATAATCCAACAGCATGGAAAGGTAGGGTGAGTGGGCCTATAGATGATGTACAGATGTGATAATCATCGAAGCTGGGTGATGAGTATTCTGTTACGTTTGAAACCTTTCACAAAAACTAGGGGAAAAAGTTTAAGACAGAAGGATGGCTGCAGGGCTACTGCAGCAAACAGATGCTTTTTACAATGAAATATTGTTTTTTAAAGAAAATCAATTCTGATTAAACACAATGTTTAATAAACATTACAAAATAAATAATAAACAAAATAAAAACCTGCATTTTTACCTGTCAGCATCCTATATCCAAAGCATAAGGCAACTATCAAAACAGCTAATACAGAGACTGATGCCAATGCAATGATTATTGTCTCATCTCGGTTAAATGAATGAGGTGGACCTAAAAGAAAGTAAAATTTTTAAATACAGTCATCCTTTCTATCCAGTATTTTGCTAACTACTTACAGACAGGCTATATCAATATACAGTCAAATCAGCAATGTTTTTGCATCAAAGGAAAAGAAAAATTAATAACAAATTTGTAATAATTGAAAATTGCACATATATTTAATCATACAAATTATTTTATATAGACCCACAACACTGAAATGCCTGGTAGCTGTGCTTCTATTTTCTAGGAGAAGTTGTAGATAACCGGCATCATTTCTTCTTTAAACAGTTGCTAGAATTAAACAATGAAACCATCTCAGCTTGGTACTTTTGGTTTAAGGAAGCATTATTTATTTATTGAATTTCTTTAATAGATAAATACCTATTCAGATTATATATTTCTCCCCATGTGAGTTGTGGTAGATTGTCCAGTACAATTGTCCTTTCAAGGAATTGGTCCAGTACATTGAAGCTATTGTATTTGTTAACAAAAAGTTGTTCATAATTTTCCTTTACTATCCATGGGATCTGTAGGTATGACATTTTTTTCATTTCTGATTATTAGATATTTATTTTTTTAATTTTATCTTGGAAGCCTTGCTAGAAGTTTATCAACTTTATTGATCTTTTTAAAGAACCAGCTTTTCGTTTTGTTGCTTTTTCTCTATTAATTTCCTGTTTTCAACTCAACTGATCCCTCATCTAACTTTTATTCTTTTTCTTCGCTTTCTTTGGATTTAATTTGCTCCTCTACTTGTAGTTTCCCAAGGTAAAAACTTAGGAAATCACTACAATTTATAATGAAATAATAAAAGGACATATGAAATTAAATCCAATTTCATGTAACATTTAAAAAGAAGTACCTGCCTAGAATCTTAGCACCAATGTGAAACCAAGAAGGACCCTGTGGGGTTTCTGGGCACAAAACCCCATGTCCCCTGTTTCTTGTTTGAAGGAAATAGGTTTCATTCAGCCTTTAAGACTTCCCCTGAATTTCAAAGGATAGATTCAAACAGTTGCTAATCAATAAAATGAGAGGGCTGCAGAGAAATGGAGGAGCAGTCAAGAAACAATAGTGCAGTTCTGAAGCAGGGTCCTGGTTCCTCCTCAAGGAATATACATATCAATATCCTTGAGTTCTTCTACAGTACTAAAACCTCCACCAAATGGAACATGTTAACTAGCTGATGAAGCATTCTTCATTCCAGAGAGAAGGTCACAGTTACCACAGAATCCCAGAATCCCATCAGGAGACCACTAGATGAATCCTAAATTGAAGGGATGCAGGCCTTGCAGGAACCCAGGTCCTTATAGGCAACCCCACTCCTTGACTGTGAGACTCCTCACAAACCATCTCTCCCAGGTTAGGACACAGTTTTGAGGGCATTAGCTGGCTATTGCCCCCTTTGCATGGCAAAGCAATAAAGTTATTCTCTTCCATTTCACACAAACTCTGTCCCCGAGACTCAATTCAGTGTGGATATACAGAGACAAATTATCAGTAGCAAATGTGACAGACAAAATTTATTTTTGATAGAATGAAGCTGTTCTCTAACTGGATTAATAAAATTCACAAATCTAATATGAAACAAAGATTTCCTATTTCCAAATTAGAAAGGCTAATTATTTAAATGGGTATTTATTTTCTTGTGTAATTCAAACACATACATGAGTTAATAATGTCTTAAAAACACTACAAGACATTATAAGACTATAAAAACACTGTAAGATTACTAAAATAGGCACTGCTAAGTCGATTCAGTCATGTCCAACTCTATTCGACCCCACAGACAGCAGCCCACCAGGCTCCCCCGTCCCCAGGATTCTCCAGGCAAGAACACTGGAGTGGGTTGCCACCTCCTTCTCCAATGCATGAAAGTGAAAAGTGAAAAGTGGAAGTGAAGTCGCTCAGTCGTATCCAACTCGTAGCGACCCCATGGACTGCAGCCCACCAGGCTCCTCCGTCCATGGGATATTCCAGGCAGGAGTACTGGAGTGGGGTACCATTGCCTTCTCCGAAAATAGGCACATAATAAATCAAATAAACCAGGCTATCTACATCTTAGAAGAATCATTGACATGGGATAATCAAATGATTTATTTAGAATGATCTATAGAAGGGGAGGGAGAAAAAAAAACATTTAAAAGATGTTAAGTATGAATATAATTAAACTGTTCTGCATAGCTGTAAGCTGTTGAAAAATCATTGCTAGACAGATCAGACTGATATGAAATCAGAAGTTTTGGAATGGTGTTTATGAGGAGAAGCTTGGCATTGATTATGAAGCCAACAAGAATGTTACAGAAATAAAAAAAGAACAGATTCTATAAGGAACAAATGCAGTCGTAAATCAAAAAAATGTTTCTCACAGTTGTATATCTATTCAGACAGCAGCCTATTCAGCATTATCTATATGTAAATGGTTTTGATAATGACATTTTCAGATTACAAAGCAATGGCTACCATTAGAACCATAATCAGGTAAGGTTTTCTTCTGCAAAAGATCCACATTTTATTTAGCAAAATTAATAAACATGGCATTATCTTTAAGTAATGGAGAAGATTTAAAAACAAAGGGGCCAGAAACCTAAATAAAAATCCATCTTATTCTGTAGTGGAATTCAATAGATTTTGTAGTCATTATATGTTTTTTACTATGGAAAGAAAACCTGAAATAGCTGAGAAGAGATCTATGTACCCAGTCTTAAAAATGGTACTTGAGCCACTGACAGATGTTTTAAGGGGTGTGATTTAAACATGCTTGATAAGAATATAACTGCTGAATTTATAAGTAATAAAAGGCAAGTGATATCCTCTGAACAGGCCAGATGTAGAAAAACCACAAGGATGGAAATATGAGGCACTATGTTTCACATTTGGCCTAAAAGAAGACATTCTTGAACAGGAAACTTGTAGGAAGAGTCAAAATTTGGATTCTCTAAACCAATGTTGAGGAGCTAGAACTCACAAGCTTTTATCTGACACAACTATTTAGCTGTGTACAAATAATTATGTGAATGCACCTTGAAAATCTCTTAGATTAAGACATAAACAGCTGATTTCTAGAATATATGCATTAAATAACTGCATTCCGCTGGAGAAGGGATAGGCTACCCACTCCAGTATTCTTGGGCTTCCCTTGAGGCTCTGCTGGTAAAGAATCTACCTGCAATGCAAGAGACCTGGGTTCGATCCCTGAGTTGGGAAGATCTCCTGGAAAAGAGAAATCCTACCCACTCCAGTATTCCGGCCTGGGGAATTCCATGGACTGTATACTCCATGGGGTCGCAGAGTTGGGACACATTTGAGTGACTTTCACTTTTTAAACAATTCATGTGGATCACAACACATTGTGGAAAATTCTTAAAGAGATGGGAATACCAGACCACCTGACCTGCCTCCTGAGAAACTTATATGCAGGTCAAAAAAAAAAACAGTTAAAACTAGACATGGAACAATGGACTAGTTGAAAATTGGGAAAGGAGTACGTCAAGGCTGTGTATTGCCACCCTGCTTATTTAACTTACATCCAGAGTACATCATGTGAAATGCTAAGCTAGATAAATCACAAGCTGGAATCAAGATTACTGGGAAAAATATGAATAACTTCAGATATGTATATGATACCACCCTAATGGCAGAATGGACTTCCCTGGTGGCTCAGACGGTAAAGTGTCTGCCTACAATGCGGGAGACCCAGATTCAATCCCTGGGGTGGGAAGATCTCCTGGAGAAGGAAATGACAACGCACTCCAGTATTCTTACCTGGAAAATACCATGGACGGAGGAGCATGGTAGGCTATAGTCCACGGAGTCACAAAGAGTCAGACATGACTGAGCGACTTCAATTAATGGCAGAAAGCAAAGAGGAACTAAAGAGCCTCTTGATGAAGGTGAAAGAAGAGAAGGAAAAAGTTGGCTTAAATTTCAACATTCAAAAAACTAAGATCATGGCATCTGGTCCTACCTCTTCAAGGCAAATAGATGGGGAAAAAATGGAAAACAGTAACAGACTTATTTTCTTGGGCTCCAAAATCACTGCTGATGGTGACTGTAGCCATGAAATTAAAAGACACTTGCTCCTTGAAAGAAAAGCTATAACAAAACCAGGTAGTGTATTAAAATGCAGAGACATAACTTTGTAGTCATGTACAGATATGAGAGTTGGACCATAAAGAAGTCTGAGTGCCTTAGAACTGCTGTTTTTGAACTATGGTATTGGAGAAGACTCTTGAGGGTCCATTTGGACAGCAAGATCACACCAGTCAAACCTAAAGGAAATCAACCCTGAATATTCATTGGACGGACTGATGCTGAAGCTGAAGCTCCAATACTTTAGCCACCTGATGCGAAGAGCTGATTCATTGGAAAAGACTTTGATCATGGGAAAGATTGTTGGCAGGAGGAGAAGGCAGCAACAGAGGATGAGATGGTTGTATGGCATCTCCTACTCAGTGGACATGACTTTCAGCAAATTCCGGGAAATAGTGAAGGACAGGGAAGTCTGGCATGCTACAGCCCATGGGGTCTTAGAGTCAGACATGACTTAGAGACAGAACAACAACAATCAATTGATGTACATACCATTCCTTTAACAAATATACTTTATATTCCCAATTGAATATTTTAGAGCTATCTAAACAACATACTCAGAACTAAGCTCCTTATTTCTACCGATTCCAATTTACCTTGCCCAGTAGCACCACGGTAAAATGATTAGTATAGAAGAGGAAAAATCTTAGTAAAAGACAATGAGTAGCACGGAAGCATATATACTAACCTATGTAAAACAGACAGACAATGGAAATCTGCTGTATGACTCAAGGAACTCTGAAACAACCTAGAGTGGTGGGAAAGGGTGGGACATGTGAGGGAAGTTCAAGAGGGAGGGGAATATGTACACATATGGCTAATTCATGTTGATGTATGACAGAAATCAAACCAATACTGTAAAGCAATCAGCAATCCATTAAAAATAAATACAATTTTTAAAAAAGACAGTATCTACAATTAAATATTTTTTTTAACTTAAAGCATTTTGTATAAAATGCTCTTAAAAAGTGTGTATTTTTTATGCCTTCTCAAACTAAACATACTGGAGCAAATTTCTACATGACTGGGCCATAATTTTGGATGTCCACTAGTCTATGGTGATATTCTCAAGGACTATTAAGGATTCTCACACCTTTGAGTTTTCCTGGATTACTGCATCTGATTTCCAATTTTTCCATCTCATCCTTTGCAATCTCTTCTTTATGTTGTCAATATGCTTACCTTAAGGTTTTTATAATCTAGCTCAGGTTTTAAAAACAGACAGCTTAATTTGTTATAAGTGAATATAAATTTTAAGAAAACACACTTTTAAAAAAGTCTAAGGGACTTTTCTAAAAATAGAGAAAATTTAATAGAAAAATTTTGTAGCATCTATTGTGGCCACTAATAGTAAAGAAAATTAATTGATAGAGACTCGGTACTGCAGCAGTCCATAAAATTAGACATTATTAGGAGTTCACTGAAATTTGATTTCCAAACTTTCCTTTCAATATCTGGTATGAGAAATTACCCAGGAAGTCAAAACAAATCTGCACTTTCACAGTGCAGGAAGCAAATGAAGCCTGTGTGTTTGGCCTTTACTGAAGACACAAACCTGTGTGTTACCCATGCCAAAAATGTGTAACAATTATGCCAAAAGACATTCAACCAGTATGCTACATGTGTGAAAAATGAGCTTAAGAACCCACTCTGACAGAAAACATTTCATTCTAAAAAAAAATTTTTTTCCCCTCTCCTTCCTGTTATTCACAATTTTGAATATTAGACATTTCCCCCTGTCGAGTCAAAAGATAGGATTCTGAGTGGAAAAGTAGAGGACAGATCAGGTATTGGCAGTTTTTCCATTTAAACCTGTATGTCAATTTTTAATATAAATGTGGACACACAAAAGCACAAATGCAAGTCAAAATGTCTCAGTGAACAAGTTTCAGCAGTTCAATGTCATAATAGTTATAAATAAACCTGTTGAATGTTTCTGGACAATGCCACCACTTGGATTTTTGTTTTTTTAAACTAAGCAAACTTTTTATTGACAGCAACTGAATGGTGTTTGTAACATTATTATCATACAGTATATTCCACCCATTTACTATACTTTTCAGAGTTGTACTACATGCAACAACAGATTTTTAATGTTGTCTGTCTTCTGTGCTGTTCCTATAAGTTTGCTATTAAAATAAAACCATTTTCAAAAGGTATTTATACTTGGTGACTTCCAAAGTCCTTCTAACTCCAAAATTCTGTTTAACTCCTCTAGTTTTTTTTTTCTGAAGGTTCAGCATTCTCTTTGCTTTTATTCTCAAATTTGCACAAAAAAGTTAAACATAGCATTTCATAAAATAATGCAAAATCTAAAATAGAGATTATTAATCCACATAATAGTAAGGAAAAGGGTGCTAAAATAGATTTTAAAACATGTTAAAATCATGCTAATGGTTAAATATTTTAAATTAAAAGCTTTCAGGATATGTCACATGATCTAAAATATGAAATCCCTGAAAAAGTTCCAGGAAAAATATTTCAATATGTGTATTCACACACGTGTGTAATTAAAAAAAGCGTTTACCAAAAAAACTACAAACTTTTTTTTTCTTTTTATAAAATATATTTAAAAGAAACATATATGCTATATATATGCTATCTTTGAAATTGTTGTGTCCCGCTAGTTCTAATACACCCTTTTCTTCTTCCCTATTAGCTTTTTCAGTTAAATACTCAGCCAAATGTAAACACTGCTATGTATGCCTGTGTGCAATGTCTGGGCTTGTAAAAGCAAGCGCTTCCTGAATGCATAACAGACAAGGAACTGCTGTCTGCCTCATTGGAGCCTGGGATGTTTCTGTTTACAAATCCTGGAGCCAGGCAGGGGCCACTACTGGAGGCGTGCTGTCTGCTTCCTTGCTACACTTAGCCTTTGTCTGGGTCTGTGTCAAAGAAAGAACAACATTGTTGCATGTGCAATAAGCAACAAAGGAAATCTTAAACATAACACAAACTGGTTATGTTGGCTCCTTAATCTTTTACAACTTCAATGCGGAAAGGCAAATTACGGATTAAGTTTTAAAAAAAATTTAAGCATGTGCTTCTCATAAAAGCAGAGAAAAACATTTAAAATCAAAACAATTAATGTGATCAGAGTTAAATGAATTACTTAGCAAAATAATTCAGATTGCTAAATACTGTTCCAGGAATGATGATATACCGTGCAGCTCAGTGTTTTGAACAAACATTTTTACAAGGAATAAACAATGTTGACTTGTTTTAATTATTATGTTTGGAATGGCAACTATACCATAATCATAATCAGATTAATGTTTATGTTTAATGTCCCAAAAACAAACTGAGTGGAGGCAGATTTCTTATTTTTCCCAAGATGGTATTTAAACTTGAATATTTAAGATCATTTTAAATTTAATTTGCCTTGTTAATCACTGTAAACAGAACTAGCCTGTAAGAAACAAATACAACAAATCACAACAGTAAACAAAACATTTCATATTCTGTTGAGTTTAGGCATTCTATGACTGAATTATAAAAGGAACAGCAGAAAACTAAAGACAGAAAGCGAAACAAACTGCATTAACCCTCTTCCCTGTAAAAACTTTAAAAGAAAACAAAGGAAAGGTAAAATCTATCAAACTTAATTTGTAAGTCTTTATAATAATTTTAATATCTTTAAAATAGTTTCTTTGTGATTGAAAAGACTGAATTGCAGGATTATGCTTCTCTCATTAAGGAATAAACTAAAACTAACAAAGTTAATTATATTTCACTGGAATAAAGTCATTAAATAAGTCTAAAATCAACATTTAAATAAATAGGTTAAAATTCTCAGTAAATATAATTAAACAGGAGATATAGATTAATCTGCAGACTATGCTACCTTCAAAAAAATTTCATAAAAGTATAAAGAAACACCATTAGTCATGTTCTCAAAATATTTTTGGTATAATTCTACCAGGATGTAATCGTCTCTATTTTTTTCAGATTTTATTTTTCAGCTTTACATGTAGATATGACAAAACAAAAGTATCATTACTGCACACAAAAGCTTTTGAAAATAATTATTTCTATTTCTTAGAAATCAATAACCTAATTGAGAAAAGATAATTTGAGCCTACAACAGAAATCCAATCATTCCAATATTCATTATGTAAAACAAACCAAAAGCAAATTAAAATTCTCACCATACAGAATCAAACCAAAAAGTCAAATAACTCAAGAGATCGCTAGGCAATTTTTCTAACTGGCATATAAATGATACTTCGAAATCCAGAATTCATACTAAAGATCCTTCAGAAAATGACCATAAAATAACCTGACTATAAAAGTGGAAGTTGTATCTTCCAGTCACTTGCCAACCAGACAACAAAATATAAATTGCATTATACAAATAACTCCTACCCCTCTGACTGATGTTCTTTTCATTATGATCATAACTTGTGCCCATTCTTATAAGGAAAGCAAAATAAGATGTATTAAGAAAAGCTATCTTTTTTCCTATTAAATTTGTTTCCTAGTTTTTCTGATAATTGGCTTCCTTCTTTTAAACCATTTTTATTACAAAACATAATCCACATACACAAAACTGTTCATAATACAAATGTAGTGTTTGGTGAACTATTATGAAGTAAATACTCATATAGTTACCACCTAGGCCAAGAAACGGAGAAGGCAATGGCACCCCACTCCAGTACTCTTGCCTGGAAAGTCCCATGGACAGAGGAGCCTGGTGGGCTGCAGTCCATGGAGTCGTGAAGAGTCGGACATGAATGAGCGACTTCACTTTCATGCACTGGAGAAGGAAATGGCAACCCACTCCAGTGTTCTTGCCTGGAGAATCCCAGGGACGGGAGAGCCTGGTGGGCTGCTGTCTATGAGGTTGCACAGAGTAGGACACAACTGAAGCAACTTAGCAGCAGCAGCAGCAGGCCAAGAAATAGAACATCTAGGTTCCCCCAAAACCCTTACCTGCTCTTGGGTCATTACTATGACCCCTCTTCCCAGAAAAAGCCATTATCCTAACTTTCATGGTAAGCATTTCCTTGCTTTCATAATAGTATTATATTTTTTACCTGCTTAGTTTTGACCATTTCTCTATTCCATATAAATAAAACTTTTGTGCCTTGAATCTGTTATTCAATAGTACATTTTCAAGATTTAACTCTGCTATACGTGCAGATGAAATTCATTCAGGGCTGCTCTTCTATATAACAGGTTATTTTTCCTTGCAACGAGCCTAGGAGTTATGATAATAATAATGAAAAGATCATTGTAGGTAATCCCTATCAAGCATCATAGAAACATTACACATTTCACTTATATTTAGTACTTTTAAACTATCTAATTTTATTAATAAGAGAAGAATATTAAACCAAACAGACAAATGAAAAACAATTGGTTTCTACTGTTTTGGTAGCAGAGGCAGTAGCAGAAACCAAAAAGGCCAGAGTTAATAAAAGATGAACTGGGGCAGAACAGAGAAGAAACAAAAGCTTGGCAATTGAGATAAACGTGTCGTTGCTCAGTTGTGTCCAACTCTTTGTGACCCTGTGGACTGTAGCCTACAAGGCTCTCCATCCACGGGATTTTCCAGGCAAGAGTACTGGAGTGGGGTGCCGTTTCCTTCTCCAGGGGATCTTCCCAACCCAGAGATCGAACCTGGGTCTCCTGCATTGCAGGCACATGCTTTACCCTCTAAGCCACCAGGGATGGGGCAGAGGTAAATACGTCTTATTGGACAGTTTATATGTAATTAGCACCATTCAGAAAACCATCCTTAATACATATCTAAAACCTTAATTTACCTATTTCATGATTTCCAAACTATTTCCTCATCCCTCAAAGCACCTACCATGTTATCTGACAATTCTTTAAAAGGGACCTTTGAAACAGCACAGCTGGTCTTCCATGAAAAGATCATCAGCTCATCCATCATTGATTATTCCCACTCACACTGTTTATAGATATTTGCTCAGTTCCTACAAACCCCACTCCTCAGATAGTGAGAGAAGGGTGGTAAAGTGACACAATACCTAGGGCAGTGATGAAGCCAAAGTGGAGTTTAGAAAAACTGTGGCTGGTACTGTACTATTCTCCAACACAGACACTTCTCTTTCTTATGTCCTCAACTCTCCCTTTTTACAATTTGTCTTTTTATCTTTCCTTCTCTTTTACATTCCTTTATTTTCCCTGAACATATTTTTGTCTGCAAACTTGTCTTAAAGGCACTGACATGTCCTGCTTGAACTATAAAAATAGCTCAGCCCCGAAGAATTGATGCTTTTGAACTGTGGTGCTGAAGAAGACTCTTGAGAGTCCCTTGAACTACAAGGAGATTAAACCAGTCCATCCTAAGAAACTAGTCCTGAATATTCAATGGAAGGACTGATGCTGAATCTGACTTGGCCACCCGATGCGAAGAACTGATTCACTGGAAAAGACCCTGATGCTGGGAAAGACTGAGGTCAGGAGGAGACGGGGATGACAGAGCATGAGATGGTTGAATGGCATCAATGACTCGATGGACATGACTTTGAGCAAGCTCTGGGATTTGGTGATGGACAGGGAAGCCTGGAGTGCTGCAGTCCATGGAGTCACAAAGAGTGGGACATGACTGAGCGACTGAACTGAACTGTCCCACTTAGAAGCACTAATGAAAGTAAGAAGTTGTAGTTTCACCACAACTCTACCTAGGTTTTCTAACAAAAGCAAAAGATATTTATCATATAATCTCTGTGAGATAAAAACAATTTATGTTTTTATAAATATCTTAGTATTTTATCAAATTGGAAAGCAAGACATATTACTCTTTAAATGAGTGACTTGTTTAGTAGCTCTTAATCCTTTGACAGATCCACTTCAAGAATCATCAATGAAAAATACCAACCTAATTTTTTAAAAGTATTGATCTGTACAGTAACTAATAGGCTATTTTAAAGTAAGAACAAAATCACCTAACTAGAGTATCTGTAGTAAAAGCTAGCAGAGTGAAAATAATTTTGATTTATACCACTTGTGGGTATATTTTGGATGTCCATTCTTATATGCAACAGATTTTATTTTAAAAGGAGTGAGGAATTTATTAGGGAAAAAAAGAGCTGGTACTAAATATATAGGTGCTAAAGAAATTTTCCTTTTAAGTTTAGAAAGTAACTCTTCTTGGTTTCTAAAAGTCTCTCTTGCTGTAACAAATATATTGACATTCTCCTATGGTCTCATGATAGATGGAATGTACTTTCCCCACCTGTTGATATTGAATTTGGCTACGTGACTTACATGGACAACAGAAGGCTGGCAAATATATAAAACTAACAGAGATCTAAAATATGCTTGGGCAATTCTATTTGAGCTCCCTGTGATCAACTAGCCCATTCTGAGTAAAATGCTGCCCCTTTATCCTGAGCCCCAGACAGCGAAGGCCTGAACTGACCCTACATCCTGAACCTGAGTACAGCCTGTATCAGGCAAATCCAGCAGATCTTCAAGAATGGTGATCGTAATAAATGCTTGTTGATAAGGCCAGTGAACTCAGAGGTGGCTTACTGAAGAAGTATTATTGGCAACAGTTGACAAATAAATAAGTACACCTTCTACTGTAACATATTAAATAAATGTGTGCAATATATACAACTTTTGGTTATCTAAAAATTAGACATTTAGGAATAGTTTAGAAAAAAATATTTTTCTACTTTTACCTGTTTTTCTCACAATTATAGACATATTAACATACAAACAAGAGGCTATATAAGAAATGCCTATAACCCTGCTATTAACTACAGACTGAACTATTAAAACTGGAAAAATCAATGGTATTTGTTTATTTAAAACACAGCACTTTGGTTGTTTTCTGGAGTAAGACATGTAATACTCTCCAAAGATCAACATTTTATTTAACTTTTGTGAGCTTCAGATTTGCAAGACGAAAAGAGATCTGGAGACTGGTTGAATAACAATACTGAACAGAACTATACACTTAAAAATGGTTAAGATGGTCAATTTTATGTTACGTGTATGTTACCACAATTAAAACAAAACCACTCTACGAGGATAGTTCTCACTTTTTTCAAAGTTAACATTTTATTTTTAAAATCCAGGACATATACATATACATAAAGACCAGAACTCAGTAACATAATTTCTAGTAGTTATAAAAATGTTTTACAGATACTATTAGCATTTATTTCAGTATATTTTTAGTCTATGATAAAGGAAATAATAAGCTCAATTTCCTTTTCCTTCACTTCCAAGCAACGACCTCTGGTCAGCAGTTCTGGCAGCTAGAAATACCACGTGACTTGCTAGGTTGAAGGGCACTAAGATGTGTCTGATTGATTTTTTAAAAAAGGAAAATAAGTGATCCTCTACTTAATAAAATGCACTGTGGCAGACAAAATCGTCCCCAAATTAGCATGGAGGAACTCAGGACAGATAGAAAAAGAGAAGTCCTTACAGTGAAATAATTGTAAACAACTCTTTTAAATATATGTATAAATTTCTATTGGGAAAAAAAATGCAAAAATCTCTCTTAAAATCACACATAAAAATCAGCAGGCAAAATTCTTTTCCATGGTAACAACAGCAACAAAAACCAAAAAACAAAGAACAATAACAAAAAAAAACAAAAACAGCCAGAAAAAAACGCTCCATAAATTCTGAAACAGAAAGCCTAAATTTTGAATTGAACATTAGGCTTTTAATCTCTGTGCCAATATTAGTAGAAACTGAAATTAAAGAATGCCATCTTTTATTGCCATTTGCAGCACGGAAGGAGCTAGTGATGATCATACTAAGTAAATTAAGTCAGAAAGACAAATATTGTATCACTTGTATGTGGAATCTAAAAAATAATACAAATGAACTTATTTACAAGACAGAAACAGACTCACCGATGTGGAAAACAAACTTATGGTTACCAAAGGGGAAGGTGGGTTATAAATTAGGAGTATGGGATTAACAGATACACACTATACATAAAATAGATAAACGACAAAGATTTACTGTACAGCATAGGGAACTATATTCAATACCTTGTAATAAACTATAATGGAAAATAATCTGAAAAAGAATATAAATATATGACTATATATAAACATATAATCAAATCACTTTGTGTATACCTGAAACCAGAATTGTAAATCAACTACTGTTCAATTAAAAAAAAAAAAAAATGCCACTTTTCTCCATCATAAAACACTTCAAAATTGGGGTCAATAGGATACATATAACCATTTAAACATTACTTTCTCATAACTTTAAACCAATAGATCTGTTGGGTAAGCCATTTTCACCAAGCTATGTCAGTCTTTCTATCAATTGATTTTTAATTAATGTAACAAATTATTCAACATCTTGAAATACAGAAGAATAACTAGAAAAAAATAGGGATATGTAATGGAAAAGACTGAGGTCTTGTGGATGTAGCCTTTAATGTAGGATTAAAAGGTAACTGAAATAACTGGCAAGAATATGAAAAAAAATTTTAATTTTAAAAAATTAGTTAAGCCTTTATAGTAGTTAGTAAATAATTGAAAGAAAAAAAGGGAAAGCCAAAAAATGGTCCAGTGATCAACATATTAGGGTGACTACATCTCCATGCTACTATCCAACATTTTATATCAAAAGGACAAGAAATAACAAGTGTTGGTGAAGTGCTGAGAAAAGAACACGCTGTGTGCTGTTAGTGGAAATGAAAATTGGTGCAGCTACTGTGGAAAACAGTATGGAGTTTCCTGAAAATATCAAAAATTAGAAGTAACATATGACACAGCAACTCCACTTCTGGATACTTATGTTTGAAGAAAATGAAAACATCTACTCAAAAAGATACATGCACCCCATGCTCACTGCAGCATTATTTTCAATAGCCAAGATATGGAAACAACTTAAGCATCTACTGATGAATGTATGGATAAAAAAAAATGTGGCATAGGTGTATAAACACACACACACACACACATACATATTCACCATAAAAAAGGAAGGAAATCTATTTGCAACAACATGGATGCACACTTGGGGGAATTGTGCAAGGTAAAATGAATCAGACAGAGAAAGAAATACCATATGACCTTTTATGTGGAATATTAAAACTAAAACAGAACCCGCCGGCCAATGTAGGTAGGTGTAAGAGACACAGGTTCAATCTCTGGATAGGGAAGATACCCTGGAGGAGGAAAAGGCAACACACTCCAGTATTTTTGCCTGGAGAATCCCATGGACAGAAGAGCCTGGTGGGCTATGTTCCACAGGGTCACAAAGAGTTGGACACAACTTGAAGTGACTCACCATGCACGCATAGAGAATGTCAAGATTACTATAAAGATTATGTTGAACATATGAAACTAAATACAATGTTATATATGTCAATAATATCTCAATTTTTAAAAACCAACGTATTATTTTAAAGACAGCTGCTATACAAACCACAACTGGTTTTGAGACAGGCTGGAACCTGGGACCTTTTGCTGCAGGGCCTGCAACTAGACCAGTGTCTCTTCAAGCAACAAAATACAAACAAACCAAAAGGGCCTTAAAAATAACCGCATGCATTCACAGATGGGGCAAATTATGAATAAGAAGATACAAAAAAGATGAAAAACCTAACTGCCACTTCTGAGGAGGCAGGAGCAAAAGCAGGGTACTGCAAGTGACCCCTGTACATAGCGCCACCGATGGGATGAGTAAGCCACCCCATCACTCCCCTGGCCGGACTTGTGGACCCACCCCTAAAAGGGACCAGTTCCCATCCTTCGACCCTCAGGGAAGGAGCAAGGCAACATTTTACTTATTTTCACTCCCTCCTGCTGTAACAGAAGTCCCAATAAAGCCTTGCCTGAATTTCGTGTCTGGCCTCTTATTAATTTCTACTGATAAAAGAGTCCTGTAACCCAGTTTCATCTTGGCTTTGGATGTGCTGGAAAATTTTCATGTATCTATAACTCTACTTTTTATGATATGCTGGCATCTGAAACCACTAAATATTTATGGATTTAAGAATAATGAGTTCTTCCATATGAAAAGATGCAAAAAGTTCTCAGTAATCAAAGAGATACAACAAGAAAATGAAGCCCAGTTAGTGCAGGCCAACAGGTACAGAACACGTATGGACATGGAAATCATAAAAGACAAGAAAATTTATTGTAGTTATTGAAATGAAGACATGGAAATTATTTCTTGATCAATATCCACATTTGTATCTCAGAAGACGTTTATTTTTAAATATCAGTCTCTTCTTTTTTAGAGTTAGGGTCAAGTTGATAAACATGGAATGGGATGGACTTTCAATGGCAGCAATGGTAGCAAAACTTCAGAATCAAAACTGTCTGATCAAGAACATATAATATGTATAAATAGAATCTTGTTACTATAGCATTATAGTCGATTATATTCTTACCAGGGGGCTTCCCTCATGGCTCAGTGGTCAAGAATCTGCCTACCAATACACTTGGGTGCGATCCCTGGGTGGGGAAGATCCCTTGGAGAAGGAAATAGCAACCCACTTCAGTATTCTTGCCTGGAAAATCTCATGGGCAGAGGAGCCTGGAGGGCTACAGTTCATGGGGTCACAAACAGTCAGACACGACTGAACAACTAAACAACTACAGCATTAAAGAATTAATATTTTCTACAGGAATGCATTCCTCTATTTCTTTTGTGCCACCTCTTCTCCACTAATATTTTTTTAACATTTTAATTTATTTATTTTTACTTGAAGGATAATTGCTTTACAACATTGTGTTGGTTTCTGCCATACATCAACATGAATCAGCCATAGGTATACATACGCCCCCTCCCTTTTGAACCTCTCTCCCACCTCCCACCCGTCTAGGTTATCACAGAGCCCGGTTTGAGCTCCCTGAGTCATACAACAAATTCACACTGGCAAACTATTTTACATATGGTAGTGTATATGGTAGTGTATTATGTCTAATAATATTTTTAGTAAGTATAAAAAGGAACGGCATATTTTGTTTTGATTCTTACTAAAATGCATCATGAAGTATTAAGCATAAAAAAATTTTAAGACATTCTTATTACCCATTTTCTGTCTACTCAATTGCTTTAATGCTGCCACAGAAGCAGTAAAAACCGAAAAAAATCACTATAAATTCACAATAGCTAAAAACCTACCTGTGGCCCTATGCCAATGTCAGTGTCTCTGAATGTAGGCTTTCATTTCTAGCTTAGTGTGAGATAAAGACATTTGCTGCCAGATGCTGAAATTAGAATTTCTAATCTTAACAAACAGCACAGCATAAATTAGAATTTCTTAAACACAGCATTAGATGCAGTTCAATCTTTATTTTTTTTTGCAGTTTAATCTTTATTATCAACCTGATCTAACCATCAACTTAATGAATAACATACATAAAAGAAAAGTATTCTACATTTTTATACTGATTTTCATCCAAGAACTTCCAATACTAAACACAGTGAATAAAGTTTAATTCTTTTAAATGACAAATTTTTGCCTGCTTTTCTACTAACTTAATTATCTTGTTTATAGTTAGGGAGGTTAATTATACCAATTCCAGAAGTGTTATCAAGAAACTTTTCTAAAATAACTGCATTAATTATATACTTCTTTCAAACTCTTGGAATTTACAAACACATGAAGGGTGAACTGAGGGTTTAAGAAAATAAAAGAATACTGTAGATACAAATTCATTTACTTAAAAGACTGGCTTTCTTTTTAAACAGAGTAAGTACCACAAAGTCCCTCATAGTTGGAAAAAACTCAATACAGTTCACTTTCCTAAAGTGTCAGACTTTGTAGGTGCTACATGGACATATATTAGTGAAGTTTCTTTCTTTCTTTTTGTCTGGTTATTATAAAATAAAATCTCAACTTGGTGACAGTTTAATTCTATTACCTCACAAACTTTGCTATTCTCTTCTTTAACACAAAGAAAGCAAGCCTGAAGTTTCAGACAATTTGATAAGCAACAATATCTAGCTAATTAATTTACTTTCAACTTATTTACAATTAAATAAGTAATTTTTAAAATTTATTTATTGAAGGATAATTGCTTTACAGATGTTTTCCATCAGACCTCAACATGAATCAGCCATAGTATACATATATCCGCTTCCTTTTGAATCTCTCTCCCATCTCCTACCCCATCCCTCTAGGTTGATACAGAGCCCGTTTGAGTTTCCTGAGCCATACTGCAAATTCCCGAATTCCTGATGTCTATCAATTTTACATATAAGTTCCATGTTACTCTTTCCATACATCTCACCCTCTGCTCCCCTCTCCCCATGTCCATAAGTCTATTCTCTATGTCTGTTTCTCCACTGCTGTCCTGTAAATAAATTCGTCAGTACCATTTTTCTAGATTTGGTATATGTGTGTTAGAATATGATATTTATCTTTCTCCTTCTGACTCACTTCATTCTGTATAATAGGTTCTAGGTTCATCCACCTCATCAGAACAGACTCAAATGCGTTCCCTTTTTTTTCATGCTGTTTTTTTTTTACATTTTTTTTTAATTGAAGGATAATCGTTTTATAGAATTTTGTTGTTTTCTGTCTAAATGTATTTCCTTTTATGGCTGAGTAATATTCCATTGTGTATATGTACCAAAACTTCTTTATCCATTCATCTATCGATGGACATCTAGGTTGCTTCCATGTTCTGGCTCCACTGTAAATAGTGCTGCAATAAACAATAGGATACATCTGTCTTTGTCAATTTTGGTTTTCTCAGGGTTTATGCCTAGGAGTGGGATTCCTGGGTCATATGGTGGTTTTATTCCTAGTTTTTAAAGTAATCTCCATACCATCTTCCATAGTGGCTATATCAGTTTACATTCCCACCAACAGTGCAAAAGCATTCCCTTTTCTCCACACCCTCTCCAGCACTTACTGTTTGCAGACTTTTTGATGATGGCCATTCTGACTGGTGTGAGGTGATATAAATAAGTGATTTTAAAGTTCTTCTTTCTTATAATACTTACAACACCTTCTACTTACCATACTGGCTTTCCATTTACAGTTGATGAGAAATTTCCCTTTAAAGTACTTGTAAGTATTTTTTAATGAGATGATACAAAGAAAAATAGATGTCCTTGAATTTGGGGAAAAAGTCATAAGCATGCTCAAAAAAATCTTTTCATTCTACCAAATGAATGAACAAACAAGTATTAATTTGTCTGCATTTGTGTGTAGAGAATAATGGTTAAGGATAACTGAGTATGGACAGTAATGGTTAAAACTAATAGAAAGTAATGTTTGGTAACACATACTCTGGAGTTAAAACATCTGGTCTGTAATCTTGGCTCTACCACTTACTAGCTGTGTAACTTGGTAAATTATGTATCTGTGCCTCAGTGTTATCCATGTGAAACAAGAATGTAACAGGAACCATTTCATATGTTTCTGTAAGGGTTAAATGTAAATGCTTAATGCATACAGAGCCTTTAATGAGTACTCAAAAAATGTTATTTAGCTAGTTTCAATTTCCCTATGTAATAAAGGCCTGGAGTCCCTTTAATATGTTTACTGAAACTGCTCTATCAATTGTATAATCCTGATAGACTGAATTGAAATTTTATTAGTAGATGTATCCTATCTGAAAAAAACATTTTCTAAAAATCTAAAGTTTACTGCAAGTAATATTTTAAGAAGCAATACTCATTGAATAACTATCTAACACTAATGTCTTAAGGCCAAAAGGAAATAGAATTAAGATCAGCATATGCAGATTGGGGAAGGAAACAAAGTACATCAAAAGTAAACCTATCATACTGGGCACAAAACATGGACGGTTTCCTAAGAGAAAGGAAAGGGCCACAGAAAAGGAGATCTTGAGGGAAGAAGAGTACCTAATCTTCCTGAAATCCATAACTGTGTCTAGAACCAGGTTTACTTATATTAATGCATAAACAGGTACAGAACTACTGGATACTGTTTTTTAAGATTCTCATACTTTCTCATTTTTAAAATACAAATAGTCAGAATCAGGTACCCATTCCCTTAAAAGAGACAAACAACTGAAACAGACTTAGTAGTAGAAGAGAAAAATCTTTGAAAAAAGTGACTGAGGAGCAAAGATCTACATGAGTTATCAATCAATCCATGTATCTCCTTATCGCTAGCCAGTTTTATTTTGGAGAATTATCCGATAATGTGACTCAGTCTAAACACATGCTAAATGTTGCCAACAACCCAAGATCAGGGGTTACAGCAAAATATCTGACATGCATTTCTAAATATCAGAAGCTATTTTTCTTTTCCTTTTCAACAGTAATAATTCAACATATAGAAACATACATATGGAAAACTATACTTCAGATGCTGTGATTGGAGGAAAAATGCTTGAGACCAAAGAGCTAGCGTCCTAACTAGCTAGAAATCATTGGTGATCTATAGTCCAAATAGAATGTTAATTTTTATGGCATATAACAATGCTCATACAACTTTTTTCAACATTAATAATTAACTGCTGGTATTTAATTATTTTAAAACAGACATTTCACTTATGCCTCAACAAAAGCATCAGTGGACTTCCTATTCCACTAAATTTTTTAGGAACCAGTCACACTTAACTTACAGCTGATATTCCTGTAACTTTTTGCCTATTATTATATTGGTAGACAATAAATGTCAAATGTTAATATTTCGGACCCCAAACCAAAAAAAAATTTAACCTTTAAATTAGAGGTTATGTTAAACTTACAAAAACTTATATAAGAAGGGGAAGAAGGGGATGACAGAGGATGAGATAGTTGGATGGCATCACTGACTCGATAGATAAGAGTTTGGGCAAACTCTGGGAGTTGGTGATGGACAGGAAGACTGGCATGCTGCAGTCCATGGGGTCACGAACAGTTGGACACGACTGAGCAACTGAACTGACATTTTTAAGGGAAACAAACTCCCTTTTTGTAACAGAACATCCTTAATTTATGACCTGCCTGATTTACCTTTGTGATTAGATTCAGGATATGCATTCTTGGTTGAAATACAGTACTGTATTAGCACATTGTGTCCTCAGGGTATCATGGATGTCCATCTGCCCTTCATTAATGACACTATTAATACTTGTCTAAGGTACTGTCCAATTTTCTCACTCCATAATTACTAATTTTCCCTTGCAATATATGTTGGAGAAATTCTAAACTCAAATACCCTCTGTCTTTACTGACTGCCCCCTAGATTTGAGATCATTTGATGATTCTTGCCTGACCCAATACTTGGAATGATAGCTGCATAATGATAATTTTCTAACTTCTCGATTTACCACTTGGCATTCTACTATAAACAACTGCCCTATCTTCTCTCTCTCTGCTATCAACAGAGAACTAATTCATTTTCCCTCCAAAGGTTTATAACTTAATACTGTAGTTTTTTAGCACTACAAGGATCTCAAATGTAGCTCATGGAAGGATCCTTCAAGCTGATTACTGTGACAAGTCTCCATTCTTTGAGGGGGTACTTCTTTCCTTACTTTCTAGTGTTACAAGATGTTGCAGGCTTATTTTGTACCTATACTGCACCAATCCTAGAATAAGTCATTTTTCCAAGGAGCCCAAGTTTCATTGACTGAGGAGTCATCAGTTCAGTTCAGTTTAGTTGCTCAGTTGTGTCTGACTCTTTGTGACCAGATGGACTGCAACACACTAGACTTCCCTGTCCATCACCAACTCCCAGAGCTTGCTCAAACATGTGTCCATTGAGTCAGTGATGCCATCCAACCATCTCACCCTCTTGAATCAGGTGGCCAAAGTACTGGAGCTTCAGCTTCAGCATCTGTCCTTCCAATGAATATTCAGGACTGATTTTCTTTAGGATTTACTGGTTTGATCTCCTTGCTGAGTGTTTATATGAAATATAACTGGCTTCATTTGCTTTCAGTTTGGAATTGTGGGGAGTCATAGTAGAAACTAAATCTGTGTGTTATGTACACTTATAGTTACCGGAGTGCTTTTGTTTCTTGTCAACAAACAAAGGTAAGAAATATATTTAAGTAGGTATGTATGTATACACACACAAATACACACACACACACACAGCTTCATATAAATGCATATAACACATATATGTGGATATTTTTAAAGGCATATGTCCCTAATGATATTTTAAACTACAATCTATTCACATAGGATTCTCTTTTATTTCCACATCTATAACTATGTTTCCTTATTTCCTTCAGTGAGAACAAGAGATCCCAAGAATATCAACACCTACATTCATTTTCTTAATCCTATAATACAAATATATCTACAACTTCAGAACTGCTTTGTCGACACTACTGAATATAAAATCTTCTAAAGAGATTAGTATTTATTTGCAATTACCCCCACTATCTCTTACATCACATCTTGCATCAAAGAGTATATACAGTCAAATACCATTTTAGTAAAATGCTTAGTTCTTTCGTTTCCCCTTAAGTGTGATTACAATGTTTATGTGAAATACAGCTGGGCTCATTTGCTTTGAGTTTGGAATTGCACCCCCTTCCCATCCTTAATGACTTAGTTATACTTTTACACACACAGATTAGCAACAGGACTCCAAAATTCAAAACTACATGCATAAAGCTATGTTCAGAGGACTCTTTTTCCCTGTATCCTTTTTGCTCCATTCCCTCCAACCCTTGTAAGTAACCAACATTACTGTTTTCTGGTTTATCCTTTCTTCACTTCTTTTTGTAATGATAAGCTTTCTGTTTTACATAAAAGACAGCATATTGTATAAGCTTATTACACACCTAACATTACCTCCAAATATAGCTTTAAAATTAGTACTCCATTACACGTACATACCATAGTGGATTTCAATCAATCTTCTATTCTTAGGCTTTTACGTGGTTTCAATACTATGCAGTTACACACAACACTGCAACGGATACTTTATGCATATGCATTTAATACTGTTGGGGGTATGTCTTCAAAGATCAATTTCCCACAAATGGGAGTGCTGGGTAAAAAGTAGGCACACATGTTGTATTCTTAATATTGTCACTCCCTTCAAAATATAGTTGGAAAGTATTATATTTTGATTCATATCTTGGAAATCCTGGTGTACCTTTTTTCGATTTCAGCCATTAGCTAGATGCACTCTCATTATGCTGGAACTCTCTCCCTTTTACTTTGGCCAAACTGGAATATTTGTATAATTTAAATTCTGAAAATCTTTGGAGAAAGGAATTTTCAGAAAAAAGTATGTTACTTTACTCACTGAGTGGTGTTGTGTCTGGAGGTGGAAAATTCTCAGTAAAGTTGACATTACACAAGTCTGTGCTACAGCAGCAGAACCGGTATGTTCCATTCTGAATTGAGGGTGGGGTGGTAGTTACTACACATTCTTCATAGTGACACTCCTGGGGATCACCAATGTGAGACCAACATCCTACAAGTAGATATTAATGTAAACAAGTTAAGAGTCTGTAGGATTAGAAAGAACTAAAAGGAAAACAACAAACAAATTGCAAACAATGTGATGGAGTACAAATAAGTTATAAAACTCTCTTGCAAACCAAAAGGAAACCACATTTTTTTAAATAACAGAAAAAGGTAGAGCATAAAAAGGCATTTGTGGGAGGGAAAAGCCATTAATAAAATGTTTCACATCATAATTAATCGAAGAATTTATTATTAAAACATCTATAGGAATACTTTTTTATCTATTAAACTGTTCTGGTTTTTAAAATAATGATATATAATGATAACAAGGATTCAGTAATACTCTCATACAGTGCTGGAGGGAATGTAAACATATACAACATTTTTAGAAAGTTACATAGTAGTTTTTATGAAGAGCCTTAAAATATTCATGTTTGATAATCTAAAAATTGTACTTCAAGAAGTCTATTCCATATGTATGGTTAAGGCCTTCTGCTGTTCACCTGAAACTACCGCGACATTGTTAATCAGCTATATACCAATACAAAATACTTTTGGTGTTTAGAAAAAATAAAGTAGAAGTCTGTTCTGGGGATTCCCTAGTAGCTTAGGTGGGAAAGAATCTGACTGCCAATGCAGGAGACACAGGTTCGATCCCTGATCCGGGAGGATCCTGCATGACACAGGCAACTAAGCACATGAGCCACAACTACTGAACCTGTGCTCTCTGAGTCCATGCTGCACAACAGAAGCCACCGCGATGAGAAGCCCAACGCACTGCAACAGTACGCGGGAGCCCCCACTCACTGAAACTAGAGAAAAGCCCATGCACCGCAAAGGAAACTCAATGCAGTCATAAATAACATTTTTTTAAAAAAGGTCTATTTGAGATACAAAGAATTATGTTCAAAGATATTCACTGAAGCATTATATTACAGTGAAAACCGGACAACAACATAATGTCCAACAAAAGAGTAATGTGTAAGTAAACTGAGATACATGTATACAATGAAATACTATATAGATGTTGAAGGTGTTCTCAAAGAATAGTTAAAGATAGGAAAATATCCATGATATAATTGAAAATGGGAAAACTGTATATTAAATTTTTTATATAGTATTACCATAATTTGGAAAAAAAATTACACAAACATATAACATAGGAGTACAAATGTAGTACCTGAAGGGAATAAACCAATGTAGTTTAAAAAAATTTTTATAGGTATGGAATTGTAGACATTTATTCTCTTACAGTTTTCTGTATTTTCTAAACTTCATAGAATGTCATTATATTATTAACATTGTAATAACATACTATTAAAATAAGCTAAAAATCAATTACCCTTTGTAAATTTGGAGCTTGTTTGGGCATACATACATGAATACATACTTTTAAATGTACTGTTCTCCTGCAGTGTTATACTCTATCTCCATGCCCTTTTTAGATAATCTTCAATTGTATGAAACACTGATTTCAGGTAAGAAAAGTATTACTTGCCTTGTTTTACCAGATTGATGTCCCCTTTTGATTTCTCCCAAAGGCCATAGCAGGTGCTACCTTTTGAGCATAATATTGTTCCATTTTCATGAGAGATTCTACTTTCACCTATCCCAAGGTCTTGTTGATATGGATCTTTAAATGCACAGAGACGTTCTTGATTCTGAGAAGCTAAAACAAAGGGAAAAATGACAAATTCGTTATATGATAATCTTTGCAAAAAATTATTACAAAAGCCTTTATAGTCTTTTTGAAAGCCACTTTAAATTTCCCTACTAAATTCCTAACAAGGTGTGGGTAACTGAGAAATTTTATACATATTTAGTAATATTTTCTATTAGTTTGTTAACTTCCTGAATACACATTTCTCAAAAGCAATACCCTCTTATACAAATTATTCTCATCACTCTATGGAATATTAATGTCTGAATTAACAAATATCATCAGAAAAATGTCCATGCTCTAAATTATTAAAAATTAAAAATAAAGAAATCAACAAACCTAGAAGGCTGAATAATTTTTGGAAATTCTACAGTATCCCCTTCTACCATATTTTACAGCAAATTGTAAAACGCTAAACCTAACATCATTAGCCATATTAAACTAAGGATGAGGACTGACTGCAAATGGATACATGATTTTTATCTGGACTATTCCAAAATTACATGTGGTAATGTCTGCACAGCTTTTTAAAATTTATCAGAAAAAAAAATAACTCTTCACTTAAAATGACTGAATTTCATGCTATTATATAAATTATACCTTAATAAACCTGTTTTTAAATATTAAGCCTATCAGTGGTCAAAAAGAAAATGATTTTCCATTATTAAAAATATCAATAAAATAGCCAGAAAAAGAAATGCTTAATAATCCCTTATACTAAAGGTCACCCGAATGTATTTTCAATGCCAGTCAAGCTTTCTCCATATACATAATCGATTTAACTAATCTCAGCACATTTGCCACATAATTTATCAGCTAACAAACATTTACCAACACTGCTGAGACTACCAAAGAAGTAAATGGTCATCAAAAGCAACGGCTGATCTTTATTTGGTTTCATAAAGCAGACACTCCTAATGGTTTGACTAGCTAGTAGCCAAGCTCTTCTGTCCATGGAATTTTCTAGGCAATTAATACTGGAGTGGGTTACCATTTCCTACTCCAGGGGGATCTCCCTAACCCAAGAATCAAATCCGTGTCTCCTGCGTTTACAAGTGAATTCTTTAGCACTACACCACCTGGGAAGCCCATGTTAGCACTAAAGACGATCTATTAAAATAATGTTTCTTATACAAAACTAAGGACCAAACCCTAGAAAAGAAATGAAAGACCAACAACTGTGGGCTCAAGTCCATTCAGAAACACAGACCTGCCATATTTATTACAACAGACCACATTCAAAGTACTGGGCTAAGTAAATAGGGGATTTATAAGTAGATAATATAGAGTTCCACCCCTCAAGCATCTTAAAGTCTACTTGGAGACAGAGAGTAATTACTTAAAAAAAACACAAAAGTGATTTCCACAATTAAAAATTACCTCAGGCAGTCTTCTAGAAGATATCCACTAATACCAAATAAATGGCCAGAAAATACAGTATATCTTTTCGTAAAAACTAATCTTAGGACATTAGCCTGATTATAATTCTACCATATTTTACCATAAATAGTCACATATTCAAATTCCTTTAATGACAAACATTTATATTATCTTGCATATTGAATATCAATATTTCCTTAGATATACCCTAATTTGCAAACTTTCACAAATAGGAAAAGGAGTACGTCAAGGCTGTATATTGTCACCCTGCTTATTTAATTTATATGCAGAGTACATCATGAGAAACGCTGGACTGGAAGAAACACAAACTGGAATCAAGATTGCTGGGAGAAATATCAATAACCTCAGATATGCAGATGACACCACCCTTATGGCAGAAAGTAAAGAGGAACTAAAAAGCCTCTTCATCAAATTGAAAGAGGAGAGTGAAAAAGTTGGCTTAAAGCTCAACATTCAGAAAATGAAGATCATGGCATCTGGTCCCATCACTTCATGGGAAATACATGGGGAAACAGTGGAAACAGTGTCAGACTTTATTTTTTGGGGCTCCAAAATCACTGCAGATGGTGACTGCAGCCACGAAATTAAAAGACGCTTACTCCTTGGAAGGAAAGTTATGACCAACCTAGATAGCATATTCAAAAGCAGAGACATTACTTTGCCAAAAAAGGTCTGTCTAGTCAAGGCTATGGTTTTTCCAGTGGTCATGTATGGATGTGAGAGTTGGACTGTGAAGAAGGCTGAGTGCTGAAGACTTGATGCTTTTGAACCAGGGTGTTGGAGAATACTCTTGAGTCCCTTGGACTGCAAGGAGATCTAACCAGTCCATTCTGAAGGAGATCAGCCCTGGGATTTCTTTGGAAGGAATGACGGTAAAGCTGAAACTCCAGTACTTCGGCCACCTCATGCAAAGAGTTGACTCATTGGAAGAGACTCTGATGCTGGGAGGGATTGGGGGCAGGAGGAGAAGGGGACGACAGAGGATGAGATAGCTAGATGGCATCACTGACTCGATGGATGCAAGTCTGGTTGAACTCCAGGAGTTGGTGATGGACAGGGAGGCCTGGCGTGCTGCGATTCATGGGGTCGCAAAGAGTCGGACACGACTGAGCGACTGAACTGAACTGAACTGAACAAATTATTATTAAGATCAAAATAAAATATATCTCTACATATAAAGTACATACAGCACAGAGACTGATACTTAAAAGATGTAAACTAAAAAGAAAATTCTATAACATAGATCTTTCAAAAAAGCATGCCTATTTTAACTCCCTATCCCCGTTTCTTGATTAAAGTTAAAGGCTCCTTAGCTACTACCACTTGCTGAAATTATATAACCTACTCTGCTTCCCTTTTTGTCATTATTGTTAGAAATTTTGCCATTATTGTTAGAAAGGTCAGAATGAATTTATAAACTAAACATCTCTAGTTTTTCACAACCAAGATAATCGATTTTTTCTCCTCCTCTTCTGTTCTTATCCATTTTGTCTAGAATTTTGTATTGAATATTGAGTTGATGAATAGGGATCTAACCATATCTGGAAGTAGAATTAAATGCCTTATTTACTTTAAAAATAAAAAGAAAATGAATATTATCATGAAATGACACAAAATAAAATTTTTTCCTCTTCCTGGATTTCTTTTACAATAGAAAAGCAGCAAAAGGCATGAGCATAACGGCATAAATTTTTAGTGCCATTATTAAATAATTCAATGAATGAAACCTAGAAGACTCCTTATAGAGAAAGACAATAAACAAATCCAATCTCTTCTATGTTTCCCTCTCTCTTCGTCCCAATATCATCAAAGCAATAAAGGTACAAATGTAGGTACACTGAATCGTACCTTTATTGTCTCTCAGTTTTCACTGATTTTTTTCTTAAAATTACTTCAGCCTGGACTCCCCTGGTGTTTTAGTGACTAAGAATCCACCTGCCAATGCACAGGACACGAGTTTGATCCCTGGTCAGGAAGATCCCACATGTCCCGGAGCAGACAAGCCCAGAAGCCTCAACTACTGCACCCATCTGAGGCAACTACTGAAGCCCATAAGCTCTGCAGCCCACGCTCCACAACAGAGAAGCCACCACAATGAGAAACTCCCAACGAAGAACAGGCCCTGATCACTACAACTAAAGAAAGCCCGCACGCAGCACTGATGACCCAGTACAGCCTAAATAAAAAAGTCTAATTAGTATAGGGAAAATCTACTTTGCTATTTTAAGAATAACTCTTTCAAATTTTGATTCAGCAAATTACCATATAAAATAAAGATGTCTAGCAAATCACCTTTTGCTCAAATAAAAAAAAAGAAATCCGTTTCATAAAAGAGTGCTTATAGCTTTTTAAATGCTATTTGTTGGAATGTTTCAGCAGTATCTCTATAGAAAGTTTTGGATTCTTCATAAATCATGTAGGCAAAAAAGGCATGAAATAAACAGTATTATCAGAGAGTCTAGCCTAGCATTATACTGTCACATACAGAGACCTGATTATTTACATGTGGTTTTCTAAATTTATCAACAGCTTGGCAAATCTTGATCAGTTGAATATAGTCAATTAGCTCTCTTAAGAGACATCCTTAACCAAGTACTGTGATTAGACATGAGTCTTTTAAAAATTGCTCTCCTCATTTTAAAGAGGTGATATTTGGTTGTAATAAGCACTAAAACAATTTTGATTAACTTAACTATGTTAAAATGCAAATAGTCACATCCAAAGTGCTAACAGAGATATCTTCAGAAAAGATAAAGTGGACCATGCTTAAAATCTATTAGCTCCCTGAAGTTGCTAGAATGAAATTCAAGCACTTCATTTAGCATTGAAGGCCATTTATAATTAAGACCCAATAGGAACATGACCAATTTTGTGGGCCCTAGGAACTTTTGTTTTCATGGGACCTTTCCTCCATTAAAAAGTATACTTTATAACTGCATTGGGAGAAAAACATTAACACTAAATATCAGAACATTTTCTTTAACAATAAACTTCATTTTTTTCCTTCTGATTTTAAAACAAATTAAAACATTCTCATGGGCCTGCAAAAATACTATGGGCCCTGGATTCTATGCCTTCTGTGCCTAACAGGTAAGTCAGCCCTAGGACTCAATCTACTACTTGCCATTCATGCTATTTCTCCATTCTTCACTTTCCACCACATGAATATGCCAAGGGCTTTTACACATAATATACCCAATATCCAGAATGCCATTTTTGATGCTCTGCTTTAGCATTATATGGTACTATATTTTATCAATTTAACATACATATCTTCCCCACCAAGCAGGAGGGTGACTTCACTTGTTCCCAGAGTCAGATTAGATTTACATAACTCATTTTGTATACCATAAATCCCCAACAGTGTTAAGGGCAGTTTTCGTATCTACATGAATTATACTTAATATCATATTCCCACTCAAAGATTATATATCTAGGCAATAATCATCCAGTCCTTTGACCATGAAACTATAAATGAAGCAATAAAGATACTATTAGTATAAAGACAACATATACTATTTCGCTCCATATACATATAAAATTGAAAATAAAGTAAACATTTTCTGTTTACATAAGCTTCCTGGGATCTGCATTTGCTAATCATATGCAGCATTTAATTTCCAGGAACAGGTGTGGCATGTCTAGAATACTCAGCTGTCTTACATTTCCCACTCTGTGACATAACACTATCAAGAATGCAGGGTATAAAGGTATGGCATAGTTTCATCATGTCAGCATGAGTTAACTGTCATTACAGACATAAATCAGCATCATTATGCTTACACTGAAAAATACTACCCATTTGCTTTTATGAGGGAAGAAAAGAAAGGAAAAAAAGGCTGTACTGAAAATATTAACTCTATGTGTACTCAGTCATGTCTGATTCTTTGAAAACCCATGGACTGTATAGCCCAATAAGCTCCTCTGTCCATGGAATTTTCCAGGCAAGAATCTTGGGAGCGGGTTGCCATTTCTTCCTCCAGGGGATCTTCCCCAGTGACTCGAACCTGTGTCTCCTACATTGACAGATTCTTTACCACTGCATCACCTGGGAAGTGAAACTATTAACTATTTGCCCTTTTAAAACAAACAAATACTATCATATTATTTGACCTTTCATGAAAATATATTCATGATTACTTATATGTTTCAAAGACAAAAGTTTTTGAATGATTTTATGTTAGATTTTTTACTTTTAAATATCAATATATCCATAGGTAATTGAAAAGAAATACAGGGAAGAGAATTTGATTTGCAAACTAGGTTCCCACTTCTCCATTCTTTGGCCACTGAACAAAATGTATGCTAGTCCAGTCTAGAAAAGAAAAAGAAAAATAGAGAGTAGTCCAATCCCTCTCTCATCAATGCACACATCCCACCCACACAATCACTATACAGTAGTAACAAAACCAAGAGATCAATATTAGCATAATCCACAGAGTTTAATCATATTTTATCAACAATACATGTACCTATCTGTGTGAGAAAAAATTTAAGCAATTTTGTCATATACTATCACAATCAAAACATTCAACTGTATTATCACTCTCATGTTAACCCTTTAAAATCATGATCCCTTCGTCCCCCATTCCTAATCAATAGTAACCACTAACCTGCTCTCCAACTCAATGATTGATATTTCACAGGTGTTCATATAGTACATATTCTTTAGAGACTGACTTTTTTCACTGAGAAAAATTCCTTGAGGTTCACCCAATTTGCTGCATGAATCAATAGTGAATTACTTTTTATGTAGTAGCATTTCATGATGTAGATGAGATGTACAATCTGTTTAATTTTTCATCTTATGACGCTTATGGGGTAGTTTTCAGGTTTTTTTGGCTATTAGAAATAAAACTGTTATGAACATTTGTATATATGTTCAATTTTATCAGGATTTTTGTTTAGAGTAAAATAAGATTAAAGTCCTAGAAAAATAAAGTATGACATCAGCAAAAAAGAAACTTGACACTAAGACCATGTGCTCTACCAACAAAATACACTGCACCCCATTATATACATTAAAAGCTTATTTCAGAGCATTCAAAAATCTCTAACCTCTGTTAACCAAGTAGTTCTAGTATGGGGAGAACTAGGTTGTGCTATGGGATCTTGGTCTAAAGAACCATTCGTGTAGTATACTCTTTATATGTATATGTATAAATACAAGGTACTCATGGCACAAAGTCTTTAAGATGAGAGATTCCAGTTTGGGGATGCTGGTGTTTAAAGGAAGCCTAGTTCTTTGTAACAAAGTCCAACAAATACAGCAGAGCTCTGTCCCTTTGATGCCTGGACACCCAGAGCCCTTTAATGTGGAAGCCTCTGCTGGTGAGCTTTTCCTAGAAATACAAGAATAACACTGATCCATCCATCTTTATTTCCTTTTCCTACATTAAAAACAGACACATGGCAAATAAATTTTCGCATTAAAAGAATGTGACTCTAAAACAAAACAAAACAAAAAAAGAATGTGACTCTAACATGAAAATTCAAATTAAAACTGCAATGAATGATAAAATTCAATATCCATTTAAGACAAAAACTTCAACAAAGTAGATATAGAATGAATGCACCTCAACATAATTAAGCCCATATATGACAAATCACAACTAACAAAATACTCAATGGTGAAAAGCTGAAACCTTTTCCTTTAATATCAGGAACTAAGACAAGGATGCCTACTTGACACTTCTATTCAACACTGTATTCACAGTCCTAATCAAAGCAATTAGGCAAGAAAATAAAATAGAAAGCATCCAAAATGTGAAGAAAGAAGTAAAACTGTCACTATTTGCAGATGATATATTATATATAGAAAACCCTAAAGATTCCACCAAAAAACCAAAACCTATGAGAACTAGTGAATGAATTCAGTAAAGTTGCAGGACACAATTCTAACAGACTGAAATCTGCAGGACTTCTACATACTAAGAGCGAACAAACAGAAAAATGAAGAAAACAATCCCATTCACAGTTGCATCAAAATGAGTAAAATGCCTTGTGATAAATTTAACCAAGGAAGTGAAAGACCTATACTCAGAAAATGTAAAAAAAATGCAAAGAAATCCATTTATCAGTGCTCATGGATTGGAAGAATTAGTATTATCAAAATGTCCATACTACCAAGCAACCTACAGATTCTATGCAATTCCTATCAAAATAACAATAGCATTTTTCACAGAACTAGAATAAATAATTCTAAATCTACATAGAAATACAAAATGCCTCAATAAACAAAACAATCTTGAAAAAGAACAAAGCTGAAAGTAACAAATTCCCTAATTTCAAACTATATTACAAAAGTCTAATAATCTGAACAGTATGATACTGCCACAAAAAGAGATACAGAGATCAAAAGAACAGAACAGCAAGCCCAGAAATAAACCCAGGCTTATATGCTCAATCAATATAAGCCAAAGGAGGCAAGAATATTCAATGGTTACAGTCTCTTAAATAAATGGTGCTGGGAAAACTAGACAATGGAATGCAAAAGAATGAAATTGGACCACTTTTTTACATCATACACAAAAACAAACTCAAAAGGGGATACGGAATTAAATCTAAGATTGAAACTATAAAACTCTCAGAAGAAATCATAGGCAGTAAGCTCTTAGGCATTAATCTTAATATTTTGGGGGTATATCTCCTCAGGCAAGGGAAACAAAAGCAAAAATAATCAAATGGGATAATATCAAACTAAAAAGCTTTTGCACTGCAAAGGAAACCATCAACAGAATGAAAAATCAACCTACTTAGTGGGAGAAGATATTTGTAACTCCAATAAGGAGCTGACATCCAAAGTATATAATGACCTCATTCAACTCATAAGAAACTGTGAAAAATTCTTAAGGAGATGGGACTACCAGACCACCTTACCTGCCTCCTGAGAAACCTGTATGCCAGTCAAGAAGCAACAGTTAGAACCAGACATGGAACAATGGACTGGTTTAAAACGGGGAAAGAATTACATCAAGGCTGTAAATTGTCACCCTGCTTATTTAACTTATATGCAGAGTACATCATGTGAAATGGCAGGCTGGATGAATCACAAGCTGAAATCAAGGTTGCCAGGAGAAATATCAACAATCTCAGACGTGCAGATGATACCATCCTAATGGTAGAAAGAAGAGGAACTAAAGAGCCTCTTGATGAAGGTGAAAGAGGAGACTGAAAAAGCTGGCTTAAACTCAGCATTCAAAAAACGAAGATCACGGCATCCAGTCCCATCACTACATGGCAAATAGATGACGGAAAAAATGGAAACAGTGACAGTCTTCATCTTCTGGGGCTCCAAAATAATTGCAGATGGTGTCTGCAATTAAATCGCATTAATTTAATGAAATTAAAAGACACTTACACCTTGCAAGAAAAGCTATGACAAACCTAGACAGCACATTAAAAAGCAGAGACATCACTTTGCCAACAAAGGCCCATACAGTCAAAGCTATGGTTTTTTCAGCAATCATATATGGATGTAAGAGTTGGACCACAAAGAAGACTGAACACTAAAGAATTGATGCTTTCAAACTGTAGTGCTAGAGAAGACTTGAGAGTCCCTTATACCGCAAGGAGATCAGAGTCAATCCTAAAGGAAATCAACCCTGAACATTCACTGGAAGGACTGATGCTGAAGCTGAAGCTACAAAACTCTGGCCACATGATGCAAAGGGTCAACTCATTAGAAAAGACTCTGATGCTGGGAAAGACTGAAGGCAGGAGGACAAGGGACAACAGAGAATAACTGACTCAATGAACATGAGTTTGAGCAAACTTTAGGAGAAGGCAATGGCAACCCACTCCAGTACTCTTGCCTGGAAAATCCCATGGACGGAGGAGCCTGGTAGGCTGTAGTCCATGGGGTCGCTAGGAGTCGGACAGGACTGAGCGACTTCACTTTCACTTTTCACTTTCATGCATTGGAGAAGGAAATGGCAACCCACTCCAGTGTTCTTGCCTGGAGAATCCCAGGGACGGACAGCCTGGTGGGCTGCCGTCTATGGGGTCGCACAGAGTCAGATACGACTGAAGCGACTTAGCAGCAGCAGCAGCAGCAGCAGCAGGGAGATGGTGAAGGACAGGAAAAGCCTGACATGCTGCAGTCCACCTGGTCAAAGAATCAAACACAACTTAGCAACTGAACAACAACATTCAACTCAATACCCCTCACCCCACCAAAAACCCCAAACAACACAATTAAAAAATGGGCACATGTACATCTGTGGCTGATTCATGTCAATGTATGGCAAAAACTATCACATATTGTAAAGTAATTAGCCTCCAATTAAATTAATTTTTAAAAATGGGCAGAAGACCTGAACAGATATTTTTTTCAAAGGCATACAGATGGCAAACAGGCACATGAAAAGATGCTACATCTCAGCAGTTGTCAGGAAAACACAAATCATAACCCTTATGAGACAGACACCTCACACCTGTCAGACTATTCTCAAAAAGACAACAAAGAACAAGTACTGATGAAGATGTGGGGAAAAGGAAACCATTGTACACAGTGGGAATACAAATTGGTGCAGTTACTACAGAAAACGGTAGGGAGGTTCCTCAAAAAATTACAAATAGAACTACTATACAAGATAGAGATTCAACTTCTGTTTATCTGGAGAAAATGAAAACACTAATTTGAAAAACTATAAGTACCCCTAGGTTCACTGTGGCATTATTTATAATAGCTAATATATGGAAGCAATTTAAGTACCCATCAATTTAGATGTGATGTTTATATACACACAATGGATATACAAGAAAAGTAAGATGTGGTTTATATATACACAATGGAATATTATTCAGATATAAAAAAAAGAATGAAATCTTGCTAATTGGAACAACATGCATGGATTTAGAGGGTATCACACTAAGTGGAATAAGTCAGAGATATACCATGTGATTCTACTTTTCACATGTGGAATAAGCAAAGAGATAAACAGAACAAAACAGAAACAGCTCCATAGATACAGATAACAAATTGGTGGTTTCCAGAAGGATGGAGGATGGTGGGGTGGGATATCTAGGTAAAGGAGATTAAGAGGTATAAACTTATAATTGTAAAATAAACACATCATGGTGCTGTAATATACAGTATAGGGATTACAGCTAATAATATTGCAGTAATTGCAGTAATATTGCAGTATGGTGACAGACAGTAGCTGGATTTATCATGTGATCATTTCATAATGTATAAAAAATACCCAATCACTATGTTATACACCTGAAATTAATATAATATTGCATGTCAATTATAACTCATCTTTCTTAAAACCATGAATGAAAAAAATTTTAACTACCATGAGATACTATTGCACACCTATTAGAATGACTAAAATTTTAAAACAACAAAACAAAAAACTCCTGACAGTATCAAGTACTGATCAGGGTGCTGACACAGATGGGACATATGCTTACCAATTAACTTAGCAGTCCCATTCCCTGATACCTACAGATACTGATATAAATGTAATGAAAATCTATGTTCACACAAAAATCTTTATGTAAATACTTATTGTGATTTTACTTATAGCCACATAAAACTATTTATAACCCAAATGTACCTCAACTGAAAACCAGATAAACAAAAACTTCTCAGCAATAAAAAAGGAATGAACTATTGACATGAGAAAGAACATGAATGAATTTCAAATACATGATTATAAATGACAGAAGCCAGACTAAAAAAGCTGTATACTATTTGATGTATTACATGACATTTTAGAAAGGTAAAATTACAGGAACGGAGAAGAGATTACTGGTTACCAGAGCCCTGATGGGAGCAGGAGGGAGTAACTGATTATGGTGGTACTGAAAGAGTATTTCTAAGGGGTAGAAATGTTCTGTATCTTAATTGGGGTGGTAGTTAACATGATTATGTACTTGTCAAACTTCACAGAACTGTATAACCAAAAGAGAAAATTTCACTTAAGGAAATTTAAAACTAAACCTTAAAAATAATTTGGTACAGATAATTTTGAATATGTATTAGTAGATAAATATATTAATTCCTTTTTAAATTCCAATTTGAATTCTAAAAAGGGATGTCTCTACATTACAAGAATTAAAGTAAATTAACCCCAAATCTCTTCAATTTCATGAAGGCTGACAGAAGTGAAGAAGCTGCAGAAGAAGAGTTTGAAGTGAGCAGAAGTTGGTTCATAAGATTTAAGGAAAGAAGTCATCTTCTCAACATAAAAGTGCAGTGAAGTAGCAAGTACCAATGTAGAGGCTGTACCAAGTTACTCAGGAGATCTAGCTAAGATATTAATAATTAAGGAAGGTGGCTACACTAAACAACAGATATTTTTAATGCAGATGATGAAACAGACCTGTGCTGAAAGAAGATGCCACCTAAGACTCTGAGCTAGAGAAGTCAATGCCAGTTTTCAAAGCTTCAAAGGACAGGCTGACTCTCTTGTTAGGAGTTAATACAGCTGGTGACTTGATGTTGAAGCCAATGTTCATTTACCATTCTGAAAATCCTGGGGCTCTTAAGAATTATGCTAAATCTACTTTGCCTGTGCTCTATAAATGGAACAACAAAGCCTGGATGACAGTACATCTGTTTACAACATGGTTTATTGAGGATCTTAAGCCCACTGTTTGGACCTACTGCTCAGGAAGAATCCTTTCAAAACATTACAGCTCACTCACAGTGCACCTGGTTACCCAAGAGCTCTTAAGGTGTTGTACAAAGAGATTAATGCTGTTTCCATGCCTGCTAACACAACATCCATTCTGCAGACCAAAGATCAAAGTGACATTTCAACTTTCAAGTCTTATTTAAGAAATACATTTTGTAAGGGTCTACTGGCATAGATAGTGATCTCTCTGACAGATATGCACAAAGTCAATTTAAAACCTTCTGAAAAGGATTCACCATTCTGGATGCCATTAAAAACATTTGTGATTCATGGAAAGAGGTCAAAAATTTCAACAGGAGATTGGAACAAAGGATTCAGAACGTTACATAAACTTAGTTGATAAACCAACACCTGGGTTTCAGAGGATTGGCTCCACTTTTGAAGAGTACTATTGTGGATAAATTGCTATCAAAAAGCACCACATGAAACACAGAAGTTTGTTTGTGAAAGGAAGAGTCAATTGATGCAGCAAACTTTCTTACTCTTATTTTTTAAATCATAGTCACCTACTTCAGTAACCACCACCTTGATCAGTCAGCAGCAATCAACATGGAAGAAAGACTCTATAACTACAAAGATTATGAGCTGCTAAAAGTTCAGATGATGGTTAGCATTTTTTAGCAATAAAGTATTTTTAAATTAAGGTGTGTACGTCTTTTTTTAGACATAACTTACACATGTATTAGGAAAACAAGTAAGTTACATGACTTACTTTTTTGGTGATATTCTGGAACCAAACCCAGAGAATCTCCAAAGTTAAATAACCCAAAATAATACTCTAGGTTATCAATGCATACCTTATGTACTAAAACTATAGGTACATGGGAAAAAAAGCAGATTCATTCCAACTCAAGAAAGCATTAGTTTTGGGGAGCAGAAAATGGGATGAAATTAGGGAGTGGAGTTTTAACCAATGTGATCTAGGCACACACACATTTTTAAACAAACATAGTACAAACATGACAAAACATTAACACTTATTAAATCTTGGTATTCAGTCATTTCTCTGAGTGTTAATGTGTTTAAAATACTTCACAACAAAAAACTGTTTAAGCTTTAAAAGTTGGGATTTTTGGCAATGACAGCTTAAATGCTCTAGACATGATTCACAGAACTAGAGCACTGAGAAGAACTTAGGTGTTAATAGTTCAAAACTGGAGTAAACGAAAACAATGCATAAAAGTAGAATACCTTGACAGAGTTTTGAACATACAAGGCTAAGACTCACCAGACCAATCTACAGCTGAGCATTTGGGGAAATTTTTTTTAATGGGAGAATGTATCCCAGGTGTAGAAGGTTAGTTTGAAATCCAAAAATCATTAATGTAATCTATCACATCAATAAAGAAGAAAATTCATATGATAATATCAATAGATGAAGGAAAAGTGACAAAATCCAACAACTACTCAAGAGAAAAGCCATGAATACAGAGGAACTTGTTCATCTTGATTCTGATAATGAAGGAGTCTGGGTTGGGGGAGGGGGGTAGGTATGTGGGAATTCTATACTTTCCAGGCAGTTTTGCTGCAAACCTAGAAGTGCTCTAAAAACTAAAAGTCTCTTAAAAAAAAAAAAAAGGATGGGGGATAGGGAATGGAATGGCACCATGAAAAGGTGGGTAAAAGACAGAATTACTGAAACAAGTGCATTTTAAAAAACATTTAGATAGCCACTAAATGTATTTTAAGTGGTGGCGGTGGTGGTGTAGTTGCTAAGCTGTGTCCAACTCTTGCGACCCCATGGATTGTAGCCTGCCAGGCTTCTCTGTTCATGGGATTCTCTGAATACAAATCAACAGATGAACAGTCGTTCCTAATTTGGGCAGGACGGCCTGTGGTGGGAGGGTAGCAATTTAGAGACAAGTGAAAGAGGTATATTTTGTTTTGTTTTGGTTGTCAAAATGATTGGGGGGTTTTCGCTGGCTTTAATGTCAGTGGCCAGGGATGCTAAATATTCAGCAATATGCAAAACAGCTCTGCAGGCAAAAGAATCACCCCTTCCAAAACGCAATCCCACTCCCACACTAGGGAGGTACAAAGGGAATTGCTGATATGATTTCTGACATTTAAGGAGACAAGTATAACACAGACAATTAATCCACATTATGTGAATATGCTTGCCAAATAACTAAGAGGATGTAAAAGAAATCTTTTTCTTTGCTTTATCATTAGGTAGTCAATTGCAGTCAATTCTTATTCTCAGCCAAATGAATTGTTGCTTCTGATTTCAAATTCTCATATTTTCTTCCTTCCCCTGATTCCTGGAAGCATCATTTTTATGTCAAACTTTTCATAGTGAATATCAGATTTTCAAAGATGAAGCCTGATTTTAATATTTCCTTTTCACCAACCTAGGAAGTTGGTAGACTAATTAACTGCTTGTTTTTTTCTCTTTAATAAATTTATTAGCATGAGTCTAAGTACTGTTCTCTTTTCATTATACATTTATTGACACTCAGATAATCCTTTCAATATAAACAGTACAGTCTTTTATTCAGATCAGAAAAAGAATACTGTTTCAATAACTGTTTTCAATCTTTTCCCTTGTTTTCAAAATGACAGTTATATTATGAACCCATGATTCCCAAATTCAGTACAATCTATATCACCAATTCTCCCACTTTCTTCTATGACATTGGGGTATCATTCCAGACCTCTTTAATTTTGTGGTACCACATCTATTTTTTAAAATATTTTTATTTATTAATGGCTATGCTAGGTCTTTTATCTTTTTTTTGCAGGGGGTGAGGTATTAGGTCTAAAAGGTCTTCAATGAACCATTCAACTTCAGCTTCTTCAGCGTTACTGGTCAGGACATACACTTGGGATTACCATGATATTGAATGGTTTGCCTTGGAAATGAACAGATTTGTCGTTTTTGAGATTGTATCCAAGTACTGCATTTCAGACTCTTTTGTTGACTATGATGGCTACTCCATTTCTTCTAAGGGATTCCTGCCCACAGTAGTAGATATAATGGTCATCTGAGTTAAATTCACCCATTCCAGTTCATCTTAGTTCACTGATTCCTAGAATGCCAACGTTCACTCTTGCCATTTTCTGTTTGACCAATTCCAATTTGCCTTGATTTATGGATCTAACATTTCAGGTTCCTATGCAATACTGCTCTTTACAGCATCGGACCTTGCTTCTACCATCAGTCACATCCATAACTGGGTGTTGTTTTTGCTTTGGCTCCATCCCTTCATTCTTTCTGGAGTCATTTCTCCACTGATCTCCAGTAGCATATTGGGCACCTACCGACCTGGCGAGTTCCTCTTTCAGAATCCTATCATTTTGCCTTTTCATACTGATCATGGGGTTCTCAAGGCAAGAATACTGAAGTGGTTTGCCATTCCCTTCTCCAGTGGACCACATTCTGTCAGACCTCTCCACCATGACCCACAAATGGTATGGACTTAACAGAAGCAGAAGATATTAAGAAGAGGTGGCAAAAATACACAGAAAAACTGTACAAAAAAAGATCTTCACGATCCAGATAATCACGATGGTGTGATCACTCACCCAGAGCCAGACATCCTGGAATGTGAAGTCAAGTGGGCCTTAGAAAGCATCACTATGAACAAAGCTAGTGGAGGTGATGGAATTCCAGTTGAGCTATTTCAAATCCTAAAAGATGATGCTGTGAAAGTGCTACACTCAATATGTCAGTAAATTTGGAAACTCAGCAGTGGCCACAGGACTGGAAAGGGTGAGTTTTCATTCCAATCCCAAAGAAAGGCAATGCCAAAGAATGCTCAAACTACCACACAATTGCACTCATCTCACACGCTAGTAAAGTAACGCTCAAAATTCTCCAAGCCAGGCTTCAGCAGTACATGAACCGTGAACTTTCAGATGTTCAAGATGGTTTTAGAAAAGGCAGAGGAACCAGAGATCAAATTGCCAACATACGCTGGATCATGGAAAAAGCAAGAGAGTTCCAGAAAAACATCTATTTCTGCTTTATTGACTATGCCAAAGTCTTTGACTGTGTGGATCACAATAAACTGTGGTAAATTCTTCAAGAGATGGGACTACCAGACCACCTGACCTGCCTCTTCAGAAAACTGTATGCAGGTCAGGAAGCAACAGTTAGAAGTGGACATGGAACAACAGGACAGGAACCTATTTGAACATGGTTCCAAATAGGAAAAGGAGTACGTCAAGGCTGTACATTGTCACCCTGCTTATTTAATTTATATGCATAGTACATAATGAGAAACGCTGGGCTGGATGAAGCACAAGCTGGAATCAAGATTGCCAGGAGAAATATCAATAACCTCAGATATGCAGATGACACCACCCTTATGGCAGAAAGTGAAGAGGAACTAAAGAACCTCTTGATGAAAGTGAAAGAAGAGAGTGAAAAAGTTGGCTTAAAGCTCAACATTCAGAAAATGAAGATCATGGCATCCGGTCCCATCACTTCATGGCAAATAGATGGGGAAACAGTAGCTGACTTTATTTTTCTGGGCTCCAAAATCACTGCAGATGGTGACTGCAGCCATGAAATTAGAAGACACTTACTCCTTGGAAGGAAGTTATGACCAACCTAGATAGCATATTCAAAAGCAGAGACATTACTCTGTCAACAGAGGTCCGTCTAGTCAAGGCTATGGTTTTTCCAGACGGCATGTATGGATCTGAGAGTTGGACTGTGAAGAAAGCTTAGCGCCAAAGAATTGATGCTTTTGAACTGGGGTGTTGGAGAAGACTCTTGAGAGTCCCTTGGACTGCAAGGAGATCCAACCAGTCCATCCTAAAGGAGATCAGTTCTGGGTGCTCATTGGAAGGATGCTGCTGAACCTGAAACTCCAATACTTTGGCCACCTGATGCGAAGAGCTGACTCATTTGAAAAGACACTGATGCTGGGAAAGATTGAGGGCAGGAGGAGAAGGGGATGACAAAGGATGAGATGGTTGGATGGCATCACCGACTCAATGGACATGAGTTTGGGTAAACTCCGGGAGTTGGTGATGGACAGGGAGGCCTGGTGTGCTGCGATTCATGGGGTTGCAAAGAGTCAGACACAACTGAGCGACTGAACTGCACTGAACTGATCCTAGGTCTTCATTGCTGCACGGGCTTTTCTCAAGTTGTAGTGTGCGGGTTTCTTATTGTAGTGGTTCGTTACAGAACATGAGCACATGAGCACGTAGTGGTTCGTTACAGAACATGAGCATGTTACAGAACATGAGCTTCAGGGCGCATGGGTTCAGTAGTTGAGGCAAATGGGCTCAGTAGTTGCAGCTCCAAGGCTCTAAAGCACAGGCTCAATAATTGTGGCACAGGGGCTTAGGTACTACATGGCATGCAGGGTCCTCCCAGATCATGGATCAAATCCATGTCTCCTGCATTGACAGGTGGATTCTTGACCCCTAAAGCCACCAGGGAAGCCCCACTTCTATCCTTTACTACCTTTAAATACTATTTTTCCTATTGAATTATTTTATTATAAAAAATTTAAAATCATGGAAAAGTATAACATAAAGCATAGTACTCACCACTCAGATTTAACAAGTGTTAATACTCACCCATATTAGATTTGATCTAGTCTAAATGTTGGAATCTTACCTGATCTTTCCCTGATCTTATCTCCTGAGGAGTAACCACATTCATGAAATTTGTGTTTAACCCTCAAATTTATCTTTTAATATTTTTATTCCATATATATGAATATATGGATCCACAAACAATATTTGACAATGTTCAAGGGTGTTTTAAATTTGCAAAAAATGTACTTCATAGAATCCTGAAACTTATAAAACATTATACTTTTGAGACTCATCAAATTTTATTGAATTTTTAGTTACAGCTCTTAAAATATAAGTATGTTCTTCCTCTCTGCTTTCAAATAGTCTTATGGTTTTATTTTTCTTAATAACAGAGTTATTCTAATGCCAAATGCCAAACAATTTAAACATTGTTGTGGTTTTAATTCTATCTAGTTCTCAGATGTGAATCAACCTCTGAAGAATTCTAAATAATATTCTATTTTTCATAGTATGTGTTTTTATTAGTTTTATTCACCAGAACTAAGTAGAGCTCTATTAATAAAGCATGTTTGCCAAATAACTAAAAGTGGATAAAAGGAGGAGTATGAGGAGTCGGAGTAGCCAGGTGGTAGCTGACAAAAGTTTTTATTAAGAAGAATCAAAAAAACTAGAACTTTAGGAAAACAAAGGAAGAGTTCACTTAAAGGGGAATGCTTAAAGAAAAATAGCAAGAATTCTAGCACAGACATGAACACAACAGTATATCTGGCAGCAGGACATCTTACTTTCTCAGTCCAACATGTTGAGAACAGCCTACACTTTTTCTATCTTTAAGATACAGCTTGCAAGCTAGGTCTATAAATGTAAAACTCTAGAAACTGTACACCAATATAGAGAATAATTTTTTCAAATTAACTCCACAACAGCTTTTTAGAACCTAGTGATAACCAATTTATACCCTGAGATTTGAGAGACATGAAAATTGTAGTTATAAATAACAGACTACTTTATAGGCACAAACATATTGGAGAACAAAATAAATAAAATTAGTTTGAATAATGCAGAAAATTCACATCTCAAGTGAAAGGGAAGGCAACTTTTAAAAATAAAACGGAGGAAACTGTGACATGAAAGAAATATTTAGTTTGGTTGGCATTTACTTTGAATATCTGTTAAACTCAGAGATACAGAAATGGGCTTCCCTGGTGGCTCAGGGTTGAGGAATCTGTCTGCCAATGCAGGAGACACGGGTTCAGTCCTTGATCCAGAAGATCCCATGTGTCATAGGGCAGCTCGGCCCATACACCACAACTACTCAGCCTGTGCTCTAGAGCCTGGGAGATACAACTACTGCATTCACGTGCTGCAGCTACTGAAGCCTGCCAGCCTAGAGCTCCGCAAGAGAAGCCACCACAATGAGAAGTCCACAATGCAACTAGTGAGTAGCCCCTGCTCTCTCCAACTAGAGACAAGCCCATGGAGAAACGAAGACCCAGTACAGCCAAAAATAAGTAAATAAAATTATTTTTTAAAAATTCTAAGAAGCTGATCAAAAACATTTTTAAAGAGAGATACAGAAAGAATAAAAAGAGTTTGAAACAACAAAGCCAAGGTCAATACCTTCTAAAGAAAATAGTAACAAAGAAAACAAATATTAAGCATTCAAATTTTTTTAAAAACTCAATTTTATAGATGTGGCAAATGAATGCTTTCAGCAGAAAGTATCATTACATAGAACTGACCATGTGTTGTCATGCAATATAAGCAAAACGTGTCCAATAGTTTACTTTAAAAAGTGAAATTTGGGGACTTCCCTGGTGGTCCTGGGGTTAAGAAACCACCTTCAAATGCAGGGGACATGGGGGAGATCCCTGATCAGAGAACAAGACCCCAACCTGTCACGTGGCAACTAAGCCTGCATGCCTCAATTAGAGAACTCACACAACGCAACTACTGAGCCCACCAGTTGCAACTAGAGAGAAGTCCACGCATTGCAATCAAGGGCCTGAATGCCACAATTAAGACGCAATGCAGCCAAAAACAAGTACATAAAGATTTTTTAACTGAAATTTTGTCGCCTATGTTTTGTTCTTGGAGTAAAAATGTCCATTTTGACACTAAAAAGATTTAAAAAAAAAAAAAAAACGCTTTGAAAAAGAATGAGCATGTGTTTCCCAAAGGTCTCAATGGCTTATCTATAATGCCTTAAGAAATATATAAAACCAAAGCTTGCTAAAAACAAAAATATTTATTTGTATTACTTTCTCTCCTAAAAAAATCATTAAATATACACACTGCTGAAGAAATTAACAAAAACATGATTGTCCTGAGAAACAGTTATCTTATAGCCATGTAAATGAGCTATACTAATAGAAATTCACTAAAATAGAGCTAGGGTGTTTTACTAATAAGAGATTCACTATAATAGAGCTAGGGTTTCCTCAATGGCTTAGCGGTAAAGAACCCACCTGCAATGCAGGGGACGAGGGTTCAATCCCTGGGTCAGGAAGATCCCTGGAGGACAAAATGGAAACCCACTCCAGAATTCTTGCCTGGGCAATCCCATGGACAGAGGAGCCTAGTGGGTTACAGTCCAAGGGGTTGCAAAGAGTAGGATACAACTGAGCACCCACACATAATAGAGCCAAGAGCAAGATTCATTAAGTGAGACTTTAGTATAGAAATTTATTATGTTGCAAGTTTTACATAAGAAGTGGTTAAAATTTTTCACATATTATCTACTGTTATAAAACAGATCTCCACTTATGATCTATCTTGAAATCAATGTCTTACTATAGTACATATAGGGAACACACATTAATAAACAAATACTGATTTGGGGGCAATAAGTACATAGTACTACACTACATGCTATATGAAATCTTAAAATATTTACAAGACAATTGTCACGTGCTAAAAATTTGTTCAACAAATAACTACAGAGCACTTTCTTCGTGAAAAAGTTGTGTCAGATACTGAGGATGAAACGATGAACAAAAACTTCCATCATAAATAACTGAAACAGGATGTACCCATTGGCACATGTGCCCAAATATACCAAGGCTATTATTCTAGCTCAAAATCTCACAACATGAAGTTTAATCTCATTCATTATTTTGGATCAGATGCTAATAATACTAGGGTCTATAGATAGATGCACAAATAATAAATCCATTCTGAAAACAGGAGCAATTTGGCAGACACTGGTGTACAGGGTACTAGAAAAGTATATTCTCCCTCTAAAACTTCAAACTGATATTTAACACTTTTAAAATAGAAGGCAAGGAGGGAGGCGAGGGAAGAATACAGGTCAATTTTTATATTTATTACTATTAGAAAGGAAAATTTATACTACTCTGAACCTTTCAAGAGATGCCCACATGTGAAGCTATACATACTATATAGTTTACACAATCTCCAAACTCATGTCCACCATGGTTTACAGAGGCATGTGAAAGGGTTTTGAAAAGTATTCTACATATAGAAATGACTTTTCTGAAGAGATCTGAAACAAGTAACTAGCAATACTACTTTTAAGTAAAAAGTATACCAAAGAACACACCATGATAATAATATAGCAAATAGAAGTTTAAAAAATCAACTTTAAAATGAAACGAACCACTGCTTCCAAACAAAAACTCTCTACTTCTTAAAAGGATTAATTATAGTGGATTTTTACTTTGTTTTCCTAGCCTCAGAGCAAGTTCTATAAAAGTGTTCAGTGTCTTAACAAGATACTAGATTACAGAAGGTCAGACTGTCAACAAGCCTCTTATAAATCATGCCTCTTGCCAAAATGATTTCCTGCAAATACACTTGTTATGTATATGAAAGTTTTCAACATTGGTATTCTAGTAGTATCTTGATAAATTCTACTTAATCAGAAATAACCAAGAAAATTAAATAAGTAGTCATCTCAGTCTTACTCTAATATTCTGCTCATCTAATAGCAATCCTTATCAAAATTTAGGGTTAACACTTACATTAACATTAGACTAAAACTTGATTAAAAGTAAACAGAATTAAAGATGGCAGGTAGAATTTCTGGAAATGAGGAGATTATAAAGTACTTACTCAAAAAACTTGATCACAGTACCTACAATTTGACCTTATCATTTCCTTGATTTTCATTTCCAAAATTCTTAAAATGATGTAGAAGGACCTTCTTGACTGAGTAACTACAGATACTCCCAGCTTCATCCAGACAGAAATGATAGAGTACCATTCTCTTTCTCACCTTATCACACAGTCTATTTCTTTTACCTAGAAGGCCTCATTTACTCAACCGCTATTCATCTTTACATTTCTTCTTCAAAGACTCTCTCCCTGTTCAACCCAGACCTGGATGGGGGGATCTGCTTTCATATTCTCCATAACATTCTTTACACAACCTCCATTTCTTATTCCTTGTATGTGCCTGAATTATTCACCAAATTGTAAGGTCTAAATAAGAGCAGGGGCTGAGTTCTTGTTCACCACTGTGACTTCAGCACATGGCACTATATCAAAAGCATTCAATATATGTTCATTGAATAGGTGAAAGATTAATGTGTTTCCCTCCCTTATTTTTTGCCTAGGACAATAAGTACAAATTTTTTTAAAAAGTGGGGCACACCAGCAAAATGAAACCCTATGCCTATGCAAAAACAAGTATAATATCAGCTTTGTTTACAATGGCCCCCAAATGGAAACTAACCAAGTGTCCATAAATTGGTAGACAGATCAACAAAATGTAATATATCCAAATAAATATTAATGAAAAGCAAAAGGAATAAACTATTGACACATGCAGTAATGTGGATAAATCTCAATTATCACTGTGTTAGTGATAGATACTATATATGATAATGTTTCATATGATTTCACTTATATGAAATCCTAGAAAATGAAAGAAATTTAAAGTAGATCAGTGCTTGCCTGGTACTAGTGGTAAAGGAAAAAAATGACTACAAAGAGCACAAGGAATCTTTAGGGGATGATGACAATTTTGTGTATGCTGATTGTGGGGGAGGGATTTCATAAGCATACACAATTATAAAACTTCATCAAACTGTACAGTTTAAAGACATGCAGTTCCTCAACTGGGTCTATTTTCAAAGACAAGTACACAGAGTAAAACTGAACAAGAACAGGACAACATAGCTCAGAGGAATTTTTTCAGGCATGTTGTGAAATGATAATATACAAATGTTTTCCTGAGTCACAGAATCTTATGCCTAATCTGTAATCCTCTTAAAAGCCGGTTCTATGAATGAATATAAATTTTCCCTTGGTGTTGTTGGCAGGAATTTTTTTTAAGACCTGCACTGCTTATCTAAACAATCCAAGAGTCACATAACATCCATTTTTCAGTAGCTGTAATATATTTATCTGTACTGGAAAAGTCTAAATGCCTTATCTTTACCCTGGAACAAAGTTCAGGGACTAGTTCTGGGTATGCTGTGTGTTTGGCTTCTGTTTATCTAAGTGTCAAAATGAACTATCTAACATAAACAACACAGGAACCTTGCAGTAATGGGGCAAATAACTGAATAACTGAAGCAACAGTATCCTGTTCTTGGAACACAAATTTCTCAAGGCAAACATAACTGGGATTTCAGAGTATTACTACAAAAAGAGTGTCTTAACCTAACAGAAATGTTCCTTAAAAAATCTGGTGTAAACTCAAATTTCTAAATAGAATTATAATACATCAAGTACTGACGTTTCTTCTTATGAAAGTTAAAAAATTACCTTTTAACTTACACATTTCTTTATCCAGATTACAACACATTAAATTGTCATTCTGCTGTGCATTCCCATAATGTCAAAAAGAGAGCAGAGTGGGAAGATTACAGTCTTCAAAAGGTGCCTCTTTAGGATGTTCCTGAATTTGATGTTATGGTGGGAGTCCTTCAAACTACGCAAGGACTCACAGGACTCGGACATCATCGTACTCATGGGTATAATTTACTAAAGCAGATAATCCAGAACCAAAGTCAGCAAAGGGAAAAGCTCTATGAGGTGATGTCTAGAGGAAACCAGGTACAACTTTCCAAGGGTCTTCTGCCCACAGAGCCACAGAGGATGCACTTAATTCCTCCAGCACCGAACTGTGACAACATGTGTGAAATGTCTAACCAAGGAAGCTCATTAGAGACTCAGTGTCCCAAAGTTTTTATCACGGTCACGTACACAGCCTCTGCCTGACACACACAAAAAATGCCACACTCTGAGAAGAAAAGGAGGTGCTCGACATAAACCATATTGTTGTGCAAAGAGTTCAAGCATAGTAAACCACTCTTATCAGTTATGAAATGGTGAGAACACTCCCAGAATTCAATTTTTTTCCTCAGATGCAGGCCAAGGGCCAATCTTAAAAGCAGATCTTTCTAAGCACAGCAATCTTGCTGTGTTAACTCCTTTTCTGCATAGATTCTGAAAAAGAAAGGCAACCAAACGCTGATTAAAACACACACAAACATTTTGAGTACAGGGTTGCAAGGCTAACCAGTTGTCTGAACAGACATGGGCCTCAAGACACCTTGTTGCCAGGATCGACCAGCTGTCGAACTGGACAGAGGGCTCCAGGTCACTAGTTCAAATAATCAGACACGGGGCCCCAGGTCACTAATTCAAATAATCTCCTGGTGAAACATGGCTGAGGTGAAATATTAACTTTAAAGGTAAATCATAGAGAATCTCAGATAAATTCTCGTTCAGAAAACAGGCAAGAAATAATAGGTTTATCTTCACTGCAATTATTACCATCATTTATTAATGTTTCAGTGTTGTAGCAGTGGTGGTTGCCAAAAGAAAAAAACCCAAGTAAAGTTTCTGTCCACAAAGATGCCCACCTTACTGAGGGAAAAAAAAAAATGCGACACACCCTCAACAACAACTCTGGACTGACAAAATACCTCAGGTAACCCAAGCTCTTCAGAACAGCAGTGACATACATTGTTCTCCCCTAATTCACAGCAACATGGACAGAGGAGCCTGGTAGGCTACAGTCCATGGGGTCCCAAAGGGTCGGACACGACTAAGCGACTTCACTTTCACTTTCAATTCACAGCACCAGAAAACCACAGACTGCATTAACAATCAGTCATTAAAGAGTCACTCAAATATTTATTAGTACCTGTTAACATGCCAAGCACTATTCTAAATCTGGAGATATGGTAGGAATAAGATAGAGTATATACATATAAAGTAACACATAGTGAGTCTACCTTCAAGATGCTTATATTCTAGTGATGGAAATATAAAAGTCATAAAACTATAAACAAATAAATATGTAAGAATTTCATAGGATGGTTTTGAATGACTCGGTTTTTCCTCCTAAGTTGCAATCAATGGTCATTCTCAGTAACTACTCTTTCAGGAGTAAATTTTAAAACATTCTAAAAGTAGTCTTTATCTACATAGTTTGCCAGTTTTCCAAAAGAGCAATTTAGTGTTTTACATAAAAAATTTTAATGCAGATGTTCTTAAGCCACCAAATTCCCTTTCAAATCTTTATGCTAGGCAATAAAGAACCAATATGTAAGTATGTAAACAGAAAACTTACTGGAGCACTGTTTGTAATAGTAAAAATTGGAAACAATCAGTTCTCTGCTGATAAATATTTAAGTTACCAAAATCAGATACATCCAAAAATAAAATACTATGCAGACATAAAAAATTACTTAGATCTGATTTCCTGATGGGGGGGGGACGATGATATATTTAAAGATATTATCGTCGAAAAGACAATATTAAACATTGGTGTATCGTAATTTCATTTTGGAAATTTATGTGGGCAGGAAGAGGAGGAGGGGGAAAGAATGTGTGTATGTAAAAAAAGTCTGGAAGGATATACTCCAAAATATTGTGAGATTATGACTTAGCATTGTTAACACATTATACTACATTAAACTAATAGGACATCAAAACTGGAGGCCTAAAAGACCCATTATTATGTTTTATAGAGACGATCAATCAGCAAAAACAGAAGCAGATGCAGTATTTCAGAAATTTAAAATTATAGTGAACATATTTAATTATGAAGAATTTTCTCAAGAGTATATTAATCTTCAAGTTTAAAATTCTTCACAATTATGTTTATATATCCCAGGTGGCTCAGAGGTTAAAGCATCTACCTACAATGCGGGAGACCTAGGTTTGATCCCTGGGTCGGGAAGATCCCCTGGAGAAGGAAATGGCAACCCACTCCAGTATTCTGGCCTGGGAAATCCCACAGACTGAGGAGCCTGGTGGCCTACAGTCCACAGGGTCGCAAAGAGTCAGAGATGACTAAGCAACTTCACTTTCACTTTCATCTTAAAAATACTTATTTACAAAGGGACACAGATAGTATTTTAAAGTATATGGAGACAGGCTGTAACTAGGATGTCACTTAACTACTACTCTTAAAAATGTCTAGTTAACTACAAACATTACTTGCTTTTGCTTTTTAAAACTTACCTGTGGCGGATTCATTTTGATATTTGGCAAAACTAATACAATTTGTACAGTTTAAAAATAAAATAAAATAAAAAAAAAACAACGTAAAAAACCTAAGGTATATTTCTAAATGGAGAGTTAATTACAGGGGTAAAGATGGGTAAACAAAAAAGGATTGTTCAATCAAAGATTTTACTGATCAAATTTCTAGTACTCAAAAACACACACATAAAAAGCAGAACAAAACAAATACTGGCACCCTTCATAAAAAATTTCTACCCAAAAGAGTTTCACATATGAACATACTAAGGTCTTCAAAGTCATGATATATATAAACTGACACACCAAAAAAACAACCTGGGAAAAAATGCAGAGCAACTGGAACTCTCATACATTACTGGTGAAATGCAAAACAGTACCGTCACTTTGGAAAAGTTGAGCAGTTTACCAATGTACACAGCAATATCTGTCCTCCGTGAAATGGAAAACATACCAGTATTCAAGATATTCATTTATAACAGCATTATCTACAACAGTTTAAAGACTACTACTCAATAAAGAAGGAACTACATATGCATGCAATAACATGGGTAAATCTTTTATATATATATAAAAGATTATATATATATATATATTCATATTCTGCCTGGAATGCAGGAGACCCCAGTTTGATTCCTGGGTCAGGAAGATCTGGTGGAGAAGGGATAGGCTACCCACTCCAGTATTCTTGGGCTTCCCTTGTGGCTCAGCTGGTAAAAGAATCTGTCACAAAGAATCAGACACGACTGAGCGACTTTCACTTCACTATATACATATATATATATAATACTGGGGCTTTCCCCGGTGGCACAGCGATAAAGAATCTTGGGAAGATCTCCTGGAGAAGGAAATGGCAACCCACTCCAGTGTTCTTGCCTGGAAAATTCCATGGACAGAGGAGCCTGACGGGCTACAGTCCATAGGGTCACAAGGAGTCAGACACGACTGAGCAACTGAGCACATATGAAATACTGCTGCTGCTGCTGCTAAGTCGCTTCAGTCGTGTCCAACTGTGAGACCCCAGAGACAGCAGCCCATCAGGCTCCCCCGTCCCTGGGATTCTCCAGGCAAGAACACTGGAGTGGGTTGCCATTTCCTTCTCCAATGCATGAAAGTGAAAAGTGAAAGTGAAGTCGCTCAGTCGTGCCCAACTCTTAGCAACCCCATGGACTGCAGCCTACCAGGCTCCTCCATCCATGGGATTTTCCAGGCAAGAGTACTGGAGTGGGGTGCCATTGCCTTCTCCGTATGAAATACTAGAGACAAATAAAAAATGTCTAATCACTATCAGAGTCATTTATTTTTAAAGATGAAAAAGAGTAAGATACACTTCTGAATGAACCGTTAAATTTATGATACTAATCAATAAATTGATTTCACATATATTAAATACTAAAGATAAAATCATAGAAAATGTATCAATAGTAATCTGGAGCAAGGGTTGAGAACACGAAGCAATGGTAAACAGTTAAGAGGGAAAATTTTGAGAATGATGAAATGTCATTCTTTGTGGTGATAATCACACAAACATATTCATTTTCCAAAACTTATCAATCTGGATATTTAAAAGAATGTTATGTACATTAAACTTCAACAATACTACACACACAGACAACTCAGCCATAACTTACTATTTACTACGTGCCAAAACAAATTCCACCAAAAACATCTCCAAAGTCTTAAGTAAAATACACATGCTACTGGATCAAATGCCATTATATAATAATAAGTGTATCTACAATAGCCACATGAATACTTAAGTATACATATATCCATGTGCCCGGGTATCTAAGATAAACTCTTAAAAGCAAGTCCTAAGCTTTTACTGTAACCAGTTCTTCATTCATATAAAAATTTCTACCAAACCACTTATTTATACACACAAGTATATTTTTCATAATACGATCTATTCCAGAACAAATTAAATTGGTCAGAGAGAGTTTATTACTTCAATAAAACATGGAGTTATAGAGAAAGTACTAAACTGGGAACCAAAAGAACAGGACTTCCTAATGATATAATAGAGCACAGAAGTTTTGTTTTGTCGAAAAGCAAAGAGGCCCAACTTTTACTTTTTCAATCTATCAAGATTTTATTTTTAGTTTATTTTTCCATCACACTAAATACAGAAAAGCCTTCTCCTTCCAAAGATATGTCTTTAACTTAAAAAAAAATTTGATTAGCTTGTTTTTTTTTTTAAGATCAGCTTTAGAAGTTGAACGCAAAATTGAGAGGAAGGTATAGAGGTTTCCATATGACCTCTGTTCCGACACACGCCTCCCCTATTATCAGCATCCTCAAAAAAACTGCTGCATTTGTTACAACTGATGAGACTACAAGGACTCATCATCATCACCCAAACCCTATAGTTACCCTAGGGCTCCCTCTTCTACATGTGAGGGTTTGGACAGACACATAAATGACATGAATCCATCACTAATTGTCTCGCTTTTTTTTACAAAATTGTTTTTTAACTGTTTATGATTATATTCCATCTATCATCTATTTTGGAGGTATGATATGAAGTGAGACTATAAATTAACTTTTACCTAAAGGCAACTGATCCTTCCATCCCCATATATCAAATAATTTACCATCTCCACTAAAAAACAAACAGAACAAAACTCAAAAAACAAAGAAGTACACCTTCACCCCCTACCAACAAAACACCGCATGTCTTTTGATCTCATTTCTGTCATCAGTCAGGTTACGATGGTACTTGAAACAAACTACGTAATTTCTCTAGGTTTCATTCTAAATATCAAAAAATATGCTAACTTAAACCTTCCTTAATGTCTCATGTAGCTCAGTATCTAGGGTTATGTAATTCTAAGAATTTCTTCACAAGCAAAATCTTTACTTCGAAAATAATTCTAAGGAAAAAAAATGAAGATACGTTATCCTACAAATCTAACTTCAAACTCACTGAGGAAAAACTTTCCCAAGAATTATCTAGCAAGTTTTTAGGCAACAATCCATTTTTCCTATTTGAAAGATTAAAATTCTGCTGAGCAAAATTAAATGCTGTGAATGACAAAAACAGCAAAATCCACACTGACCAAAAAAAAAAAGGATATGAACAAAGAATAATATTTTCTTTCTTCCTCTAAGGCAGTAAAGTTCTCAATCAGGGGCAATTTTCCCCCAGGTGACTTATGGCACTATTAAGAGGCAATTTTAGTTGTCACAACTGTAGATGATGGTACCACTGGTATCTGCAACAGAGGACAAGAGTCCTGCCAGAAATTTTAAAATTCACAATACTTCCTCATGCAAAAAAAAAAAAAATGATCCAGCACAAGATGTCAATAATGCCAAGGCAGAAAAGCCCTGCTCTAAGGATATTACAATGCAACAGATCTTCTGGGCAGAGATATAACAACAATAGAATTATCTATTTGGAAATACAAATAAACACAAAATCATACTCTTTCTTGCACCAATCTCAAAAAACCTTTCTATGTGAAACATCCAAAAAATTACAATGGCGTGTACTAGGATGGCTATAATGAAAACAACAAACAATAAGTGTTGGCCTATCACAACACTGTTAATCAGCTATACTCCAATATAAAATAAAAAGCTTAATAAGAAAAGGACTGCTGGCTAAGTAGAATGTAGATACAATGGAACACTCATATATTGCTCATGGGACTATAAAATGCAGCAGCCGCTTTGAGAAACAATCTGGCAGAGGCTCAAAACTCTCCTAGGTATGTACCAAGAGAATTGAAAATATATATCACATAAAAACTTGTACACAAATATTCATAGCAGCATTAGCCAGAAGAAAAACAAACTTGGAAGCAACCCAAATCTTTATCAACTGATAAATGGATAAACAAAATGTGATTCAGCCATACAATGGATTTTGGGATAATATTTTTAAAATGAAGTAATCATATGGAATCTCAAAGAATCCTGAATAACCATAACATTCCGAAGAAAGAACAGAGCTTAGAAGCCTCGTATTTCCTGATTACAATACACTATAAAGCTACAGTAAGTAAAATGGTAGGATACTGGCATAAAAACAGATACATACACCAAGAGAACAGAAAAGAGTGCTTAGAAATAAACCCTTCCAAGTCATCAAAAAAAAAAAAAAAAAGTCATCAAAACTCATTGATGTCCAACGCATGGATTGTCATGCTTAATAGTGATAAAATGCTCGGTTCTTTTTAGTCACTCAGTCGTGTCCAACTTTGCGACCCCATGGACCGCAGCACACCAG
>NW_011495032.1:25108253-25122048 GCF_000754665.1 Bison bison bison | reverse complement strand
CTCCTCCTGCCATCATTCTTTCCCAGCAGATAAAATGCTAATACTCCCCAAATTGATCTATTGATATATACTCAATGTAATCCTTATCAAATACCAACCTCTTTCTGCAGAAATGATAAGCTGCTTCTAAAATCATACGGAAATGCAAAAGACTCAAAACAGCCAAAACAATCTTAAAAATACCATAGTTGAAGGGCTCACATTTCCTGGTTTCAAAACTCACTACCAAAGTGACACTAATCAACACAGCATGGTACTGGCATAAAGACAGATATACATATTAAGGAAACAGAACTGAGATTTCAGAAATAAATCCTTACATGTATGGTTAATAGATTTTTAACCAAGGGGTACCAAGACAACTTCAATAAGGGGGGAACTTTTCCTTCCTTTCCCATTTCCAAGAATGAAATGGGATCCTTTGACATCCCACCACATTCAAAAATTAACTCAAACCACAGCGTCTAAATATGAGAGCTAAAACCATAAAACTCTTAGAAGAAAACATACTTTGCTTGTGACCTTGGATTAAACAACAGTTTCTTAACTGACACCAAAAAAGCACAGTAACAAAAGGAAAAACCAGGTAATTTGAACTTCATCAAAATTAAAAGCTTTAATGCTTCAAAATACAACATCCAGAAAGTGAAAACACAATAAAAGAATGATCCCCCAAAATTCAAATTATGTTTCATAAATGTCTCAGTTCAGTTCAGTTGCTCAGTCATGTCTGACTCTTTGTGATCCCATGGACAAAAGCATGCCAGGCCTCCCGGTCCCTCACCAACTTCCAGAGTTTACTCGAACTCATCTCCATTGAGTCAGTGATGCCATCCAATCATCTCATCCTCTGTCGTCCCCTTCTCCTCCTGCCCTCAATCTTTCCCAGCATCAGGGTCTTTTCCAAGGAATCAGTTCTTCGCATCAAGTGGCCAAAGTATGGGAGCTTCAGCTTCAGGATCAGTCTTTCCAATGAATATTTAGGACTGATTTCCTTTAGGATAGACTGGTTGGATCTCCTTGCAGTCCAAGGGACTCTCAAGAGTCTTCTCCAACACCACAGTTCAAAAGCATCAATCCTTCTGTGCTCAGCTTTCTTTATAGTCCAACTCTCATATCCACACAACTACTGGAAAAACCATAGATTTGACAGAACAGACCTTTGTTGGCAAAGTTATGTCTCTGCTTTTTAATATGCTGTCTAGGTTGGTCATAAGTTTTCCTCCAAGAAGTAAGCACCTTTTAATTTCATGGCTGCAGTCACCATTTGCAGTGATTTCGGAGCCCCCAAAAATAGTCTGTCAGTTTCCATTGCTTCCCCATCTATTTGCCATGAAGTGATGGGACCAGATGCCATGATCTTAGTTTTCTGAATGTTGAGCCCTAAACCAACTTTTTCACTCTCCTCTTTCACTTTTATCAAGAGGCTCTTTAGTTCTTCACTTTCTGCCATAAGGGTGGTGTCATCTGCATATCTGAGGTTACTGATATTTCTCCTAGCAATCTTGATTCCAGTTTGTGCTTCATCCAGCCCAACGTTTCTCATGATGTACTCTGCACATAAGTTAAATAAACAGGGTGACAATACACAGCCTTGACGTACTCCTTTCCCAATTTGGAACCAATGTTCCAAATGTTCTGGACATCTAGTTCTAACTATTGCTTCCTGACCTGCATACAGATTTCTCAGGAGGCAGGTCAAGTGGTCTAGTATTCCCATATCTTTAAGAATTTTCCACAGTTTGTTGTGATCCATACAGTCAAAAACTGTAAACAACCCTAAATGTCCATCAGCTGATAAATGGATAAACAAAATATGATATATCCATAATGGAATATTAGGGAACAAAAACAAAAGAATTATTGATACCTGTTACAACATGGATGTACCTTAAAAAGACAGTACTAACGGAAAGAAACCAGACAGAAAAGGTCACATATTTTATGATACCATTTACATGAAATGTCCAGAACAGGCAATTTCTTAGAGACAAGAAAGTAGATTCAGTGGTTGCCAAGGGCTGGGGGAAGGAATGAATGAAGAATTATTGTTAATGCACACAGAACCTTTTTTGGAGTGGGGGGGGGATGATAAAAATGTTCTAAAATTGCTTGTGCTGACAACTGAACAACTCATATGCTGCTACAGAAAATATTAGATATGAATAAAATGACATCTGTGAAACAGTATACAGTAAGCGAAAATTTATTTGCAACAACTGAAAATAGTAGAAGCAAAGACATAAACAATCAGTTGAAATTCCTGAGAGGTAAACATAAGGCTTTTGAGAGAAGCTCCCAAAGAGATGCTGCTGCTGCTGCTGCTGCTGCTGCTTAGTCACTTCAGTCATGTCCGACTCTGTGCGACCCCATAGGCGGCAGCCCACCAGGCTCCCGCGTCCCTGGGATTCTCCAGGCAAGAACACTGGAGTGGGTTGCCATTTCCTTCTCCAATGCATGAAAGTGAAAAGTGAAAGTGAAGTCGCTCAGTCGTGTCGGACTTCTAGTGACCCCATGGACTGCAGCCTACCAGGCTCCTCCCGTCCATGGGATCTTCCAGGCAAGAGTACTGGAGTGGGGTGCCATTGCCTTCTCCAAAGAGATATTAATTTACTAAAAAGAAAAATTTCCCATTTGGATAATATGAGAAAATATGAAAATAAGAAAACACAAGCTGAGTAAAGGACAATTCCTCCAGTAATACAAAATATTTTGCAAAGACTTAGTAAAGAATTCTATAGTCATGTTTCTTGCAAAACTGCCAAGTTTGAAATAGCCAATTTGGGCTGAGGTTATTTTAAGTACAACTGAAAAAACTGTTAAAAAAAAAAAAAAAGAATACATCATTTTCTAGGAACAGAACCTTAAATAAGCTAGAATCACAAAATATTACTTGGAAAGAACCAAACAAATTTCCCATAGAAAAGGCAAAATTTCACCCTATATGTAGCATCTTTGATCAATGATCTACCTGGATGTTTTCAGAGCTAATTCAAAAATAGGGCATGCACTGTTGCAAATGACAATGCCAAGAACCAAATGAAATTTCTGTATTTTAAGATAAAATTTTTCATGAAAATAGCCAATTTACTAACACTATTAAAAAATGATGTGTCATTTTACATAGTTAACTTATAACAGTGTAAGAAATGCTTTTTTTGAGCCATATGCCCTAGTACACACATACATACACATACAAGTTAAACAAAAAATTCATGAAGCAATACTTTTACCATGGACAATGCACTATAATGCAAGTCACAGATAACTCAAAAGCTCAGAAGACAAAATTCTCCAAACCACAACAGGTACAGTGCAGGATAAACTGTATCTCCTTTTGAAGGAAAACACGGTAGTAAAGCATGGATTCTGACTGCTCCCAACCCATTACTGGGTTAACTGCAACTGATTCTGCACTTATGCTTTTTCAGCAGGTGGCTGCACACTTTTTTAATCAAATTAAAGTCGACTCCCATCTTTGTGCTCATTTTTAAAGAACTTGGTAGGGCAGGTGAGGGTGTGGACAATTATCTTCTATTCCCTACACACATACAATAATAATGCATATGCCCGTGCATATGAGAGGATATTCCCTAGAATTAATATTTCTTTCAATTAACTTATACATATTTGTTGTCTATGACTGTAGATATAAGCTGTGTGTAACCACATTTACAAAAGTTCCTGTAAACAAATGCAACCAGTTATCAATTTTGGAAACATTAAGTTCACTTGTCAATAATTTCCCTTAAATTATATTCTTCCTCCCTTTTGTAATATCTTATCTCTATCAACATACTACTTTTCCTTAGAAAATAACAAACTTCAGCCTTTTCTAAAAATTTGACAATCAATACTAACAGGAAAAAAAAATTAAACATCAACAACTAAAAATGTCAAGACATTAATTTAGGGTTGTCTGGGTCCTAAAACACAAAACCTTAGGACCTAAGCCATGGCCCCAATCAGAAGAAAATCATCACAAAGAGCATCTTTGTTCTTCCCTCAAGGAGTTGCTTACCATCTTCAGTTCTACCACAACCACTATAATTAAACACTGTTTCTTAACAAACTAAGCTTTATTCTCAATCTCTGTTACAGGGGTCCTAAATCTAAAGTCTGTGAAATTTTGTAGAGGTGAATATGTACATTTTTTAATGGGAAATACCTGTAAGTTTGTCTTAAAGGGGATAAGAATTCTGCCCTTAGGGATGCCACTGTCTAATAGGTGAGAGAAACAGAGTACAATGTGCTAAATGCGCTACTGAAAGCAAAAAAAAAAAAAAGGATGCAGATAATCCTAACACTGCCTCATTTTTCCAGGGAAAGCCAAGGAATATTGTTAAATGTCCACATCACAGAACTGTAGCTTGAACTGAACTGTGAAAGAAAAGTAAGGATTTACACAGCAGACCGAGAGAGAAGGAAATTGCATACAAGGGGAAAATTCCAAAAGCAAAATCTTGATGAGAACATGTTAAGTTCCAGTAACCATTAACAGTACAGTGTTGCTGGAATGCAGACTGGGGAAGGGAGAGTAGTAGGAAATGATGTTGAAAATGTAAGCAGGAACCAGATGATGGATGTTCCACGATAAGGAGTTTGAACTTCATTTTGTGGGCCACAGGGAACAACTGAAGAATTTTAAGCAGGGGAATAAAATGAACAGATTTGTATTTTAGAGAAGCACTCTGGCAGAGTATGAAAAAGAGATTGCAGGAGGGAGAAAAGAGAGGCATTGTACCAGTTAGAAAGCTATTGCATATATTCAGTATTGTGTGATAAACCACAATGAAAAAGTATTTTTAAAAAGCTACTACAATAATTAAGAGAAAAAATGATAAAAGCAGTAACAGAAATAAAGAGAAGAGAATAGAGAAATATTTATAGGGCCAAATAAAACTAGCATAGGCCTTGAAGTCACATAAAAATGTTAACATCTAACCCTAGCCTCATTGAACCTGGTTCCCTCACCTGTATAGTAGAAATAAGAAAAATCCCTCAAAGACAAGAGCTAAGAAAATAATTTCTCTACATTGTATATGCTACAGTTGTTTCTAGATAATGTCAGTTATTTCCTTAGAAATGATACAATTACCTTGGTGTCTAAATGGATGCTCTGGTAGAAATGGACATGGAAACTGAGAGAATAATCAAGAACCAAAGATAACCCCTGTAATATGTGGCCTGGGCAACAGGGTAAATAGTGGTGTCAGTAACTTATCCAGGAAATAAAGGAAGAACAGTTTTGCACGGAAAAGTGCCATGACAGAAGTAAACAGAATGGTACAGACACATGCGAAAACTTCTAGTTAGAGGCATGAGGAATCATGATGGATATGTGATGGATTCAAAAAAATTCAGTAAGATACCAAGAGGCACAATGGCATTCAAAAACAATAAGAATAGAAGCAGAGAAATAGGAGCATTTCATGGTGAATAGACAGGGAAGCAATAGAAACAGTGAGAGACTTTATTTTTGGGGGCTCCAAAATCACTGCAAATGGTGACTGCAGCCATGAAATTAAAAGATGCTTGCTCCCTGGAAGAAAAGTTATGACCAACCTAGACAGCATATTAAAAAGCAGAGACATTACTTTGGTGGACAACAAAAGTCCACCTAGTCAAAGCTATGCTTTTTCCACTAGTCATGTATGGATGTGAGAGTTGGACTATGAAGAGAGCTGAGCACCGAAGAATCAATGCTTTTGAACTGTGGTGTTGGAGAAGACTCTTGAGAGTCCCTTGGACTGCAAGGAGATCCAACCAGTCCATCCTAAGGGAAATCAGTCCTGAATATTCATTGGAAGGACTGATGCTAAAGCTGAAGCTCCCATACTTTGGCTACTTGATGCAAAGAACTGACTCACTAGAAAAGACCCTGATGCTGGGAAAGATTGAAGGTGGGAGGAGAAGGAGATGACAGAGGATACGACGGTTGGATGGCATCACCGACACAACGGACCTAAGTTTGAGTAGGCTCCAGGAATTGGTATGGACAGGGAGGCCTGGCATGCTGCAGTCCATGAGGTCACAGAGTTGGACACGATTGAGTGACTGAACTGAACTGAATATAAATCATTAAGTTCTGATAAACTATGAACTACAGAGAGCAAGTATATGTATGTGATAGAAGGGGGAGGAAGAGAGGACAAGAGGGATGAGAGGAGGGAGGAGGGTGTGTGTCTGTGTGTGTGTGTCTTAGGGAAGGAGTTATAGGAAAAGGCAGAGGAGGGAGGGAGGGAGGGGGGAGAGAGAGGGTGTGTGTGTGAGTAGGGGGATGTAGAGAAGGGAGGTGTGGATGTGTGTGGGGGTGTGTGCGGGGATGTCTGTGTTCTTAGGGAAGGAGTTACAGGAAAAGGTAAGGTCAGTAAGGTGGAGGGTTATACTCTGTTCTATAAAACACTGGCTTACAGATAAGAGTCTACTACAGTTGGTGTGTGTGCAAAAAAACTGCACTGCAATTACACTTGCGCAAGATCAGACTGCTCAAAATATGGAGGAACTGTAGAGGGAATAGACAGAAGGTGTGTGAAACAGTAAAAGGTTATTTCTTACAGTGATGCAGTGGTGGGGGGGGGGGCAAAATAAAATTCTTCACAGAAAAGTGCTATGAGAACAGAAATAAAGGTACAAACGAATAAAGAAATCAAACTACCTGACAGACAATAATACAGAACTGAGAAAGTTTTAAGGCTCAGAAAATAATGGAATCTTATTATAATATAGGCCTAATTCTTTTTTTACTTAACAACTGCCAACTAAAGAATGTCACTTGCCATCTGGTTCTACACAAATTAAATCACTAAGTCACTGCAGTCACTGACATTCAACAAACACATTCTGAAAGGAGCTCTGAAGGAGATTGGAATGAGGCATTCTGTGCTCTGGCAAAACTAGTAGAACAGGCCTCCAGAATACTTCCAGGAGAAAATTTTATGAACCCAAATGTTCCTTCTTCTCATTCTTAGAAAAATCACTAAAATCATTAACTGAGATATGTGTTCCTCGTGACCAGTAGCAACCTTCTACTGAGATAGCATGTACCCTTTCTCCAAAATCACTGATATCACCCTCCACCTCTTTCGAACAGCTCCTCAGTCCTATGTTAGACACTGCCTACCAGGCTATAGTCCCCAGTGAAAGTGAAAGTGGAAGTGTTAGTCACTCAGTTGTGTCAATCAACTCTGCGACTGCCAGGCTCCTCTGTCTATGGAATTCTCCAGGTTAAGAATACTGAAGTGGGTTGCCATGCACTTCTCCAGGGGAATCCTCCGACAAGGGGTTGAACCCAGGTTTCCTGCATTCCATGCAGATTCTTTACCATCTGAGCCACCTGGGAATAGTCCTCAGTAAGATCCCAAATAAAACAGAAATACAACTCTCATATTGTGCATTTTTTATTTTAGTCAACATAACTTCATTTTGATGTTATGTTATAGTGAAAGCTTGATATAGGCCTACTTCTTTAGTTTTTACTTAAAGCTTGTTATAGGTCTACTTCTTTATTTTTTACTTAATCACTTTATTTTGGGCCCATAAATGTATTATATGCTCACTGTAAAATTTCCACTGCAGAAATACATAATGTCCAATTCATCACAAAGCACAGTGAATGCTACCTCAAAATAGCTCTGACTCCATCTATCTATGTTAATCTGTACCCAACGCACCATCCTAGTTTTGGCTGTCATCATCTCCTGCTGAAACAACTTTGATAGACGCCTTACTAGTTCCTCATCTAGTCTCTACATGATACCAGAGTAATTTTATACTTTAATACATGCACAGAGTAATATAAAGGTATACCAGGACATATAAAGTCTCCCCTTCTTCCTAGTCCCAAAGCCATTTTACTGCCTCTTTTTACCAAAATAAACTTGATTATATGCAGTAATAATCCCAAAATCTCCATTGCCTTAAACAACACATTCTAACTCAGAGCCTAAGTAATATATTACTTCCAGCCACTTACTTGAATTGCTGTCAGACTCTCCAGAATTTTTTTTATCTTCTTTCTGGCATTTCCTTGATTAATCCTGTGGCTTTTCAGAAGCTTATTAGCCATCTGCTGCTGCTGCTGCTAAGTCGCTTCAGTCGTGTCCGACTCTGTGTGACCCCACAGACGGCAGCCCACTAGGCTCCTCTGTCCCCCGGATTCTCCAGGCAAGAACACTGGAGTGGACTGCCATTGCCTTCTCCAATGCACGAAAGTGAAAAGTGAAAGTGAAGTCGCTCAGACGTGTCCAACTCTTAGCGACCCCATGGACTGCAGTCTACCAGGCTCCTCCATCCATGGGATTTTCCAGGCAAGAGTATTGGAGTGGGTTGCCATTGCCTTCTCCGATTAGCCATCTAGGTTCCCTATTTTGTGAATGCAAAGCCTTTCCCATTTTTCTTTTGAACTACTTTTTTAATGTTTTTCTTATTTTAGATAATGATCCTTATTTGATTATATATTTCACAAATATCTTTCTCAACCTGAGGCTGCTTTTTTCACTTTTTGTGTATCTCCAGTTGTACAGAAATAAACAATTTTTAACTAAGTTTTTATTTTTTTTTAATCTTTGGCTACTCTGGGTCTTACCTGCTGTGAAAGGCTTTCTCTAGTTGCAGTAATGAGGGCTACTCTCTAGTTGAGGTGCACAGGATTCTCAAAGCAGTGGCTTCTCTTGTGGATCACAGGCTCTAGGGCATTATGAACTTCATTCAGTAGGTAGTGCACAGACTTTGTTGTTTTGTGGGCATGTGAGATCTTCCCGGACCGGGGACTGAACCCATGTCCCCTGCAGTGGCAGGTGGATTCTAACCACTGGACAATTAGGGAAGTCACAGAATTTTTTTTGTTTTTAATTTTTTGGCCACACCATATGGCATGAAGGATCTTAGTTCCCCAACTAGGGATTGAACCAACACCCCCTGAATTGGAAGCAGAGTCTTAACCAATGGACTTCCAGGGAAGTTCCCTAGAATTTTTAATTTAATGTAATTATATTTATTAATTTTCCTTTATTGTTTTTTATATCTTTTTAAAGAAATCCTTTTCCAGACCACAGTCAAAAAGATAACAGATTTTCTTCAAGCTTTTTCACACACAGATTATTTTTCCACATATAAGTGTCATTTCTAGTTCATTTCTAATGACCTTCCTCAATCTTAGGTTTTATTCCTCAGATGTTTTGAAATTTGAGTTTGCAGCCTCAGACTTCTTGTCTGTCCTCTCTCTCTCTCCCAACTCCCTCTCACCATTTCATCTCCAGGAGACTTTCAGGTATTTTCCCCCAGATACCTATACTTTGCTTGTAGTCCAAAACTATAATGTCATTTTGAAACTCCAACCCTGCAAATATAAAGGGGATGCTGCATATCCAGTCACAGATCAGAGAGACCTTGGCTAAGTTCTGGCCATAAAGGTGAAAGTCTTCATTCTGGTGCTCCTTAGGTCCACAGTTAATGAAAAAATTTAAAAAATTTTAACACTGAGAAGAAACAAGCTGCTTGTTTTGCCTCCTTTCAAGAGAGAACACCTGGGATCAAGACAAGCCTAGTTCTGATGTTGTCACATGGTTACTTTTGGAACCTGCTAACCCTGAAGGACGGAGAAAGCGATGGCACCCCACTCCAGTACTCTTGCCTGGAAAATCCCATGGACGGAAGAGCCTGGTAGGCTGCAGTCCATGGGGTTGCTAAGACTCGGACATGACTGAGCAACTTCACTTTCACTCTTCACTTTCATGCATTGGAGAAGGAAATGGCAACCCACTCCAGTGTTCTTGCCTGGAGAATCCCAGGGTTGGGAGAGCCTGGTGGGCTGCCGTCTATGGGGTCACACAGAGTCGGACACGACTGACGAGACTTAGCAGCAGCAGCAGCAGCAACCCTAAGGGAACCTATTTTATACTCATCACTGCCAACTTCCAGTCCCAGAGCTTGGCTATTCACAACACTTTGCTCTTCTACTCCACAGAGATGTTACACTTGCTTTTGAGCTTACGAATGTTATCTTCTAATATTATACCTGTCAATGTTGTTTTTGGAACAGAAGTCACATATCAAACTATGAAGTAAGAAACACCTTCACTAACAGTGATATTTTCTGCTTTTTGAAGTGAGCATAAGACTTCCCTGGTTGTCCAGTGGCTAAGACTCCAAGCTTCCAATAGCAGAGGGCTGAGTTAGATCCCAGGTCAGGGAACTAGATCTCACAAGCCTCAACTAAAGATCCATATGCCTCAACTAAGACCCAGTGTAGTCAAATAAATAAACATATAAATAAATATTTTTTTAAAAATGACAATACATGTTATTCACTATATAGTCACTTTTCAAATTCTTGAGTTTTCCTCACCCCACCCAACATGCAAAAAATCAACAGGTGCTCCCACTGCTGCTTTCCCAATATCTATAACTAAGCGGAACTGTCTCTTTTCTTAGGGAGAGACAGTGGCAAAAAGGGGACATTTCTTCTCTGTGGCTGACCTCTAGTGATACTCACCCTTATTGCCTCTAAATTTCTAAACTCCCCTCCCTTAAGCACATTAAAAAAGTTTTTTAAAGGTAATAGTTTTACTACTAAATACTATAGAAAATGTTAACAGTAGTAATTATACAGACTTAAAATTCTGGGGGAGAAACCCTTCAGTGATACATAACTATGTCTGTAAATATACCACTGCCTGATTTTAAAAGAAAAACGCAACTTTTTTTTTTTTAATGAAATGCTAATTTTTTCTTCTATATTGTATCTCATATATTAAAAAAATAACTAAACTTTGTCATTACGACTCTTTCACTCTCCTATAAATGTTTTCATATTCCAGGCAGGATGTAGGGTTACAAATGCACATTCAGGAATGCCAGCAGGCCCCGAGTGTATCTGTGTGTGGCTGGGTGGGTATGTGTACACACGCAACTCAGTTGTATCCAACTCTTTGCCACCCTCTGGACTGTAGCCTGCCAGGGAAGAATACCGGAGTGGGTTGCAATTTCCTTTTCCATGAGATCTTCCCAACCAATGGATTGAACCCGCATCTCTTGCGTCTCTTGCACTGGCAGGCAGATTCTTTACCACTGCACAGGAAATCCTGCAGGTCCCATCCTTCAACTTAAACCCAGAACACTTAATTAGAAGCAACATTTGAAAGGAATTTTTGGATATGTAAGACTAATCGATAAAATTCACTAAGTTTGTGTATAAATTAATTTCAAAAAATAAAAATAAAAAAAAATTAATTTCATTAACTGTGCTATATTATTTAGAAAAAATATTCTCTTCAAGCTTAATTTTGCAATTGCTCAATATTTCTTAGGATATGTGTATCTCAAATAGAGGTTAGACCTTTCCATTATTGTCTATGGTAAGTCTTCTATTTTTTCTTAGTCTCTTATTTTAGAGACATTCTAATTTCTCTGTTTATGGTAAGCAATAAGCAGCACTAGGCAATTAATTAACCAATTCTACCTCTGAGAGAAAAAGAAAAGGGATAAGTAAGCATTGTTAATAGAAATATTCTGATTCCTTTTGAAGTAAATGCATATCATTCCCTTCTTTTATTTATATAATAAATTGTTTTCTAATGTCTCACTGTGCTTTTTGGAAAACAAATAGTAGTGAAAAGCTTAAGAATCAACAAGATACTGTTTTCTTCTGGAAACGTTAGATACACTAAATATGTAAGACCTTACTTACAGAAACTGAAACTCTAATGTTTCCCATTTTCTACTCTAGGCTGTACTTAAAAAGCCCAGAAGAGAATCAACAAAAATTACCTAGAAAAAGTTATCCTAATTAGAATATTCATTTAAATAAATCAATCACTACAGAAAAAGGTATTTAAAATTTAAAACAAAACAGTACATGATATTCAATTTTATCTTAAAATCAAGGCAATTTAATTATCAAATAGAAAGATGTGAGGGGAAAACTCACTATTCCTGGAATCTAACAATCACAGTTTTTTATATGATATTTCTTAGGCAAAGCAGACAGTAAGAATCTAAAAAGAAAACAGAATTTGGAGCCAGACCATGAATTTTGGCTATTATATTGTGTCTAAACACATTTTTTTCATTCATAAGAATATGGATGCTTTTGTAGGATTTGGTGAGAGCAGAACACATATAACACATATATAATTTGTAATATATAAAATATGTAATATCACTAATAATATATGTAATTTATAATACAGAACACAGGTATCATAATACACACACACAGAGAATTGATTCTTATATGTTCTATAAAGTTGCTGCAAACACTGAATTAGAAAATAATGAACTGGAAGAAAATCAGGGTTAGATTCCTAAAGCCTCTAGTCACAACATTTTCATCAACCAAATATATAATACTGTTCTGTGTCTGTATGTCTCTGCTTAATAAACCTTATCTAATATATATTAAACCTTTTTTAATATATATTGTGGCTACATTAACACTGAACTCATGACCAACAGCACTACAACTAATGTCTGAATGAAGTTTATCTAGTATTTTCTCCACAAGGAGAAAAGCCTTCTTGCATTTAGGAACACCAGACAAACCCACAGTACTACATCTGCAGGCCATTTTAAGCAGTGAAATCATCAACGAAAATGAGAAAATGTGGCAAATAAACAGACCATGGAAAGGACATTTGTTTATAATTTAAGAACTGAAACAAGGCAGTGCATTGCCTTGTTTGACCTCAAGTGGGAACATTCACATCAGATGACTCAAATTTTTCACAGTTCTGCGTATGTCCACAAGTGACCACAAAAAGTGCCACAAGTATCCATTTGAGGGCTTACAAATTTTAATGAGTAGATGAATCTGCAAAAAAATCACTACAAATAATGAGAATCAACTGTCCTATACTTACACATAGAGGCAAATGATAAATACACATGTAAAAAATAGTCTTCTTCATGCTTCAATTACATAATCCTAGAACTACCCATGAAAGAGTAATTACTGAAGACACTGGATCCATCATAGGTAGAAACAGAAAAGTAAGTTCGAGAAAAAAAATTTTTAATAGTGTGGTTAGTGCTCATATAAACTCTAGTTTTCCTTCAAGATTTATTATCTCCTGATTATAAAATTTACAAAACACTTCTTGCCTGTATTTTTATTGAGAATTATTGGTGACACATACAAGTTACATCTTCAAATTATGACAAAACATACCTTAATAAGTGATGACAGACTGGACTAATATTCCCACCATAGAAAAAGTATTGATATAACCTCTAGCAAATAAGGAAATATGCGAGAACACTTTGAATACTATAAAATACTACTAAAATTCAAAGTGATAATTGTTGATCTTGGCAAAGCTCCTCAGAAATATAATGGATATTTTCTTTATAAGACTTAAAATAAGGGCAGAATATCCATTCCATTTGGCACAAAGCCAATAGGACAGTAGCACTGTTGTAAATTATCCATTTTAAAATGAGGTTAATAAGTAATGTGGGAGCCTGAAGTATGCTGTAGTTCATTTCCACAGACACTTTAAAAAAATTTTAGCGTGTAAAATACATTGGCCCACTATGGAGAATATTCAGAAAACTATCATTTGTACACCCAGGCAGGCTCTGACAAACTTCATCTAAAGACAAAGATAGTAGACAGAAATATATCATAGGACAATTTTAGTATATATAACATTAAGTTAGTAATATATAAATTATAGAATAATAGCTATACTCTAATGATCTATCTCTGGACGTGTACTCCAAAGTGAAAAGAGTATAGTTCTAAGTTCTTGATCATAAATATAAAGAGTATTTGTGATACTCATGGGGTTCAAAA
>NW_011495032.1:25095486-25108153 GCF_000754665.1 Bison bison bison | reverse complement strand
GGGTTCAAAACACCACTCTAAAATATGGTACCTTTGCATATTGAATATATTAAGCTGAAGGAATCTGACTAACAACAGATGCAGGAAGGGCTTTCTGATCTCCCCCATCTCTTCTGAAGCAGGTCAAAAAACCTCTAGATGAGAGGTGGCACCCCTATACCTGGGGGAAAAAAGAGCATCCTTGACTCAAAGCCAGAGGGACACCAAAGGAACAGGTCTTACTCTGTTTCCCCCTAGTTTACTACCTTCATAGCTCGTATCCCATTGTCCTATCACATTTCTCACAATTCCCCACGCTTCATCAAACCTAGTGTAAGGCTGCTCAAGCTCTTCTACTTCTCTATATATTCATTCTATTAATTTTTGAGAATTTGATACTGAAACTCCAACTAAAAATCTTAATTTATCTACTTTAAAAAAATTGTAACATATAGTGAAACTATATATGTAACTTTGTTCCTTATCTTCCCAGTCTCCTGTAAATATGTTATATTTTAATAATTTTTAAAAATTAAAATTAAAAAAAAACACCTAGAAGACATCTTTGAAAAAAAAAGAATGCCCAGGCTTATCTGCTTCTTAGGGCCTCATTTCCTGATGAAAGCTCCTATGTCATGTACAACACCAAAAAATTTTTTTAATTTTTAAAAATAATAAATGTGTATGCCTTTCTGCTGTTAATCAGTCTTTTTTAACAGAGCCCTAATCAAGACGCAAAAGGTAGAGAAAATGGCTTTTTCTTCCCTACAATACTATTCTGTTTGCAAACATATGATACCCTTAGCCTCAACCTAAGACTTCAAGTCAAACTGAAAACAGCCTATGTAAACAAGGATAAACCAGAAAATGAAGTAAACTCAGAATTCAGTATCTACAATGACTCTCATACCAAACAGTGCTACAAACTGTAAAATCAGTAACATACTGGAAGGACACCAAGATTTATGAGAACCAACACCAAAAAGATGTCTTTTAACATCTTATACTGGGAAGATTACTCTCCTGCTGTGCAGATACCATATCAAAGCACGGTTTTTCCAAAAGCTTTAATTTAAGCCATCCTAAAATGATACAGGGGCAGCACAAAGACACTTGTAAGTGTATTCCAGTACAGATACAAGGGAAGTTATATATAAAGTATCACATGTCCACCCAGGTAGAGCTTTATTATATCTGATTTACTGATAATATTTTTACTTATTTGTCCAATACAAGTATATATTAAAAGTAGAAAGAAACCAACAGTACAGTATCTGGGTATAATATTTTTTGTCTTTAACTTTATGGTTTTTCAAAGTAACTTAAGCTTATTCTTTTCCTCTCTAACCTCCCTCACTATGATTATATATTACTCATTTATAATACAATTAAGTTATTACTTACATATCTTTTTGAGTTCTTTCCACATCCTGTTTGATCTAAATGATTTGTTTTTGAATCACATACCTGCTTGCATGAGGATTTAAGAATACTTTGTTCCTTTGACTAATGAATGGGAAAGGAAAGAAAACTTATCTCCTTGACAAAAAAAAACATAATGTTCCTGATATTAATGAATTAATTCAAGACATTCCAGGCATCCAGACACAGAATGCTCCATCCCCCGTATTCTAAAATAAAAATATAAAACAAAGTAGATAAAGTGATAGATAAAAAGGAAAAAAAAATCCATATACAACTATTGTCTGATGCTTTACCCTGTGTTTCCAAGATACTTCAAGTGGAATGTGAAATAAAAACATGGGTAGACTTCCTGTTTCCTTTTAGGTCCGACGCCCTATTTCCTGCTTCTTTCAAATCTAAAAGATAGAAGACTGATTAGAGTCCCTAATATAATTACTACTAATGCTTACAAGAATCTAAATTTTTGTTTATTTTAAAAACACTTGCTGCCCACATCCTCTATGCCAGGCACAGTGCTAAGTGCATCACATACATTTATTTATTTAACTAAATGAAAGCTTTGGGGAAGACCCACTAACTCTCCTATATCACTGATTTATTTCTTCCCTGGATTCATATACCACTGTGCCAGTACAATTAACATCCAATGATAAAAAAAACCAAACAACAAAATTTGTTATGAGAAGCAATTTAACTGACCGGGTGCAAATGGATGCATATTTGATAGTTAGAAGTAAGAAGCACCCATAGATATATGATTTCTATGAGAAAAAGAACATATGGAATTATTTTGTAACGTAAAATTACAAAGCTTTTAAAAAACATTTTTTAGAAAGTATTTTATACAACACAATCCAGACTTTTGGACACCAAGACCTGGCATTACATCCTTTAGCATTTAATTCATCATGCCAGATAACTATAGTCAAGAGTTATGCATTATTTTTAGATAACAGATTTATTTTCCCTCAGTGAATTCTATTTTTCTTATGAAATTCTGAGTTTAAAAACCTCTTTAAAAAAAAATAAAAACCTCTTTAAGGGAGTTCCCTGATGGCCAATGGTTAGGATTTTCACTGGGTTTTCACTGTCATGGACCAGGTTCAAACCCTAGTTAGGGAACTGAGAGCCCATAAGCACCACTGCATGGTGCCACTCCCTCCCCAGAGAACCTCTTCAAAACATTAGCTGTGTAACTCCTACGTATAATATATATGCAGAATACAATGTGAACACAGTACAATTAAGGAGAAGTACCTGAACTAGATGGATCACACCAATATTTACGCAAGGTGCCACAAATGGACAAAACAAATATTAGCACGGAGAATGATGTCTGCACAGGACCCGCTCAGATAGACTATCCCAGACCTCAGCCACTACCAATACCAATTACAGCATCACCAGAGCTGTAAATTTATTAGAACACTGTTGCTGCCCCTGTGTATGAATCAGCACACACTGGTGATAAAGTGAAAACAGTTGAATTACCAAGTCACAGCCTCTAATACCACGTCTAACTTCAAGTTTGCATGACACCATGACCCAAAAAGTCTCCGAATCTCTGGCACAGAGATTTACTTACTGATGTTCAATTTTGTTTGGTTTTCATTAAAATCAGGTTCAAATTATAATGGATTAATTTCATGTAGAGAGAAATTTTAATTTGACAAACATATTCCACATTCATGAAACTATGCTCATGTCCCAGAAAACAGGACTTGTATTCTGGTTCTTCGATTCCTATTAAACAATTTAATTCTATGCAAAAGGTTAATATCCATTTCCTTAACTCACTGGTTACAACGTGGGGTCCTTCTGACAATTATCTACCAAAAAGGACTAGCAAGGATCCTCAGAAAAATAAAAGTCTCTTCCCCAGCCACAAAGCACAAAGACTACTCTAACAATTCTTATTTGGAGAAGAGGGCGCTCAAGAGGCCACAGTTTGCTTGGAACTCAGAAGGTGATGGTGTTCTATGAAACATGAACAACCAAAGAGCACTATCATATCCTTTCTTACTCCTATTAGTTGTCCATTTTAGGCAACCACTTATGCAGAATATGATGACAAAAAAAAGTTAATAATTTCTATTTTCTTTTACTGCTGCTACTGCTGCTGCTAAGTCGCTTCAGTTGTGTCCGACTCTGTGCGACCCCAGAGATGGCAGCCCACCAGGCTTCCCCGTCCCTGGGATTCTCCAGGCAAGAACACTGGAGTGGGTTGCCATTTCCTTCTCCAATGCATGAAAAGTGAAAAGTGAAAGTGAAGTCACTCAGTCGGTCCGACTCTAGCGACCCCATGGACTGCAGCCCACCAGGCTCCTCCATCCATGGGACTTTCCAGGCAAAAGTACTGGAGTGGGATGCCATTGCCTTCTATTCATCAGTAAGCCAATATGCATGTATCAAGAAATAAAAACAACTGAGTTAGTTTTGTGTTTCTACTGTTTTGGTAAAAACTACACATGCAAGAACAAGTTATAAAATATAATTGTATAATTTCAGTGATTCCACAAATAAGTTAAATACTCTTTTATTTTCATTTAAATGGGCATCATGCAAATATTAAAAATGAATGGTAAAATATATGATGATTTAAATTTTTTATTTTTATTTTCTTAAAATGACATTAAATGAAAAAATTTAAAACCCTATGACAAGTCAAAGGAAAGATATGGAAGAAAAAACTATATATTTTACTGCCTTTAGCGGCTTTTTTTTCGTTCTTTTTGAACAAAGGGACCCAAACTTTCACTTTGCCCTTGGTCCCACAAATTATGTAGTACCCTCAACCTTTCCATGTTTGGACTTCTAATGAATGAATAAAAGCATGACAGCAGAGGAAACTGCTTAACAGTTAAACAGTACTAACTACCATATCTGATTTTCTCTTCAGGCTTCAGGAACACAAACTTCATTAGTGTTCAATTCATGGTATAAGAAAAAGCTGGGAACCAATGTTCTAAATCTAGTTCAGTAAGTATTCAGACATAGTCTGACATGATAAAAGATAGCTCTGGAGGGAAGGTGACAGCCTTTGACACAGCATGAATTATAACAGTCTTTTTCTATTATAATACTTTTTTAAGAGTAAAAATTTTAACCAAGTCACATTCTACAAAACATACTCCTACAAGCATGAAACACATGCCTAACTATACAATAATAAAATATTAAAACATACTATGTCAATTTTAAAGTTAAAATACTATCCTAATAAATAAGTCATCAAGTCAGATAGGAGTCACTACCTTTTAGAGTTAGAAAGGCTCAACTTCAACTTCTCATTTTAAAAGAACAAAGTCTAGAAAAGTTAAATGACTGAAGTCTAGAAAAGTTAAATGACTTACCAAGTTCACAGAGTAAGAATGGAAATGTAGATCATTTGGATCCTAAGTTTTTTTCTGCCCAATACACTGTAGTGAATTTAATTGAGACAGTTTGCTAAATCAAACTGAATCACTATTTTATATTCTTTTAATTTTCTATAAGCAGAAAAAAGTTTTGAATTCTCTGATACTGAAAAAGTATCAAGCAAGTACAGTATAAGATATCCCAAAGCTAAAGCATAGTTTCCGATGGAAATTACTCTGGCCAGTGTTCAAAAGGTAGTGTGAAACTTTAATCCTGGCAAAGAGATCTAAATTGATTTACTAGATCCATTGAAACAAAAGTACCACAAACCTGGTGGCTTACCCAACAGAAAATTTATTGTCTTCTCAGTTGTGGAAAGTAGAAATTTGAAATCAAGACATCAGCACGTTTGGTTCCTTCTGAAGACTATTAGGGCAAAATCTGTTCCGCTTTTCTTAGCTTCTGGTAATTTCGTGGCAATCATTAGTAATTCCTTGGCTTACAAATCTCTACCTTCATCTTCACATGGTACTCCCCCATACACATGTCTGTGTCCAAAGTTTCCCTTTTTATAAGGACACAAATCATATTGGATTACAGGTTGGCCTTATTCTAGTATGGCCTCATCTTAACCAATTACACCTGCATTAACCTTATTTCCAAATAAGGGCATGCTCTTAGGTAAAGGACATTAGGACTTCAATGCATAAATTAGTAAAGGACAAAATTGAACCCATAACAGAATTTTAACTAGAAATCCATGAATGTGCTCTAGGAGACCAATCACAAGCTCCTGAATTGTTCACAACTTTGAGGGACAGTGTGCTTATGTGACCCTGTAAGTGTTTGAGTACATATGTGTGGGTCATGTGATAAAAGAGGGTACATAGATTTCATCAGATTCTTACATGAATCAGCCAGTTCAGTCACCCAGTCATATCTGACTCTTTGCGACCCCATGAACCACAGCACACCAGGCTTCCCTGTCCATTACCAACTCCTGTAATTCACCCAAACCCATGTCCATTGAATCGGTGATACCATCCAACCATCTCATCCTCTGTCGTCCCTTTCTCTTCCTGCCCTCAATCCTTCCCAGCATCAGGGTCTTTTCAAATGAGTCAGCTCTTCGCATCAGGTAGCCAAAGTATTGGAATTTCAGCTTCAACATCAATCCTTCCAATGAATATTCAGGGCTGATCTCCTTTAGGATGGACTGGTTGGATCTCCTTGCAGTCCAAGGGACTCTCAAGAGTCTTCTCCAACACCGTAGTTCAAAAGCATCAATTCTTCAGCACTCAGCCCTCTTTTGGAGAAGGCAATGGCAACCCACTCCAGTACTCTTGCCTGGAAAATCCCACGGACGCAGGAGCCTGGTGGACTGCAGTCCATGGGATGCGAAGAGTCGGACATGACTGAGGTACTTCACTTTCGCTTTTCACTTTCATACATTGGAGAAGGAAATGGCAACCCACTCCAGTGTTCTGCTTGGAGAATCCCAGGGAAGGCGGAGCCTGGTGGGCTGCCATCTATGGGGTTGCACAGAGTCAGACACACTGAAGCGACAAAGCAGCAGCAGCCCTCTTTATAGTCCAACTCTCACATCCATACATGACTAATGGAAAAACCATAGCCTTGACTAGACGGACCTTAGTTGACAAAGTAATGTCTCTGCTTTTCAATATGCTGTCTAGGTTGGTCATAACTTTCCTTCCAAGGAGTAAGCGTCTTTTAATTTCATGGCTGCAATCACCATCTGCAGTGATTTTGGAGCCCAGAAAAATAACGTCAGCCACTGTTTCCACCGTTTCCCCATCTATTTGCCATGAAGTGTTGGGACTGGATGCCATGATCTTAGTTTTCTGAATGTTGAGCTTTAAGCCAACCTTTTCACTCTCCTCTTTCACCTTCATCAAGAGGCTCTTTAGTTCTTCTTCACTTTCTGCCATAAGGGTAGTGTAATCTGCATATCTGAGGTTATTGATATTTCTCCCAGCAATCTTGATTCCAGCCTGTGCTTCCTCCTCGACTTTCAATGAAAAGGAAGGAATCACCAAAGTGAAAAATCATTGGACTGAGGGTTTATGATGTTCCAAGACTCCTACAACCTTTAGCTGATAAGAGCAATTCATTACTTCTAGAAGAACTGGATCCCAGTACTTATCATCATCCTTTGTTATGCAACAGAAATACCTGTGCTTCCCATTTTGCCACACAAAATATTAAAAAGGCAATTATTTAATAAAAGACTAGATTTAATAAAACTAATTTCTGTAACTTCAAGTAAGTGATATTAAGTCAACTGGGTGGTTGTGTTTCACTTTTTTTAGTGAAGATCACAGTGAACGCTAGAACAGTCTGGTGTCAACACCTTGAGTTGTGCTAAGGAATCAGCTGTTTTACTTTCAATTGCTTTTACAGTACAAGTATCAACACAGTGAAAAAAGCAAGTAACATCCTTGAACTATGCTAAAAATATGTTTGACCTCACAGATCCTCTGAAAGGGTCTTAAAGACTCTCCAGAGATCCTTACTTAAAGCTTTAAAGACTTAATCTAAAAGTCTGCTAAACCCATCTGACACAATAAACTAAACAATAAGTTATTGTGTAAAAGTCTCTTCTACCACCCACTTCTACCTCATTCCCTGTACCACCTGCTCCTCTTGAGACTCAGAGAAGGCTTGGGGGAATCAACCAACTAAGTGTCTGGCTATAATCAGCACTAGCTAAATGAAGTCCTGGCAACTTTTAGGCATTACAGCCTTCCCCTAAAGGAGAGGAACCACAGGCCAAATTGTGCTAACGATAGAGAATTTTACAAAAAACCACTCTTGAATCCTTTTTGTTGCATGTTCATTTTAAGCAACCACTCTATTTTCTAACATTTTACTTCATCATAATTACAGAACAATCCTAAAAGTAAAATGTAGATAGTCTTGAAATCATTTAGCAACAAAAACTAAACTATACTTATTTGTTAAGAAGCTAGGTTAATACATATGAGATTCCTTGGTTGCTGCTACATGATTTCTTAAACTGGCACTTAAACGATTTTTGGACACTATATGTGCTAAAGATTAACATTTGGCTTAACTTTTGGCTTTAAAAAATAAAACTCTAGAAAATACTGCTCACTTCTATCAACTGAAATGTTACATAATAAAGATTTATCATGTTACTGACTTCCACCAATGGAATCACTGACTAAACATGTATTCTAAGGATTAGCAACCTATTCAAAATAAAGAAGATGAAGCTATTTTCACTGGCATGCAAAACTTGGAGTAAATGGATCTTACTGAAAGACACCTTCAAAATTAACAGAACAAAATCACTTCTGTCTATTCTCATTTCAGAATACTTTTCCACTGAAATTCTTGGTACATTTTATCTGTACCAGCTATCAGAAAAATTTGCACCCACTATAGTTTAAAAAATCTACAACTGACAAAAAAAACAAAACTCTCTAACTCACTTTTAGAACCATCATCCTTTCAGGTACTGCCACTACATGCCATCCAACTTTATCATTACATGATGGCGGGAGATGAGATGAGAGATACTGCTGGCAATCTTCACTAGTTTCCCTTCACTCACTGCTGATGAGTGATGGGTGGTAAGCAAACACACATCTGTATACTGGACAGGTCCAGTGACATCTAACTGAAATAAAGCTGCCAACCTTTGCCTGGCTTAGATAATAAGAATATTATAAAATGTTCATTTCATTGTATGCTCTTTCATTTAACTTCCAATTTTTTCATTATGGCATGTATTCTTCTGAACTACTTTTACCTTTTTAAGTTAATAATTTAAAACTATTTTATCTAAATCAAGCTTAATTTAGAGAGTTTAAAATTCAGTATTAGAATTAGAGAATAAAGAAGTAGAATTAGTTTAAATATGAAAGAGTTTGAATTGATTTACCTGAATAATAGAACACAAAAAACTAATCAAAAATAAGTCTCACAAGTAGTAACTAATATAATAACTGAGAATTTCTAGTGATAAAGCTGAAGACTTTTGACACTATGTCAGTTCTGTTCAGTTGCTCAGTTGTGTCCAACTCTTTGAGACCCCATGGACTGCAGCATGCCAGGCTTCCCTGTACATCACCAACTCCCAGAGCTTGCTCAACTCCTGTCCATCACGTCAGTAATGCCATCCAATCATTTCATCCTCTGCCGATGCCTTCTCCTCCTGTCTTCACTCTTTCTCAGTATCAAGGTCTTTTCTAATGAGTCAGTTCTTCACATCAGGTGGCCAAAGTATTGGACCTTCAGCTTCATTATAAGTCCTTCCAATGAATATTCAGAATTGATTTCTTTTAGGATGGACTGGTTGGATCTCCTTGCAGTCCAAGGGCCTCTCAAGAGTCTTATCCAACATCACAGTTCAAAGCATCAATTCCTCAGTGCTCAGCTTTCTTTATGGTCCAACTCTCACAACCATAAAAGACTACTGGAAAAATCACAGCTGTGACAAGAGAGACCTTTGTCACCAAAGCTTTTTAATATGCTGTCTAGATAGGTCATAGCTTTTCTTCCAAGAAGCAAGCATCTTTTAACTTCATGGCCACAGTCACCATCTGCAGTGATTTTGGAGCACCCCCAAAATAAAGTCTGTCACTGTTTGCATTGTTTCCCCATTTATTTGCCATGGAGTGACGGGACCAGATGCCATGATCTTAATTTTTTAAATGTTGAGTTTTAAGCCAACTTTTTCACTCTCCTCTTTCACTTTCATCAAGAGGCTCTTTAGTTGCTCTTTGCTTTTTGCCATAAGGGTGGTATCATCTGCATATCTGAAGCTACTGATATTTCTCTTGGCAGTCTTGATTCCAGCTTGTGCTTCATCCAGCCTAGCATTTCGCATGATATACTCTGCATATAAGTTAAATAAGCAGGGTGACAATATACAGCCGTGACGCACTCCTTTTCCAACTGTGAACCAGTCCTTGCTGCATGTCCAGTTCTAACAGTTGCTTCTTGACCTGGATACAGATTTTTCAGGAGGCAGATCAGGTGGTCTGGTATTTCCATCTCTTGAAGAATTTTCCAGTTTATTGTGATCCACACTGTCAAAGGCTTTAGCGTAGTCAATGAAGCAGATGTTTTTCTGGAATTCTCTTGCTTTTTCTACGATCTATCAGATGTTGGCAATTTGATCTCTGTTCCATTACCTCTTCTAAATCCAGCTTGAACATCTGGAAGTTCATGGTTCACATACTGTTGAAGCCTGGCTTGGAGAATTTTGAGTATTACTTTGCTAGCGTGTGAGATGAGTGCAACTGTGCGGTAGTCTGAACATTTTTGACATTGCCTTTCTTTGGGATTTGAATGAAAATTGACCTTTTCCAGTCCTGTAGCCATTGCTGAGTTTTCCAAATTTGCTGGCATATTGACTGCAGCACTTTCACAGCATCATCTGTCAGGATATGAAATAGCTCAGCTGGAAGTCCATACCTCCACAAGCTTTTCATAGTGATGCTTCCTAAGGCCCACTTGACTTCGCACTCCAGGATGTCTGATTGTACGTGAGTAATCACACCATCATGGTTACCTGGGTCATGAAGACCTTTTTTTGTATAGTTCTACTGTGTATTCTTGCCAGCTCTTCTTATTATCTTCTGCTTCTGTTAGGTCCATACCATTTCTGTCCTTTATGGTGCCCATCTTTGCATGAAATGTTCCCTTGGTATCTCTAATTTTCTTGAAGAGATCTCTAGTCTTTCCCATTCTGTTGTTTTCCTCTATTTCTTTGCATTGATTGCTGAGGAAGGCTTTCTTATCTCTCCTTCCTATTCTTTGGAACTCTACATTCAGATGGATATATCTTTCTTTTTCTCCTTTGCCTTTCATTTCTCTTCTTTTCTCAGCTATTTTAAGCTATTTCAAACTATGTACTATTCAGCTAATTTATTTTGAGACTTGGGCATAACTACTGTTTTTTACAGAAGTCACTATGTAGGAATAAAAACAAATTTTAAAATTCTCATTACATATAGTAAAACCATTATGTTTATTAACCATGGAAATACAACAAAGTATGTTGCTATTATTATATTCTACCAAGATGTAAGACCACTTCCCGATACTACTCTAAAAAATTTACTTTTCAGTCAAGGCACAGGTAAAATCTGTCTTTGCATCATTTAATATGAATTTAATTTTGCAGTCATAGAATACTACATTAAATATTAGCTAAAGTCACTGGGTAGCTGAGGAATGCCAGGATATTCTTTACTCTGTAGTTGCATTAAAGCATCCTTTCAACGGAAGTGAGAAATAGATTTAAGGGACTAGATCTGATAGATAGACTGCCTGATGAACTGCGGACGGAGGTTCGTGACATTGTACAGGAGACAGGAATCAAGACCATCCCCATGGAAAAGAAATGCAAAAAAGCAAACTGGCTGTCTGGGGAGGCCTTACAAATAGCTGTAAAAAGAAGAGAAGTGAAAAGCAAAGGAAAAAAGGAAAGATATAAGCATCTGAATGCAGAGTTCCAAAGAATAGCAAAGAGAGATAAGAAAGCCTTTCTCAGCAATCAATGCAAAGAAATAGAGGAAAACAACAGAATGGGAAAGACTAGAGATCTATTCGAGAAAATTAAAGATATCAAGGGAACATTTCATGCAAAGATGGGCACCATTAAGGGCAGAAATGGTATGGACCTAACAGAAGCAGAAGATATTAAGAAGAGGGGGCAAGAATACACAGAAGAACTGTACAAAAAAGATCTTCACAATCCAGATAATCATGATGGTGTGACCACTTACCTAGAGCCAGACATCTGGGAATGTGAAGTCAAGTGGGCCTTAGAAAGCATCACTACGAACAAAGCTAGAGGAGGTAATGGAATTCCAGTTGAGCTGTTTCAAATCCTGAAAGATGATGCTGTGAAAGTGCTGCACTCAATATGCCAGCAAATTTGGATAACTTAGCAGTGGCCACAGGACTGGAAAAGGTCAGTTTTCATTCCAATCCCAAAGAAAGGCAACGCCAAAGAATGCTCAAACTACCGCACAATTGCACTCATCTCACACACAATGGCAACTCACTCTAGTACTCTTGCCTGGAAAATCCCATGGACGGAGGGGCCTGGTAGACTGCAGTCCATGGGGTCGCTAGGAATCGGACACGACTGAGCGACTTCACTTTCACTTCTCACTTTCATGCACTGGAGAAGCAAATGGCAACCCACTCCAGTGTTCTTGCCTGGAGAATCCCGGGGATAGGGGAGCCTGGTGGGCTGCCGTCTACAGGGTCGCACAGAGTTGGATACGACTGAAGCGACTTAGCAGCACACACTAGTAAAGTAATGCTCAAAATTCTCCAAGCCAGGCTTCAGCAGTATGTGAACCGTGAACTTCTAGATGTTCAAGCTGGTTTTAGAAAAGGCAGAGGAACCAGAGATCAAATTGCCAACATCCGCTGGATCATCGAAAAAGCAAGAGAACTCCAGAAAACCATCTATTTCTGCCTTATTGACTATGCCAAAGCCTTTGACTGTGTGGATCACAATAAACTGGAAAATTCTTCAAGAGATGGGAATACCAGACCACCTGTCCTGCCTCTTGAGAAACCTATATACAGGTCAGAAAGCAACAGTTAGAACTGGACATGGAACAACAGACTGGTTCCAAATAGGAAAAGGAGTACGTCAAGGCTGTATATTGTCACCCTGTTTATTTAACTTATATGCAGAGTACATCATGAGAAACGCTGGGCTGGAAGAAGAACAAGCTGAAATCAAGATTGCCAGGAGAAATTGCCTCTTGATGAAAGTGAAAGAGGAGAGTGAAAAAGTTGGCTTAAAGCTCAACATTCAGAAAACTAAGATCATGGCATCTGGTCCCATCACTTCATGGGAAATAGATGGGGAAACAGTGGAAACAGTGTC
>NW_011495032.1:25088331-25095386 GCF_000754665.1 Bison bison bison | reverse complement strand
CAGCTTCATGGGAAATAGATGGGGAAACAGTGGAAACAGTGTCAGACTTTATTTTGGGGGGCTCCAAAATCACTGCAGATGGTGATTGCAGCCATGAAATTAAAAGACGTTTACTCCTTGGAAGGAAAGTTATGACCAACCTAGATAGCATATTCAAAAGCAGAGATATTACTTTGCCAACAAAGGTCTGTCTAGTCAAGGCTATGGTTTTTCCAGTAGTCATGCATGGATGTGAGAACTGGACTGTGAAGAAAGCTGAGCACCGAAGAATTGATGCTTTTGAACTGGGGTGTTGGAGAAGACTCTTGAGAGTCCCTTGGACTGCAAGGAGATCCAACCAGTCCATCCTAAAGGAGATCAGTCCTGGGTGTTCATTGGAAGGACTGATGTTGAAGCTGAAACTCCAATACTTTGGCCACCTGATGCAAAGAGCTGACTCATTGGAAAAGACTCTGATGCTGGGAGGGATTGGGGGACAGGAGGAGAAGGGGACGACAGATGGCTGGATGGCATCACTGACTTGATGGACGTGAGTCTGAGTGAACTCCGGGAGTTGGTGCTGGACAGGGAGGCCTGGCATGCTGTGACTCATGGGGTCACAAAGAGTTGGACCCGACTGAGCGACTGAACTGAACTGAACTGAAGTAGGCAGAGAGGAGAAAGAGCATTAGGAATACATTAGAAAGAGCAGCCAGCTCAGCAGTAAGAATGGAAAAACTCACAAGGGAATCTGATCTGCCTAGTTATATTTAAAACAGGACAAGAAAATACCTTATAGCAAAGACACTGTTGCATTTTCCCCTTATTCTTTGCTTTTTACCCAAAGCTGAAAAGACTACTCTAATTGTGTGATAGTCTTGGTTACTACTATTGTTAACTATTAGCATCAATTTTTCCAACTAGATTAGTTGGGTTGTATCAAAGTATACTCACAAATAAATAGAACCTCTCGGGTACCAAAGGTCCTCAAGCCTTTATATGAAACCTTTATAACCAAACGTGATTTAAATTTTGAACTTTTCCAGGTTTTACAACGTATCATGTGCATATGCCACAACATTCCCAGCAGAGTCTGGGGAAGTTTCCAGTAATTAAATCTATCAGTATTTCTTCAGCAAAAGTATGAATATTCACACTTAGGTAATAGTTTTCAAATTTATTTTGCCACCAAATGATTATGGTGAAAGCTAAAAACAGTTTTAATTTGATAGTTTCATAAGAGAATGTAAACCTATAATAATTAACATTTGACTAGCATTTTCACATCTTTCATTGCATTAAATCATTATAACACCTTAGGAACTGAGGCCTAACAGAGTTAAGTGAACATCACACATATTTAATTAGAACCTAAAAAGCAGGTCTCTCTTCCATCACTTTAGAAACGCATAACAAAATCCACTGACTAAAATAAAAACCCATCATTCACATTGACATAAACAAATGAACAAAACAAATAAAAGAAAAGAAAGTTCTTCCTTATGGTAGAATGACAATTAATAAATGTAAAAAAATATTAGGTTTAGGAAAATATCACTAATTCTCAAGAATCATCAATGAATGATGAAATTAGTCTGTTGAGAAAAAGTCCATTCACAAAGTCCCCAATATCTCTTCACAAGTTGCTTTTTAATTACAAACGGGAAAATACTAACTTTCTCTGGCAGGTTATCGCCTTACAAGTGATAAAAGTTAACATTCACAGTAACGAGGAAAACTGACATCATATACCCCCAATAGGATGGGCTAGAATGGCAGAACCCAAATTATTTCTATAGAATTTCTGCTAAAAATGCATAACGCAGCTTTAATTATGAAAAAACACCGGCTAAATTCAAACTGAGAGATATTCTGCAAAATGACCTGTATCCTTCAAAACTGTCAAGGTCATAAAAGACAAAGACTAAGGAACTGTCACAGATTAGAGTATAAACAGACATTAACAACGAAATGTAATGCATGATCCTGGATTTGCCTCCTGGACCAGAAAAACTTTTTCTTTGGTTATAATGGACATTATTAAAACAATTAACGATATTTGAAGGTCTCAGTATTAGAAAGTGGTATTGTACCAATCTGATCTCTGGTTCCTCTGCCTTTTCTAAATCCAGCTTGAACATCTGGAAGTTCATGGTTCACACACGATAAAAACCTGGACTTGAGAATTTTAAGCATTATTTTACCTTCGTGTGAGATGAGTGCAATTGTGCAGCAGTCTGAACATTCTTTGGCATTGCCTTTCTTTGGGATTGGAATGAAAACTGACTGAGTGGATCACAACAAACTGTGGAAAATTCTTAAAGAGATGGGGACACCAGATCACCTGACCTGCCTCCTGAGAAATCTGTATGCAGGTCAAGAAGCAACAGTTAGAACTGGACACGGAACAACAGACTAGTTCCATATAGGAAAAGGAGTACGTCAAGGCTGTATATTGCTACCCTGCTTATTTAACTTATATGCAGAGTACATCATGCAAAATGCCGGGCTGGATGAAGCACAAGCTGGAATCAAGACTCCTGGGAGAAATATCAAGAACTTCAGATACTCAGATGACACCACCCTTATGGCAGAAAGCGAAGAACTAAAGAGCCTCTGATGAAAGTGAAAGAGACTGAAGAATTTGGCTTAAAACTCAACATTCAAAAAACTAAGATTATTGTATCTAGTCCCATCACTTCATCATGGCAAATAGATGGGGAAACAATGGAAACAGTGACAGACTTTATTTTGGGAGGGCTCCAAAATTACTGCATATGGTGACCGCAGCCATGAAATTAAAAGACGCTTGCTCCTTGGGAGAAAAGCTATGACCAACCTAGAGAGCATATTAAAAAGGAGAGACATTACTTTGCCAACAAAAGTCTGTCTAGTCAAAGCTGTGGTTTCAGTAGTCATGTGTGGATGTGAGAGTTGGACTATAAAGAAAGCTGAGCGCCAAAGAACTGACTCTTTTGGGTGCTGGAGAAGGTTCTTGAGAATCCCTTGGACTGCAAGGAGATCTAACCAGTCCATCCTAAAGGAGATCAGTCCCAAATATTCATTGAAGGACTGATGCTGAAGCTGAAACTCCAATACTTTGGCCACCTGATGTGAAGAACTGACTCATTAGAAAAGATCCTGATGCTGGGAAAGATTGAAGGCAGGAGGAGAAGGGGACGACAGAGGATGCAATGGTAGGATGGCATCACCAAACTCAATGGAAGTGAGTTTAAGCAAGCTCCAAGAGTTGGTGATGGACAGGGAAGCCTGGCGTGCTGCAGTCCAAAGGGTCGCAAAGAGTAGGACACGACTGAGCAACTGAACTGAACTGATTTCACCAATGTTAACTTCCTGATTTGGATAAACTGTATTGTCCTTATATAAGAAAATGTCTTCATTTTTTAGGAAATAGCTTGACATATTTCGGGGTATATGAGCATCATGTCTACAATTATTCTCAAGTGTTTCAGAAAGAGAGAATATGAACAAATAGAGAAAAGAATAAAGCAAATTGGGGAAGCAAGGAATTCTTCCCCATACATATAGGAATTCTTTGTATTATTCCTGCAAGTTTTTATGTCACAGAATAAAAAGCTTAAAAAAAATGTTACTGCCAACAACATTATTAATAGCTAGACCTAAAAGAGCAGTCCCTCCACCAGTGCAGTGAGACTCATTAGTCCAGAAACAAACACTCTTTGTCAGGCGAGTAATCAAGGAATCAGTGCATAGTAAGGCTCAAGAATAAAGGCATACTGGAGGGTATACTGTTACAGAGCAGGATACATATGGATAGTTTCAAGCAACATTTGAACCTACAGTAGTTAATGGATTATGAGACAATAAAAAGGACTGGCTTGGTGGCAACTAAAAATGCAATAGCTTGCACTGAAAAGAGAAGTTTAGATGGACAAACAGCAAGTTGCAAAAGAGTTCAAAATAGCAAGGATATGGCAAATGATTGATTATACCTGAAATGCATTTTGCTTAGAACTTGGAAGGAGTCTGGCATCTTCTAATGAACTCTGCAGCTCTCTTCATCTAAGTATTGCGCATACAGTGAGCATGGTGTAGAACACTGTCTTCAAATCTGAAGTCAAGAGTCAAACACCATTAGTAATTACTGAACCAAACAGACAGGCATCAGGCCAAGTTTCTAAATGGAGCTTCTGTGCCCTCCTGAAGTAAGATGCAAACAAACTACTACTCTTCTGGAATACAGGGAAGGCAGATGGCAAATAAGACTAACAACTCTGAGATTTATATATTATTTTCAGGATCTAAAAAATTACTTAACACCTTAAAAAAGAAATAAATTCTCATATATGCTGCAACATGGAAAAATCTTGAGGATATTATGCTAAGTGAAATAAACCAGTCACAAAAAAACAGTGTATGATTTCATTTGTATAAAGTACTGAGAGTTGTCAAAATTAGAGACAGAAAGTAAAATGGTGGTTGCCAAGGACTAGGGAGAGGGGAGTTACCATTTAATGAGAATAGAGTGCAGATTCAGTTGGTTTCAGTTTCACCAGAAGAAAACAGTTATGGAAATGGATGGTGGCGATGGCTGTACAATATTCTGAATATATTTAATACACCTGAGCTGTACACTTTAAAACGCTTAAGGTGGTAAATTTTATAAGTATTTTACCACAATAAAAATAATTGGTTACATAATATTATGTCAATTATAACAATCAAAAACAATAAATGAATGGATTGGGGGGGAAACTAACACTTTCTAAAGACTATTTTAAAAATGATGATTAATTGATGTGTTCACTTTATGAAAATTCACTGAGCTGTATATTTAGGATCTGTGTGCTTTTTCACATTTATGTTATACATCAATAAGCATACTTAATAGTTTACTTACAAAAGAAAAGCAACAATTACTAAATGGTTCCCAATACAGTTGCTACTTCAATCAAATTCTTTGCCTTCAACCCCTTGTCCTTACACAGGAACTCTTCAGTGTGGCCATCGTAGATGTTTGGGAAAAGTGGTTGTGGGGAAAGGTTGTTTTAAATGAAAATCAATAAATGAAAGAGGTAATTTAATTTATGATCTGAGGACTTACTTAAAATGTTAAGGGCTTTTATTTTTAACTTTATTAAGTACTACAGAAGTCAAGACATAGCTATTATTACTTTTTAAGATAGGTGAATAAAGCACTGGAGTCATGTACCTGAGTTCTAATGACACCTGTGATACTACTGATGAGCTATGTGACACAGGTTAGTCACTTAAACTCTCTGGATCTGTTTGTTTGTTTGTTTTCATTTTTTAAACTGATGGAATTTAAATCATCTTTGTTAGGATTCTTAGAAAAAGAATTTCACAGTTCAAGGATCTTAACATAGACTTGTTTAAACCTACACTTGAGAGTTTATTGCTTATCTTCTATTCTTTGATGTCAGCCAAGACAGGAGAGTTTTCCTGTGCCTCTCTCCACCAGCAAAATAAACTGAGAATTCTCTAGTGGCCCAGTGGGGAGGATTCCAAGCTTTACTGAAGAGGGTCCAGATTCAATCCCTGGTCAGAGAACTGGGATCCAACAAGCCTCAAGGCACAGTCAAAAAAATAAAGAAAGAATTTGTTTTGAACCTATATAATTTGATTTTTACTTCAAAATATTTGTGTTTATGTATTTGTGTGTGTGGCTTTTTTTCTCGCCAACAACCATTTCAAATCTAAAGGACAGAAATTATCTCAGAGACCAATTTGTAGTTCAATCGTAAAGTCGTGACCAACTTTTTGCAACCCAATGGACTGCAGCAAATCAGGCTCCTCTGGCCCTCCACTATCTCCCAGAGTTTGTTCAAAGTCATGTCCCTTGAGTTAACGGTGCTATCTAACCATGTCAATCTCTGGCACCCTCTTCTCCTTTTGCCTTCACTCTTTCCCAGCATCAAGATCTTTTCCAGTGAGTCAGCTCTAAGCATCAGGCAGCCCAAATATTGGAGTTTCAGCAACAATCCTTCCAATGAATATTCAGGATTGATTACCTTTAAAATTGACTGCTTTCATTTCCGTGCAGTCCAAGGGACTCTGAAGAGTCTTCTCCAACACCACAGTTCAAAAGCATCAATTCTTCGACGCTCAGCTTTCTTTATAGTCCAACTCTCACATCCATACATGAACACTGGAAAAACCATAGCCTTGACTAGACGGACCTTTGTTGACAAAGTAACGTCTCTCCTTTTTAATATGCTGTCTAGGTTTGTCATAGCTTTCCTTCCAAGGAGTGTCTCTTAATTTCATGGTTGCAATCACCATCCACAGTGATTTTGGAGACCAAGAAAATAAAATCTGACACAGTTTCCACTCTTTCCCCAAATATTTGCCATGAAGTAATGGGACCGGATGCCATGGTTTTAGTTTTTTGAATGCTGATTTTTAAAGTCAGCTTTTTCACTCTCCTCTCTTAACCTCATCAAAAACCTCTTTAGTTCCTCCTTACTTTCTGCCATCAGGATGGTATCATCTACCTATCTGACGTTTTGGATATTTCTCCTGGCAATTCTGATTCCAGCCTGGCATTTCATATGATGTACTCTGCATATAAGTAAATAAGCTGGGTGACAATATACAGCCTTGACGTAGTCTTTTCCCAATTTTGAACCAGTCCATTGTTCCATGTGCAGTTCTAACTGTTGCTTCATCCCCTTCTCCTCCTGCCTTCAATCTGATGGCAGCATCAGGGTCTTTTTCAATGATTCAGCTCTTCTCATCAAGTGGTCAAAGTATTAGAGCTTCAGCTTCAGTTCTTCCAATGAATATTCAGTTTTAAGTGATGACTATTTATTTCAATATTAATTTCCTTGGAAAAGATAAAGATTTACTTTCTATCACTTTAACTGTCTTCTCCATCTTAGTTGTAAATATTATGTACTAGGACTTTCCTGGTTAAGAATCCCCCTTTCAAAGCAGGGGATGCAGGTTCAATCCCTGTTCAGGGAACTAAGATCCCACATGCTACAGGGCAACTAGGCCTGCAAGCCACAGCTACTGAGCACATGTGCTCTGGAACCTGCACACAGCAACAAAGACCCAGCGCAGCCAAAAAA
>NW_011495032.1:25087558-25088231 GCF_000754665.1 Bison bison bison | reverse complement strand
ATGGCAGCCCACCAGGCTCCTCCATCCCTGGTATTCTCCTGGCAAGAACACTGGAGTGGGTTGCCATTTCCTGCTCCAATGCATGAAAGTGAAAAGTGAAAGTGAAGTTGCTCAGTCGTGTCTGACTCTTAGCGACCCCATGGACTGCAGCCCACCAGGCTCCTCTGCCCATGGGATTTTCCAGGCAAGAGTACTGGAGTGGGGTGCCATTGCCTTCTCCGTCAGATTACACTACAAAGCTACAATAATGAAAGCAGTATGGTACTGGCACAAAAAAAGACATAGAGATCAGTGAAACAGGATAGACAGCCCAGCAATAAAACTATGCACTTATGGCCAATTAATCTGTGATGAAGGAGGTAAAAATACACAATAGAAAAAAAGTCTCTTCAATAGGAGGTGCTGGGAAAACTGGACAGCTATATGAAGAAGAATGAAATTCGAACAGTCTCTAATACCACACACAAAAATAAACTCAAAATGGACTAAAGATCCAAATGCCTCAGTTCAGTTCAGTTTAGTCACTCAGTCATGTCCGACTCTTTGCAACCCCATGAACTGCAGCATGCCAGGCTTCCCCATCCATCACCAACTCCTGGAGTCCACCCAAACCCATGTCCATTGAGTCGGTGATGCCATCCAGCCATCTCATCTTCCGTCATCCCCTTCTCCT
>NW_011495032.1:25087092-25087458 GCF_000754665.1 Bison bison bison | reverse complement strand
GGAACCTGCACACAGCAACAAAGACCCAGCGCAGCCAAAAAAATAAATAAAATATTATGTATGAAGGTTATGGATAAGAACATACTTTTGTAAAGGATTTAAATTAAATCCCACTTTTAACATAAATACTATTATTGTAATAGAACTAGGTTCAAAAGAGAAAAACTCAATCTTCAGAAAGATTCACACTCCCTGACTTCAGATTACACTGCTGCTGCTGCTGCTAAGTCGCTTCAGTCATGTCCAACTCTGTGCGATCCCATAGATGGCAGCCCACCAGGCTCCTCCATCCCTGGTATTCTCCTGGCAAGAACACTGGAGTGGGTTGCCATTTCCTGCTCCAATGCATGAAAGTGAAAAGTGAAA
>NW_011495032.1:25060927-25086992 GCF_000754665.1 Bison bison bison | reverse complement strand
GGGCTGATCTCCTTCAGAATGGACTGGTTGGATCTCCTTGCAGTCCAAGGGACTCTCAAGAGTCTTCTCCAACACCACAGTTCAAAAGCATCAATTCTTCAGTGCTCAGCTTTGTTTATAGTCCAACTCTCACATCCATACGTGACCAATGGAAAAAGCATAGCCTTCACTAGACGGACCTTTGTTGGCAAAGTAACGTCTCTGCTTTTTAATATGCTGTCTAGGTTGGTCATAACTTTCCTTCCAAGGAGTAAGCGTCTTTTAATTTCATGGGTGCAGTCACCATCTGCAGTGATTATGGAGCCCAGAAAAATAACCTCAGCCACTATTTCCACTGTTTCCCCATTTATTTGCCATGAAGTGATGGGACTGGATGCCACGATCTTAGTTTTCTGAATGTTGAGCTTTAAGCCAACTTTTTCACTCTCCTCTTTTGCTTTCATCAAGAGGCTTTTTAGTTCTTCTTCACTTTCTGCCATAAGGGTGGTGTCATCTGCATATCTGAGGTTATTGATATTTCTCCCAGCAATCTTCATTCCAGCCCAGCGTTTCTCATGATGTACTCTGCATGTAAGTTAAATAAGTAGCGTGACAATATACAGCCTTGACGTACTCTTTTTCCTATCTGGAACCAGTCTATTGTTCCATGTCCAGTTCTAACTGTTGCTTCCTGACCTGCATACATGCTTACTATTCATCAAAAATCATCTTTTAAATTTAAGTATTTTAAATGATGGCTATTTCTTCAAATATTAATTACCCTGGTAAAAATAAATTTTAAATATCCAAGATCAACCCTGATAAAGATTTATGACAGGAAACCATAACATTCCAAGAGGAAAACATAGGCAGAACACTCTTTGATGTAAATTATAACAATATTTTTTTAGATCTGACTCTGAAAGCAAAGGAAATAAAAGCAAAATTAAACAAATGGGGCCTAATTAAACTTAAGAGCTTTCTCACAGCAAAGGAAACCACTGACAAAACAAGAAGACAATCTACTGAATGGGAGAAAATATTTTCAAATAATATGATGAATAAGAGGTTAAGTGTGGTGTTAGAGAAGACTCTTGAGAGTCCCTGGGACTGCAAGGAGATTAAATCAGTCCATCCTAAAGGAAATCAATCCTGAATATTCATTAGAAGGACTGATGCTGAAGCTGAAGCTCCAATACTTCGGCCACCTGATGCGAAGAACTGACTCATTATAAAAGACCCTGATGCTGGGAAAGATTGAAGGCAGGAGGAGAAGGGGACAACGGAGGAGATGGTTGGATGGCATCACCAACTCATGGGCATGAGTTTGAGTAAGCTCCAGGAGATGGTGAAGGACAGGTGACCCTAGCATGCTGCAGTCCATGGGGTCACAAAGAGTCAGACATGACTGAGCAACTGAAGCACAAAAAGAGATTAACATACAAAATATATAAACAGCTCATACAACTCAACATTAAAAAAACAAAAAACCCTTCTGCCAATAAAAATGAGCAGAAAACCTGAACACACAGGTTTCCAAGAAGGAAATGCTGATGGCCAAAAAGAACAAGAAAAAAGACTCAATACCACATTAGTCCTCAGGGAAATGCAAATCAAGACCACAATGAGACATCACCTCACACTAGTCAGAATGGCTATCGTCAAAAAGAATACAAGTAACAAATGTCGGGAAGGATATGTTGGTAAGGATATGAGAACCCTGTGCTGGTGGGAATGTAAATTGGTGCAGCCACTGTGGAAAACATTATGGAGGTTTTCAAAACACTAAAAAGAGAACTATATGAGTCAGCAATTACATTCCTGGGTATCTATCTGAAAAATAAAAACAACCCACTAATTTGAAAAGATACATGCACCCCAATATCATAGCAGCATTATTTACAATTGCCAAAATATAGAAGCAATGTAAGGGTCCATCAACAGATAAATGGATTAAAAAAAAATATAGATAATACATACAATGAAATACTACTCAGCCATTAAAAAAGAATGAAATTTTGCCATTTGCTACAACATGAATGGACTTAGACGGTACTATGCAAAGTAATAAAAGTTAGAGAAAGACAAATACACTAGTAAACCTTGCCTGACTGAAATACAAAGGTTGTTTGGTGAGCAGTATAGGCATATCGTTGTTGTTTAGTCGCTAAGTTATGTCCAACTGTTTGCAACCACATAGACTGAAGCCAGCCAGGCTCTTCTGTCCAAAGACTTTCCCAGGCAAGAATATTGGAGTGGGTTGCCATTTCCTTCTATAGGAGATCTTCCCGACACAAGTATCAAACCCATGTTTCCTGCTTGGCAAGTGGATTCTTTACCACTGATCCACCAGGGAAGCCCAGTACAGGTATGGGGTGACTTAATGAGCTACATAAACCATAATGAAATATCATTTTGAGAATGGGATCTGAGGTCTTTTTAAAACTGTGAATTAGGGGGAAATCTTCTGACTAAAGTAAAACAATTTAAAACAGAAAATAACTAAGCTTTATTCACTTGCAAAATTGTCAGATTTTTATACCCTGTGGAAATGTGAAATTGTTGCCGTTGTTAAGCAACAATTATTTGTGTATATTCTTTACTCTTACTGCTTCATTTCCCTCGGAAGTCTCCCAAACATGCATCTCCAGGAACTTTGAAACTAAGGGAAATTTAAGAAACAAGACTTTTTTTCTTCTATCTACTTGGTTCTATCTGATGCTAATTACTAACCTTCAGGTTTTGCTTCATGTTTTCAAAAACATCAAATAGTCCATTATGCCCATTTTGTTTCCTTTTAGTAGAAACTCTGCAACTGTTTATGTCCCTCATCCCCAGGAAGAGAGCTAAATAACATGTTCAACTGTCAAGTAAGTACAGAAATAACTGCAGTAACTGTAAGGCTAATAGAAAAATAAAGAAAAGAAAGTTATCAGGGGAAAAAAGCTGGATAACTAGTCAATATTACCCTGAAATTGGCAGAGCCCCACTGCCTGCCTGCTTACATCGCTCACAAATGTCCTATATTAATAAATATACCTCTTGCTTATCAAAAAAAATTCTAAAATTAAGGAAAAAGTTAATTGCTTTTGCCTATTAATACAAGTTCAGGAAGAATTTTAATATAAGACTAAATTAGTAGAAAACCTAAACATTAGTCCTTCAATAAGTGCAGAACAGTGTGATGAGTGCCGAAGTTAATAATTACCATTCAGCCTACATTAAACACTAAGCCACAGGATCACAGGTCAGGATGGTGACGGAAAAGGCACAACAGGGCTTCTGGAGTTCTGTTACTGTACAGGGTGCTGATTACGATGTGTGTTTTCAGTTGGTGAAAACTTCTTGGTGAAAATCCATCATACTTAACGATTTGTGCATTTACAATATACCTTAGAAAGTCAAATATGGACAGCATGTAACTCTTAAAAGGTAATTTGCAATTTGCTTAGACCTGTTTTTCTTTATGAGTCTAAATATGCTTTACCAAAAAAACATATTTTTCAAATTTAAAAGTCTGAGAAACGAATAGTAAGGCTGCTTCCTTCCCCACAGAAAAGTACTAATTCATAAATAATTCTTTTAGTTCAAGATCATTTTTAAAGAAAGCATATGAAAATTTCCTGTAGAGAAAATAACTAAGAAAAGAATTATAACATATTGGGATATTGTAAGCTAGAAAAGCTTCTTCTGAGAAGTTTTTTTAAAAAAACAACAACTCTGATGGAAAACCTTTCTTTAAATGTATACTCCCTGTACATGCACTAGTTTTTAAATAATAGAAGAAAGCAAAGCAACTAAAGATACATCTCCTGTGAATTTTTAGACATCTACAAATTAAAATAATTAACTGTAAACTTCTGCTGCTGGAGTATCAAATTAGAAAAATAGACTCTGCCAGCTATGTCATGTCTTCCAGCAGTTAGCTGTAAAATCTTTACTTCATTTAAATTCTACCTTAATTCTGCCCCCAATTATTCTGTTACTTTATGGAGTTTTCACTCTACTATAAAAGAAAAATCACTGATCAAATTCTGTTATCAAATTCTCATAATTTAAGGTCTAGTTCAGAAAAAAATTTTTGATGAGACACTATAGACTGCAATCACACCAACTATTCTAGAGTCCAAGTAAGAAAACTAGAAGCCTCCAGTATTATTTGAAAGTAACCAAGAATGAGAAAACTTTACCCTGACCAAAAAAAAAAAAAAAACCTACTAGGGACATATGAATGAGCACTTCTCTGTGATAATGGGCAGAAGGAATATCAACAACAACAACAAAAAAAATCTCAAAGTGAAATATGGACTCTGTACCTATGTGAGCAAAGAAAGACTACACGTGCTTTAAATGAGAATACAAATGAGACATGACCCTAGTCTTCAAACATTGCAATAATAAACTTTTTAAGAACATGACAAACAGGAAAGTCCTGATCTCAAAGGGCCATGGGACTAGCAATTATTCTTCTAGTCTGTATTTTCTGCATCATAAAGGAGTCCAGGAAGATGGACTCTACCCCTATTCTTTGAATCATTACTTGAGGCAAAATACTTTCCATGTTTACATTTTTCCAATAAATGAAAAATACAGATAATACTAATACATATTTGTAGTGCTTCCTGAAAATTTTAAACAACACAGATCTCTAAAATAAATGTTTGAGGGAAATAGGTTTTTAAAACTAATTCAACTGTACATTCCAAATCCAAGAAATAGTCCCTGCTATTTAGAAAACAGTATACAACAGAAGGAAGACATGTGATGATACCAAAATATAAGCTGACATACCAGGGAGAAAAACGCAACCTGCCGTCTCCCTTGTCCATCTGGATCACTACAACTGCTTAACCAGGATTCTGACTTCTCCTTAGTTCCTCTCTAATCTTTCTCCACACACAAGCCAAAGTCATCACTGAAAAATAAAAATTAGATCATGAATTGACCTGCTTAAACTCTTTCAATATCATTTCTCATTTTCCTAAACTAAAATTCAAACTCTTCATCTTCTGCCATGGCCTAAAAGGCCCCACAGGATTTAGCTCCTGGCTGCCTATCTAACCCCTTGTCATTGATCTCTCTCCCTAGTTACCATACTCTAGGCCACATCAGTTTCCTTTTTGGTTGTAAAATACCAAGCTCTTTCCCACCTTCCAGCCTTTGGACTTTCTGATCTTCTTCTGGCAATTATTCACAAATTTGACTCATTTTAATTCTTCAGAAGTTATCTTGTATGGAAGGCTTCATTAACCACCTTAACCCTTTAAATACAGCCCTGTTGACATTCACCATAATCTCTGCCTTGGGCATTTACATATTTACTACTTACTTATGATCTATCTTCTGGACAAGCAAGTGCCATTAGAGGCAGAAATCTAGACGCCTTGTTCATGGTCTCTTAACCTAACTTAATCTTCATAAATATAACAGGTAAAAACTAGATTACAGAATGTAAGCTCTCCTACATATTTTGCTCAATATCTCCTTTCAACACTTCTAAACAGTGCTCAAAGGCCAGAAGATATAGGAAAACCATAAGAATATTCAAAACTCAGCAGGTAAGTCTTTGATCTTAGTTCATTTCAGGAGTGTTTCAAACTTGCCTTCTCCTTAAGCTTATGATGTCTTCAAACCTATTTTAACAGTTTCCCTATAGAAAAGCACAGCACTAGGCTGAGTTGCCTCCCTGGATAGCTAAATGGCCTCCTTGGCAACACTGGGTACATTACAGCATATAATTTGCTTCACGTACAGCCCTTTTATTTTAGCACCAGTTTTTTCTTTTCACATGTAATTAGAAAAGAGCTAAATGAAACATTTCCCCAAAAATAATGAAAAGAAAAATCTCTAAAGATGTAATACGAAGAATTTTGAATTTAAATTATCAGTGCTTTTCTCTACAGAAATGTCATCATAAAACATTGAAACCAGAAAATCATTTTTTCTTACCACTGTTACCTGCTTACATGAAATTACAGATCAAAAGTTCTTAGGTTTACCGGAAAGGTATGATGGGGACGGAGGTGGGACGGATGTTTAAATAAGAGGGGACATGGGTAAACTTATGGCTGATTCATGTTGATATTTGGTAGAAACCAACACAGTACTGTACAGCAATTACTCTTCAATTAAAAATTTAAAAATTACTTTAAAAAAGGTTCTTTGGTTTAGTGAAACAGTATTTTTTAAGGGAAGTGTTACTCACTAGAGTAAGATTTAAAATATCAATAAAAATTTCTTGCTCAAGAAAACTATAAGGCACTCCAGTCAAAGAGATATACTGTGGTTCTATCTATTTAAAAAAAAAAAAACCAAGCATACAGTATCTCTGATGAATTATTTAATATTTATCATATAATACATTACCGAATGATTAAAGTGGGGCTTCTCTTCCTATATTGGTTTATGACACCCTCTGCTTTCTTTTGCTACTTGCTTTTCATTTTAAGTGCTTCCTCTCACCTGATTTAAATTCTGTCATCAAAGCAAATGTTGCTAGATAACTCAAAAACTCCAACTGTCAAGAATAAAAATAGTAGGAGGAATGTACGTGGGAAATACAATCCTAAACAGTATCAGTGAGCTCTTGCGTATGTATGTCTCTCTCTTCTAGATTGCTACTTTTATTGTTACCTCCTTAACCATCTATACTCCTTTTACAACCCTTTCCCCACAAGGGATGGTAAGCCATTAGCCAGATTTCAAGACTAGAGCTCAGTACAGCACGTGGGCCAATGGTGAATAAGAATATAATGCACCAAATAACCTCAGCCTTCATCACACTTCACCACCAGGGGCTTAGGAGGATGACCATCAATCAAATATAAAACTCAGTGGCCACAGGAATGACAAAGGACTACTCAGATAGCTGAATTTCCCCCTCCTCCTCTTTTTTGTACAGTCCAGCCCACTTGACTAGGCCTTTCTGAGCCTCTGTCCCTGCTCCTTACGGTTGTCTCACACCTATGTTTACCACACATTTGGTCACTGAGAGATGCTACTCTCAATATAATTCTTTTTATTCAAGTATTACATTATTAATGTCACATTTTTGGGAGGAGGTAAATCTTACACAACAGGTTCCTTTAACAATAATGAAATATTCATAAGCTGCAGAAATTCACTGCTTCTCCAACACAATTCTCAAGATAATTACTGAGGATATGACTCAGTTGAATCTCACAGGACTCTCTCTCCAAACACCTTAACTACATGCAATCTTCTAAACAACAAATTCTATAATTAGTGACCTAAATAAGTACAACGGGCTGAAAAGATTTCAGCAATCAGTTCACCTAAGTGACAAGATGATAAATACAAACACAGTAATTTTAGTACTCGTGACTGTATTAACTTCCTTCTGATAGTCATTTATTTAATTTTTCAAAATTATCTTTTCAAATACAATTCTTTGCTCCCAAACTTTCCAATACCATAGCTACTGTTTAAAAATATTTGAATTCACAAACCTAGAGGAGCTTACACAAAGAACGGTATGCTGCTTTGGAGTCTATACTAATTCAGAGATAAAAAGCAAGACCAAGCTGGGGAAGTTTGGGTGGAGAAAGACAGACAATTTCCTCTTACTTAAGAGGAAATTAAGTAAATGACGTTTTCTCCCTTCCCTCAGACTCCCCCCAGACCTATCCCTTCACATTTTTCTACCACTATTCTTTTCTCCATTTGTACCACTCCTATGAAATAGGACCACTGGAATGGAAAACTAGAATGACAAAAGTATTACACTTAGTGTAATGTATTTCCAGACAATGTATTTGGTACTGCAAAGAACAGGTTCTAACTCAAACTCGTTCAGAACACATTAAATGAATATTCATGCTGAGGCATTTAAAGCCGTTGATATCAGTCATATATTTTACTTATTTGATGCTCCCTCAACTTTTAAGTTAGAAACCCAAACAACTAGAGTTCTTAGAAACTTTTAAATTAAAGTAATAGGTAACGTGCTAAATGAGAGCTAAAATGTCTGGGTGCCAATGCTGAGGCATTGTAAGCAACTGATATTAGTCACCTATTTATCAGGACAAGCAAAAAAATCTACTACAAGTTAGCAGAAGTACATTTTATATATTCCAAATAACCTGCCCCTTAATGATGCTCTTCACTACCCAAACAAGACACTTTCTCTACTTGGAATTCATCGAATAAAAGACAATTTGGCTATATAAGCAGCAGTAGAGTGCAGCAGTTAAGAGTATGAGTAAAAAAAAAAAAAAAGAGTATGAGTTGTCCATGTCTATATTCTCCCTATCACTTGTTAACTATATTGCTTTGGGCAAGTTTCTTAATTTTTCTGTGCCTAAAACTGCTCATCTGTAAATGAGGATAATACAGAATATCTACCACGTTATTGAGTTAATAAATGTACAACACAAAGAACAGTTCCAGGTGGATTAAATTATCTAAACATTAAAAAGAAAACAACTACAGACTCACCTACTATAAGATAAAATTTTTGGAAATTGTGGATATATTAAAGGCTTTTCTAAGATAACACAAATCCAGACCTCAAAAAGCAAAAATAAACAGTTCTAATTGCATAAAATCATTTTCTAATATTAATATCACCCTAAAACTAGTAAGAAAAAGAAATAAATCATCAGAAAAATTAATCTGATACCTGAACACATAATTCAAGAGAAACATAATTGTCCAGTAAGCATACAAAAAGAAACTTGGCTTAAGCAACCTAAATGTCCATCAAGAGAGGAATAGATAAAGAAGGTGTGGTACATATACACAATGGAATATTCCTCAGCCATAAAAAAGAACAAAATAATGCCATGTTGCAGCAACATGGATGGAGATTGTCACACTGAGTGAAGTCAGACACAGAAATATATGATATTGTATAATGTGGAGTCTAAAAAAACCAGAGGGTACAAATAAACTTCTTTATAAAACAGAAGTAGAGTCATGAGTGCAGAAAACAAACTTACGGTTACCAGGGGATAAGGGGAGGAGATAAATTGGAAGATTGGGACTGATGTATACATACTACTACATACAAAATAGATAACTAATAAGACCCTGCTTTATGGCACAGAGAACTCTACTCAATACTCTGTAAAGGCCTATACCCTGTAATTTCCTATATGGAAAAAAACACTCTGTAATTTCCAATATGGAAAAAGAATCTTAAAGAAAAAAGACTGGATATATGTATTCACTTTGCAATCCACTTGAAACTAACACAACATTGTAAATTTACCATACTGCAATAAAAATTTTCAAACATAAAGCTTGGCTTCACTAACAATGAAAGCACTGCAAACAAACATACACAATGCTTTGGCAAAAAAAATTTTTTTTAAACTCACATTGTAAAATAGTTGGAAAAAGTATAAGAATGTATATTTGATATACCATTAGTGGAAATGAAAACTGCTACCATCTTTTAACAGGAAATTTGAAAGTTGGTACCAAAATTTTTAAATGTACAAGCTTTGAACAAATGATTTTACTTCTAGAACTATCCTGTATGATAATCACAAAAATCTGTGTTATACAGTACATAATGATTCTACCTTTGTTTAAAAAATAAAATCTCACTATATCCATATATTTATTTATAGTACATACAAAAAAAGTATGAAATACACCAAACTAGTAACACTAGTTATATTAAGGGAATGGGATTAGAGAAAAAGTAAAGAGGGAATGGATCTTTTTATTTTTTATACTTTATTATTACCTATAGAAATGTTTAATGATTTTGTGTTACAACTTTAGAATTCTAAAAAACAAAGATTCTTTTAAAGAAATAAAATCAAAGTCCAGAAGCAAAAACAAGTATTAAAATACAAAGCAAAGTCAATACAAGTATATCTTACTACTTCCTACAGTCACTATCTGATGTACTATTACGCAAATTCCTTTTGTAGACACTTGAAAAGATCACATTTCCTAGAGGTTGGGAGACCATGAGGCTAAAAAGTTAAGAAAGTAGTATAAGTAGAAGTGGTGTGAATCTCTTCTAGGCAGAACATTTAAATGCCAACAAAGACCTTATACTTTACCTCTGGCAACCAACAACTTTCAAGATGGTGCCCCTCCACCAACCCAGATCCCTGTATGATGAGCAGAATACCCCTGCCAGTCTTCAATGGATAGGTAGCATGAGCAAGAAATAACCATTGCTATTTTATAACAACCTAAACTATCCACTGATACAATTCCATAACTAGAATTTAATCTTTTTCAGTTACTGAATTTAACCTATTTTCATTAACAGGATGATGTAAAGTATGAAACTTATTAGCTACTTAGTGTACAAATCTAAACTGACTTACTACAAATCTAAGAGCATTGCCTTGCTCCTAAAAGGCCTTAGCAAGAACCAGTAAAACTGAATTTCTCATAAACCTAATGGACAAAATAATAATTCCTAGAGGAGCGCTGGATAAGTGGAAAAAGTTGGTGCTAAAGTGAAAATGAAAGTCACTCAGTCATATCCGACTCTTTATGACCCTATGGACGGTAGCCCACCAGACTCCTCTGTCCATGGAATTCTCCAGGAAAGAATACTGGAGTGGGTTGCCCTTCCCTTCCCTAGGCGATCTTCCAGATCCCCAGGAACTGAACCTAGTTCTCCCACATTGCAGGCAGATTCTTTACCATCTGAGCCACCAGGGTAGCTAAAGACTAAAGTGAATTCATAGTTTAACATTCTTGATAAAATTTCATCAAGGTAACACACCGGTTTAAAGAAACAAATAATTAAATACCCCAGAAAATTATCTCCCACCAAAAAGTGTTTCAATAAGTAAAATAATAAATTCATGTATTGACATCATTTGACTGTTCTTAATCTTGCCTCTCTTGTCACCATAATATGGCCCTTTGTGTGGTAACTGGATATAAAAAGTTACTCTTCACACTAGACTGGCCCCTAGGGGTTCTAATCACTAACAACAGATGGAAACACTGAAAATGTATCCTCAACCAAATATTTTATCATCATTCTTCTGATCTAACTGGTTTTCCTTTCCAAAACTTAAAAACTTAGACTCTTCAATGAAAATTTTTATTATCCACCAATATCTAAATGCTATACAACCAAAACCTAAAATATCTGCTGTCATATAATAAAATAAATCATAACTACCAGTTTAGTCAAGGCAATTATTTCTGAATTATTAAAATGCCAATAAGATTTTCAGATGCTTAAAATATTCCAAGTATTTTATACCTTCAGGCTAACACTGTATCTATTATATTAATGCTGTGCTTTGAAGGTATAAAGGACTTTATTTACTCATCTATGAAATCAGGAAAATAATAGTAGTGATCAGTCTAGTTTGAGACTGATGAGATAACACAGTAAATATGTAAGGCATTTAATGGATATATTAAAGGCTTAAGAAATATTCATGTGAAAAAAAAAAAAAAAAACTCGTCTGGCAGTCCACTAGTCCTTCCATTTACCCCAAACATCCAATTCCATCTAAAACTATTATAGCCAATGCCTCTATCACAGTTTTATCATGTTCCATAATTCCCTTTTTTTTTTTTTTGGTTGCACCAGGCCTTTGATGCTGCAAGCTAGCTTTTTCATATTGTGGTGAGCAGGGGCCGCTCTCTAGTTACAGCGCACAGGCTTTCTCACTGTGGTGGCTTCTCTTGTTGCAGAGCATGTAGGCTCAGTAGTTGTGGCACGCAGGCTTAGTTCCCCAGCATGTAGAATCTTCCCAGAGCAAAGATCGAACCTGTGTCCCCTGCATTGGCAGGCAGATTCTTAACCAGTGTACCACCAGGGAAGTCCGAATGTTTCATAATTCCTTCATCAAGCCCACAGTCAACACATTTCAGGTAAGAAAGATTATACAAATTTTGCATTACAGCTTGATAATCCGTGCAATGCACCTTCAGGGTTTCTTAATATGGTCAAGGCAAGGTTAATGGACAGTGTCGGACACAGGACTCTAGGTATGTATGTAAACTTTTATATATCTCTTTTGGTAATAATTGCCCTTATATCTTATTGCTATGTAATTTGACATATCATATAGACTCTTAAAGTCACATCATACCATAGTAGAAAAATGTACTTTATATCTACCAGTTCCTTACATAGAATTTCTTTAAAAAGAATTTATTGGGACTTCCTTGATGGCCCAGTGGTTAAGACTCCATGCTCCCAATGCAGAGGGCATGGGTTTGATCCCAGTATGGGAATTCCACATGCCGAACGGTGTGGCCAAAAAAGAAAAAAAAAGAATTTATTGAATAGATTGCATAATATTTCAAAGAAACAGGATGTTGGGCCCCTAATTTAAAAATGAAAGGACTGCCCTTTGTATAAATAAAATGTACTATAGTTTGAATACACCCTGAGAAAAATATTCAACATATATGAAGTCAGTGAGAATGTATTCAACAAGTTTTAGGAAAAAAGCAGGTTTCAAGGTACAATTTTATGTGTTTGTGTTGTGTATACAGGGTACAGTATCACTTTAAAATCTATGTATGGAAAAGGGCTTTAAAAGTATTAAGATTCTTATATTCAAGTAAACATGATTATGAATTTAAAAATTGTCTTTATTGTATTTGTATGAAATAAGCACGTACATTTTTCATAAACTTATTTTTTCATAAACTTATTTTTGAACAACTTTTGTTTTACAGAAAAACTGCAAATATACAGAGGTTTTTCTATACACCACTCACCCAGCCCCCACTATTATTAGTATCTTTTATTAATATGGTATATTTGTTACAACTAAGAAACCAATGTTACATTACTATTAACCAAACTCCACATTTTATCAGGATTTTACTAGTTTCCCCTAATGTCCTTCTTCTCTTCCAGGATAGTTAGTAGCACATTATTTAATCAGTCATCATGTTTCTTTAGGCTCCTCTGGACCTAAAGAAACTTTCTCCAACCTTCTGATAACCTTGCCTCTGATAACCTTGGTAGTTTTAAGGAATGCTAGTCAGGTATTTCGTAGACCGTTGTACATTTTAAGAGTGATATTTTTCTCCTGGTTAGTTAAACTAGGACTATGGGTTTTGTGGAGGAAAACCACAGAAGTAATGTGCCATTCTCTCATCTCACATCAGTACTATCAACATGACTAATCACTGATGATATTTATCTTGATTAACTGAGGTAGCATTTGCATTTTTCTCCACTTTAAAGTTAATTTCCCCCTCTACACAGTTTTGGTAATAAGAAAAATATAAGTATTTAAATTTTTCTTAACTTGTAATTTCATATTAGTTAATGGGTAATGCGCCAAAATTCAAAAAGTGCAAAAGACACCGAAAAGGACTTCCCTGGTGATACAGTGGATAAAAACCCACCTGCCATGCAGAAGACTTGAGTTCGATTCCTGCTGGGAAGATTCCACATGCAGCTGAGCAACTAAGCCCATGCATCACAACTACTGAAGCCTGCTCAAGTTTTAGAGCCCATGCTCTCCAACAGGAGAAGCCACCTCAGTGAGAAGCCCACTCACCACAACTAAGAGAAAGCCCATGTACAGCAACGAAGACCCAGCACAGCCATAAATAAATACGTAATGTTTCTAAAAAATAAAAAAAGAATGAAGTTGGACAACTTACACTCCCCAATTTTAAAACTTACCATAAATTTACAGTAATCAAAACAGTATGGCACTGGCAAAAAGAGAGACATACAGACCAATGCAAGATGCTTTCTCTCTGGATTCTCTTTCATAAGGATACTGATCCCATTCATGAAGCCACACTGTTCAAGACCTGATCACCTCCCAAAGGCCTCACCATTTAATATTATCACCTTGGGGGTTGATTTTAATATATGAATTTGAAGGAGAACATGCAGTCCATAGCATTTGAAAATCATCTATCTGATAAGGAATGGGAATATATAAAGAACACCTACCACTTGACAACAAAGACAAACATGATTAAAGAATGGGCAAATGCCTAAGAGTACCAACTCAGGCAATCAGTTCATAACGTATTCCTGGAAATGTAATGCATATCATAGTGAATTTAGACAATTAAATATTAAAAACTTCAAAGTTGCTAAGAGACTAGGTCCTAATTGTTCCCACCACAAACACACACAAAGAAATAGGTGTTAGCTAAATCTACAGTGGAAATCACACTGCAATATATAAATGTATCAAATCAACATGTCATACACCTTAAACTTACAAGCTGTTAAATGTCAACTATATCTCAATGAAACTACAATTTTAGTGAATTTTCTGGGGGTCAAATGATTAGGACTCAGTGCTTTCACTGCTGTGGCCCAAGTTCAATCCCTGGTTGGGGAACTAAGATCCCACAAGCCACGCAGCATAGCAAAAAAAAAAAAAAAAAGTAATTCTTTAAAAATAGTGGACAAAGAATTTGAATAGATATTTCTCCAAAGAAGATATACAAATGGTCAACAGGCACATGAAAAGATGCTCAACATCATTTATCATAAGGGAAATGGAAATCAAAACTACAATGAGACAACACTTCACATACATTAGGATGGTTATAATGAAAAAAAAAAAAAGATTGGCAAGGATGTGGAAAAGGCAGAACACTTGTACACTGCTGGTAAAATGGTAGAGCCACTGTGAAAAAAAGTTTGGCAGTTCCTCAAAAAACTAAACACAGAATTACCGTTTGATCTAACAATTATACCCACAGGTATTTTGCATAGGGGCTTCCTTCATAGCTCAGTCGCTAAAGAGTCTGCCTGCAATGAAGGAAACCCAGGTTTGATTCCTGGGACAGGAAGATCCCCTGGAGAAGGAAATGGCAACCCACTCCAGTATTCTTGCCTGGAGAATCCCATGGACAGGGGAGCCCAGTGGGCTATAGTCCATGGGGTTGCAAGAGTCAGACACGACTTGGCGACTATACCACTATATATATATATATATACATACACACACACACGCACAGGTATTGAAAGCAGGGACTAGAACATATACTTGTTCACCAGTATTCACTGCATTCGTTGCCCATCAACAGCCAAAAGGTGAAAACAACTCAAGTTTATCAACAGATGAATGAACACATACAATGAAATGTGTTTCAGCCTTAAAATGCAATGGAATTCTGACACATTCTGCAACAAGTATAAACCCTGAAAACATTATGCTAAGCAAAATGAGCCAGTAACAAAAGGACAAATATTGTATGATTCCACTTACATGAAATATCTAGAGTAGGCAAAAATCGCAGAGACAGAAAATAGATTAGAGGTTACCAGGGGCTGGGAGGAGGAGGGAATTGGGAACTATTGCTTAATGGTAACAGAGTTTCTGTTTGGGGTGATGAAAATGTTTTGGTGATAGCTGTACATACTCTGAATATAATACCACTAAATTGTACAGCTGAAAATGGTGGAAATAGCAAATCTTGTTATATATATATATATTTTTATATATATATATATTTTTTTTTTAACCACAATTTGTATAGTTAATAACACAATATACCCAAAGCTGATGCTGGGAATGATTGAGGGCAGAAGGAAGAGAAGGCATCAGAGGATGAGAGGGCTGGATGGCACCACCAATGCAATGGACATGAACTTGGGCAAACGTCAGGAGATGGTGAGGGACAGAGGCGCCTGGAGGGCTGCAGTCCATGGGGTCACAAAGAGTTGGACACGACTGGGTGACTGAACACCACCACCCGAAAGAACTGAACTGTACACGTCAAATGGGTGAATCATGTGGTACAGGAATTATATCCAATAAAGCTGTTTCAGGAATTATATCCAATAAAGCTGTTAGAAACAACTTACTAACCTAAAATTAAAATGGCATTATCACTAGTTTAGCATGTATGATAACTGGGTAAAGGCTGAGCTGAAATTGACCTTGGCATAATTTATTTTAAAATTAACATGAAACTCAAGATTGTAGAGAAGTCTAACCTTCTTAATTAAACTTCTACCTATTTAAAGTTTTACTCTAAGGTTTTTCCAATTCTAAAATTCTAAGATTTCAACTATTTAAAAAGCACTCTTTGCAGCTTCCCTGCTGGCTCGTTGGTAAAAAAAAAACCCACCTGCCAAAGCAGGAGACACAGGTTTGATCCCTGGTCCAGGAAGATCCCACAAGCATCGAAGCAACTAAGCCCACGCACCACAACCACTGAGTCTGTGCTCTACAACTCAGGAGTAGCAACAACTGAGCCCAAGAACTACAACTACTGAAGCCAGCTCGCCCCAAGGCCTGTCCTCCACAACAAGAGAAGCCACCACCATGCGAAGACCACACCACACACCTGCAACTAGACAAATGCGTGCAGTAGCAAAAACCCAGTGCAGCCAAAAAATAAATAAAAAGCACTCTCTAGTTATAGACTTTTTTTTGGTGCCACACAGCTTGTGGGATCTTAGTCCCTAGACAAGAGATTGAACCCCTGCCCTCAGCTTTTAAGGCAGAGTCCTAACCACCAGACCACCAATAAATTCCCTAAAGAGATCTTCTTTACACCACTTTTGTGGTCCTACTTCAACACAGTCAAGACATTAAATGCATCTGCAAAAAATTTTATATTTTCTTCAAAGTAGTACCTGCACAATTTCAGAATACTCCAGTTTCCCCTAACCTAAAAGTACCATATACTCCATAATAACCAAATGTACCATTCAAAGTGCTACACACTTACTAGTAACCAAGCATAACACTGGCTTTTCTCATATGATAAGCAAAAGTGTTATAAGTAGGAGGCCAACCTCCTCACTTTACAAGTGAGGATGAAAGTGAAAGCGTTAGTCCCTCAGTTCTGCAGACACTGTGACCCCATGGACTATAGCCCGCCAGACTTCTCTATTCATGGATTTCTCCAGGTAAGAATACTGGGGAGTGTAGCCATTCCCTTCTTCAGGGGATCATCCCGACCTAGGGATTGAACCCAGGTCTCCTGCGTTAGAAGCAGATTCTTTACCATCTGAGCCACCAGGGAAGCCCCCACAAGTGAGGATACTGAGACCAAAAAGAGGTGCTGTGCCAAAGTACAGCCAGGGACTACCCTGGTGGTCCAGTGGCTAAGACTCCATACACCCATTGCAGGAGGTCCAAGTCTGATCCCTGATCAGGGACCTAGATCCCACATGCCGCAATTAAAGAGTTCGCATGTCGAAATTAAAGATCCTGCATGCTGTAATGAACACTGGAGATCGAGTATGCCACAACTAAGACCTGGTGCAGCCAAATAAATAAATAAAACAAAGTGAACAGTCAAGAATACCACTAAGAAGGAATTCAAGTCTTTCTAGTTTCCAATTCTGGTTGCCTATTTAACTTAGAAATCATCTCTTTTCAAGGATAATTAAAGCCTGGGAGAGGAGGAGCAATAAGAGAAAATCAACAAGGGACAGAAGTAGCAATAACAGAAAAGTATACTCAAAACAATCTAAGGGAGATTTAAAACACACACACACACTCACAACCATTTAGAAGGGGAAGTGAAGATGGAGAAGATATAGAATAGAGGAAAAGGAAAGTCACTAGTCAAAAGAGGAGAGCTGTAAGCAAAGAGTGATCAAACTACCAAATTCAGTAGAAAAGTCAAAGAGAACAAGACTGAAAAGTGACTGGATTTGGCAATTAGGAAGTCACTGCTCACCTAACATACAGTGTGGGGTCAGGAGGGCAAGTAAAGAGTTAAGGATAGGGAAATCAAGAAGTGTTCACTGCTCTTTCTTTAAGATTAACAGAGAAGACAGATATAAAAGGAGAGTTCTCTGGTGGTCCAGAGGCTAGGATTCCAAGTTTTCAGTGGTTGGGAAGCTAAGATTTTGCAGAGTGCAAACTCACCAAAAAAAATTAAAGTGTGGATCAGCTAGAAGACACACAAGAACACAGTCTCTTCTCCTATATTGGAGAATATCTACAGGAATTTCTCATCCTGAAAGACAGGCAGAGGGAGAAAATAATACAACGCTAAAGGGTTTACAAGATAGCGAAATACCTACCCATGCTTACAACAGCATGGGATTGAATTCCCTTTCATAAAGTGATATAGGTTATGGCATGAGACAGTTGGGAGAAGGGAAGCAGCGTTTCTTATTTTTGACTCCACCAACATTTAGAAAAGAACTATGCACAAAGGAAGCACTAATAAATATTTGTTAGCTGGACACTTTAGTTCTCCTTCCGAAAGTCCTGTATCTGTCCTATTAATGTCCCCATACCTTTCCAGCTGCTCCCATGAGTACATATTGTAATAGAAACTGGGTCTAACACAAAACACTTCCAGTCAAACAATTACTGTATTGCAATTAAGAGCAAGCAATAAATGTTGTGTTCTAGTATTCCTGATGAGGTAATGTATTCCAAAATGTTCATATCATTTATTTACAGGCTTATTTCTAACCTTACATAGACTACATATATATGTTTTGTTGTCATCTTAGCTGTCATATCCATCTCACAGACCAAACAAAAGTTCAAAAAAAACAAAGTTAAGTCTATTGCACTCAAATGTCTACCAAAGTCACCTTTTAGAAAGCAATTAAAAAACTATTTAGATTATTTAACTAAGAGGGGGAAATACTTTGATAATATGAGTCTCTTTGGCATGTGTAAGTGCTATGCAAGACGGTCAAATCTCATGAATTTCTAGATACTATATTCATTTTCTTCATATTCACCTATACTTATTTTCTTCCAGAAGATATCAATCACATATTTCTTCTCTGGTAGACAGAAATTTAATATATGCAATTTATCCACCTGAAGGTCTCCATGTATTACTAATTTGTAACTGAAACCAAACAATGTTATATTAATATATTCTAGTTTAGCTTAGCACTAGTTCTTTTCTCTAAACTTCATCAACAGTTCTCACCTAAATTTACTAGGAAAAAAACCACTTCTTTCTTCCTTTTTGGCAGAAGGAAAACGGCCCAAATAAAAGTAGTACAAACTAAATAAACATAATATAATACGAGGTGAGTAAAACACTTAATTAAATAACATATCATCCTTAAGACTGCTGCTGCTGCTAAGTCACTTCAGTCATGTCTGACTCTGTGCGACCCCATGGACTGCAGCCTACCAAGCTCCTCCATCCGTGGATTCTCCAGGCAAGAACATTAGGACTAAAAATAATCAATAAAAAAAACTGTGCAAATTTTAAGAAAAAGGTTTTGGGTAGTTACTGAGAGCATAAAAATAAGAAAAGTTTGGTTATCAGTACTGACTGATTAGAAGGTCCAGAATAGGTTACAACTGGCACAAAAAGTAAGAAAATAAATAAAGTAAAATCTCAGAAAATAATCTTAGATCCAGTAGTTCTCAAACTTTTAAGGTACATAAATTTTACTTGGGGGAAATCTGTTTAAAATGCAGATTCTTAAAACTCAATGCCATTCAATATTAAGTGGGTCTGGGTTGGTGTCCAGGAATCTGCATTTCAAATATAATCTTGTCCAATTCCATAATACTGCAACTAAGAATACTATGTTAAATAGTCTATTTTTCCAGAATCACACAGAATGCAAGTCTCCTTAACTCAAGACAGTACTCTTCCTAGTATATCATTTAAACTATTTTGTAGTTAAAAGGCCTGAGACAAAGAAAGAATATGTTACTAATACATAATCTGCTGTATTGAGCAATTTTAGAATTCTTTTTTATTATTAATTCATTTAGTAACTCTTAAATTCTTGTATGTGCCTAGCAAAATGCTATATTACAAAACAATTTAAGATATGAACCCTGTCTTCTAGAGGTAATTATCAATTAGGAGGACAAGTGAAGTGAAGTGAAGTCAAAGTTGCTCAGTCATGTCGGACTCTGCAATCCCATGGACTAGTCCATGGAATTCTCCAGGACAGAATACTGGAGTGGGTAGCCTTTCCCTTATCTAGAGGATCTTCCCAACCCAGGGATTGAACCCAGGTCTCCCGCATTGCAGGCAGATTCTTTACCAGCTGAGCCACAAGGGAAGCCCTAGGAGGACAAGACAAATACACAAAACTAATCGCCAAAAGCAAGGCAATACATGAGTAAGCACCAAAATCAGTGGTATGGCCACTACCCTAAAGCAATCTACAGACTTAATGAGATCCCTATCAAATTACCCAAGATATTTTTCACAGAACTAAAAAGAATAATCCTAAAATTTATAAGGAACAATAAAAGACCCAGAATTGCCAAAGTAATCCTGAAGAAAAAGAAAAAAAATGGAGGCATAACCTTCCCAGACTTCAAACAATACTACAAAGCTACAGTAATTAAAACAGCATGGTACTGGCACAAAAACAGACATATAGATCAATGGAACAGAAGGAGAGCCCAGAAATAAACCCACAAACCTATAGTCATTAATCTCTGAGAAAGGAGGCAAGAATATACAACAGAGAAAAAGAGTCTCTTCAGCAAGTGGTGCTAGGAAAGCTAGACAACTGAATGTAAACCAATGCAGTTAGAACACTCCTTCACACTACACAAAAATAACCTCAAAATAGCTTAAAGACATAAATGTAAGACATGACACCATAAAATTCCTAGAAGAGAACATGCACAAAACATTCTCTGACATAAATCCTAACAACGCTTTCTTAGGTCAGTCTCCCAAGGCAACAGAAATAAAAACAAAAATAGGGACTTCCCTGGTAAACTAGCAGTTAAGACTCTACACTTCTACTCTAGGGCATGTGGGTTCAATCCCTGGTTGGGTTCAATCCCCAGTCAGGGAATTAAGATCCTACATGTTGTGGCCAAAAAAATAAATAAATAAAAGTAAAAATGGGATCTAATCAAACTTAGAAGCTTTTGTACAGCAAAGGAAACCATCAACAAAATAAAAAGACAAACTAAGAACTGGAAGAAAATATCTGCAAATAATATGACCAATAAGGACTTAATTTTCAAAATATATAAACAGTTCATGTAACTCAATAACAACAACAACAACAAAAATCAAAAATGGGCAGAAGACCTAAACAAATATACAGATGGCCAATAGGCACATTAAAAGATGTTCAACTTTGCTAATTACTAGAGAAATGCAAATCAAAAGCTACAATGAGGTATCATCTCACACCAGTCAAAATGGCCATCACTAAAAAGAACATAAAAAATAAATGTTAGAAAGCGTGTGGAGAAAAGGGAACTCTCCTATACTGCTGGTGGGAATATAAATTGGTGCAGCCACTAATGAAAGCAATATGGCGGTTCCTTAAAAAACTAGAGTTGCCATATGATCCAGCAATTCCAGTCCTGGGCATATATACAGAGAAAACTATAATTTGAAAAGATATAAGCACCCCAATGATCATAGCACTATTTACAATAGCCAAGACATGGAAGTAACCTAAATGTCCATCAACAAACTAATAGATAAAGAAGACGTGGTATATATACAAATGGAATACTACTTGGTAATAGAATGAAATAATGCCATTTGCAGCAACATGGATGGACCTAGAGATTATCATACTAAATGAAGTTTAAGTCAGAAAGAGAAAGACAAATACCATATGATATCACTTGTATGTGGACCCTAAAATAGGATACAAATGAATTTATTTACTAAACAGAAACAGATTGATAGACTTAGAGAACCAAAGAGAAAGGCAGTGAGTGAGGGAGAGATAAATTAGGAGTTTGGGATTAGCAGATACAAACAACTATATATATAATATATAAGCAACAAGGTCCAACTGTATAGCACAGGGAACTATATTCAATATTCTATAATAAAGCATAATGGGAAAGAATATGAAATATGTACAACTGAATTACTTTGCTCTACATCAGAAATTAACATAACACTGTAAGTCAACTATACTTCTATTTTTTTAAAAAAGTGATATGGCCAGTTATAAAATTAACTGTACCTTTTATAATTAAAACTTACCCATCATCTTTCACGGTTAGGAAAGTTGGCCTTTAATGTAGTAAAGCTGGAATAAACATCTCTTGCCCCACATTTTACACACACACACACCAACACCCACTCCAACAATACCACCACCACCACAATCCACATGCCATGATAGCTTTTGTAGACAACGTGTGTGTTGCTGAAGAGATGTATGTAAAACTGAAACCTAGTCAAGTGAACTATTTCAAATGCAGGAATAATCAGCTGACACCGATGAGGCAGAATCAGCTAACATGGGTGCCAACTGAGCCATGGACACAACTGAGCCAGACAAGGAGAAGAGGATTAAGAAAGGATGTAGGACTCCTGAACTCCTTTGGGTCCTGGAGAACCTTCCAGGTTTGGATCCCAAAAATGAGACCATTTGAAATACCATGGACTCCCTGGCCTCCGAGGCCAACAAAGATGGCAGGAAGGACAAGAAGGATGAAAACAAGTACAAAGACTGGAGGAAAAAAGAGTAGCTGAGTCTGGTTCCTCATATGGTGGAGAAGGACACAGGGTCAGATCTGTTATTTGTAATCATTACAACCTAAATGAACAGCTTAGCAACTTAAATAAAAAAAATTTTTTAACAGAAGCTGACTCTTAAATAAGTACTGCATTATATCACACCCTTTTATTAAAATTAAAACTTCATTTACAAACCAAACAAGCATGTATTTTCTATAAATTCTAATTTCCGCATACTAACTGTTCTTAGAATTAAGGATCCAAGAACTAGATAGAATAAGTGGGAAAGAGGGACCCAAAAGAAATAGGATTTATCCATGACCCCACAGAGGGATGTGATGTCAATCTTCCAGTGTTATTTTCCTGTTCAGCTGCACCATTTGCACCTGTCTAGTTACATCACTGCATCTGTACATCCCAAATTCACACAGGCCCTCTCTAGCTACCTTACACTTAATGAAACTGCACTAACCACTCCAATATTAGGCAAAGTTTTACACATTTAGAACCATGACATTTATAACAAGTGCTGTACTAAGATCGTGTCAAGAGTCCCGGCTTCTTTTCAAAGGTTAATCTGAAGACACTAACTCTATCTCATGTTCCCAATTAGACTGAGAAGTTGTTGCCTTCATTAATACGGTAGGTAACATGGTAGGTGCAGGTTGTAATTTTAGCTCAATTTACTGTGTGGTGAGTTATTTAAATTCTCTGTACTTCACTCGGGGCTTCCCAAGTGGCTCAGATGGTAAAGAATCTGCCTGCAACGCAGGAGACCCCGGTTCAATCCCTGGGTGGGGAAGATCCCCTGGAGAAGGACATGGCAACCCACTCCAGTCTTCTTTCCTGGAGAATTCCATGGACAGAGGAGCCCGGTGGGCTAAAGTCCATGGGGATGAACAGAGTACTTCACTCTCTATAAAAGGAGCATAACTGAACCTGGAGTAAAGAACAGTCATGGGGATCAAAAGCGAAATTACATGTAAGGCTACTAGAACAGTTCCTGGCACATAGCTAGCACCCAGTAAATACTGTTGTTACTATTATTGTTACAGATCTGAAATCCAACTTCACAAATTTTAGCATCTGGTAATTAGTAATACTGAAGGAAAAAAGATGACTAAAATCACTTTTAAAGAGTGATTAATCTATCCCATTTAAGGACCATTATTCTAATATTTCATTTACAAAACAAATCACATTTTTTAAGTCAATTGATCTTTCTCTTACTTTTACCAGTTCTAATCACAAAATAATAATTTTGTCAACTATAAATTAGAATCTGAGTTGTACAAAAGTCAAGAATAACCAACACTGAAAAGTGTATGCTCTGAGATTTCTGCTCTTAGAATGACTGCTTAAACTTAAAGCCTTTTACTGTCCTCTTATTTTACAGGGACCAACCACATGGCTTATTACTAGAGAATTTAAAGAGGTAACACAATATAAAGTAATCTAGAGAAAAATCATTCACTTTTCCCCAAAAGGAATTGTGATGATTAGTAACATTAAAATATCAGTGTTAAAATAAATTCAGTTCATCTCATTTTAACACAACTATCATAAACATAATAGACATCAATCAACAATATCAAAAGCACAAAAGTTCAAAATTTTTTTCAGTGTTTTCCAAATGGAAATATGAAATCTCCATATCTAACACAAGAAATGAGAAATTTACTGAATGTGAAAATATGCAGTTTTTAAATGGAAATATGCAATCTCCGAATCTATCACAGCACTGAGAATTTTATTGAATGTGAAAATTATACTTATTAAGAAAAAATAACTGGAAAGGTGTTGTTGTCCTCTATTCATTTCTAAATGTATAATCTATCTGGCCATCCTAAACCCAATTTAAGAATTACATGCATAATTCACTCCCTAAAATTTCTAAAAGCAAATCACCAAAAGACTGCTTGAAAAGTAATTGCAAACAAAACGAGGTTTTTTCCTAAAGGTGTCTGAGAACTAAAGAACAAAATATCCTAAAGAAAGAATATTTACTGAAGCTTCCCTTTAAGCTTCAGTAAAATGTCAAAAGACTTTCAGGACTCAAATCTCCTAGAAGTCTTGATGTGAGGTCAAAGTTGCCTCAATGACAGGAAAGCCAATAGAAAGCCAGATGACTAAATGAAAACTTACCGAAAACACTTCTAAGCCCAAAAGTAATTCCAAAAGTATACAAAATATGTGTCCAGATTGAAAAAATGAAAATTATTAATATACGTCAAAATAATGGTAATAACGATTAACAGTAGTATACAATGTATTAAGAATCTCTCAGATCTGCCTTCTTCAACATTTTTTGGAATAATCAAAGTACCAGGGATTCTCAAAGAGTGATCTACATCTAAAAATAAGCTTCAAGTGTGTGTTCTACAGTGGATGTCCTTTCTACTTACAGCCAATTCTGCTTCTTTATATTAAAAAAAAAAAAAAAAATCTACAGGTCTGTTCCCAAAGATCTCCTAATAGGCACTGTTCACTGGTGATTAAAATATTATTTTTAATCCCTGCATTACCTCACAGCTAAAAATGTCAAGATACCACACCCTACGTGTCTTTCTTCCCCCCCGCCCCGGTGGGGGGAGTGGGGGGTGGGGAATACGAGGTGTGGGGATTTGAAACTCCATGAAAACGTGAAAGGTTAGCTCTCCGGGAGGACCGGGAAAGGCGCAGGTCCGGGCCGATCAGGGGACGCGCGGAGAAGGGCGAGCGCAGGCCTCGGCCTCTGCGGGCTCCCACCCCGCCAGCCGCAGGGAAGTGGCCCGGACGCGCCACCCGGGGCGACTCACCGGCCGCAGCGCTGACCAGCAGGACGGTCCACAGCAGCGAGGGCACCCGCGGGGCCCCGCGGCGACGAAGTCATCCCTAGGTCAGCCGAGGAGAGCAGAGAAAAAGAAAGACGGAAAGTGAATACGGGCGGAGAAACGCGGCCGGGAGGCTAGTCCTCGCTCTCGTCGGACTTCTCCGGCCCGTATTACAATGCAGTTTGAAAGGACAAATGGCAGATGAGAGGACCGAGCGGCAGAGTTTTCATTCCGCTGCACAAATTCCCTTCATTTCTCTCCCTCGCGGCTGGGGGTGTTCATTCGCCCAGGACTGGGTGCCTTGGCGCCCCAAACTGAAGGCATGTCCGTGGGGAGAAGCACGGAGACGAGAAAAAAAAAAAAGCCCCGCAGTTATTTCCCCCGTAGTTTCACGATATCGAAGAAATATCCAGGTCTGGGAGAAAACATATCCAGGGTGCCGAAGAGTGGGCAGCGGGCATTCGAGGGGCGCCGAGGATCAGAACAAGTTCCCGACTGCCGGGAAGGGAGAAGCCGGACGGCCGGCGGCGGCGCCCGGCGACCCGAGGCGCATCGCCTGTGGTCCGGGAGGGCAAGAATCCTTTTAACTTTCGCTTCGGTGCTTCCCTTACTCCGATCTTGAGCACAGCAAATCCTCCTCCTTGACTGGATCGAAAAAGGTGCCTGCCTCCATGGACAAACCCACCGCCTTCACGCCTTCGCGGAACAATCCTGCGAGGGTTGGGCAGGTCCCGGCCGGAGGGCTGAGAGGCGGTGGGAAGCGGGGGAGGGGAGGGGTCGGCAGACTACCCTTTCTAGCTCTCCCGGGTGCGCTCCTCGCTCTTTCTCTTTTTTATTGCTGCCGCTCCATCTTGCCTGAGGTAAATTCCACCGTAAAAGCTTCGTCTTCTCCCTTCAAGGGCTCCTGTGAGCGAATCACAACCCCCTCCCCAGAGGAAGCCGCCGCCGCCGCC
>NW_011495032.1:25060568-25060827 GCF_000754665.1 Bison bison bison | reverse complement strand
GCCGCAGCTGCCAGTCTGCGGCGCTCCCGGTCACCGGAGTCGCCCCGCCTCCGCCGCCGCCTCCGCCTCCTCCTCAGTCTCCAGCTCTTCCCGGCCCTGTCTGTCTCGGGCCTGTGGTGCAGCGCGGGCGGCGGCAGCAGCGGCGGCGGCGGACGGCGCGACAAGGCCCGCACTGCGCCTGCGCTCTCGCGGCCCCGCCCGTCTCCGCCCCTCGCTCCCGGGCTTGCTGAGGCTGACTCCCGGGCTCTCGCGCTGCGAT
>NW_011495032.1:25053853-25060325 GCF_000754665.1 Bison bison bison | reverse complement strand
TCTAGACGGGCACGCGTGGGATTTGTGTGCTTAAGAGAGGGCAGCCGCGTCTGTTGTCCAACCTTTGGCAAACTCTTCCGAGCTCTGTGATTTAGCCTCTGACTCCTCTGGGACTCCTGGAGTAAAAGCCTGGAGGGGCAGAACTACCCCCTTTGTTTCTTGGGGCCGGCGCCTGCCTCTCCGCAGCTAAAAGAATCGGGACGGACCCGCCTTTCCCAGAACCAGAGACTTTGGCCTCCTCGGGCTACCCTCACTGATTCAAACAAAAGCCGGAATTGGAAAGACCACCCCTGTATTGATGTTTTTTGCTCTAATCGGTGGCCTGCTTCCCTCAAGTACCCATAACCGGAACCCTTCTTGGCTAACAGGAATATTGAACATTCGAAAAGATGCAAAGCTAGAAAGAACTCGTTCTTTTGCAATTCTGTTCGCTGTCCTGCTGTCTGTGCATATTTCTTATGCAGCGAGGTTTCCACTTCGAGGGTGGGCCTTTATTCACAAAGGCTGGGAGCCTTGGAAGCCCCTAAGGCATTTGAAAGGAAATTTGCGGTGAGGAGTAGCCTCTCAGGGTAAAGAGTAGCCTCTCAGGGTAAAGAGTGGGGTCGAGTCTACGCACCCAAGGGAAAGAGCAGGTCTTGCTGGTATCTAAGCCTCCTTTGAATCTGGCTCGGATCTATTTAGCAGGGTTTTTTGAATTGCAAAACCCCAAGCTACCAGGATTGTGCAAGGGAATTCTCCCCCCGCCCTGCAGCTTCTACACACTCCTGCAGGATCTGGTCGACTTGGGTGGGATTTTGCTAGGCGAAGAGGGAGAAGGTGACGTGCGTGGCGCCATGATCGGAAGTCTGGGTTTAATTCTTAGCTGCTAGGTGGAAAATCTGCGTGGGAGGGCGATCTTAGAGGTGAATTCTAGCCTTCCCTTCTCCTACTAAGCAGAAGGGTTATTCTGAAGGCTGGTTTTACTGGTCTTTCATTGTAGCTAAGGGGCAGTTCCAAAGATACCTTCAAATATACACTCCTGAAGTCCTAATCTTTGCTTGCTTATTCAAGTCCCCTTTTATCTCTTTATCTGAACTTGATGTAAATAAATCTGCACATTCCTTACACTAGTTGGTATTATCATACTAAGTATCTTATATAATTAGGGGTTGTGGTAATCCCAGCTCAGAATTCTCAGACCCTTTTTAGTGGAAATATTTTTATACTGTTTACCCTTAAGGCGGAGAGGTTTTTTGGTAGTAAAATCCTTTAAACAGAGAAGAAAAAAAAGGAGCAAAGGCTTTGATTCACGAGCTTTATGGTGCATGTGTGTGCGCGTGCGCGCGCGTGGCTTCCCAGGGGCTCAGTGCTAAAGAATCTGCCTGCCAAAGCAGGAGAGGAGGATTTGATCCTTGGGTCGGAAAGATCCTCTGGAGGAGGAAAATGGCAACCCAACCCAGTATTCTTGCCTGGAAAATTCCATGGACAGAGGAGCCTCGTGGCCTAGAGTCCATGGAGTCGCAAAGAATCAGACACAGCTGAGCACAACGCCGTATATGTGTGTATGTATATCTGTGTATATGTATATATGTGTGTGTGTGTGTGTGTGTGTGTATATATATATATTGCCCAAAGACCCAAAATTGTTTTACCATTTGATTTTCAAGAAATAAATAAGATTGAGCACTCAGAGTAACAGGAAGTAAGCACGTTAGAGGTGTAGACAGTGGTAGTATACTGTTTTACTTTCTAAAATTAGGATTAAGTATTTGATTACTCTTTTTACTTGCATAAAAATTCTCCTAAGAAACAGTGTACCCTTATATATATTATAAATGTATAATAAGTTATATAGAAAAGAAGTGAGTTCTAGAAAATTTACATGAAAAAATTATACCAACAACTTGATATGAATAATTAGTAGATAACTAGATATACAACCCCCTTCCCTCTTCTGTTTTTCCTTGTAATATCTCAATTGGGACATGGCTGTTCACTCATTATGAGAAATAACATCAGAGAAGAACTGCTGCTGCTAAGTCACTTCAGTCGTGTCCAACTCTGTGCGACCCCATGGACAGCAGCCCACTAGGCTCCTCTGTCCCTGGGATTCTCCAGGCAAGAATACTGGAGTGGGTTGCCATTTCCTTCTCTAAAAGAACTAGAACTTGGCAATCAATCTGTTCAAAAAGACAAGACAGACAACACAAGTCAAACTCAGGTGAGAAATAAAGATACTGGCAGGGCAGGAAAGTTTGTTATCTGTCCTAGTTAGGATAAACTGGGTTATAACAAACAGCAGCTTATTACAACAAAATTTAGTTCTCACACATGTTACATGTTTGATACAAGTGGTTAGGAAGCCTATCACAAATGTGGTTCACTGGAAACCAAACCAAAACATAGGAGATTTGGGGGTAATGCTCTCAAGAACAATTTCTGAAGACTGCGGGTTACAAGATCAGGCAGAGGGAGAAGTTGTCAGCATAGTTACCACTGAGGCTTCAGGCAGTTCTGCAGAGAGCTCTGGCACTAGCATGGCCCTTCAACATTGTCCTAAATAGAGGCAAGGGGCTAGGTCTTTATATCCTCACATCAACCCATCATTGGATACGGGCAGCACCAGGGAAGGAAGGTGCTCCTTGGGTGAGAGGGCTGTCTTTATCCACAAGCAACACCTCCAGAGAGGGATACAGCTGAGGACTGTCAGCTACCAATATTTCCAGCAGTTGGGAGAGATGGTGTTTCAATTCTAAATGGTGAATCTTGGAGTTCAGTACAACATCCACTACATGGACTCTGCTCATTGTAATCACTTAAGTCCCCAGACTGGTGGAGGCTTCAGTAAGATACGTGCTTTCAGGATTACCGCAATAGGGATCATAAAATTTAACTGCTAGTTTACAGTGTCTTGTATTAGCCATTAAAATGCTTCCTCCCAGAAGGAATATGCTTCACTTCCACTCACTTGTTATTGGTCAAAGAAGTCAACATGGCTAAACCTAACTTCAAGAGAAAAGGGAAATGTAATGCTATCGAACATGACTAGAAAGAAGAGAACATGAAAATCTGTGAACAACTCTAATAACTACCATGGTGTCCAAGGGGAAGTTAATCCTCGGACCTCTAATCAAAAGCCCTACAAGTAGTATAGGAGGGTTTTCTAACATATGAGAAAAACTCTAGGGTAAGAAACTGGAAAATGAAGGGAGCAACACGACATTCAGGTGAACAGACCAAGATATGTCACTATGGATTATATGTTTCCTCTGAGGTGGAAGACTTGCAAAAGCAAAGTAAGGCTCAGGGTTTAGGAGGGGCCTGGGGGGACTAAGCAGATTATTAGAACTAGGATCAGAATAAGGACAGAAACCCTATTATGCTCTATGAGGACTAGTAGTAGTTACCTGGGCGCAGAGATACTGAATACTTTTAAGAACAAACTTTATCATCATAAAGCAGTGGTGTCAAGGAAAAATAGAAGAAAAACTCAACTCTAGAATAAAAAAAATACAGATGCCCAGAAGTTAGCATTGAAACAACCTTCAGGGTCCAGTAACAGAAGGCAACTTAAAGCTGCTTAGACACTTTAAGATTTAATCTTTAGGATATAATTGAGCAATATGCAACATGGCACTGTCTCCTATTGTAAGACTAAGTTTTAGTTCTGGGGAAAGGGGAAAACCCAGATGTGAAATATGAGGAAAATCAAATTGAAAATTGACCTCCACTCACCCCAACATGCTCTGGATCTAAAAGCAAACTTAAGTCTCTCTCTGAAACAAGCAAAGCTTTAAAAATAAAACAAACAAAAAAATTTGGAACATAGATCTATTGCCCCATCTCTTTCCTACTCTTCATATATAACTTTTGAAATATTAGTTAGCCTAGCTTCTGGGGTAACCCTTCCCTGTAAGTACAAAATAAAATCATCTGAGCCTCCCATCCTGAGTGACTCACAACAGGAGAACCCAGCCTCTCCCTAACCATGTGAAAGATCCCAAACCTGGAATGGAGGGCTTATGTTTTCCACAGATTTATCTGATTTGGTCTGAACTTCTCTACTAACACCTTGTAAGAGCTTTTTCTCGCAGATGTCAGACACTGAGCTCTGCTTTCCTCCCAGGAGTAGCAACAGGACCCTTTCTTTATTTCCTAAGCTACTCTAAAATATGGTTAAAATTTTTACTAAGACTTAAATTTTTTTTGAAGTTTAACATAATAAAAGAAATCTTAGAATATGAGATATCCTGGCTCCCTATAGTCTTTGAAACACACCAATACCTGCCCAATGTATCCACTTTTCCCTTTGAAAGTAGTATTCCTTAGCCTATAGCCACTAACCATTTTTCTAGGATCCAGTCTTGTCCTCTTACTATATCTAGCTAAAGTTCATCCATTCATCCACCCATCTGGCCTTCATTCTTTTATTTATATAATCAATAAATAAACATTTCACTGAACTATGTTCCAGTTACTATTCTAGAAATAATGATACAGAAATGAACAAGGGAGCTAGGTTCCTTATGCTCATCCTTTCATGACACTTGTGGGTTTTTTTCTATTGTTGTTTAACAAATTTCCACAAACTTAGCAGCCCCAAACCACACATATTTATTATCTCACAGTTTCTGTGGATTGAGTCCAGGCACAGTTTAGGCGGGTTCTCTGCTCAGAATCTCTCAAGGTTGCAGTCACGGTGTCAGCCAGGCTATGTTCTCATCTGAAGGACAAACTGGGGAAGAATCTCCTTTTAAGCTCATTAACATGTTGACTGTCTGCCAGGGACTGCTCTCAGCTCCTAGAGGCCCCTACAGTTGCTTGCCATGTGGCCTTCTCCATAACTGTTTTCACAGTATAGTAACTGATTTATGCCAAGGCAACAGGGAGACTCTCTCTTGCTGGAGTCTGCTAAGACTGAGTCTTGTATAAATAACATAATCATGAGAGTGGCATCCTATCTCCTTTGCCATATTCTATTGATTAGAAGCACATCATAGTTTCCACCCACACTCCAAGGGAAGGGATTTTAAAAGGATGTGGATAATTGGGGGTCCCCTTAGGTTATGTTCATCACATTACTTTTTAGCAAGGAGAAAAATATGAGAGGGAGAGTCATATTCTACCTTAAAATGACTTATCAGAGAAGTCTTATCTGAGGAAGTGTCACTTGACCTGGGATTTGAATGATGAAAAGGATTCCACCAGAATGATCTCTCCTAGAGATCTGGTAAAAGAGCCTTTTTGGCTTAGGAAACAAGCAAAAGCCCTGAACTAGTTAGGACAATCTTGGTATGTCTGGCTAATGAAAAGGGGGCCCATTTATTGGAGCATAGGAGATACAGTTGGAGAAGGCAATGGCACCCTACTCCAGTACTCTTGCCTGGAAAATCCCATGGATGGAGGAGCCTGGTAGGCTGCAGTCCATGGGGTCTCGAAGAGTTGGACATGACTGAGCGACTTCACTTTCACTTTTCACTTTCCTCCATTGAGAAGGAAATGGCAACCCACTCCAGTGTTCTTGCCTGGAGAATCCCAGGGACGGGGGAGCCTAGTGGGCTGCCATCTATGGGGTCACACAGAGTTGAACACAACTGAAGCGACTTAGCAGCAGCAGCAGGAGATACAGTTAAGAGAAGTAGGCATGCCTTACAAGGTTAATAGGCCATAATAAGGATGTAGATAATGTGCCTATTTGTTCTCAGTTCCAGTCCCTCCCCTTTTCTCCTTTGTCAGAGACTGATTCCTACAAATTAAATTTTCATGACTTCATTGCCCACACAGCGAGGAAATGCCACAATAAAGAGAACTCCACAAACTGCCAGAATACAGAAAGGACTCCCAAACTCAGCAATTTAAACAAGATGAAGAGACAGAGGAATACCCAGCAGATAAAGGAACAGGATAAATGCCCACCAAACCAAACAAAAGAGGAAGAGATAGGGAATCTACCTGATAAAGAATTCCAAATAATGATAGTGAAATTGATCCAAAATCTTGAAATTAAAATGGAATCACAGATAAATAGCCTGGAGACAAGGATTGAGAAGATGCAAGAAAGGTTTAACAAGGACCTAGAAGAAATAAAAAAGAGTCAATATATAATGAATAATGCAATAAATGAAATTAAAAACACTCTGGAGGCAACAAATAGTAGAATAACAGAGGCAGAAGATAGGATTAGTGAATTAGAAGATAGAATGGTAGAAATAAATGAATCAGAGAGGATAAAAGAAAAACGAATTAAAAGAAATGAGGACAATCTCAGAGACCTCCAGGACAATATTAAACGCTACAACATTCGAATCATAGGGGTTCCAGAAGAAGAAGACAAAAAGAAAGACCATGAGAAAATACTTGAGGAGATAATAGTTGAAAACTTCCCTAAAATGGGGAAGGAAATAATCACCCAAGTCCAAGAAACCCAGAGAGTCCCAAACAGGATAAACCCAAGGAGAAACACCCCAAGACACATATTAATCAAATTAACAAA
>NW_011495032.1:25053156-25053753 GCF_000754665.1 Bison bison bison | reverse complement strand
ATACAGACTGAAAGTGAAGGGCTGGAAAAAGATTTTCCATGCAAATTGGGACCAAAAGAAAGCAGGAGTCTCAATACTCGTATCAGATAAATTAGACCTTAAAACAAAGGCTGTGAAAAGAGACAAAGAAGGTCACTACATAATGATCAAAGGATCAATCCAAGAAGAAGATATAACAATTATAAATATATATCCACCCAACATGGGCGCACCGCAGTATGTAAGACAAATCCTAACAAGTAGGAAAGGAGAAATTAACAATAACACAATAATAGTGGGAGACTTTAATACCCCACTCACACTTACGGATAGATCAACTAAACAGAAAATTAACAAGGAAAAAAAAAAAAAACATGTATCTATAAAGTTCACTAAAGCAAAGCACAGTAAAATGAGGTATGGCAATAAAAGGCGTTAAATATATCAAATAAAAAAAAATTAAAAAAAATAAAATTCATTTGTTACAATGTAAAGTTAATACAAGGACTGTATTCTGAAAGTTTTGTTCAATAAAAACAAGCATTATATAAAAAAAAAAAAAAAAGAAAGTGAGAGGCAAGCAGGGGAGGTCACAAGGAGGGTGACGTCACACACAGG
>NW_011495032.1:25043882-25053056 GCF_000754665.1 Bison bison bison | reverse complement strand
GCATCCATCTTGGCTGAACAAGCTGTGCACCAACAGGAAGGACTCTGAGTCAGAATGATTGGCTGAAGACAACCTGGAAACTAATCCCATCACCATGAAACCCGAGACTATGAACCACATGGCAGAGCTGTTCTCCTGGGTTCCCTTACCCTACTGCTGTCCACCCGGGCACCCTTTCCCAATAAAATCTCTTGCTTTGTTAGCAAAAAAAAAAAAAAAGAAAGTGAGAGGCAAGCAGGGGAGGTCACAAGGAGGGTGACGTCACACACAGGCAAGGCATTACTGTTGATGATGGCGTTTGCTACAACTGACATGCCCAGGGACTTCTTACAACAGCTCTGTGCTGTACTGGTCTCTGGCTTTCAAGCAACAAAGCAACGTAAGTAAAAAAAAAAAGGAATTTACCATAAAAGTGTTAGGGGACACACACTGACTGAAACCATCCACCCTGGCCAGGCACCATCGTAACTATTTGCATGAGTTGTTTTAGACAGGAGGTCCTGATGAGGAACACGGAACTAATAAGCCACCACCAACCGGAAGAGTTCGGGAAAGGTCAAAAGGAGTTACCACATGTCAGACCACATCCCAGAATCCTTCTCTCTGGCATCCATCTTGGCTGAACAAGGCGTGCACCAACAGGAAGGACTCTGAGTCAGAATGATTGGCTGAAGACAACCTGGAAACTAATCCCATCACCATGAAACCCGAGACTATGAACCACATGGCAGAGCTGTTCTCCTGGGTTCCCTTACCCTACTGCTGTCCACCCGGGCACCCTTTCCCAATAAAATCTCTTGCTTTGTTAAAAAAAAAAAAAAATAAAGACTGTAGAAATGAATTGAACTGTTTATGATCACCCTTATGACAGTGTTAACAATGAGGTGGGTTTTGAGATCTTGGATTTTCTAGACTCTATGAATCTTCCTTATAATCCAGGTATGAGGTAGTTAGGATTAACAGCTGATCTTTATGAATACCGTCCTTTTGCCTCTCCTTATATCAATATAGGGCTTCCCAGGTGGCCCTAGTGGTAAAGAACCTGCCTGCCAATTCAGGAGACATAAGAGATACCAGTTCAGTCCCTGGGTTGGGAAGATCCCCTGGAGAAGGAAATAGCAACCACTCCAGTATTCTTGCCTGGAGAATCCATGGACAGAGGAACCTGGTGGGCTACAGTCTATGGGGTCACAAAGAGATGAACATGACTGAACAGCTAGTACTTTTTCTCATATCAATACATTTTAAGGATACTTTTAGGTTTCCTTCTACACTAAAATAGCCTTTTTCAGGTTAGAATCACTAATGATTTTAGACATTATTAATTAGAAACTATTAGTTCTCTAGACCTAAGTGTCTAAGAAAGCAAGTAGGAGGTAATATGACAAATGTTTACTAATTTGGATTAAATCAGGTGAAAGGGCACCTGAGACAATGAGTCAATGAGGTCTGACTTTACGACTTGTAAAATATTAAAGACACACAGCATGTCAAAGCAATAGTGAGTTAAATGTAATAATCAGTCTATAAAAGTTCATGAAAAGAAGAAAAAGTTTTCCTGGAATGTTTTCGATGCTTTTGAGTTAACCTGAAGTGTGTTAAGCAGAGGAGTGGCATGATCAAATATGCATTTTGCACAAATCATCAGACTGCTAGAGACTGGTTTAGAATAAGTGGTTCTGACTGCTAGATAGAGATTGGTTTAGAATGAGTGGATCAAGGGATCAGCTGGGAGAGATCTTTATATTAAGAATCCCTTAGGGGATTCCTTGGTGGCTCAGTGGTAAAGAATCCACCTGCCCATGCCAGAAACATGGGTTTGAACCTTGATCAGGGAAGATCCCACATGCTGCAGAGTAACTAAGCCCATGAACCACAGCTACCGACCCTGTGCTGTAGATCCCTCAAGCCACGACAAGAGAAGTCATCGCAATGAGAAGCACTGCAATGAAGAGTAGCCCCGACTGTTTGCAACTAAAGAAAAGCCCATGCAACAGTGAAGACCCAAAACAGCCATAAATAAATAAATAAAGATTATTAAAGAAAAAAAAAGAATCACTTAGACCAAAAGACCTATGTAACCAGAAGTTAATAATAGAACCAATAGTTCATGATTGTAGCTAATTACTAAAAACCAGCAACATTTTCTGGTATACTTCAGCTCTACTTTAGACTAGTTCTTTGTATCAGTCTCAAAATTACCAGTTAAAATAGGAATTCAGGTACAAGGAATAAAATAAGGATGAAACAGGACACAAGGTGGCTACTCTACTTTCAGAAAGAGAGAGAAACTTAAACCCAGAGTGAGTTTTAACCCAAAGGTTAAAATGCTAAACCCCAGAACTATCATTGCAGAATCCCTTCTTGTCTGTGCTCAGGGGAAAAGGTGAAACTAGGCTTGTAGCTGGAACTCAGGTAAACTCTGGGGAGAAGGATGCAGAGTCTGGACAATAGGCGACTGTCCTATAGGAAGTGTGGCTACTTTGACATTAGTAGCAAAGACATTGGTGCTCTACAAACATATTATCTGCTCCCCAGTTTTTCTAGCTCCTTTGTGAAGCTGTAGTAGAAGTAATGTGTGTCACTTCCAGCCAAAGCACAGAAGAGTCAGTATTACACTCCAGCCTTTCCCGCAAGAACCACGAAGGTCAAGTATTCTAGGTAGTACAACTACAGCCTCCATTACCTCAGTTCTCTTACAACTGAATGGAAGTCCACATTAACCTTTGCTGGACATGCATCTTGAGTGAAAAATATACCTTTATATTAAGATACAGAGATTACAGAATAGTTATTGAGCATAACCTAGTCTATGTGTGTGTGTGCTCAGTCATGTTAGCTTCAACAGATATAGTACTCAAGTGACAGGCTACATCGGTATATTACAGCTAGTATTAATATCATGTCAGCGCAGTTTTACAGAACACGGTCATAATTCACAAATAAGAATCAAAAAGTACGAAGAATACCTGAGGATCAACCTAAGGATCTGGAACACCTGACCTTAGTCATGGGTGCCAAGGGAACATCAGATATAGGCAAATTACAAAGACTGACCATCAGAAGAAAATCATCTGAAACTATTATGGTTTAAAAGAGTCACCAGTGGGCGATGGAAGAATATGAAAGTGGAATTTGGGGGCAGTTCTGCAAATTTAGGATTTGATTGTTTACATAGTAAGAGAGGGCTTCTTCCCCCATGGCTCAGTAGTAAAGAATCCACCTACAATACAGGAAAAAAGAGTTCGAGTTGGATCCCTGGGTCATGGAAGATCCTCTGAAGGAGAAAATGGAAATCCACTCCAGTATTCTTTCCTGGGAAATCCCATGGACAGACCCTGCTGGGCTGCCGTCCATGGGGTCACAAAACAGATAGACTTAGCCACTGCTGCTGCTGCTGCTGCTAAGTCGCTTCAGTCATGTCCAACTCTGTGCGACCCCATAGACGGCAGCCCACCAGGCTCCCCCGTCCCTGGGATTCTCCAGGCAAGAACACTGGAGTGGGTTGCCATTTCCTTCTCCAATGGAGGAAAGTGAAAAGTGAAAGTGAAGTCGCTCAGTCATGTCCGACTCGTGTTGACCCCATGAACTGCAGCCTACCAGGCTCCTCCATCCATGGGATTTTCCAGGCAAGAGTACTGGAGTGGGGTGCCATTGCCTTCTCCGGACTTAGCCACTAAACAACAACAAATAGTAAGAGAACCATATCAAGCTATCAATTAACCGGACCAATTCAAGCCATATCTTTAAAAAAAAACAAACAAACAAAACACTAAGCCAAAGGCAAAATTTGGCAACTGTAGAGTTCTACCTCCTCAAGTCAGTAAGCTATCGAAATCTCTCTCATTTGTGATTAAAGGAAGCAACTAGATGTAGTGGGAGAAAAAACATTAACCCAAAGCTTTAGAAACAGCTCTACTGTCACTGATTCTGTGACATCAAACAAATCATTTCACTTCTGTAGACCTCAATTCTTTATCTGTAAAATAATTGTGGACTATCTAGCCCTGTTTCCCTCCGACTTTAAAATCCATTATTTATTTACATCACTGACTTTCCTATATTAAGAAAATTATTTATGACAGGTTTCATTTTTATCCTAAATGACATAAGTTGAAAACAACAATATTTGAGAAAAAAGCTTTTCTACTGTATATTACTTTATATTAGTGAAAAATGTAGTGATTTTTAAAAAATTATTTCACGAAATAGTTGGAGCTATTTTTATAATGTCGAATCCTGAATTAAGCAATTTTAAAAAAAGGAATTGTTGTTTTTGCATTTTTCTTCTTAAAAAAATCATAATTCTTGCTGTTCATAGCCAAAATGTAGAAGCAACAGATTTGCCCAGTTATATTCTAATATCTGCTCAGAGTACACAATTTGCCCTTTATGATGCCCAGAAAGGTACGAATCATACCTCACAACTTCCTCAGAAATACAAAGATTTGGAATTTCCCTTGCAGTCCAGTGGTTAGGACTCTGCCCTTCCATTGCAGGGGGCACAAGTTTGATTCCTGGTCAGGGAACTAAGATCCCTCAAGTAGTGCGGCCAGTAAACATACGTGTGTGTGTGTGTGTGTGTGTAACACATATATATATATCAGTGAATGCTTATTGAATCCCTCTGGGTGTGTGGTGCTGCTGCTAAGTCGCTTCAATTGTGTCTGACTCTGTGCGACCCCAGAGACCCTGTGCAGCCCACCAGGCTCCCCCATCCCTGGGATTCTCCAGGCAAGAACACTGGAGTGGGTTGCCATTTCCTTCTGCAATTCGTGAAAGTGAAGTCGCTCAGTTGTGTCCAACTCTTAGTGACCCCATGGACTGCAGCCCACCAGGCTCCTCCATCCATGGGATTTTCCAGGCAAGAGTACTGGAGTGGGGTGCCATTGTCTTCTCCAAACCTTATGTCTGCTGCTGCTGCTGCTAAGTCGCTTCAGTGTGTAACTTTATACAAATGCTATAACAATACTAATTTTTTTTTTGGCTGTGCTGGGGCTTTGTTACTTTCTACGGCCTTTTCTCCAGTTGGGGCAAGTGGGGACTACTCTTTATTGAGGTGCGTGGGATTCTCATCGCGGTGGCTTCTCTTGTGGTGGAGCACAGGCTCTAGGTACACAAACGTCAGTAGTTGCAGCACTCTGGCTCAGTAGTCGCGGCTCACAGGCTCTAGAGCACTGGCTCAGTAGTTGTGGTGCATGGACCCAGTCACTTCACTGCATGTGGAATCATCCAGACCAGGGAATGAACCTATGTCCCCTGTATTGGCAGGCAAATTCTTACCCACAGTGTCACCAGGGAAGTCCTATAACAATACTAATTTTTAAAGCTCTCTATTTCAGTATGGTGAGCATAACATAATGTTTTCAAGAAATTTAAAGACATGAGATATTCCTAATTATTTCATGTACAATTATTTGACATGTTAAAATCTTATTTTCCCAGAAAGACTCATAATACTAGTGGTGGTAGTGGTTTAGTCGCTAAGTTGTGTCAACTCTTGAGACCCCATGGATTGTAGCCTGCCAGGCTCCTCTGTCCGTGGGATTCTCCAGGCAAGAATACTGGAGTGGGCTGCCATTTCCTTCTCCAGGGGATCTTCCCAATCCAGGAAATGAACCCAGTTCTCCTGCATTGCAGGCTTTACCAACTGAGCTATGAGGGAAGTCCTGTAATACTGGAGAGCAGTGGCTAAATCATTTGCCACTACATACACAGAAAATGTTCAATAGATAGTAACTTAAGTGAAAAGCCAATTGACACAAAACAAGGCAAAAATATTTGACCCTACATAGCTTGTTTGTTGGAGAAGGCAATGGCACCCCACTCCAGTACTCTTGCCTGTAAAATCCCAAGGACGGAGGAGCCTGGTAGGCTGCAGTCCATGGGGTCGCTAAGAGTTGGACATGACTGAGCAACTTCACTTTCACTTTTCACTTTCATGCATTGGAGAAGGAAATGGCACCCCACTCCAGTGTTCTTGCCTGGGGAATCCTGGGGACGGCAGAGCCTGGTGGGCTGCCTGCCGTCTGTGGGGTCGCACAGAGTCGGACACGACTGAAGTGACTTAGTAGTAGCAGCAGCTTATTTGTATCTTGAGGATTAGGGAAAAAATTAGAATTTTTTTTTTTCTTATTGCACATTTTCAAAAGTTTAATATTTTTTATATACTTCTGTCAGTTATTAAGCATATCAATAGTTTCTCACTTAGATTGCTAAGGCTGTTGCATAAGCATTTGAAATACACTGATGTTAAAGAAAAAGAGTGTTTTACAGCCTTGCATTCTAGTTTTTCTGACTTTTGATAAATATTTATCTGGCCTTTCATAATGACCTCCAAATAACTGCATTACATATCTGCTTGCAGAAATTACACAAATAATTTCAGGAGCAGCTGAAGCTACTGTAATACTCATCCTGACAACCTTCACCCTGTGCCAAACAAGTACATATTCATCCTTTTAGATGCCCCTGAAACACAGAAATATCCACATCAAAACTTACTTTCTTCTTTCTTAATCTTGAATTTCCCTAGTTAAAAACTGATTAGATATTTAAAGCTAGATTCTAAACAAAACTAATCATGCTTTAAAATTTGAACTTCTTCCACTTCAATGAGTTCCTTTTCCCTCCACCTAAACGACCATTTTTAAGTGTATACTTCAGTGGGCTTTATTATTTTATTGACGTATACTTGATGTACAATATTATGTAAGTTACAGATATGTAAAAGATCATTTTTAAAACCTCTTTTGCAGTAGGAAATCAAGCGCTACAACAAATTTAGGATAAAACTTTCATCTCAATTTGGTCTCAAAAATGTTCAAAAAGCAAGGTGACTACCTATTCTTTTTTATGGAGAGAAATCCAATTTTCAGTTTTTAAAAATAACAGTTTAAAAGAAGGTCGAATGTATATTACCAGATGTAAAATAGATGACCAGTGCAAGTTCAATACATAAAGCAGGGCATTCAAAGCTGGTGCTCTGGGACAACCCAGAGGGACTTGGGAGGGGCATTGAGGATGGGGGGACACGTGTACACCCGTGGCTGATTCATGTCAATATATGGCCAAAACCACCACAATATTGTAAAGTAATTAGCCTTCAATTACAATAAATAAATTTAAAAAAGAAGGTTGATCATGGGCTACTCTCAGGGCATATCACTATTTCACTCAGCATGAGGCTTACAGTATCTCTGGCATCTTTAATATTCTTTTGCTTCAAAACCATCATAGCCTTCCACTGCCTAACTGTTGCTCTTGAGGGGACTGTTTGCCCATATATAGTTCTCATATTAATCATTTTTTTCAGAATATATCTGCTACCATACAGAAACAGGCTCTATACATTTATACTTCTTAAAGCACAGAATTTAAAAATATGGAACTACCAGACTTGTGGATTTTTTCTCTTTTAAATATTACAGAATAATCTTTCCATATACCAAAAATAAATGCCTTTAGGAAAATGCACTAAACACAAACTATTACTAGAACAGTTTCACAGCTAAGGATTACTCATATGCATTTTGTTTGCCAAGTTTTTATGTAGAACATCTGTAAGAAATCTTATTTGCCATTGTCTTGCCTTCCTACATCTCCCTAAAAGGAGTTTTTTTCTCTTGGCCACCAAACTTCAGTAATAGAAAAATGGGAAAGGAGGGGTAAATCTGATGGGGTGATTAGGCTAAGTAACAATTTTCTCATTAAAAGGCTAATGATCAACATCTCATTTCCAGTTATCCTTTACCTCACTTATCTCAGTATAACTAAGGACAATTCTGTAGCCTTATGAACAAAAGTCCTCACAGTAGTTCCAGCTTTATACCTCTTTTTTACCCCCAAGAGTCCAGAAATCCAGACAGACTAAACCTCTTACAATTTGCTAAGTAATCCAGGCCCTTTTCTAAATCTTACCTTCTTTATAACTTAATTTTTTTTTAATTTCTTAAAAGGTAAAGAGACATCTATAATTTTCTAAAGATTAGTTATTTCACTGGCAAAGCCTTTTCCTGCCCCTTCTTCAGGCAATCTCTATACTTTTTTCAAAACCTAGCCTAATTGTTACATCCCAGGTTAGTTCAGTTCAGTTCAGTCGCTCAGTCATGTCCGACTCTTTGTGACCCCATGAACTGCAGCACGCCAGGCCTCCCTGTCCATCACCAACTCCCAGAGTTCACTCAGACTCATGTCCATCGAGTCAGCGATGCCATCCTGCTGTCTCATCCTCTGTCGTCCCCTTCTCCTCCTGCCCCCAATCCCTCCCAGCATCAGAGTCTTTTCCAATGAGTCAACTCTTCGCATGAGGTGGCCAAAGTACTGGAGTTTCAGCTTTAGCATCAGTCCTTCCAAAGAAATCCCAGGGCTGATCTCCTTCAGAATGGACTGGTTGGATCTCCTTGTAGTCCAAGGGACTCTCAAGAGTCTTCTCCAACACCACAGTTCAAAAGCATCAATTCTTCGGTGCTCAGCATTCTTCACAGTCCAACTCTCACATCCATACATGACCACTGGAAAAACCATAGCCTTGACTAGACGAACCTTTGTTGGCAAAGTAATGTCTCTGCTTTTCAACATGCTATCTAGGTTGGTCATAACTTTCCTTCCAAGGAGTAAGCATCTTTTAATTTCATGGCTGCAGTCACCATCTGTAGTGATTTTGGAGCCCAGAAAAATAAACTCAGCCACTGTTTCCACTGTTTCCCCATCTATTTCCCATGAAGTGATGGGACCGGATGCCATGATCTTAGTTTTCTGAATGTTGAGCTTTAAGCCAACTTTTTCACTCTCCACTTTCACCTTCATCAAGAGGCTTTTTAGTTCCTCTTCACTTTCTGCCATAAGGGTGGTGTCATCTGCATATCTGAGGTTATTGATATTTCTCCCAGCAATCTTGATTCCAGCTTGTGTTTCTTCCAGTCCAGCATTTCTCATGATGTACTCTGCATATAAGTTAAATAAACAGGGTGACAATATATAGCCTTGATGTACTCCCTTTCCTATTTGGAACCAGTCTGTTGTTCCATGTCCAGTTCTAACTGTTGCTTCCTGACCTGCATACAAATTTCTCAAGAGGCAGATCAGGTGGTCTGGTATTCCCATCTCTTTCAGAATTTTCCACAGTTTATTGTGATCCACACAGTGAAAGGCTTTGGCATAGTCAATAAAGCA
>NW_011495032.1:25037186-25043782 GCF_000754665.1 Bison bison bison | reverse complement strand
CCTGACCTGCATACAAATTTCTCAAGAGGCAGATCAGGTGGTCTGGTATTCCCATCTCTTTCAGAATTTTCCACAGTTTATTGTGATCCACACAGTGAAAGGCTTTGGCATAGTCAATAAAGCAGAAATAGATGTTTTTCTGGAACTCTCTTGCTTTTTCCATGATCCAGCGGATGTTGGCAATTTGATCTCTGGTTCCTCTGCCTGTTCTAAAACCAGCTTGAACATCAGGAAGTTCACGGTTCACATATTGCTGAAGCCTGGCTTGGAGAATTTTAAGCATTACTCTACTAGCATGTGAGATGAAAGCATTCTCCAATTCCCGGGTCAACATTACCTGTCTTGTCCTCCCTTCACACTCTGGAGCAGTGTAACATTCCTCTTTTATTTATTTATTTTTTTAATCTTCTATTTTTATTGCTCCTAATTTTGATTTGGGAAGGGAGGGGATTGTGGGTAATTTTATTTTCTTCTTTATGTGAAAGTGTGTGTGTTAGTTGTTCAGTTGTGTCTGTGACTCTTTGTGACTCCATGGACAGTAGCCTGCCAGGCTCATCTATGCTTGGAATTCTCCAGGCAAGAATACATGCCCTTCTGCAGGGGATCTTCCTGAACCACGGATTGAATCCAGGTTTCCCACACTACAGGCAGACTCTTTACCATCTGAGCCACCTGGAAAGCCCTTTCTTCTTTATACCTTTTCTATATATTTTGAGTTCCTACAATGTATTGTATTTTTAATTAGAAAAATACAAATATGACAATAGTTCAGGACAAAGAAAATAAAAAACAAGCAATCTTTGCATTCAGAACAAAAATTACACTCAAGGTAAGAAAATGCAAAAAAATAACAAATTCTCTGCATATCATCAAAAAACAAATTACTTCACAGATAACACTTTTTCATTGGCACCGTATCCAAATATTTATTTAAATCTTCTGGCTATGTTAGTATTCTATTTAATATTATGGTTTATTATTATGTGTGTGATTTTATTTTCTTCTATTCTATTGTATTATATTGTTCATGTATTGTATCATTCCTCAAGCCCTTGGTGGAATAGAAAGGGTATACATAAGCCACTGGGGACCTAGAATTTTAACTGTCCCTGGCAGGTTCCACTAGATCCACATATTTAAGTGGAATGGGAATGCTTCTTCAGAGCAAGACATCATGAACACAGCAAAATAGCTATCCAAGTGGCTAAAATCCTTAGTTTAAAGGAGCTCCTGTAGGCAGTCAACATAAGCATGTCTGTATGCAACAAGTCATAACTGATGTGTAAATGATTCCTATATTTATTTCTGTCTCCTCTTCATTATAGAAGTGGTAAAAACCCTTAGCCATAGATGACTGTCGTGTTTTCTGTCTCAGTTTATCTTCTTGCATCATCCAGTGCTGATTTCCTTTCATGTATACTGTTCTTGCACCATGCAGATCTGACTGGGATGCAGGTGGCATCTGAGATCAATGAGTTTATTATTATTTGCAAAAGCAGTGATACTTTACTTGTAATTGCTGAATGATCACTTCAAACAGAGACTCTGTCAGTTGTATTGGCCGGGAGGCTAGGCCAGTGCTCTGCACTGCAAGCTCTGCTCTGTGCCAGGGTCTCTTACTCAGCTGTCTCCAGGCTTGATGTGGTCAATATTTTCTGTAACTACTGACTGGTGAGAGGTGTAATCTGTATATTTTTACTTTTTCCACCTTGAGCAGAAACATAGTCTCCATTATATTTCCTCTGTAACATTAATTAAAACATTCATGTCCACATCCCTGCAAGGATATACTGTAGAGCCATTTTAATCTTTCACTGTGAGGTCCATGATAGCACTTACACCATTGTATTGCAAATTACCTCCTTAGGAAGCCAGGAGATGATCAGTTCCTTAAGGAAATGGATTTTAGTCTCAGGATTTAGCATAAATCTGACACATTTTAGGTCCTCAAAAATTTAGTACTTATTTTGAGTAAATGAACAACTAAATCATACCTTTTAAGACACAGAGAAGCATCAGGAGAATTTTTCAAATTAATTAAAAATATAAAATGAGGGGGAAATTCCCTAGCAGTCGAGTGGTTAGGATTCTGTAATTTCACTGCAGAGGGCACAGGTTCCTTAGTTCTCAGGGAACTAAGATCCTACAAACTTCACAGGATGACAAACAATTTTCACTTTTTATGTATATATATATAAAAAGTGAAAATTGTTAGTCACTCAGTCATGTCTGACTCTTTGCGACCTCATGAACTATAGCCCACCATTCTCCTCTGTCCATGGAATTCTCCAGGCCACAACACTGGAGTTGGGGAGCTGTTCCTGTCTCCAGAGGAATCTTCCCAACCTAGGGATCAAACCCAGGTCTCCTGCATTACAGACAGATTTTGGTAAAGAATCCCTGGGTTAGGAAGATCCCCTGGAGAAGGGAACAGCTCCCCATTCCAGTATTCTGGCCTGGAGAATTCCATGGACTATATGGGGTTGCAGAGTCAAACACGACTGAGCGACTTTCACTTCATATATATATATATATAATGATTTCCTGAACTAAAAGTCAACCAATTTTGAAAATAGGCAAAGGAGCTATATAGACATTTCTCCAAAGAATATACAAATGACCTTTAAAAACATGAAGAGATGTTAACATCATTAGCATTAGAGAAATACAAATCAAAACCTTGAGATACCACTTCATACTCACTAAAGTGGCTAAGATAAAAAAGACAGATAAAAGTGTTGACAATGATACAGAGAAATTAGAACCTGACATATTACTGGTAGGAATGTAAGATGATGTAGCTGCTTTGGAAAGCAGTTTGACAATTCTTCAAAAGTTAAGCACAGAGGTACCACATGACACTGCAATTTCATTCTTAGGTATATACCCATGAGAAATGAGAACTTGTCTACATAAACATTCATAGCAGCACTATTCATAATAACCATAAAGGAGAAACAACTCAAATGTCCATGTGTTATATTCATGCAATGGAATGCTATTTTAACTACAAAATGGATTTGAAGTACATATACATTCTACAACATGATGTTGAATGAAAGAAGCCAATCTCAAATGACCACAAGCTTTATGATTTCAATTATATAAAATGTCTAGAATAGGCAAATCTGGAGTTAGAAAGTAAACTGGTGGTTTCCTAGGGTTAGAAGGAAAGGGGTGTGTGCGTGTGTGTGTGCTCAGTCACTAGGTCATGTCTGACTCTCTGAGACCCTTTGGGGTATAGCCTGCCAGGCTCCTCTGTCCATGGGATTTTCCAGACAGGAGTACTGGAATGGGTTGCCATTTCTTCCTCCAGGGGAATCTTCCCAACCGAGGAATCGAATCTGGGTCTCCTGCACTGCAGGCAGATTCTTTATCACTGAGCAACTGGGGAAGCCAGAGCAAAGGGGAGTGGGGAATAAATGGGGAGTGACTGGTACTGGGTAAGGAGTTTCTTTTGGGGATGATGAAATGTTCTAAAACTGTGGTAATGGTTGCACAACTTTATGAATATGCTAAAAATTATTCAATTGTCTACTTTAAATGGGTGATTTATTCTATGTGAATTTTATCTCAGTAAAAAAAGATATTTTTAAAAAGGGAACTAAAAAGCATTTTGCCAGTAACAATTACATTGCTAATCCTCAAAATTTTCTTTTGCAGAATATTTTTAAATAACATGAAGATACTTGAGAAATACAGCAGGTTCTTAAAGGAAAAATCTGTTATTGTAAGAAATTCTCCTTGTATCACAGCTCTATCTCTTGCTTAATATACCATTTACTTATATATAAGAGTTTGAAGTAAGTAGAAAGGCCATTGGTAATTTAAGGGACGCTTACAAATTCTGGTATTTACTTTAAGGCCAAAGTTTACAGATTAAAGGTTTCTCTCCCCTTCGTATATCCTAAAGCAGCTTAAGATTTCACACATTGTTTTCAACAAACCAAATTGTTCATAAATATGCTGATAATATCAGGTAAAGACCCATGGGGACTAAGAGATCCCATTTCATCATCCTAATTTTATCCTGCTCTTAAATTTGTATTAAGAATAACAGTGTACCTGCACCCCTGCTGAGATATCATTGATTTGGTGAGACTTCTTTTAATTTTTCTCAAAGAACAGCCAGCCAGTAATACTATCATTCAATCCCATGCAACAATTACAGCAACCAAGATGATGAAACTGATAACCAATAGTATGACTTCATTACAGTGTCGGTGTTGGTCTCTACATCACGGAGGATTTAAGTACTAGGACTAAAGAAAAAGAAAGTTAATGAGGTCAGAATGGAAAGCAAATGACAAGAGAACAGTGAGTGAGTGGTCACTATCTCACTAGGAAATACTGAGAAAGTCAGATGAAGTCTGCTAGCATTTTTGCAAATAACATCAAAACAGGAAGACGAAGATGTTTGCCTTCTAGAACAGTTCCAGGAGGATGGATTTATATGATCTGTTTTAACAATTAGTAAAGTGACGTTTACCTAACTTTTACAGATTACAAAGCAGTTTCACATTTATTTTTTTCCATTTGAACGTATCACTGGATAGGCAGCTAGAGCAAGTATTTCTTGTCTCATCATCCATTAACATAAAAATGACCTATATTGAATTCTTCTGCCTAGCAAAAAGATATTTTGACTCAACCATGTTAACCCAATGAATGTTCTGACTGGGTCACAGAAAAATAAAATGTCATGGAGTGGATGAATTTAACTCAGATGTCCATTATATCTACTACTGTGGGCAGGAATCCCTTAGAAGAAATGGAATAGCCATCATAGTAGACAAAAGAGTCCAAAATGCAATACTTGGATGCAATCTCAAAATGACAGAATGATCTCTGTTCATTTCCAAGGCAAACCATTCAATATCACAGTAATCCAAGTCTATGCCCCGACCAGTAATGCTGAAGCTGAACAGTCCTATGAAGACCTACAAGACCTTCTAGAACCAACACTCAAAACAGATGTCCTTTTCATTATAGGGGACTGCAATGCAAAAGTAGAAAGTCAAGAAACACCTGGAGTAACAGAAAAATTTGGCCTTGGAGTACAGAATGAAGCAGGGCAAAGGCTAATAGAGTTTTGCCAAGAGAACGCACTGGTCATAGCAAACACCCTCTTCCAACAACACAAGAGAAGACTCTACACACAGACATCACCAGATGGTCAACACTGAAATCAGATTGATTATATACTTTGCAGCCAAAGATAGAAAAGCTCTATACAGTCAGCAAAAACAAGACTAGGAGCTGACTGTGGCTAAGATCATGAACTCCTTATTGCCAAATTCAGACTTAAATTGAAGAAAGTGGAGAAAACCGCTACACCATTCAGGTATGACCTAAATCAAATCCCTTATGACTATACAGTGGAAGTGAGAAATAGATTTAAAGGACTAGATCTGATAGACAGAGTGCCTGATGAACTATGGGTGGAGGTTCGTGATATTGTACAGGAGACAGGAATCAAGACCATCCCCAAGAAAAAGAAATGCAAAAAAGCAAAATGGCTGTCTGAGGAGGCCTTACAAATAGCTGTGAAAAGAAGGGAAGCGAAAAGCAAAGGAGAAAAGGAAAGATATACCCATTTGAATGCAGAGTTCCAAAGAATGGCAAGGAGAGATAAGAAAGCCTTCCTCAGCAATCAATCAGTGCAAAGAAATAGAGGAAAACAATAGAATGGGAAAGATTAGAGATCTCGTCAAGAAAATTAAAGATACCAAGGGAACATATCATGCAAAGATGGGCTTGAAAAAGGACAGAAATGGTATGGACCTAACAGAAGCAGAAGATATTAAGAAGAGGTGGCAAAAATACACAGAAGACCTGTACAAAAAAGATTTTCACAACCCAGATAATCACGATGGTGTGATCACTCACCTAGAGCCAGACATCTGGGAATGTGACGTCAAGTAGGCCTTAGAAAGCATCACTACAAGCAAAGCTAGTGGAGATGATGGAATTCCAGTTGAGCTATTTCAAATCCTGAAAGATGATGCTGTGAAAGTGCTGCACTCAATATGCCAACAAATTTGGAAAACTCAGCAGTGGCCACAGGACTGGAAAAGGTCAGTTTTCATTCCAATCCCAAAGAAAGACAATGCCAAAGAATGCTCAAACTACCGCACAATTGCACTCATCTCACACACTAGTAAAGTAATGCTCAAAATTCTCCAAGCCAGGCTTCAGCAATATGTGAACCGTGAACTTGCAGATGTTCAAGCTGGTTTTAGAAAAGGCGGAGGAACCAGAGATCAAATTGCCAACATCCACTGGATCATGGAAAAAGCAAAAGAGATCCAGAAAAACGTCTATTTCTGCTTTATTGACTATGCCAAAGCCTTTCACTGTGTGGATCACAATAAACTACGGAAAATTCTGAAAGAGATGGGAATACACCACCTGATCTGCCTCTTGAGAAACCTATATGCAGGTCAGGAAGCAACAGTTAGAACTGGACATGGAACAACAGACTGGTTCCAAATAGGAAAAGGAATACATCAAGGCTGTATATTGTCACCTGCTTATTTAACTTATATGCAGAGTACATCATGAGAAACACTGGGCTGGAAGAAGCACAAGCTGGA
>NW_011495032.1:25017308-25036926 GCF_000754665.1 Bison bison bison | reverse complement strand
TCCAACCAGTCCATCCTAAAGGAAATCAGTCCTGGATGTTCATTGGAAGGACTGATGTTGAAGCTGAAATTCCAATACTTTGGCCACCTCATGCAAAGAGTTGACTCATTGGAAAAGATTCTGATGCTGGGAAAGATTGAGGGCAGGAGGAGAAGGGAATGACAGAGGATAAGATGGTTGGATGGCATCACCGACTCAATGGACATTGGTTTGGGTAAATTCCAGGAGTTGGTGATGGACAGGGAGGCCTGGCGTGCTGCAGTTCATGGGGTCACAAACAGTCAGACATGATTGAATGACTGAACTGAATAGAATAATAGTTACAAAAGAAAGTTTACCATCGAGGTAGTTAAAATTGACAGCTTGATAAGGAGAAAACCTGATGACAGAAACAAATCTGATTGTAAAATATACATGGAAAAAGTTGATCCTGAGCATAGTCATTTCAGCATAATAAAAATGAGACTAGAGAGTCTTCCCTGGTGGTTCAGTGGTTAAGAATCTACCTGCCCATGCGGGAGACACAGGTTCAATCACTGATGAGGGAAAATCCCACATGATGCAAAGATCTAAGCCCGTGTGCCACAACTATTAAGCCTGTGCTCTAGAGGCTGGGAGCTGCAACTACTGAGCCCAAGTGCTGCAAATACTGAAGCCTTCGTGCCGAGAGCCCATGCTCCACAACAAGGAAAGCCACCTCAACGAGAAGACCACGCACTGCAACTGGAGAGTAGCCCCCACCCCAAAACTAGAGTAAAAGCTCATGCATAAACCAAGACCCAGGGCAGCCAAATAAATAAATAAAATTTTTAAAAAATGAGAACAGAAAAAATTGGAAATAGTTTCACTGTTTGACATAGAAATGTGCTCATTAATTAAACTGTTTATATTGTTTAAATGGATATATTCATAAATATATCCATTCAAAATGGCAAATTAAAATCATGTGCCTGATTCAAGTGGCAGGGATTATAAAAAAGAAAAAACAAGGAGGAGAACGCGGCAAGATCAAATTCAGCATTACTTACTTGATTTTTAGAATCCTGCCTTGCATTCTTACCTTATGTAATATGATTATGTAATGTTAAGTAAGTCTCACTATCAGGCTCTCTCTTTATCTGTAAAATGAGAAGCACAATGATAAGAACTGCTTCATCACGTTGTGGATTTAATGAAATAATGCGTAGAGAGTGGTCAGCATACTTGTGGCACAGGAAAGGATATTTTAACCCTGTCTTTTCTAAGAATTTGTTTTATCCTTTCAGTGTGCCAAGCCAGGATCCTTAACAATAGGATTCCCAGTACTTCCCTGGTGGTCCAGTGGTTAAGACACCTCATTTCTGTTGCAGGGGATACAGGTTCAATCCCTAGTCCAGGAACTAAGATACTGCCTGCCGCACAGGGAGGTAAAAAAAAAACAAAAAACAGGCTTTGTGAGGGAAGGGAGTTTGGGATTAGTAGATGCAAACTATTATATATATAATGAATAAACAACAAGGTCTTACTGTATAGTGCTGTATATTTAATAGCTTGTGATAAACCATAATGGAAGAGAATATGAAAAAGAATATATATATGTGTGTATATGTGTGTGTGTGTGTAACTGAATCACATTGCTATAGAGTAGAAATTAACATTGTAAATCAACTGTACTTCAATAAAATAAATAAAATTTAAAAAAAAGAAATATATAGGGACTTGCTTGGTGGTCCAGTGGCTAAGAAACTCCACACTCCCATTGCAGAGGGTTGAGTTGGATCCCTGTTCAGGGAACTGGATCCCACATGCTGCAACTAAGAGTTTACATGCCACAGTGAAAGATCCCAAATGCCACAGTGAAGATCTGGCACAGCCAAACACATAAACGAATTTAAAAAAAAAAAGATATATATGGCTGATAAAACCCCTTATAATCCCATGCCCCAGAAAACCACTGCTAGTAGTTTGGTATATATTTCTTTTTATTTCCCATTTAACAAACACACAAAAACATGGTAACTAATATATATTACATAACTAATGTGTATATGTATATATACAGTTAAACCTTGAACAACATGGTTTGACCAACACAGGCCCACTTACATGAGGATTTTTTTTCAATAAATACGGTACCGGTATTATTGTTTATAGACCTTTAAATTAACTAAGTGTGCAGGGAGAATTTGTGTCCGATTAGTGATCACATGCATTGGAGAAGGAAATGGCAACCCACTCCAGTGTTCTTGCCTGGAGCATCCCAGGGACGGGGGAGGCTGGTGGGCTGCGTCTATGGGGTCACACAGAGTCGGACACGACTGAAGTGACTTAGCAGCAGCAGCAGCGGTCACAGTATGTGGAATCAAAACAACTAGGGTTTGAGTCGTGAGTCTATCCAAACTGTTTCAGCTTCCTGTCCTTGAATGAGTCATTTACCAATTCCTTTGTTTTTGTGGCAAGATTACAGCACTTGGATTTTCAACTGCACAGGGGGTTGGCGCCACTAACCACCCCCTCCCAGTTGTTCAATAGTCAACTGTGTGTGTGTATACATCCTCCGAAAAATTTGTACCGATTTACACAATGACATATACATATATATATATTATTTAAAGATATAGGATTATATTATGTGTACTATACTACATGGCTGAGACTAGAATGAGGCAAGTGAGAGAGAGACTAAAAAGTAAAATTTAAGGATTCCACTCTCCGGGACCAACCCTGCACTCTTATTGTGCTAAAGGCGTGTGCCTCCTTAGGTATTGTGCACCAGGCCTAGGTCTTGCCTCAATTAATTCCAGTCCCTTCTGCAAACAGCCTTTTATTTTCTTGTAGTTATTTTATCTTGAGTATCTTTCCATATAGAACTCCTTCCAGTAACTAAATAACCTTCCATTTATGAATAGATCAAAACTTATTTATCCTATCACCTTTTAAAAAACATCTTTTGGCTGTGCATCTTAGTTCCATGGCCAGAGATCAAACCCAAGTCCCCTGCACTGACAGTTTGAAGTCTTAACCACTGGACTACCAGGAAAGTCCCTACCCAATCACCTTTTAAAGGACATTTGTTTCTAATTTTGTTGCTGTTCACTGTTCAGTCGCTCAGTCGTGTTCGACTCTTTGCAACCCCATGGACTGCAGCACGCCAGGCTTCCTTGTCCTTCACTATCACCCAGAGTTTGCTCAAACTTACGTCCATTGAATCAGTGATGCCATCCAACCATCTCTTTCTCTGTCATCCCTGTCTCCTCCTGCCTTCAATCTTTCCTAGCATTGGGATCTTTTCTAGTGAGTCGGCTCTTGTGCATCAGGTGGCCAAAGTATAAGAGCTTCAGTTTCAGTCCTTCTAATGAATATTCAGGATTGATTTCCTTTAGGATTGGTTGGTTTGATCTCCTTGCAGTTCAAGTGACTCTCAAGAGTCTTCTCCAACACCACAGTTTGAAAGCATCAATTCTTCCACGCTTAGCCTTCCTTATGGCTTCCCTGGTGGCTCAGACGGTAAAGCGAAGTTTGCCTGCAATGCGGGAGACCCGGGTTCGATTCCTGGGTCAGGAAGATCCCCTGGAGAAGAAAATGGCAATCCACTCCAGCCCTCTTGCCTGGAAAGTCCCATGGACGGAGGAGCCTGATAGGCACTGTCCATGGGGTCGCAAAGAGTCAGACACGACTAAGCGACTTCACTTCACTTAGCCTTCCTTATGGTCCAACTTTCACATCTATACATGACTACTGGAAAAACCAAAGCTTTGACTATACAGACCTTTGTTGGCAAAATGATATCTCTACTTTTTAATACTCTGTCTAGGTTTGTCATAACTTTTCTTCCAAGGAGCAAGCATCTTTTAATTTCATGGCTGCAGTCACCATCCCCAGTGATTTTGGAGCCCAAGAAAATAAAGTCTGTCACTGTTTCCATTTTTACCCCCATGTATTTGCCATGAAGTGATGGGACCGGTGCCATGATCTTCATGATTTGAATGTTGAGTTTTAATCCAGCTTTTTCACTCTCCTCTTTCACCTTCATCAAGATGCCCTTTAGTTCCTCTTCACTTTCTGCCATTAGGGTGGTGCCATCTGCATATATAAAGTTATTGATATTTCTCCTGGCAATTTATACTCATCATATGTGCCTGTTTCCTAACACTCAGACCAACTCTGGACATTATTCATTTTTAAAAGCTCTGGCAGTTGGATAGATAAAAATTATAGCTTGGTTTTTAAAATTAATTATTTTGTTTTTGGCTGTGTTGGGTCTTCTCTGCTGCACGGGCTTTCTCTTGTTGCCACGAGTCGGGGTTACTCTGCACTTGCACTGCATGGGCTTTTTACTGAAGTGGCTTCTTTTGTTGTGGAGGACAGGCTCTAGGCACACCTGCCTCAGTAGTTGTGGCTTGTGGGCTTGAGCACAACTATTGATAGTTGTGGTAAACAGGCTTAGTTGCTCCTTAGCATGTGAAATTTTCCCAGACCAGGGATCTAACCTGTGTCTCCTGAATTGGCAGGCAGATTATTTACTATTGAGCCACCAGGGAAGCCCAATAGCCTGTTTTGCTTTTAACTTGTATTTCTTTAAATGATGTGGGATAATTTTTACTCTTAATTTACCATTTGCATGACTTCCTTTGAGAATTGCCTCATCTTGCCCTTTGGCAATTTTCCCAAATTGTTTTTCCTTGAAATTTTATGACATCTTTTGTATATTAGGGATCTTAAACTTTTTCTAAATTTATTTTGACAATACTTTTCCCCAGATCATCTCTTGTCATTTTGTATTTTTATTTTGTTCGGTGTTTTGGTTTTATTGTTTGTTTTGTTTTGTCTTAGTTTTTTGGAGTTCTATTATTTTGATGGAGTCTAATACATCAGTCTTCTTTTATGGCTTCTGGGTTGCATTACATGTTTAGAAAGCCTTTTCTCATTCAAAACAATGTTTATAACAGCTTGAGATTTAATTCATATACCATAAAATTCACCCCATTAAAATATACAGTTTAGTGGTTTTTAGTATAACTCTGAGTTGTGCAACTGTCCTCACTAATTTTAGAACATTTCATTACTGCAAAGAGAAATCCATACGCTTTAGCAATCCTTCCCCATTGCTCCCTCCTTCCATCCCCTAACAACCACTAACCTAGTTCTGCTTCTCTATATTGTCTATGTGGACATTTCAAATGAATAGAATTGTGCAATATTTGGCCTTCTGTGCTTGGCTTCCTTCACTTAGCATAATGTTTTCAAGTTACATTCACCTTGTGGAGTGTATCTGTTACTAATTCCTTTACACAGCTGAATAATATTGTTTACAGATATAACAATTGATAGATATTTGAGTTGTTTCCACTTTTGGCCTATTTTGATTAATGCTGCAGGAATTCCCTGGCAGTCCAGTGATTAGGACCCTGAGCTCTCACTGCCAAGGGCCTGGGTTTGATCCCTAGTCAGGGAACTAAGACCTGAGCCAAAAGAAAAAAACTTCTATAAACATCAGTATACACATTTTTGTTTGAACACCTATTTTCAATTATTTTGGGTAGACACCTAGAAGTAGAATTGCTGGGTTATCTGGTAACTCTGTGTTTGATATTTTTGAGGAACTTCCTGTGTCCCAAGCAGCCGTAGTATTTAACAGCCCCACCAGTGATGTATTAGTATTATGTTTCCAATTTCTCCACATTCTTGTCAAGTTTTTGTGTTTTTTTTTTTGGCCATGCTGCCTGGTTTGTAGGATCTTAGTTCCCCAATCAGGGATTGAACGTGGGCCATGTCCGTTGAATGCTTAAGTCTAACCACTGGACCACTAGGGAACTTCTGTCATACTTCTTATTGTCTGCCACTTAAATTTTAGCCATTCTAGTACGTGTGAAGTGGTCTCTCATCGTGGTTATGATTTACATTTCCTGACTGAATCATTTGAAAAGACTCTGATGCTGGGAAAGATTGAGGGCAGGAGGAGAAGGGGATGACAGAGGATGAAGTGGTTGGATGGCATCACCGACTCGATGGACATGGGTTTGGGTGGACTCCGGGAGTTGGTGATGGACAGGGAGGCCTGGCGTGCTGCGATTCATGGGGTCGCAAAGAGTCGGACACGATTGACTGAACTGAACTGAACTGAATGGTAATAATGTTGAGCATTTTTCCATGTGCTTATTGGTGATTTGTCTAGTTTCTTTGGACAAAGTTCAGTTGAAATCCTTTTCTCATTTGTTAACTGGATTTGTTGTTGTTGGGTTGAGTTCTTTATATATCCTGGATGTGTGTGCGTGAGTGAATGCTCAGTCACTCAGTCATATCTGACTCTTTGTTACCCCATGAACTGCAGCCTTACAGGCTCCTCTGTCCATGGAATTTTCCAGGCGAGAATACTTGAATGGGTTGCCATTTCCACTCCAGGGGATCTTCCTGTTCCAGGAATATACAAGCTTATATATCCTGGATACTAGAGCCTAATTATATGTGTAATTTTCAAGTACTTTTTCCCATTATGTGAGTTGTCTTTTTCTTGGTAGTGTTCTTTATACTAAAAAAGTAGTGTTTATACTTAAAAAAGTATAATATTTTTGAATTTTGATAATTTTTGTATCAAAATTTAAACCCAATTTTGATAATTTTGATAAATCCAATTATTTGTTTTCTTTTATTTGCTTGTGCTTTTGGTATCATATCCATGAAACTATTACCTTATCCAAGATCATATTTATTCTTATGTTTTCTCCTAAGAGTTGTACAGTTTTAGCTCTTAGTTTTAGGTTTGGGGCCCATTTTAAGTTAATTTTTGTGTATTAAGTGAGGTAGAGGTCCAACTTCATTCTTCTGTGGGCTCCTTCCAATTTCCATAGGAAATTTGGAATCAACTTATCAATTTCTGCACAAAAGAAGCACTTGAACTGTTCTCTTTAAAATTTTGTTAATATATTTACTCATGATTTCTTTTAGGACTTTTGCTATGCCAATATTATCCCCAAATCCCTCGAAATCCATCTTACTGACTTCAGTCTTGCCATCTAGAAACAGGCTGTGAAAAGATACAGAATTTGGGGACTTCCCTGTTGGTCCAGTGGCTAAGACTAAGTCCTCCAAATGCAGGAAGACCGGATTCAATGCTTGGTCAGGGAACCATACACAACTGAAAATGCCACATACTGCAAAGATCAAAGATCCTGTGTGCAACGACTAAGACACGACACAGCCAAATAGATAAAAAGATTTAAAAATTTCCTAGCTCTCTGAATACTTACCTTCTCTGTCCAGTTAGGCATAAGAGATGCCAAACACCAAAATATTTGGTTACTACCTATAGGGCATAATTAATTTCAAATATAAATATAGCTTAGTGCTGTGCCCATATCCAGAAACCAGGTTATGAATCCTGTATTGCCACACTTGGTTTTCTATTGCTACCTTGAAAAGTTTCCTCCTTTTTTATGTCCATATGCCAAATGACTGAAACTTTAATTCATGTCTATCAGTACTTTGCTCATTTCTGCTCATTTATTCCTGGTAGCATGGTAAAGTCAAAGCAAGACATTCTAGTTAATAAGAAAATTCTATATCTTATTTTATGAAACACTTGTTTGTTTTTGTTGTTCAGTTGCTAAATCATGTCTGACTCTTTGCAACCCCATGGACTGCAGCACGCCAGTCTTTCCTGTCCTTCACTATCTCCAGGAGTTTGCTCATTTCATGTCCATTGAATCGGTGATGCCATCCAAGCATCTCATCTTCTGTCTCCCCTCTTCCCCCCTGCCTTCAATCTTTCCTAGCAACAGGGTCTTTTCCAATGAGTCAGCTCTTTGCATCAGGTGGCCAAAGTGCTAAAAGTTCAGTTTCAGCATCAGTCCTTCCGATGAATATTCAGGGTTGATTTCCTTTAGGATTGACTGGTTTGATCTCCTTGCAGTCCAAGGGACTCTCAAGAGTCTTCTCCAATACTAAAATTCTCAATGTAATACAAAAATGAATTTATGGTAGATTTGACTTTAACTGCCCTGGCCAATATTATAATTCTGAGAGCTATTCCCTAGTTTATCATCTAATTCCAAATGTAGATCATGTGTGTGGCATTCATTTTAGGATACTTGGGTTAAACAGCATGTGACACATTTATGTAAGCAGTACCTTTGGGTCCTAGTCAAAATTAGCATTTGGCTATTCCTTTGATGGGGTTAACTGACAGTCTCTTCTTGTAGCAAGCATTTTTATTTCTTTGCAAACTGGTCTAACTGTTTATGTTTACTGGCTTCATTAGTAGAAGCCTTCCCAATTACCATTAATGATGTATCTTTCTAACCAATAATTTAAAAATAAAAGTTAATCAAGAATTCTCTGGCAGTTCAGTGGTTAGGACTTCAAGCTTTCAATCCCTGATTATGGAACTAGGATCTCAAAAGCCTGGAAAGCAAAATAAAAGGGAAATAAGTTAATCTAATCTTATATTTCATTGTGCTTTGTCTTCCAAATCCAAAACCTTTTCACCAGGACTTCTCCAGTGGTCCAGTGGTTAAGAATCCACCTGTCAAAGTAGGGGACATGAGTTTGATCCCTGATCCGGGAAGATTCCACATGGCATGGGGCAACTAAGCCCGTGAGCCACAACTGCTGAGCCTCCTCACTCTGGAGGCTATGCTCTACAACAAAAGAAGGCACCGGAATGAGAAGTTGGAGCACCCCAACTAGAGAGCGGTCCCTGCTCACCACAGCTAGAAAAAAGCCCACATGTAGCAACAAACACCCAGTGCAGCCAGGAATAAATAAATAAATAAAAATGTTTGAGCAGCCAGAAAATTAACATGAATGAACATCTCCAAACTTTAGAAACGCATTCAACAGTAACTTGACAGAATCAGGTATAGGCTGTAATGAGACTAAGTGAATAAGGGAGAGACTTATCAACAAAGTAATACAAGGATCCAGTGCTAAGAGTTAGTTACTTACCATTTTCATGTTCTGTCCTTTAAATCCATTTCTCCAATTTCAAGGAAAGACATAGACTTCACCAATGAATGGGAGAAGTTCCAAAAAGTTGGATGCTGTTTTATAATCACCAACATTTGCTTTCTTTATGCACCCAAGAGACTCAAAGCAAAATTTTTTTAGCCCTCTATTCATGGTATAGTTCATGAGGTTCTCACGGCAAGTATACTGGGTAGTCTGCCGTTCCCTCCTCCAGTGGACTGCGTTTGGTCACAACTCTCCAGTATGACCTGTCTTGGGTAGTCCTACACGGCATGGCTCATAGCTTCATTGAATTAAGCAAGTCCCTTTTGCCATGACAAGGCAGTGATGGTACAGCTCAGAATAACAGTCTCCAGACTGTGGTGGTCACTATTATATCCGGTCACTATTATTTCTTGGTCAGCCTAGATGTAGCAGCATGGTGTGGAACTTTCTCAACTGAGGTTAAAAGTTGTTTCAACTGCACTGTTTATAAGATGAATCATCTGTCATTACCTACAACAATATTGTCTTATATGATATAAAACATCATAGATGTTATACAAATTACTAACAATAGACATACAAAATGTAAAGATAATGTGAAAAAGAAATTTGTATTTATATACAGGTATGAAGATTCATTCACTGATAATGAAGAAGTAGCGATATGATTACTTTCCCATGGCCTAGCATAACCAATATGATTGCTTAATGGCAGCCAGCCTATATAATAATGAATGAGTTGTTATAACATTTTTATGGCATACAGTATTACAGTCATATTCATAATACAGTATTGGAAATGCGTTACTTAAAAAAAAAATAAAACCAAAAACACTTACCTGTGAAGACAGGCTGAAACACAGTTTCTCCAATGACCAGAGAGAGAGAAGCATACTGTACAGTAATTAAATTTTTTGAAAGCAAAATTATAAAACAGTAAGGAAACTAAAATATTATAAATTTTATATTAACTATTACTCACCTTATGCTTATGTAAGGATAAACTGCTGCTACTGCTAAGTCACTTCAGTCGTGTCCGACTCTGTGCCACCCCATAGAGGGCAGCCCACCAGGCTCTGCCGTCCCTGGGATTCTCCAGGCAAGAACACTGGAGTGGGTTGCCATTTCCTTCTCCAGTGCATAAAAGTGAAAAGTAAAAGTGAAGTCGCTCAGTCATGTCTGACTCTTCCCGACCCCATGGACTGAAGCCTACCAGGCTCCTCCGTCCATGGGATTTTCCAGGCAAGAGTACTAGAGTGGGTTGCCATTGCCTTCTCCTAAGGATAGACTAGAATCTGCATATAGTTTATGCATTCATGATCTAGTTAACTTGTTCTTAATTTTTTCAACATTTTTAGAGTATGCAGTTTATTTTTTCAAATTGTGACAAATGTCCAAATATTTTTCCAATATACTTATTGAAAAAAATCTGCACATAAGTGGATCCATCAATTTAAACCTGTGTTCAAGGATTAACTGTATTAAAAATACACTAAAAGGCTAGAAGGAAACATGGCAGAAATAGAGACACAGACATAGAAGACACACTTGTGGATGCAGCAGGGGAAGGGGGGAACAAATTGAAAGAGTAGCGCTGAAACATTTGCATTGCCATATGTAAAATAGATAGCTAGCGGGAAGCTGCTGTACAGCACAGGGAGCTCAACCTGGTACCAAGCTCGGGGCGTGGGAGGGGCTTCCCAGGTGGTACAGTGGTAAAGACCCCACCTGCTACTGCAGGAAACAGAAGAGGCACTGGTTCCATCCCTGGGTTGGGCAGATTCCCTGGAGTAGCAACCCACTCCAGTATTCTTGCCTGAAAAATTCCATGGACAGAGAAGCCTGGTGGGCTACAGTTCATGTAGTCAAAAAGAGTTGGACACAGCTGAGCATGCACACAGAGAGAGGGGGGTGGAATGAGGGGTTGGAGGGAGGTTCAAGAGGGAGAGAACATATATTTACTTATGTCTAACTCACATTGTTGTATGGCAGAGACCAATACAACATTGTAAACAATTGTTTTCCAATTAAAATAAGTTTTTTAAAAATGTAAAAAAATAAAATTTTTAATTAAAAAAATTAAAATTATCTTGAAAAAAAATAAAATAAAATTATCTTGAAATTGTAGGTTCATTGATTATTTTTAATGTTCTTCTTTAAATTTTCTGTACTGTCCAAATTTTCTGTAATCTCCAATCACACTTTCATGATCAGAATTTTTTTTTAATTAAATATAGATAAAAGAAACCTGACAAATATTGAGATACTTATTTTAAAAGCTACTGCAAAGAAAACGAATCAAATATAATCACATTCCTCCCCTTTAACAACAAGTAACAATACAGTGAAGTAAGACCCACAAAATTTGAGGGAAAATGATTGTGATGCAACAGTCTATTTCCAGCTATGTGGTTCTTCACAAGCTGTACAACAGAAAGTATCTTCACACGTTCTTCATTCTCTCAAGGACCCAGAAAATATACTCTCCGTGTATATTTTGTGGCTTCCTAGGTGGTGCTGGTGGTAAAGAATTCTGCCTACCAATGCAGGAGATTCAAGAAATTTGGGTTCTATCCCTGGGTTGGGACGATCCCCTGGATGAGAGCATGGCAACCCACTCCAATATTTTTGCCAGGAGAATCCCATGGACAGGGGAGCCTGGCGGGCTACAGTCCATGGGTGTCACAGAGTTGGACATGACAGAAATGACCGAGCATGGCACACATTTTGTGGAATATTACCCAGAGAAGTACTACTCTAACTGACCACCAAATGATTTAAGTTCAAGAACTCTCTTGAATAGGAAATGCTATGATAAAAGGAAGTAAACTTCTCAAATAATACAGTTTCACCCAAATGAATTGTATTTTTAAAAAACGTTAACTAAGTTTCCCTACTAATTTACCTAAAAATTTCCTAGGAAGAAACTAGGACTCTTCACTCCTGTTAAGCATTTTTAAATGAAGTTCCATCATGGCAAATAACACCTACTCACTTGAGAAATCTTCATCACAAAGCAGAAGTGAGAAGAAAATCAGCCCTCAGGTGTTTGGACTGCACAGTATAGCTGTGTGATCTGACTTTAGTGTCTCCAGCCAAGTAATAAACAAAGAGTAAACCTGAATGTCTGTGCAGGACCTAACTTGATGTGGAATCAAGGGAATTCAAAAACAATCATCCAACATTACATGGTTTGGGCCTTTGTTTTTCAGAACACTGTAATTTTTCACAATCTTTGCTTTGAACTCTCTATTATTGTAATATCCCTTCCTGTGGATTCTTCTGAAAGTCTCTCATCATGTCACCCTGAGGGTCAGATTTGTTCCAGAAGTGAAATGAAAAGATGCTAGTCCTAGTCAAGATGCCTGGAGCCTAGTCGAGCTTAGATAGTTATGAGAGTGATCCTTGAGCTAGTGATCAAACACTCTTTCAGAACCTCAGTGTCCTTTTTCCTCACTATCTCAGTCAGGTCTAAATAAATTAATGGATGCACAGATGCTTTGCACATTCTCAGATGCTCTTATAGAGGTAAAGTACTATTGTTCATCTTTTATTTTTTTAAAACATTCTCCTTTTATTCATTTATTTTTTCTTTTGGTAGAGCCGAGTAGCATGTGGGATCTTAGTTCTCGGACCAGGGATAGAACCCTTGACTCCTGCAGTGGAAGTGCAGAGTCTTAACCACTGGACCACCAGGGAAGTCCCTAGTTATTCTTTTAATTTGAAATCACTATTATTGTCAGTCTTTTTTTTTACATTTATTTTTAATTGGAGTATAATTGCTTTACAATGTTCTATTAGCTTCTGCTGTACAACAACGTTAATCAGCTATATGCATACATATATCCCCTCCCTCCCACTCTCCCATCCCACCCAGTCTTGAGCATCTAGCATGCATTATTTGCCCTTCAGATTAGTGTCAACATCAGTTCCACTGTCTTCATGCATAGAACAAGTATCAGACATTTTCTGAGTATTAAGCCAGCTCTTACTGGAGATAAGCAAAGCTATCTTTGGCACTTTCACATTTTGGATAAGTTTTTCCATCTTGTTCTATCCCGCGTTTAGTCATTCTTTGCAACTCTTTGCAACCGCATTGGACTATAGCCCACCAGGCTCCTCTGTCTATGGGATGTTTCAGGCAGGAATACTGGAGTGGGTTGTCATTTCCTTCTCTGGGGGATCTTCCTAAAACAGGGATCAAACCCATGGCTCCTGTGTCTCCTGCATTGCAGGCAAACTCTTTACCAGCTGAGCCATGGGGGACACCCCTTCCACTCATGTCTTTGTCCTTAAAGTCCTCTCCATCCAGCAGGAGAATGGGTAGTGAAAGACAGAGGATTGTGCTCGGGAGGTTTTAATGGACCCAGGCATTGTTCCTACCACGCCTGCTCACATTCCATTGATCAGAACACAGTCACATCTAGGTGTAGTGCAAGTTGGAAAATGTATTCTAGCTATGCAGTCAGGAGAAAAAGAACACAATTATGGGTGAACACCAAGTCTCTGCCACACATCAGCAATTATGTGACACCAACACATCAGTGGACCTGCTGTCTTAAATCCCTCTATGCCCACACCTACCATGGGGCCCAACCCTGTCCACCAGATGGTCCAGAACTCTGCCCTATACACCAGTGCTCCAGCACTAGCTCCACGACCCCCAAGATCCTACAGTCAGAGACCTTGTGACCTGGCTCCACCTACCAGTCAGCCAGCACCAGGAACAGCCTAACCTATAGCCAATGAACACCAGCATTGGGACACTTTAGATGGTGCAGCCAGGCATGCTGTGACCTGGCCCTGCCCACCAGCATGCCAATACCTGCTCTGGGACCCCAGGGTCCTGAAGCAAAAGACCCAAGAGGTCTAGCCCCAGTCACTAGCAGGCCAGTACCAGCTTTACAACACCCAGGAAAGGAGCACATCAAAGGGACAAACTGAAAGAACTCCAGACAGGCAAAACTGGGACAATGTTAGCAGCGTAATAACATAGTGTTGGATTATATAACTCAGAGTAAAGTTTAGTATATATGAGTCCACACAGATACAAATGAATTAATGAATAAGTAAATGAATGAAGAAGAAACAAATCTTCCTGACAGAATTCCATTTAATATATATATAGATTGGCTCTCTTCCAGATGAGTCTAATCTCTACTCCTCCCCCATCCTGTTCCTCCTCTACCTTCTTCTGAGTAGTCTAGATTTATTGGCTTGCTTCAAAAAAAAAAAATAGATAAGAGAAAAAAAGTAATATTATAGTCGAGGAATCTGGCAAATTTTGCCTCAACCTAGTGATAAAGGTTAATTTCTCTAGTGATGTTACCTAAGGTCATCTACCCTTGATATAAGAAAGGCACTTCATCTCTAAAGTGTTCAGTTTCAAAAACCCATAACTCCAATCTATTTACGATAGAAAAAAAAAAAACAAACAAACGCCAGAACAGAGAAATCCTAACCTGAGGGACACTCTACAAAGTATTTGACCAGTACTCCTCAAAACTATCAAGGTCATCAAAATAGAGGGAACATCTGAGAAACTTTCATAGCCCAGAGGAGCCTAAAGATTCATGATATTCAAATGTTGTGTGGTACCCTGGATGAAATCTGGACTAGATAAAAGACATTAAGGGAAAACGAGTGAAATCTACAAAGTGTGGGGCTTACTTAATATCTGTGGACCAGTGTTGGTTCCTTAGCTGTGACAAGAGTCCTATAGTAACATAAAATGTTAAAGACAGGAGAAACTGAATGAGTGGTCTATGGTAACTGTATTATTGATGCGACTTTTCTGTTAAGTCTGAAGTTATTTCCAAATTAAAGCTTTTATTTAAAAAATTCTTACTAGGAAAAGTTATTTTTTGGAGAGAGCCTCAGGTTGTAAAATATGGTTTTATATAAATTATTCCCTCTTGAAAGTGGTCCTACCAAGCAAGAAATAGTGGCTATGAAGGTGAAGATTAGGCACCCTTGGAAAAGATCCTTTAATTTTATAAACTGTGCTTTAGGTCAGAGCATATTAGCATTTGGTCTAAGAACTCCAGGCTAAGCACTTATGAGGAAAGTTCACAGAAGCAACATAAGGGCCTGCCTGTCCTTGCCTGAGGCCTTATTCATCTGTCCTTGTTCTCTGGTAGAAAGTATGGATTTGACATCTAAAGGAACATTTTCCCACTGATTTCTCATGCTAGCCTGGGGCCTCTGAGAACTAGGGGGTGAGCCGTCATGTGGAGCTCTGAATCTGGGGAGGGCCAGTAGGGGGGTGATTATGCAGACTGAGCTTTCTGAATTTTCTCTTTCTCCGCTTGGCAGCACAAGTACAAAGTTCTGAAGATAAAAGGCTTCCATTAACACCAAACCAATGGAAGTCAAAGAGATTTCTTGACTACAGTTAGGTCATATGTATAATTTCTCTTTTTCTTTCTTTCTCCATCCCCCCTCACCTCACCCTTTTTAAACATGTGTATGAATCAAAGTCAGGATTTTGACTCTGTTGGGCTGTTTTCCAGCTTCTACATTTTAGGAGTGCTGCAAAGATTCAGATGAAGCTTTAATAGTGAGTAGAAGCAAATGCCTTAATCCCTGGCAGCTCCTTTCCAGCTTCCAAGGAAGGGAGATAAATGGGGAAACAATAAAAACTGTCTTCTTCTATGCAACACCATTGTTCCTTACTTCATAGACATCTGCTCTCTTCACTCATTCAAAGAGCACTTGAAGAGCCTCCCCTGCACTTCAGGGACTCACACCCACTTTTATACCCGGACCTTATCAACAGGACTGCTCTATTTCCTTCACTAATGTGCTCTCTGGCCACAGTCTCCTTCCTTGTTCATTTATTTATTAAAAAACTATTTATTGAGCACATCCTCTTATACTGAATTAAGTGCAAGATATACAGTGATGGACAAGATGAAACAGATCCTGCTCTTGGGGAATTTACAGTGTACCAAAGGACATAAGGATAGACAAGTAACATCGATAAAGAACTGGGGTTCTGAAAAGTTTGGGATAGAGGGATGAGACTAATGTAAGAAACGTGGTTGGAGAAGGCTCTTTGAAAAGGTAATGCATGTACTGCAATCTGAATGAAGAATCAGCCTGGTGAGTTGTAGAAAGAATTTTTCAGACTGAGGGAACCAGAAATCCTAGGACCTTGAGGCAGGAATGAGTTTAAAGTACTCAGGGAGCTATGTGGCTGGAAGGCTGTGTTAAAAGAACAGAAGGAGATAAGGCCTGGAAGGTAAGCAGGTTCCATTTCTCAGGGACTTTGTATGTCCTAATGAGTCTTCATTTTCACGTCTTGGGAAGCCATCAGAGAGTTACTACCAGGGGACCAACATGATCAGTTTTTTTTGGAGGATATATATCCTTTTCCATATGAGTGAGTGAGTGAGTGAAAGTCACTCAGTCGTGTCCAACTCTTCACGACCCCAAGGACTATGCAATCCATGGAATTCTCCAGGCCAGAATACCGGAGTGGGTTCCCTTTCCCTTCAATAGAGGATCTTTCCAACCCAGGAATCAAACCCAGGTCTCCTGCACTGCAGGCGGATTCTTTACCAGCTGAGCCACAAGGGAAGCCCAAGAATACTGCAGTGGGTACCCTATCTCTTCTCCAGCAGATTGTCCCGACCCAGGAATTGAACCTGGATCTCCTGCATTGCAGGCAGATTCTTTACAACTAAGCTATCAGGGAAGCCCCCTTTTCCATATACCTTTACTCAAATTCACCAACTGTTTTTTTTTTTTTAAATATTTATACATTTAGAAGTCCCTAACCAATTGTTTATATTTTATCCTTATTTGTTTTTCTCGCATCTTATAAAACCTCTCCCATCTTGTAAACAAATATACCAACAGCAAAAACCTGTCCCTGGGATTTCTTTAGTGGTCCAATGGCTAAGACTGTGTGTTCCCAATGCAGGGGTCCTGGGTTCAATCCCTGGTCAGGGAACTAGATCCCACATGTTGAAACTAAAGATCCCCCCCAAAAAACAAACAAACAAAAAAAACAAACAAAAAAGAAACTAAAGGTCCCAAATGCCAAAACGAAGACTGAAGATCTATCTGTGTGTTGCAACTAAACCCAGCACAGTCAAATAAGAAAAACAACGACCTCTCCCTGGATCTCACTTTCCCTTCCAACTGCTGACCTTATTCTCCTCCTTCTCTGGCAGCTTTTCCACATCCTTGCCATTAGGCTTTCCTCTACCTAGATTGCTTACCTTTTATTACTTCCTCTTTCATGGGGCCAATAATTATTTCTTCAGGGTTGAACTTAAAAGTTACTTCCTCAAGGAGACTTTCCCTGACCTCCTGTGTTTTCCTGGAGTCCTGTACTTTCCCATCACAGCATTCCTCTACCGTGTGATTTACCCCCTTGCATGCATGCTCAGTTAGTTCCAAGTCTTTGCGACCCCATGGACTATAGCCCGCCAGGCTGTTCTGTCCATGGGATTCTTCAGGCAAGAATACTGGAGTGGGTTGCCATTTCCCTTTCCAGGGGGTCTTCCCAACCCAGGGATCAAACCTGTGTCTACTGCATTTGTAGGCGGACTCTTTACCACTGAGCCACCTGGGAAACTCTCTTTTGCTCCGTGAAAATAGAGATTTTAGTTTTCTTGTTCACTGTGTACCCAGCATCTGACACAAGGCCTAAAACACAGTGCTCGATACATAGCTGCTGAATGAGTACGTAACTGACCTTCAGGCACTTGGTGGCTTGCAAGGGCAATGAATGATTGAAGTGAGTGCTGTATGTGATGACAGTACTTTTGTTTTTAATGTTTATTTTTATTTATTTGGCTGCATAGAGTCTTAGTTGTGGCACATGGGATCTAGTTCCCTGACTAGGGAACGAACCCAGCTCCCCTGTATTGGGGGTGCAGAGTCTTAGCCACTGCACCACCAGGGAACTCCCGACAGTATTTTTGTAATCCTAAAGGTTTCCGTTAACTCTGCATATGGATTGTTAAATTAGGAGATGAGCATCAGTTGATGAACTTGCAGAGTGGTGGACATAGGAGACTGGATATCTGGCAGATTTCTGGCCTTAATGTCCAGGGCAGCTAACTCCACACTAGGAGTCTCTTCAAAAGCTCAGACTGGCTCATTCTGTTGTGAAGTGAAAGTCACTTGGTCGTGTCTGACTCTGCAACCCATGGACTATAGCCTGCCAGGCTCCTTCTCTCCCTGGAATTCTACCAGAATACTGGAGGGGGTAGCCATTCCCTTTTCCAGGGGATCTTCCCAAGCCAGGATCGAACCGCAGTCGCCTGCATTGCAGGTGGATTCTTTCCCATATGAGTCACTAGGGAATGTCTCGAAAAAAGCTTTGCATCAGTCTTTATTGGTTTCCCTGACAAAGACAACTTTCAGATGTACAGCAAAATATTACCTGGCAGAGACACTGCCCAATCTATGCCTGGTTTTTAGTTATGCAAATGAAAAGACTCTCTTTGAAACAAACATGTTTCTATTTGCTTAAGAATCAGATATCGGTTTTAAAAGAATGGGTCAGAGTGTGAGTATTCTGACACTGGGAAGAAAAGAGCGAACAAGGAAAGCTGGTGAGCCATGAATTGATGCTGAGGTAGACACAGGGTAAGTTATGCCTTCCTAGGTTTTGAAATGGGCAGTGAGTGTGAGTAAAGCAGGTTTAGAGAAGATGAAGAACATTTTTTGGCACATGGTGAATTTGAATTGCCTTTGAGACATCTAAGTAGCAATGATGAGTATATAAAATTTATACATATGTATGTTCATAGAAAATATTCTGGAAAGCTATACTCCTAAATTTTAAGTTATTATGCCTGAGTGGCAGGATTATGGGTGATTTTAATTCTTTTTATTGTATATGTGCTGTGATGAACATGTATTATCTGTGTATCAAGGAGGCACAGGAGAGGATCTTGAGGCATCCCTGTGCTGCTCAGGGCACGCATCCTAAATTCCTTGCTCTTAATCTACTTTCCACTTTGTTTCTTGTCCATTCAAGATTTTTTAGATTCTGATGGAAAATAACTTCAAAAATAATATATGTGTCTATGTATAACTGAATCACACACACAAAAAGGAATTCTACTTTTTGAAAGTTAGTAATGTTTATCTTTTTGCCAGTTTTTCTAAATGTTCTATGGACATCTAATAACAAAGTATGAGATACAAAATTTTAAATATATTTGTGTAGGATATGATTAATATGGATATAAATCTATTATATTTAAATTATTAATGACATCATGGAGTTCAGTTCAGTCGCTCAGTCATGTCCAACTTTCTGCGACTTCATGGACTGCAGCACATCAGGCCTCCCTGTCCATCACCCTCTCTTGTCCATTGAGTCGGTGATGCCATCCAACCATCTCATTCTCTCTTGTCCCCTTCTCCTCCTGCCTTCAATCTTTCCCAGCATCAGGGTGTTTTCAAATGAGTCAGTTCTTCGCATCAGGTGGCCAAAACATTGGAGTTTCAGCTTCAGCATCAGTCCTTCCAATGAATATTCAGGACTGATTTCCTTTAGGATGGGCTGGTTGGATCTCCTTGCAGTCCTGGGAACTCTCGAGAGTCTTCTCTAACAGCACAGTTCAAAAGCATCAATTCTTCAGTGCTCAGCTTTCTTTATAGTCTAACTCTCACATCCATACATGACCACTGGAAAAACCATAGCCTTGACTTTGCACCTTTG
>NW_011495032.1:25016724-25017208 GCF_000754665.1 Bison bison bison | reverse complement strand
TGTCTAGGTTGGTCATAGCTTTCCTTCCAAGGAGTAAGCGTCTTTTAATTTCATGGCTGCAGTCACCATCTGCAGTGATTGTGGAGCCCCCCAAAATAAAGTCTGACACTGTTTCCATCGTTTCCACTTCTATTTGTCATGAAGTGATGGGACCAGATGCCATGATCTTAGTTTTCTGAATGTTGAGCTTTAAGCCAACTTTTTCACTCTCCTCTTTCACTTTCATCAAGAGGCTTTTTAGTTCTTCTTCTTCACTTTCTGCCATAAGGGTGGTGTCATCTGCATATCTGAGGTTATTGATATTTCTCCTGGCAATCTTGATCCCAGCTTGTGCTTCTTCCAGCCCAGTGTTTCTCATGATGTACACTGCATATAAGTTAAATAAGCAGGGTGACAATATACAGCCTTGACGTACTCCTTTTCCTATTTGGAACCAGTCTGTTGTTCCATGTCCAGTTCTAGCTGTTGCTTCCTGACCTGCATA
>NW_011495032.1:25016026-25016424 GCF_000754665.1 Bison bison bison | reverse complement strand
CAGGTGGTCTGGTATTCCCATCTCTTGAAGAATTTTCTACAGTTTATTGTGATCCACACAGTCAAAGGCTTTGGCATAGTCAATAAAGCAGAAATAGATGTTTTTCTGGAACTCTCTTGCTTTTTTGATGATCCAGTGGATGTTGGAAATTTGATCTCTGGTTCCTCTGCCTTTTCTAAAACCAGCTTGAACATCTGGAAGGTCTGTACCATTTCTGTCCTTTATTGTGCCTATCTTTGCATTAAATGTTCCCTTGGTATCTCTAATTTTCTTGAAGACATCACTCAAGATGTTCATATTCTTATTTTTTTCTGCATTTTATAAAATATTCTCAGACGAATGTTAATACGTCTCACTATGACTATATATTTTTTCTTTCCCTTGTATGTCTTCTGAAT
>NW_011495032.1:24959793-25015926 GCF_000754665.1 Bison bison bison | reverse complement strand
ATCTTTGTCCTCTTGTTAGGTGTCTAATGGCATATGATGTCTATCTTCCTTGTGAATTATACTTTTTATCATTAAAAATATTCATCTTTGTTTTATTTAAAAATAAATAATTTTTTTTTTAAAGAAAAGACTTTTAGATTATGACATCAGGAGCTCTTTTTCCCTCCATGCAGGGGCTCAGACCAAACTCCAAGCACAGTCTCTTTGGCCTTGCCACTCGGTTCTTCCTTCTGGCACAGTTTGGACTCTCCCATAGGCCATGGTGCTGCTGAGCACCCTGAATGATAGAGAAAAGAGGCTGGGGTACACACAGCAAGGTGCTTTTCCCTGTGAAGTATTATTTCATTTTTTAGAATTCTATAGGACTTTGAGAACTTGGACAAAAAGATCACAAATGCAAAATAAAGGGTTGGCAAAATAAGACAGACTTATGGAGTAGATGAAAAGACAAGGCTTATTTAAGACTGAATGGTAGATTATTTCTTGAGAGGTTCTTAAAATGAGTTAGATAACAAACTATTCTTTGTCTCCACTGAAGGAAGAGAAGAAGAAAATGGGCTTAAGTTGAAAAGGGGAGATCCTGGTTAGATCAGTGACTTTTAAACTCTTGGCAATAGAACACTTTCTTAAAAAAAAACAAAACAAAACTGGAGCCTATTATACAGAGTGAAGTAAGCCAGAAAGAAAAACACCAATACAGTATACTAATGCATGTATATGGAATTTAGAAAGAGGTAATGATAACCCTGTATGTGAGACAGCAAAGAGACACAGATGTATAGAACAGTCTTTTGGACTCTGTGGGAGAGGGCGAGGGTGGGATGATTTGGGAGAATGGCATTGAAACATGTATAATATCATATGTGAAACGAATCGCCAGTCCAGGTTCAACGCATGATACAGGATGCTCGGGGCTGGTGCACTGGGATGACCCAGAGGGATGGTACGGGGAGGGATGTGGGAGGGGGGTTCAGGATGGGGAACATGTGTATACCCATGGCGGATTCATGTTGATGTGTAGCAAAACCAATACAATATTGTAAAGTAATTAGCCTCCAATTAAAATAAATAAATTTATATTAAAAAAATAAATTAAAAAAACAAAACAAAACCTAAGAATCCAACACATAAAACAGAGAAAAGGAGAATGACTAATGGAAGCATAAGTGGGGACAGCCTAGCACACCAGCTCTTTCACCCCTCAGAGGACTTGCCAAAGCAACTTGAAAACTAGTGGCTTAAATCAGGGGTCAATAAACCTTACCTGGCTGCCTATTTTTGTTTCTGGCTGCCTATTTTTGTATAGACTATGAGTTAAGAATGATTTTTCCAGTTTACCACAAGTTAAGAATGGTTTTTCCAGTTTTAAATGGCTGGAGGAAAAGGATTCTTTTACATGCCATGTAAAAATTAGAAAAAATTCAAATTTCATTGTCTATAAAGTTTTATTGGAGTATAGCCAATCTCTTTTGTTTAGATATTGTCCATGGCTATTTTTGCTCTACAGGGGTAGAGTTAAATGGTTGCAATAGAGAGCATATGGTCTGTGAAGTCCAAAATATTTACTGATCCTTTGCAGAAAGTTTGCCAAACTCTGATTTAGATGAAAGAAAGGTTTTATGATATTGTTTTTCAACACTGGAATATGTGATCAACAGAATTTATATGACTTTTCTTTTTGGAAAGCACTAGGGTTAGGCCAGGCTGTGGTTTAAAGAGGTCCTGTCTGTAAGAAGGGAAGTGACTGGTCTCAACCTCCCAGGATTCCTGAAAGTCAGTCCCTTCCAGCCCTGCTAGGCTGTGGTTTTATCCTTGGGCTCCAGCCAGTCTCCTTCAGATGGCTGAAGGGAAAAGAAGGCAGTTACCTGGCGGTATGCCAAAAATTCCCCCTCCCATCCTCCTTCCACCTCCCAGTTTGGAGCCTGAAATTCCTGGCAGTTAAAAAAAGGATTTCCTTCAGAAGAACACAATTGTGGTAATGCTCTGGCCAGCCAGTCACTACATTTCACAGGGTGGGAAAACATCTGTGATTTGGGAAGAGGAAAGAAAATCCAACGCTAAGAACTGATGAGAGAGATGGGGGAAAGCACTAAGTAAGAGCATGAGAGAGAAAAGCACAAGAACAAGAAGAGGCTGGATAACAAAAGCTTTCTTCCCAATTACGACAGATCATTTAAGATCAAATCAGATTATCTGCCTTAATTTACTACAACCCTTTGGTTCAGAGACTAGCATTTCATATAGATTAGTTTTTCTCCATTATATTGAACAGGTGACCCTTCTGTGATTCTAGTTCTGCTATAAAATGGGGTGAGACCCTAATATCTTCAAAATCATAGGGTGATTTCTCAGTATAAAGTGTGAAGACTAGTAATTGGGGGCTTAGGGAGAACACGTACAGGCAACTGATATATTTCAAATAATTTGTTCATTCATACTTTATGCTCCCCACTCTGTTCTTTATTTGAAAAGGTTTGGTGATTACACTGGTGAAACCACAAAGCTAACAAAAATATATATAGCTCTCCGGCTCTCTGCAGGGAAAAAACTAAATCAACAAACAACAAAATAAATAGCCAGAATCATGGCTTTAGATACAACATATATGGTGGTAGCTTTGGACTATGCCTTCATTTATTTTATATTAAAAAATATATAAATAATACATGTGAAAAACAACACAAGGGTATGATTTTTATAAAATGAAGCCATACAGGAAGGAATGGAAAGCAAAAATCTTTCTCCCTATCCTCTGATCCTCAAATTTCCAATCACTCTCTCAAAAGGTGTCAACTGTTAATAATTGTTTCTTATATATGGGTCCAGTGGGGGGGAAAAATTACATACATATCCTTTCAAAAACTTTACACAAATGGTGTAAATAGTTAACTATTATTTCCATTTTATAGATGCAGAAATTGAGGCTCCAAGAGGGCATAGGTCGACTTGTCCAAGGAAATGAACTAGTGGTGGACACGGAAGCCTGTTGTAAGCAGTCCATGGGGTTGCAAAGAGTCAGACACGACTGAGCAACTGAACAGCTCATACTAAAAGGAAGGATATTTATACAGTATTTTTTGGCGTAAGCAGCACTTTCACGTGAATTACTTTCTCTGACCACTAGGATCTTCCATTTCTGACAGCCGGCTTGCAGCCTCTCTGTCATGCCCAGCTGGTTATTAGCATGTTGCTGGCCTAGCAGATTATAGGATATAAATAGATGTATTTGTTGTCTGACCAATTTTTTTTCCTGAAGTCAGGTACATTTAATGTTTACCATAGACAGAGGAGCCTGGCTGACTGCAGTCCATGGGGTTACAAAGAGTTGGACACAACTGAACAAGTGAGCACATACACACACACGCACACTTGCTTCTTGGTTCAGGTTAAGAAGGCAGGAGTTCTGAGGTCCCAAGAACTCACAGGATGGCTTCCCCACAGTTCTGTGTCATAGCACGGCTCCAAGTGAGTACCAAATCGCCAAGGCTCAAAGGCTGTTGAAGAGCAGTTGCGGGGTAAGGATGCAGCTGTACCAACAACTCTGTGTTGCGCTGTGCTTAGTCACTCAGTTGTGTCCGACTCTTTGTGACCCCATGCACTGTAGCCCACCAGGCTCCTCTGCCCATGGGGATTCTCCAGGCAAGAATATTGGAGTAGGTTGCCATGCCCTCCTTCAGGGGATCTTACCAACTGAAGGATCGAACCCAGGTCTCCTGCATTGTAGCCAGATTCTTTACCATCTGAGCCACCAGGGAGATTCTGAGCCACCAGGGAAACCCACTAAAAACTCTATTACCTGCCAAAGGGTAGGTCTCTGCTGCTGTTATTTCTGCTGTGCTTTACTTTCTTCAGAATTTCCATAAAGGCAAGTTCTACTTTCCAGCTTCTATCTTCATAATTTCCATATTTCTCCTCTTCTACTGAGATTTCTGCTTGTTGTTTCCCTGAATTTCCCCTTCCTTAGAACAAAAAAGACTTAAAAAGAGAACATGACCTTCATCCGAAGAGGTGTGAGGCTTGAAGCTCACTTTATAAACTCCTTGAGGGCAGCCACTGCTGAATCTGTTTCCTTGATTCTGGCCATCTAACAAGTGCCTGGACTGTAGTGGGTTTCCCCAATTGCTTGTTGACCATCAATGCTGTAGCAATCTTAAAAGTTTTCAGTAAAAAGAACACAGAATTAAAGCCAAAAAATAAAAAATAGCATGCTATTGCTTTAAAAATATTAAAACTTTTAATTACAATTATTTTCAAGCATACAGGGGAAAAAAATAATATCCATATACTCACCAGCACATATTTCAACAGGATTCCAATTATCCCGAGGCTACTAAGAAAATGTTTCAGCATGCACTTTTCAGAATCATAGGGCAGTAGCATTAGAGTGAGAAATGGAACATGTCCTGCTCTATCAGTAAACAAGGATGTCACAGTCATCAGAGTCAACAATTATAGCCTTCCAACCTGAGCTGGTGAGTCCTGAGGAAGCTCAGGAAAGAAAACACCTGCTATCAAGCAGGCATCAGACTGCAGCCATTCCTTATGGTGAGCCCTGAGAAAACTCGGGATGTGAAAACACAGGATACTGGCCCCAGATAGCTGAGGAGCATATCAAGGGAATAACTGCAGTGAGCCCAGACTCTTGCATATTTCCATACATAGTAAAGTGCTAAATTTCTATCTAGTTTTAATTAACAACCTTTTGATGTTCCTGCCATTTGTTGCAAAACCCCTATAAACCCTAGCCCCACACTCAGAGCAATTTCTCCAAGCTATCTGAAACCTGTCTCTCAGGCTGCAGTCCTCATATTGCTCAAAATAAAACTTAACTAGAAACTTTCACATTGTTCATTTTTTTCTTCAACAAGAAGCATTCATAACGATTGCAATGGTATTGACGAAGTTCCTAAACCTCTCTGTGCACTCACATGTAAAGGGGGCATAAGAGTATTTGTTAGAAATTGTTGTTTGACTAAAATTTAACAGCACATGACACATTATAAGTGCTCAATAAATGACAATTATCATTTTAGGCTTCAGGTCAGTTCAGTCGCTCAGTCGTGTCCAACTCTTTGCAACCCCATAAACCACAGCACACCAGGCCTCCCTGTCCATATTTTCCAATAAATGATAGCAGACTATAAAGAACCAGAGATGCAGGGCTGTGCTTACAACTGTGCAAGTTGTTCTCTGCACAAACCTGGGGTGGGAGTCATTAATTTGTATTTTCTGGCACCTAGTGGTATAGTTGTTGAAGAAAATTTACCTTTTTCTACTCAAATTCTCCCTTTGGAGGGTTGGATGTGAGTGTATAATATGATTCAGTTCTATTCTGATAAACTGGAATCCTCTGCTGTATTTAGACTACTGAATTTCAAAAGGTAGAAAGGGAAAATTATCTAATTTAAAGCCACTTAATTTAAATTAGTATTTTAAAAAACCATATGCAAAATTGTGTTAGCAAGAAAGAGACTGGGATAACAAAAAGACAATTACGAGACTGTTTCTAAAACAGGAGCCTTCTCTTAACACTACAACCATCTACAATATTTTGGAAGCAAACTGGCACTATTTTACACTTAATCCCTTTGATACAGTAATTTTACACCTAGAAATTTATCCTACAGAAACATAAGTACATGAAGATAAACGTGCAGAAAACATTCGCTGCAGCTTTGTAATAAAACAGCAAAAAACCCAGCAAGAACAGAAACTCTACGTATGCCAAAGAAAAATACTGAATAACAATAGACAAAAATGGTGATGCTGGTATGAGCACTGGTTTAGTATGTTGATAGTCAAAGGAAGACTGAGAAATATGCAGCCATTTGCATGTCTGGGACTAGTTCATAAATTTATCTCATTGATGTTTCTTTCAAAAGATGCTTTTCTATGCGTTTTGCAATATGTTGTGTGCTGCTTCATATCTGGTGTTTTCGTCTCACAAACTTAAAACAGCAAAGATTTTTTTCATTTTTTTATACACCAACTAGGCACAGAACACTTGCAGAATCAGAAACTAAATTCATTCCTTCGAACGCAAATTCTTCTGGACAGGGAACAATTGTGATAATTGTATTTCTTGTACCTATTCAAACCTTGCCTTATTTGTGTGGGAAGAGCAATGATCTGATTAAATGCCCAGCCCCAGGGCCTCCTCTACTTACACTGAAACAATATAGCCACTGTCTGATGCTGGTATCCTGGTGGTCTTCATTTTTAGAAATTTTTATTTTTTGGTGATACTACACAGGATGTAGGATCCTAGTTCCCCAACCAGGGATTGAACCAGCGCTCTCTCCAGAAGTGGGGTCTTAACCATTGGACTGCTAGCAAAGTCCCTGGTCCTTAACAAAGTACACAGGTCTGACTTCCTGGCTATCAATTTAGGTTCTAGTTGGAGTACCACAGGGACAGCAAAATACCAGAAGGCAGTCCACCCTGAAGTCAAGTTGTACCCATCACCAGTTGCAAACTTGTGAAAATGCATTATTCTTGGGCACTACATCCTAGATCTACCCAAGTAATTTACCTTTTAGTGTTCTCCAGGTGATTATAAAGTGTTAGTTGCTCAGTCGTGTTTGACCTTTTGTGACCTCACAGTCACCTGCCAGGCTCCTCTGTCCACGGAATTCTCCAGGCAAGAGTATTGGAGTGGGTTACCATTTCCTTCTCCAGGGGATCTTCCCAATCCAGGGATGGAAGCCAGGCCTCCTGCATTGCAGGCAGATTCTTTACTGTCAGAGCCATCAGGGAAGCCCCAGGTGATTATAATTCCCACAAATTAGTAATAATATTCACTGTTCTAATTAGTTGATCCTTGATGAACAGCAAGGGTTAGGAGCACTGACCCCCATAGTTGAAAACCTGCATGTAACTTTACAGTTGGCCCGCCATACCTGCATTTCCACATCTGCATACTGTAGTATTTACTACTGAAAAAAGTTCTTATATAATTGGAGCTGTGCACTTCAAACCCATGCTGTTCAAGGGACAACTGTACTTCTAGTTTCTCCTTGAAACCAAACTCAGTATAAAATGCTCCAGAAGAATTACTATTTGACACTTTCTGCCAAATACATTTTTTAACAAAAAGCTATTGAGAATAATCTATAAAGTTGTATTTGACTTTTGGTAACAGAGCTTACAGAGAATGGCCACACGACAAAAGAGATACAAAACTGTGTTGTGTTCCAAAACCTGGATCTATCACTTAAAACATTAATAAAAAATCAGAAGTAGCATTAATTTTACTTTCATCTGAATAACACTCAAGCCTAGTTAATTCCTCCACAAGCCATTCATTCATCACTAAACAAATACTTAGTCCATATTACTACTGGCATTAGTGATAGAACACACAGGTCTTCAACTGGAAAGGGGAATGTTCAAGCAATGTAGAAGGAAATTAATGGCTTTCAAAAACCCCTTTACATTCTCTAATTCTCAGAGAAATCCAGTTTCAGGTAGGTATACAGGCTCTGAATACTTTACTACCCTAAATGTTACCTCCACACATCATCCGAGAGCTTGCTGGAGGTCTGGACCTCATCCCAGACCTACTTACTCAGATCTGCAATTTACCAAGAGCCTCAGGTGATTCCTAAGCACGTTAAAACTTGAGATATTTGGCCCTGATGCATAGCTTCCCAGCAGTAGAGCTGGCAGAGGGGATGAGCCAGAGCCACATTCTAAAAGATGACCTTAAAAAGCCAACAGATGGATTGAACAGAATTCAAGAACACAGAGTGTTGAGGTTGGAGCCCTGGAGAGGGCAGAACTCAGCCAAGGTTTTGTTAAGTAAGCATACTGAGGACTCAGCAGGCACTGGAGACAACAGTCCTTTAAACCAGAAAATAGAAATTTGCATTTCTGAATGGAAATGGGTGGAGTACAATGGAGAATCAAAAGTTTTAAAGCATGGAATATTTTACGTGCTCTGATCAAAGTTCTTTAGATTTGCTAATCAAACTTCAGTTCAGTTCAGTATCTCAGTCGTGTCCGACTCTTTGCGACCCCATGAATTGCAGCACGCCAGGCCTCCCTGTCCATCACCAACTCCTGGAGTTCACTCAGACTCACGTCCATAGAGTCAGTGATCCCATCCAGTCATCTCATTCTCTGTTGTCCCCTTTTCCTCCTGCCCCCAATCCCTCCCAGCAATCAAATTTAGGTACATACAATTCATCTGAGCTTTTGATTTCAGCCTAAGTATCCAAGATTTTTCTTCTTTTTGGTCATAGTGAGTGGCTTGTAGAATCTGTTAACTGATCAAAGATTGAACCTGAGCCCTAACCACTGCACTGCCAGGAAATTCACTTGGTTAGTATATTAAACAGTTAGGACATAGCTGTGATTCATCTAGGTTTTCCCTAGGCCTGTTGGGAGACCACTCAAAACGACCAGAAGGTTATTAACTAGTATTCTTAAGGTCTGTCGTTTCAGACATAGCCTTTCTGGACTTACAATGTAACTCTTGTTGATTGACAAACCCTTCACCAAAATTCATTAAAAACACGTCTGTTATGTATGTGTCTGGAGTACTGTGGTGTGACATAAAATGGCAATATTCTCCACAAGGCAAAATTTTCTAGAAATGGCTACATGTACTTCATGTAGCATTTATTTCAATTAAAATATCTATATGAGAAACTCATTTTCATCTCTGAAAATTTATATAATTTCATTTCCTACAAACCACTGTTAGGAGTAACGTTGACCATTACCTCTGATTTGCAAATGAGGAACTAAAGAGCTACTGACTTGCTCAATGTTTTGATTTCCACTTGAAATCAAAAGCTTACCATCAATATAGCTTCTTCAATGTTGAACCCTTTTATAAAACTGGGCTACTTATTAGCACCGTGCTTCTGACATACACAAAGATGCAAAACAAAAGCCCATGAAACTTGTAGCTGTCATGACTATAAGGCTGACACTCACTTATTAAATATTGTCTTGTGAAACAAAGATTTCTCTTTTTTGGTTGTGCTGGGTCTTTGATGCTGTGTGTGGGCTTCTTCCAGTTGCAGTACACTGTCTTCTCAGTGCAGTCGCTTCTCTCGTGGCGCACGGGCTCTAGGCGCAAGGTCTTCAGTGGTTGCAGCACGTGGGCTCAGTAGTAGCAGCATCTTTGGTGTTCTATGTCCTGGTTTATACTTCACTCCTACTGACATTTTATTTTTTCTCCTCTTGTTTTTCCTTTATACACCCTCGTTCTTCACTATAAAATCATTTTGTATTGTCTTTTTAAAACATCACTTTAGATTACTTTAAAAACAAATCAGGGTCTAGATTAATAATGATTTTCTTCCACATTCTAGAAATGCAAACTAAGTTAGGGACAGTTTTTTTCTTCCTAAAGAGACAGAAGGAAAGTTTGTTCACCTAATTTTAAAGCTTTGAACACAAAAGATAGCTTTACTTATATGACAAAAACAGAAAGGTAGGAGAAAAATAGAAGAGGGTCCAAAAAGGCAAGAGAAACACATTAAGTGGGATTCTTAAACTGGTCCATCTAATTATCGCCTTCCGAAAGGCTAAATTTCAGATTAATGGTTCACAACTCTCACTTTTCAGGTATAATTATCAAAATACTAATTATCAAATGCTACATAACATAAAGAGCCCCAAATTCTCGACCTAAAGTAGAGAAATCACAGAACTGTCAAAATACAAAGAAAATATTTTTATTTGTATAACAAATATCCTAAGAAATGATGACATAATAAAATTAACATAGTTGAAGTATGTCAAGACACAAATAGGTATGAAATGCTATTAATGATTAATCTTTCTTTCTCATCCAACCTCCCATCAATTATTTTACAGAGTATCTTGGGTATATTTCTGACTGAATCATAAGCATGATGTATCCAGGTGATTCAATTATGAACTCTTTGAAAGAATGGGTCTTTCCATTAGTCCTCATTGACTTTCTTTTTTTTCTTTTTCTTCTTTTTCTCTGGACTCTGAAAATAATAAACAAGAAGGCTTTTGAAAGAGCTGGAAATGTACAAGTGACTAAAAATAACTTTTCTTTATAAAAAGCAGTCTATTTTATTTCCCTTGAAAACAAGCCTGGAAGAAAGACTAAAATCCAAAAATCACCTCCGTGATTTGTAGCAAATGATATTCTCTTCCATTTCAGACCAAACCCATTTTGTAACAAGATTCTAGGTTTGGGAAGCGGCTTTTTATAACATGGGGGTTCCAAACACAATAGTGAGTTTTTTAATTGTTTCTCTTTAATGAAACCACTTTTAAAAACAGTTTTTAAAAAACTACCTGTTCATTTCTAACACACAGAGTAGAATAAAATATGGAAACTCTGCCCATGTCAATAAAATACTAATAATTAAAAACAAACATACAGCAACTGCTGTGCTGGTGCATGGCTCTTCTTCAGAAAGTGGTTCTTCCTTAACGTGTTTCTTCTTGTCCTTTTTCTTCTTCTTCTTCACAGATGTTTCCTGTTCTTCTACAACTTGTACTCCTTCTTCTTCTGTGTCTTCTACATCTTCTACTACTTCTTCTTCAACTGAACAAGTATAAAAATACTACAATTAACATTGTATCAGTATCAGGCTCCTCTCCCTTCAAACCCCTCTGAGAATGTTTTTTCCCAACATTGTAGTCAACTCTCCAATGTTTGTTACATATAATTTTATAGCGGTAAATGTCCTTCAAATATTTACCTAGTATAGTAGTACTAACAATAAATGATAGTAAGCAATTTAATACCTCTGTACACCCAACCTCCTCATTCTTTTTAAAATTTAGTAATGTCTATCTCCTTTGACTGTTTCTAGGGTTTGATGATTTAACACATGAAAATTTATGCAAAATGCTTAGCATAAATGCTTAGCACATTAAAATAAGGACTCATAATGGGTAGCTATCATTAGAAATTCACTGACCAAGCAGTTATTTAGTACCTACTATATGCTAGGGCTTGTTCTAGACAACTGGAGATACAGCAAGGAATAGCACAGACAAAAATTCTTGCCCTTACAAACCCTTTATTTTACTAGGAAATAGACCAAAAAAGAGAAAAAAGGTACACCATAAAATATTTTATGTAGTAAACAGTCTAACGGATAAAAGCAAACAAAGAAAGGAGCACAAATGAAGGCAATTCCTATGGACATTTTATACAGGGTAGCTAGGCAAATACCTAAAAAAGGAAGTGAATGATTCATCTATATTGAGGGAAAATATCCCACATTAAGAGAAGACCAAATACTAAGATTCTTTTAGGAGAGAAGGGAAGTTGGCAGGTTCATGGAATAGCAAGGCAGCTAGTGTGGCTGGAGCAGAGCGACCAAAGGAACAGAATTAGATGAGAAGGCAACGGGAGTGCCACTGCAGCTAAGAATGGCAGTGATGGGTATGATAAATGGTTAGGTGCTAGAAATACTTTCCAAGTAGAATTAAGAGGATGTGCTACCAGAATACACTTGGGTTATAACACAAGTCAATGTTAAAGGACAAAGCAACCAGGATTCCCATTTATAAAACAGAGAATATCATGTAGAAATGGATTGGGAGTGGCAATGATCCAGGAAGGTTAAGTTTGAAACGCTTAATGAATATTACAAGTCAAGATTCAAATCTACTAATGGGCTTACAGTTCTTTTTGTTGAGTAAGGAAAATGAAACATAGGAGTTAAATAACTTGCTTATGTTTTCTTCACTCAGTGCAGAGCAGAAGTCCACATTTGCTGATAGTGCTTTTTGACCCCTAAGCTATTTAGAAACTAAAAGTTAAATTGGTAATTGCTTTAATGCTAAGCACTCAACACAAGTGCAGCTAATAAATGGGGGAATTTACTTATCAACTTAAGTGAGCCTAGTTCACTGGGGAGCACTTATTAACTATTATTCTGATGGTAGGCTATCCAGTTATTACTCTAGTTCTTTTCATGTAACACAAATAATGAAGTACTGCTGCATCAATTCTATGCTCAACAAAAATATTTCAGCTACTAATTTAGAAACCACATACCTTGTTTTCTTCTCTGTTAAGCTCTCAAAATAGTTCACGTTAGAAATTAAAGTTTTGATACACTTAATATAATCCTATATATTCACAGAGATGCTTTTCCCATTTCTCTTATGATATATGATAAATTTAACAATATTCTAACTCCCTAGAGAAGATGGTTATTAGAATTAGCTTCCAATATGGTGGTTTCATAATCAAGTTCTATGGTATGCACTTTCCCCATTTTTCTTTATATATTTTTAATCGAAGGATAATTGCTTTACAATATTGGTTTGATTTCTGCCACACATCAACATGAACTAGCCGTAAGTGTGCATATACCCCTCCCACGTCCTGCCCCTCTAGGTTGTTACAGAGCCCAGTTTGAGTTCCCTGAGTCATACAGAATTCTGTACTTCTTATGCAACAGGAATAGAAATGACATTAACAAAATTCAAACTAACCTTTAATTTTAACCTTGGCCTTTTTGGCCTTCTTTTCAATAACTTCATCCTCTTTGTCTACTTGTTCAATCTTGCGTTTTTTAGAATAGGTTGGTAATGTGGAGTCACCAGAAGGATCGTAAGTCTTCACTTCACTGAAAGAGCCACAGAATCTTAGAAAATCTTTACAAATGCTTATAATCAAATTAATTCTAAAGAGATTTAAAGGAAACGGTCATTAGGTAATACATGAGCATACCACACTTTCATTTTAGTGACTTCAGGGAAGTTTATGTAAGTTAAGTCTCCAAAAGGTAAAGAGATGTCTACCTATTTTCTAGGGAGGTCAGTCACATTTCACGAGAAGTGAACTAAATGAATTCTGATTTAGTAATCAATGTAGTAACTATAGCACAGAAGAAATATTCAATTAAAAAAGAAAAATGTAAGAAATCTCTTTAAACCAAATGATTATACTAGAAAGTAAAAACTGAACCAAGTCAAGTTTTAGGACACTGGGCAATTCACTGAAAACAAAAAAAAAGCCCTGAATCAAGTTTAATACAGAATAACACTCCAGTCACAAGATTACAAGAGGCAGAGGAATAAGAAGGGATCCATATAGATAAAGATTCCCTAAAACCAAGATACCTGCTTTTGTTCTAACAAGGTAGAAAGAAATAATTAAGGCTCTTGACACAGTTTTCAAATTGTTACCCATGTTCTATTTGCATCACCACCACCTACTTCATCAGTATTGAACATTTTAAATAAGAACAAAAACACTTCTCCCAACAAATATCTTTTTTTATAATTTCATAGTGAGGTCTGAATACTTATGCTTCTTAGCTGCTTTTAGACTTTTGTCTTCTGACTCTTTTTAAGCAAAAATTATTCATACATGCTTCCCCCAAATGCACTCAACTTACCTTTTATGTTCATATTTTTCTGCTTTTGCTAACGCTTTTCCTGTCCCACTTATTTTCCTTATCTAAGAAAAGAAAAATTATTAATGTTTTATAAGGGATAATCTCTTTATAATATATACATTAGTATGTCAATAATTTATTTTTTTGGCTGCTCTGGGTCTTTGTTGCTACATATAGGCTACTGTCCAGCTGCAGTGTGGGCTACTCATTGCAGTGGCTTCTTTTGTTGTGGCTCTGCCATGAGATTTATCTCACGGCATGTGGATTGTCCCGGACCAGGGATCAAATCCACGTCCCCTGCACTGGCAGGTCAATCTTAATTAACCACTAGACCACAGTCACATACTAGGGAAACTCTTTTAACAGTAAGCAGAAATAGAATGTATTAATATTAGACATAATAAAATGTATCATAAAGTAAAACTGACTAGCAGGTAAAATGAAAATGTACATAAGCTACAGTTTATTAATTTTTGATAGGTAACATTTCTACAATGTGCAGAACATGATTCTTACCCCTCTATCTTCCAACGTTCTCAACCTGGCTTCTAGTTTCGCTCTGTTCTCAACTCCCATTGCAGAACTGGAATCCTCACCAAAAGCATCATACCGGATAGCCAAAACAGTCTTGGCTGCCAGCATCCGAGAAATCTAACAAAGAACTTGAAGTCAGATACATTCAAACTATACTCCAAGTTGAGATGTAAAAAAAATCACTCAGTTTATTCATGAAAACGCTACAGCTCAATCATTGACTTTACGAGTCACTCTAGGATTTTTTAAAAGTCAGGAAATTACAAATCTATTTATTGTAAACCATATTTAAGCCGTTCACCTCCTATTAGAACCTCTGCCACCATGTGATGGCTAACTGAAAAGATCTTGCCAGTAGTTCATGTCTAAAACTAGCTCAAGCCATTTTCCCATCTTTTCGTTTTTACTATGTGATATTAGACCTACATTATGAGGTCATCCACAGTTAAGTATTGCCCCCTTTTAAGCTAAATAACATTTCATTTTACTGAATTTTCATTTTATTTCTTTCATCACTCTACTCTAAATTTTATAAAATTTCTGTTAAACTAGGTATGTATAAAAGCTTGAAAGTACTTTTAAGCGTCAGATTCCTCCTCTGTAAAACAGACACTAACAACTTATAGGGCTATTAAAAGCATCCACCAAAGGCCTATCCAGTGTTTAGCACAGTGTATGTGACATCATTTTAAAACGGGTCATGAATGTTGATGTTAAATTGATTTCCTGCCACACAGAAAACTTCTGATGGGCCACACCCTACCCCCGCCCACCAATGAATGGGAGTCTGGAAAAGTACTAAAACAGCAAACACTTTATCTTCTAACCTTTTCTTTCAGTGTACACTAGAGTTTAAAGAATTCACAATTCTCTATTTGATGAAAAAGAAACAACAAAGATTTATTGACCACTATAGAATAAGATCAAAATCATTTGGAGGAAAAAAAGGTCTGCGCCAGGAAAATTGTAACTCACCTTTCCTTTGTGTTTGGGGCTCGTCTGGCCTACAAGTGAAGCATGATAAATGAGACCATACTTAGGGGTATCTCGTCTAGACTTGAGGGCTCTGAAGAGTGCCTTTTCTGCTCCAAGAATCTGAACTGTAGAAGCTGCATGTTTGGCCAAATTCAAAAGAGAACCTTCAAAATAAAAGTAGTAACTTTGAGGAAAGTTCTTCCAAATACAAAAGACCTAGAGTCTAAGTATTATAGCCAAAGAGTATACAAAAATCAGATATAATATAGGATTTTATAGTTTGGAATTAGCCCAAATTCCTGATACTTCAGCATTTGTGATTTATCCATTAGCACCACAAGCAGAGGTCTGTGATGAATGTCTATGGCAAACTGAAGCTTATCTGTTTAATCATATCTATCTGCCTGAAGAGATGGTATCACTACCTCACATTTCAGTAGCATACCATGGGAGAGTTCAAAGTTTATGTATTCACAGACATCATCCAATATAGCCCTTATTTTTCTGAGACTTATTTTAGACATGAAATATTCTACTCCTTTAAATATTAAAATAATAGGTAAATGAAAAACTCATTATTAAGGCATCTCAGTAAAACGATGTGATAAATTCATGCTGAGGAGATATAAACACAATCAATAATCAGGCATCAAAAGCTGTTGCTTTGCCAGATATGCTGCACAGATTTTCTGTCAGAGAATATCAATATTAATAGTTGCTCAACCACTAGATACATGTTTAAAATTCAAGAAACGTATATTTCTATTAATCCCTGCATCTCTTCCTGCTACTCATTTAGCTACATCTATGAAATTTCAGATGTAGACAACAAAACCAGCCCAGATGAGCAACCTAGAAGCTGAGGAGATGTGAATGTCCTATTTTTCTGATTAATGATGCAGGTAAAAGAAGTACTCTAGTTTAAACACTTTGATGTAAATAAATTCTCTATCAATGGTATATACAGGCACACTCGAGATATAGTGGATTTCGTTCCAGATCACCACGATAAAGCAAGTGTTGCAATAAATGAAGTAAACGAATTTTTGTTTCCCAGTGCATATTGAAGCTGTATGTTACGGGTACTCTACTTAGTATGAAATAGCACTGTCTGGAAAAACAATGTACATACCTCAATTTAAAAATGCTTTACTGTTAAAAACATGTTAAACATCATCTGAACCTTCAGCAAGTTGTAGTAGTAACATCAAAGATCACTGACCAAAGACCAACATTACAAATCTAAGAATGGAAAAGTTAGAAATATTGTGGGAATCACCAAAATACGGCAGAGTCATGAAGTGAGCAAGTCGTGTTGGAAAAATGATGCCAATGGACTTGTTCTACACAGGGCTAACACAAACTATGAATTTAAAAAAGAGTTATCTGTGAAGCACAGTAAAATGAGGTAAACCTGATTTCATCCTCCTGCATTCATCCAATTCTCTAATTAACCAAAACAAACTTCTGACAATGGACCACAAGTGTCTCAGAAGAGGTAGTGACTAAAGATGCCTTCACTATCCGAAAGGAAATCAGGCATACAAATAAAAATCATCATTGAACACTTGGTCCTTAGTCCTCGCACATACACCATTCACTTCTACTTATTACCCAGATTTATCTTTAAACTCCAGTTTAAAAGAAAATAAGATCCTACCTAGAAAACAACTCTCAATACCCATGTTTACAAATTATATTAAAATCATCACCTGCATGAGCAATAAGCCGTGCTCCAACTAATTCCCCAACCATGACTGTAACATTGGGTGCAATGGCCATCATTCGATTTTGCAGATATTCATAAAGCTGGGTTCTATATTCAGAGATTTCAATCACCTAGTTTAAGAAACAAAATGAGTAAGTCATAAATAGTTTAAGAATAAATGCAGTATAAAATTCACATGTCTAAAACATCAGAGCCCCAAATTATCACAGAGCAGTTAGTTGTACAATCCCAGGAAAATTAACCATTCCTTACCTCAGTTTTCTATAAAAAGGCTGTTGTGAAATTTTAATATTTAAAAATTAGACAATATATGTAAACCTAATACACTGCTTAAAAATGTTAATCAACATTTGTTTAAAAAAAAAAAAAAAAACTTGAAAGGCTAGACATTTGTGTCATCCTCTGTGATTGTCATATAGCTATCTTCAAATGAGGGGTAAAAATTACAGGCTATAAACATTCAGATACTGCTAAGAATAGAAATCAACTAGACAGTACTCCTTTAACCTCATTTTAGGATATATTTCTCCCTGCAAGTATATAAGTCAAGACGGCATCAGATGAGGTAGTGACTGAACACCTTCATATTTATTTATCAGGTGAACAATACATTTAAAAATCATCACTGCCATCAGAAATTACAGAGCTGGTACCACCACCACGAGTTTCCCTATGTGCATAGTGTACCTGAGTGCAAAGGTGCAGAATATTGCAAATATCTTCTTCAGAAACTTCGGTTCCCATAGATATCTCTGCAGCCGCTTTCACTTCTGCTTCAACCTCCTCTGGCAATAATTCAGAAAGTTGAGCTGAGGCATAATTCTTTCTGTCGCCTATGGAATGTTTGCAGAGGATGAGGGAGAATCACTCTTCAGTAAATTACATAAAATCCACCAAAGAGTCAAAAGAAAAAGTAGAGATAAGCCAATGAAAGGGATGCCTGAACAAAACAAAAAGCAAACAAGTTTGACCAAGTAACTTTACACATGTAAGGGCTTGATTTTAGAGATTAAAGTAATTCATTTTATGAACAGTCCTAAGGTTCCTCTACTAGTATTATTATTATAGTAATAGTATACAATTTAATATTAACAGTATAGATAGCAATACTATTTTTAGAATTAATCACTATTAATGTATTTCAGGAAATTTCCCAGTCCCACAGTTGTCCTTATTAATGGCAACTTCAGTGAGACACATTCACCGTAAGAAGCCAGTTGAGGGGAGTGGGGAGCAGATAAATTGGGATCGACATATACACACTATGATATATAAAACAGATAACTGATAAGAACCTGCTACATAGCACAGGAAACTACTTAATACTCTGGAATGACCTACATGGAAAAAGTCTAAAGAGTGGATATATATATATATATATATATAACTGATTCACTGTGCTGTACAGTAAAAAGTAACACAATGAGTGTGTGTGCTTAGTCACATCCTTTGTGACCCTATGGACTGTAGCCTGCCAGGCTCCTCTGTCCATGGAATTTTCCAAGCAAGAATACTAGAGTGGGTTGCCATTTCCTCCTCCAGGGTATCTTCCTTGCCCAGGGATTCAAACCAGGTCTCCTGTGTTTCTTGCACTGGCAGACAAGATTCTTTACCACTGAGCCACCTATACTCCAAAATTTTTTTTTAAAAAGAAGCCCAAGAAAAACCAAATTAGAGAACTATGTCCTCTACTGTGCAGGCCACTGAAATCAAATTTTGTTTTTGAAATCTAGCAGATGTTAATATGGATATACTCCTCAAACATACAAGACTAAAAACTCTGGGAAGAGAATTAAAAAACCAGTAACTCATGTTTTAGGATTTAAATAAATCACTATTTTCAATACCTTAAAGGATAAAGTTACTCACCAACTTTCTGTAAACACTTGCAGTATGTCAAATTATCCGAAATAATTTTTCCTAACTCAGGGAAATGCCAGCCATACCATTCTCTACACCGCATAATGTAGTTGTTTAGTTCTTTATCTAAGTCATCTAACAGGGCTGCAGTAGATTAAAATGAAAAAGAAAACAAGAACTTAAAAGGGTTTTTAAAAAACTTGTGACGAAATAGCCCATCATCCCAAACAGAAACTCTGCACCCATGAAATAATTTAGTCATTTTCACCACTCCAGCCTCTGCTGATCTCTTTTATTCCCTCTATGAATTTGCCTATTCTAAGTACCTCATAAGGGGAATCACACAATATTTGTCTTCTTGCAAGTAGTCTATTTTACCTAGCACAGTGTTTTCAAAATTCATCTATGCTGTACCATGTATTAGAACTTGTAAGGATAAATAATATTCCATTGTATGCATATACCACTTTGTTTATCCCTTCGTCTGTTAATAGGTATCTGGACTGTTTCTACCTTTAGCTGAATCACGATGCTATGAACATAGCTGCATAAGTAACTGAGTAACTCCTTTCAGTTTTGGGGGCATACACACCTGGAAATACAATTGCTATTTAAAGAAATGTTTAAAATTGGAAACTGTTGAGACTTTGATGTCCAAAAATCACTGAATGATTTATTACATATATAAAGCAAAAAATACCCCACACCCATATCTTAAGGTTTTATCATTTTTCATGGAAAAATATTAGTCAATCAGCTTACATTAATAGTGTAGCGTAATTCCTATTATCCCCAAGTAGTCAAACTATAATTAGTTTTCCCATTTTCTATTCTGCATTTCCCAATTTACTTACTAAACTTCTAGCTGGTCTTTTTCTTCCTCAACAATCATAAAAGATACAATTTTAATAAGAGGAAAAAACCACAACGAAGAGACAGGTTAGACCTCACATGTCCTATACTCACAAATTGCCTGAACAATCATGGTGTCCACTTTATCAGCACTAAATTTCAATCTGTATCGGGACAAGCTGGGGAGAAGGGAGAACAATATAAATTACTAAAACAGCATCTAAGAAAAGCATTTAATTAACATCTTAAAAAAAAAACAAAAAAACTTTTACCCAAACCCCTCTCCTGGAGCTACATTATTTTTTCTACATGGGAAAAATCAGCTAAACAAGAATATAACATTCAAGATCCCAAAGCACATTTAGAAAGAAAACAACACATCTGTCTCGTTACAACCGACGTTTCTGTAACACAAATTCATTTATGATGACAAATAGGATAATATCATGTAGTCCAAGTCATACCGGTTCATATGACACAATTTGTGCAGCATTCTTAATGTTTTACGCCACCAGTGAGAAAACTACAGCAGTTTCTTCTCTTCATAAACATCCAAAGAGAAGAAAGCCACGGAACAATAATATCGTACATATGGGTTTTCTTAATCCTGGCACTATTAACAGAGGCCTAATTACTTGTTGTGGGGGCTATTCTGGGCACTGTCTGATGTGCAAACAACATCCCCAGCCTCAGCCCAACTTGCCACCTATCTTCTGAGGGATATCTGACTGCCTCAGATGAGAGCGACTACTGTACACAAGGCCAATTAATCTTAATTTGGATCCTAACTCAATTTAGCTATTTGTTCTCTCTTAGGAATGTTTATTAAAAAGTTTTTCCTGACTCTTGCGCATTTTGCTCATTTATAAAACTCACTTTAATCCTTTCATTAATCTATGCTCATATTTTATTTATTCAAAGGCAAAGGCCTTTGTTTATGTAGTATTTCTCTTTTTTTTAAGTATTTTTATTTGGCTGCTCTAGGTCTTAGTTGTGGCATGCAGGATCTAGTTCTCTCACCTGGGATCAAACCAAGGCCCCTGCATTGGGAGCACAGTCTTAGCCACAGGACCACCAAGAAAGTCTCGTTAGTATTTCTTTAATATAAACTTGTCATATATATTGTCTTTAATATAAACTTTGTTTTTCTCTTTTGGCAGCATGTGGGAATTTACTTTCTTGACCAGGAATCAAACCTATCCCCTGTGCAGTGAAACGTGGAGGGAAGTTCCAACATGTCTTTTTAACTGTTAACATTTCTTTAGGGTTACAAAGTTACATAGGATTTGAGTCTTTTACCCACAATCTTTTTATTTCACAAACCCTAGTACTGTAGTGAAATTTCACTGAATGCCATGTTTTTCAGGAAGACATATATCACAGAAATGCCTGTTCTAATGACCTCTTGTTAAACATGATAGGTTAACATGTTTCTCTTTGCCTCAAGAAAAATCTGAATAAAAGTCAGAGTAAAACAACAAACACACACAAAGCAGAAGAGAAAGATCATTAGCAGATGAGAAAGTTCAGGGAGATGCCAAGTAGATGGAGTAGCAAATGATTTAGAAGATGTAAAATGGGGAGGTGGGGGGCGCGCCGGCAGCGGGAAGCCCAAGAATCGCAGCATCTAATGCTGGAGAGGTAGAGTGCGCCATCACGAGGTTTAGAGCCCAGACAATGAAGCCAAACTGCCTGGGTTGAAATAATGGCTTCATCACTTACCAGCTATTATGACTTTATACATCAATTTCCTCATCTGTTAAATGAGGATGCTATAACTACGTTCCTCTTTAGATTCTTGAGGATTACATTAGTATTTGTAACATGCTATATAATTATTAAGTAAAAATAAGATGACTATCTTCCAGTAAATCTCACCTGTGTGCCAACCCAAGACACATAGCTGTCATTTCACGTGGTTCTACCCCAGGGATTAATCCATCCATCTGTGAACGGATTCCTCTCATAAGTTCATTAACAACAGGACTGTGGATACAACTGAGATTCAGTTTTTCCTATATGAACAAGAACATCTGTATTAAATACAGAAAACTTCTCCTAAATATTAAAATAGCATTGATTTAAACATATACATTTCTCAGTTTCATAAAAGCAGTTTTGGGTATGTATGTGGGAAGACCACTTGAACATACTGTTGGTGGAGGTCAAAACTGGCATAAGCTTCTAGAAAGGCAGCCTGTGTACATGAATCAAAAGCAATAAATAGATCTGGGTCTCAGGTCCTTTCCCTACAGTCAGGGTCCCTGAGGTACTTTCAAAATATGCACTAATGTATGTAAGTACAAATACACATAAATCTTTATATACCTCATACAAACAGAATGAATCTGTCTTGCAAGCCTTCATTTTTTTCACTTTGTAGGGTATTTGCTAACTCCATACAAATCTACAGTTGTATTTCATCAAATGCAAACGACAGGCATGCAAAATTGTAAATGCTACATCACATTTAAAAGAAACAAATATTTAGTATTTACACAGGAGATATTCAGTTTAAGTTTTTCAAATGGAGAAACTGAAAAGGAGAAAAAGATACTCATAATCCCACTAGGCAGCAATGTGCCCTCCTATATGCCTTTCTATGTGTATGTTTTTTATGCTAAAGCTTTATGTTTTTAACAGAAAAATATGAAGATGAGATTGATAGTACAGAAACTTTATTACGTGACAGTATTAGAAATCACCTACCTAAACAAATACTAAGTTCACAATTCTACCTTAAAAAAATAAAAAAACCCTCAAATCTTGTCACCAGTTTGCTACCTTCAAATACCTACAAGGAATTAATCCTTACTTCAAGAATGAGGGGACTATAAATCAACTATACTTCAATTAAAATAAGAAAAAAGAATGAGAGGTATGTTCATGTGCTTGCACTGTAAGACCTACTGTAACTACTGAAAATCAAACCATCACAACTGGCTTCTAAACTGTCCTGCTTTTCATGTTTTGGGGCCTACCTATCCACTCTTTCTTTCCATTCTTACTTTATGTTTAATTTTTAGCAACTCTACCTCCAGTAAAGTGTTCTAATAAACATATACACTAAAAAAGATATGATTCCATTTGTATTGAAAGGAAAAAAGTCCCTAAACAAAAATATGGCAGGATATATAGAGTGTTTTATCTGAGGTATTACTTATATATCCTTAGTTTTAACAACCACATTGAAAACCAATTATTACATAGTATGGGGGGGGTGGGAATCAAGAATTCAATCCTGAGAAATTACAAAACACAATTCATCACAAAGGCCAGGCTTTTTCACTCATTACAAAGGTCAGCTCTGATTAGAAGGCTAAAGAAAACTGTAACTTTACCTTTATAACCCCTCCTAGTTTAGCATCAGCCACAGCCAAGGGTTCATGGGCTTCTTTAACTATTTTCTTCAGAACTTTCTTCAATTGCTTATTGATTTTGCCTTCCATTAGAGCTGTGAATGCTTGTTAGGAAGAAAAACAAAAGAGCTAACTCAAAACTTTATCTTCAAAGTTCATGATCTTATTTAAATATTTTATAAATAAAGCCAAAAAGACAACATACTTCAAAAGCTGAATTTAACATTACTTCTGAAATGAAATGATAAACATTACAAACTTCACCATCTCATCGGATCTTCCCACCCTCATTTGCACTGAGAACCAGGAGTTAAACCAGATCCAGCATTCCTTCCCTGTACATCACTCAATCCCTGTGAGCTCAGAATTATACGTTAGAAACAATCTGTTCTGTAATAGCAAATAGATTCACTCCCCTATGTCACTATTGGAGAAGGCAATGGCACCCCACTCCAGTACTCTTGCCTGGAAAATCCCATGGATGGAGGAGCCTGGTGGGCTACAGTCCATGGAGTTGCTAAGAGTCTGACACAGCTGAGCAACTTCACTTTCACCTTTCACTTTCATGCACTGGAGAAGGAAATGGTAACCCACTCCAGTGTTCTTGCCTTGAGAATCCCAGGGACGGGGGAGCATGGTGGGCTGCCATCTATGGGGTCGCACAGAGTCGGACACAATTGAGGTGACTTAGCAGCAGCAGCAGCAGCATGCCACTGTGCATCAATTGATCTGATGTTCTGGATTGTGAAATATCATAAAAATCCTGTCACGACTGGTAAAAAGGAATTTATTCATTTTGAAGGTTCTGCCACATTGTAAGCATGCCTGAGTGGAGGTCTTATCTTTGCCAATCCTTGATCCAAATGTGCCAACAGGCCTCTACTACTAATCAATGTCCAGTGATTGGGGAATTACTACTGAGGGCAGCCAATTTGATTTGGAGACTGTTTTCATTTTTGGCAAGCTCTAAATGTGCTACTTTTAACTCTCATCCTCCTTTCTTAGACCTGTACTGAGATTCTCTGGACCCACATATCTTCTGGTATCTGTCTGGGTTTTGGCCAAATTTAAAGTATGACTGACAGAAAGTCTGTCACAATTTCTAAAAGGTCAGGCAGTTTGTGCTTAATCAGCCAGGTACTTGTTCTTTCCTCCTGACCAAATTTCCATTCATTTGAATTTCAAATCCATTTCATCTGGTATCTGGAAGATGAAAGGCGAGGACAAAAGGGATCTAGCTGTCACACACACCTCACAAAGAGGTCTTTACAAATAAGCCAAGATTCAAACTACTTCTGTTGAGTTCTAACAATTTACATATTGTGAAACACTGACCCCTTTCTAATTTACATTTCTCTAATAACTGAAATCTTTCCTTACAAGTGTTTAATCTTTTATAATTAAAAATTTTTATTCAATGTCCTCCCTCTAGCCCTCAATCTTCCCTATCATTTACTTTCACACTTTAACCTAACCTAGTGCTCTCCTTTAAGATTTCTTAAAAGTAAAAAATTTCTACTCTAGATCCTATTCTAACATTCACGATTATTTATCTTCCCTGTATCACAAACCCTGTTAATCACTCTTCATAATATGTAGATGGTATATGGTATATGTAGATGGTATACAAAGATGGTGACAGGGATAAGGGGAAGCTGAATCTTTCCCTTTCTCTATTAGGCACTCTTCAGCATCGCTCAGCATCTTTCCCTTCATCCAAATTTAGGCTGGCCCCAAATTTTACTGTGGCTGTTTGTAAGACATGGAACTTCAAAGTGTGACCAAGACTAAAAATAAACCTTGCCATGCAAATAGCACATTTTAGCTTCTGAGACCAATATAAAACTGACATCACACCCCAGACTCATCCTTAGGCTACAAGTTTTAAATGTATACCCTGACACCTACAATCACTCAGTTTCAGTTCTGTAATATCAAAACTGCCTTTTAACAAGGAGTGGAAAGTTAATTCCCAGGAAGGATTGTTCTAATAATAAGGTGATCAAGTTCAACTTTCTGGTAAAAATAGATGGGAAAAGTCATTTTAAGTTTCTAAGACCAGATTCCTGGCGGAGCTCACTACTTTCATTCATTTACCCAAAAATATTTATGTGCTAGGGATTTGACAGTGAACAACACAGCCTTTACCCTCATGGAATGTAGACTGAGAGAGTATGGGACTGATTTTAAATTCTCATCTAGCATGACATTTTCTCCATTTATTAACATTATTTTAAGGAATACCAAAAGCTCAGTATGAGTTCAGTTCAGTCACTCAGTCATGTTCGACTCTTTGCGACCCCATGAAGCGCAGCACACCAGACCTCTCTATCCATCACCAACATGCAGGAGTCTACCCAAACCCGTGTCCATTGATTTGGTGATGTCACCCAGCCATCTCATCCTCTGTCGTCCCCTTTTCCTCCTGCCCTCAGTCTTTCCCAGCATCAGGTTCTTCTCAAATGAGTCAGTATGAGATAACCTCTCAATCCCTGGTTGGGGAACTAAGATCCCACAATTGTGCGGTGCTCCCTCTTACCAAGGGCACTTGAGATCAGAGCTACAGCCCTTTACAACTCCAGGAGGAGTTATTCAAATCAGTCTATACGAATAATGCTCCCCAGAGTTGAATAATAGCTAACACAATTTCACTTGGGACACTACCAAAATTCTACCCATACTTATTTTTAAAACTGTGATGAAGAGAACTGTCTTAAAAAAATTTTTTTTAATTTACATTTTTAAATTTTTCCCCAGGCCAAAATGACCATATTTATGCTCTATGGCTCTATGAGGCTTTAATGAATTGATCTATGCAGTCCTAGAACTATTTTAAAAATTGGCCCTACTGTTGACTCCTCCTTCCGCTTACCCCTCTGCCAAGGTTGGGGTAGTCCATTGATATGCCAACATTATTTAATTAGACTCCTAATTTTCACTATATAAGGGAATTACCCTTGTCTTGTGGGGTGAACAAAAATTATTTGGATCAGTCAAATGAATTTTAGGGCTCAACTGTTAGCCATATTCTTCCTTATGATCCTTCATTTTCAAAATATACCACCAAGTAGTTAGCTGACTTGAGTACAGAATTCAAGCAACTGAAAAATTCATGATAAGTTTTATATTCAATCTTCCTGTTTTCCCCAGCATTAAAAGAACATTAGAAAACCAAGTGCTGGGCTTCCTTGGTGGTTCAGTGGTGAAGAATCCTCCTGCCAAATGCAAGGGACAAAGGTTCGATACCCGGTCTGGGAAGATCCTACGTGCCGACGGCATCTAAGTCTCTTTACCACAACTACTGAAGCCCATGTGCCCTAGAGACTGTTCTTAAATAAGCACAACAAAGAATAGCCCCTACTCGCTGCAGTGCAGCAACAAACACCCAGCACAGCCAAAAAGAAAATCAAGTGCCTACTGCCTAGCCTACTTAGTAAACGCTACTCTGTATCTGCTGTCTCATCACTAGGACTAGTTGAAAGATGCAACAGTCATCACCCATTCTTCTAAATCATAAAAAAAAATTATGCCCTTTTAGGTAAACTCTTATGTATGCTTCTAAAAACAAAAACCCACAATGCGCCCCCCCACCTCTTTAGTTTTCTTAAATCTTTTAATAATATTGTGGGGTTTTTTTTTGAACTCTAAAAATGTATATACCTGGAGAGCTGCCTTATTATTTCAACTCCAAATCCTAGCTATTCTCAACTTTACCACTGAATTTAAAAAATCAGAGACCCGTGGACTTGACATTACCTTGATCCCTTGTAGAATAGCTTTTACTGAATTGTGCTTCAGCATTACGCTGTTGGGTTTCCACAGGGAGATCAACTTAACCACTTCTCACCTCTCATCACATGTAGGGGAAAAACCAGCCCTATAGTAAAAAAAGCTAACTCAATGTTGTCTCAGTGGTAGTGACGAATTTGAGTTAGATCACTTAAATTCAGTTTCAAAAAGAATGCATCATTGACAACATTGAATAAGATTAACTTAGGCAACTAAAGCAAACAATTTCTTAATAACAAATTACCAGTATTTAAAAAACAAAAGCGCTAGTCTTTGATTTTACCTGCCAATGCCTCTGCTGTATCCTGAAATTTCTCAAAATGTTTCAGCTTTACTCTAGAATTAAGGGAAAAAAAAAATGTTATGAGGGCACACTGATTTTGCAAATGCCATATATTTAGGAGAAGAGGTAGTGGACTGCTTCCAAGGCATACACCAATAAAAGAAACTTTCCTGCCACTGCATATTGCTGCAAAGGTAGACACTTGATAAAATGACCAATTTCTCTAAATGCTAGGCTAGTAACATTCAGAGGAACTATTACAGGTATTACAGGCTTTGGAAATGGCAACCCACTCCAGTACTCTGGAGAGGAGCCTGGTAGGCTACAGTCCACGGGGTCGCAGAGTCGGACACGACTGAGCAACTTCACTTTCCTTTCCTTTCCTTTAGAACAGCAGAAAAGTATGCCACCGTATCTAAACAGGAAAGATGTTGAAGCTTCAACATAATCTCTGCTGCTTAAAGCTAGACACAGATGCCTTTTACTATACAGGATAGAAAAGGTGTAAGGGTCCCTCTTAGTTTGAGAATCTCATGACACTGATTTGTCCATCTAGTCCAAGTGCCATGAAAAAACAACTCACTGTTAGATCTAAATTTTGCTAACCTCACTTCCCCTCCTCCTCTCTATTCACTTACGTGCAAGGCAACACTGTTTTATATCGAAACAAATACATTGTTAACCCATTGTTGTCTCAGTGGTAGTGACGAATATTTGAGTTAGATCATGCAAATTCAGGTCCAACAAGAATACATCATTGACAACAATGAATCGGGTTACTCAAACAACTAAACCATATAGCCCTTTAAAAGGGAAAACCAAAACCAGTCTTCCACTGAGTCTAAAGCAGTATTATCTTCAGCAATACTGTTCCCTTACCTAGTCGGGGAGCATCCTAGTGGCACCTCAAATGCACACTTAACAATACAAAGATTTTTAAGAAGAAAGCAGTTATTTCACCTTATTCCACCTCACCTCACCACCAATTTCACTCATCTGAAGTGGCATCTATTCATATCTCTATATTTGCATAAACACATATATTGCTGTACAACACATACAAAAATGCAATCATGTTATATGCATTACTCTGAAGTAGTTTTCCAGTATACCATGTTTCTGTAATAGTTTAGTATGACATCTCTTTGGGTTCAATACTCTTTAGCAAGGTTAAATAGTTTCCTTCGATTCTAGTGAGTTTTTATTAGCATTAGCAGATAAATTATCAAATATGCTTTGGCATTCAAGGACACAATCAAGAGATTAGTTAGGTCCTTACTAAGGACCACGTTCACCAAATGGGCTATTTTACAAGGTGATTCACAGGTGGTGAAACTGCCTTCTTGACTCTACCTTGAGGAAAAGCCAGCTTTCTCCCCCACCACTCATTTCTTAATCTGGGTATGAAGGTTATCATACTCTATTTTCTTGTCCAGAGACCTTGGGGAACACAAGTCTGTCTTTCTAGGATTTATTAGCTAGTTATTTAACCACTTCAGGGTGAGTTAGGAAATATTAGCCAAGAAGAGTAAATACACTAAGTTCAAAAATATCTGAATATCACTAAGAGAATCTGTAAGTTAAATGTATTAGCAGTCCATGCTTTCTTCCTTTTTGGCCACATCTTGTGGCTTGTGGGATCTTAGTTCCCCAACCAGGGACTGAACCTGGGTCCTTGGCAGTGAGTGCTGAGTCCTAACCACTGAACTACCAGGAAATTCCCACAGCCCACGCTTTTGACAATTATTACTTTAAAGTTTATACTTAATTCACAATCAATTTACAGTTTAAAACATCTTACAAAATAGTGATTTTCGGGTGCTTCCAATCTCATCTGCAATTAACACAAATTAATTGAGACAGCCTATGTTCCAGATAAAGAATCTAATAATTAGGCTCATACCACTGTTACTCCTGAAGCTGAGTTCAAAAAGTTATGGATATATTATATGAATATGGAGGACACACAAACTCGCAGAACAAGGCAAAAACAAAAACAAACACCTCTAAATGTTAACTGTTAAGTTCTTAGTTTCATGAAGACTTACATTTTATTTGCTTTCTCTGGAGTTTCAAATTCTTTCCATAAACTATCAACTTCTTGAAGCTTCTTTTCATTTAAAACCTGCAAATAAATGGATGGAATTTAAATTGAGTTGGATATTTGTTAAAAACTTTCTATTTTTAGAGAGCCCCTCGACCCCTTCACAAAGCCTATCATATTCACAAATCAAAAAAAATAAAAAATTTGCCTACTCTCTACAGAAGATTTGTTATTTATTGCTATGATCTCCCTAATATGAAATTACTAAGGATTTCTCTAAAACTTAGATACTATTAGTTCTAAGACACATTCTGACGTAAGAAATTTTAACATGGGAAGGGGGAAAAGGGGCACTTTTACCTATGAAACATAGTCATTAACATTTAGGTATATATTCCTCAAGACTTTTTGACTGTTTATGCTACATTTTATTAACATGTACTTTCGGGAATCATGCTATACACTTAACATATCATGGACGTAATTCTAGGTTTTAACAAGAATTGCACTGTATGAATATAACATCATTTATAAATGATGTTTATACATACCCTTTATGTATTTGTAGACGTATACATGTATTTCTATAGGACAAATTACTGAAAGTGGAGTTAAACGATCATATAAGAAATGCATGTTGACAGACGTATTGTCAAAATGCCTTCAAGAGCTTCTAACAGTTTCACTTAAATCAAGAATGAATGTAAGTTATCTTCCTCACCAATAGTAGGTGAGAAGTCAACTGTTCAAATATAAGCTAAGGTAGTATCAGTCCTAAAATGCAGTTCCCCCATATTTATATAACACCTCGAAACTGGGATGTCTTACAACTGATAGCAGGTCAGATTAATCAGCAGTGTAAAATAATGGCATATTATATTTGGTGAAATACAGTATTATAAATATATATATATTTTGCATGTGTTGTTTTATAGAAAGTTAGCTGATCAATGAAAAATTATGCTTTACTGCTAAACTACATTTCATCAAATCCTTAATATCACAGAACATTTATAGAGTAAGACTTATTTCCCAGTTATAGCCTTATACATATTTAATGATAAAACATCAAGAAATTTTCTGTCAGAGTGGCAAGATGGTTTTAAGGATTTGCATTGTTTAAATTTAACCCCCAACAGAGCCAAATCAAATATATTTACAGAACTGGAAAAACAGGAATCAGAGTAATGAAGTAGTAAATGCAAACCACACTTTCATATTAAAAAATAACGAGCTATGAACTGTTCTATTTTTGTCATGAAAACTTTAGAACCCAAAGACATTTTATCAAATCTCAAGAAAGCACTGAAACTTGTAATTAAAGTTATTTTTTTGAAATAATTCACAGAATAATTGTGGTTTTTCGAAAATAGTTCACTCAGAATGTGATCAACCATACCCAAAGGCCAATGATTGCTGAGAGGATATGTACCACCAAATAGGGGATATGACTCATGAGTAAAACTCACCTTTTTTCTAGTTGAAAAGCAAGTATATTTGAAAATAATATTTGGATAAAAAAACTGACATATTTAAGAGATATTATCAGTATTCACTAAGTTAAAGCACCAAAGGAAATGCAATGAAATCATGACCACTGAAAGGTCTTCAAACAAAACCTTGGTTACAGTTATGTTCCCATTTGTGGGCAACATATTGAAACAAACATGAAGTCTGAACAAAAATAAAATAAGGCTACATTTTCTGTTATACAACTGTCTCAAACTTTTAATCCTTCATTTTCAGACAAGGAAATCTGAAATATTAGTATGCAAAATTCATTTAGAGTTTATCATTTTGAATTAAGATGGAATGAATAGCTTAGCTATTGTTACCACTAAAATCTTTAGCACTGCTGTTATACTGTTAATTATTTTACTATAAAAAGCACTATATGTACTTATTTACATTTACAAAAGTGAGTTACACAGTATGTAATTATAGTCAATAAAGCTGGAAAAATATATTGCTTAGTAATCATGTTGTATAGGAACTTTGGTATTCACGTAAGAAAAACTTTGAGCTCTCAAAAAATAAAGGAACACACCACACTATGCTACACAGCAGCACTGTACAATGTGACTGATGAATCAGAATTAAAAATTCCATCTCCCCAGCTCTACCAGTCACATTTCAAGTGCTATGTAGCTGAATCGAAGAAGGAAATGGCAACCCACTCCAGTATTCTTGCCTGGAGAATCCCATGGACAGAGGAGCCTGGCAGGCCATGGTCCACAGGGTCGCAGAGAGTTGGACATGACTGAAGCGACTAAATATGCACGCACCCACACAGCTGTATGCAACTACTGGCTACCACACTGGGAAGCACAGCCAGGAAAGATCTGGGATAGTGAAGGATTGGGATAGTAAGGCTTAAGAATGCTGAGTCTTCTGCGTGCCACGAGACATAAGGAACAAGGCTTGAGTTTTTGCAATGATCTACAAATAATAATTCTTTTAGGTATTGTCTCTGCATTTATATATAACTTCATTAAGGAGTAACAATGTTTTAAAGTTTTAAATTCTTTTTGAACCACTGTGTATATATGGATAAAATGTATTCCTTAAAAAACAAAAGTCTGAAAAAATGTTCTTAAAGGATTCTCATTCAAGGATGAATTTTAGGCAACCAATATATTAATAATTTTATACTCCAACATTTTGAAAGATCATAGGAAAGGGAGCTAACAACTTTGTATTGCATATTTACACACAGATATTTCATATACAGTAAGATTCACCCCTTTAAGGTGTACAATTTACTTTCTAGGAATTTTCACAAAATTGTGCAACCATCACTTATCCAGAATATTCTGGAAGTCTATTTTATTCAGAATCAATAACTGCTACTAATACTGAATATTTATAAATGAAGCATATTTCAATATATTCAAGCCTTTAGTTATTTCTAATATTGGGTTACATTATAGAAAAACTTTTTTAACAATTCTGAACAAAAAAACTTGCACATAAACATTAAAAACTGCAATGGAATACTCAAGACTTAGTTTTATGGAGAGTTCTCTTTATTAACAGAAATCAACAATTCATCATATGACTTTACACTTTATGACCCAGATCTAGAAACCACTCAATTGCTAAGCCGATTCTGCCCCACCATTAGAGGCAACTACTAACAGTGCAAAGTTACCCTCCCCTCTTAGCATCCAGATCACGACAGTACACATTAACATCAATTTAGATGAAATTCATCCACAGACACTGACTCAAAATACAATAGACTATGTTGGCTAAGAAAATTTGGGGGCACGTGCAGATCTCTAAGAATTTAGAAAAGACTGCAGGAAGCTGGGGAAAAGCTTAATAGAGCTGTTGACAGGCTCTAAGGCACTTTAGTCTCTTAAAATTGCTAATATTACCATCTCAGACAACAATAATGAGAGGAAAAATAAGCAAAATCAGCTTTGGGTTAATTATCTTATTGGTTTTCTTAAAAATAACAAACATTTACTTTAACATGCAAACAGAAGTATATTTTCAAATGTCAAAAGAATCTTGGAAAAATAAAACGAAAAACGTCCCCAAGTATTTTGGTATGTATCCTTCCAGACTCTCTGCACCCACACCACACAGTTTTAAAATTCATAACTAGAATCATACCACATATTTTATCTAGCACTTCTTTTGCCTTGTCCGTACATATGAACATTTTTTTTCCTTTGCTATATTCCTAGAGCTCGAGTGCCAGGCACGTGGGTGACACCTGATTTACCTCATTCTTCCTAACATCTCAACAGCATTGTACTATATGCACGTCCCACTGTTCAATTATTTCCTTGCTGATGAACTGAAAGTTAACCTTCCTTATTAAAACAGCGAACTCAAATTGGTTACCTCCAGCTCAGATTTCTTCTCTGGGCTTCAAACTTGAAAGGACCATTGTTATTTCCAAGTTTAACAGACAGCGAAAGCTTCACATAGCCCAAACTGGAATTCTATTATCCTCCCCTCTCCCAGCTCCCAAATCCCTAAAACTTTTCTTTCCTTCCCTACCTCCACACACCCAACTTTTTAAACGCAAATCTCGCATACTTTAAAATCCGTCAGCCAATCCTGTCAGTTCTACCTCCTATTCTGCGTAAAGAAACTTAATTAACAAAGTTTAGATGAGGTCCTTTCTCTGTTAAAACCTTCCAATCATTCCTCAAAACTCTCAGAACAAAATCTAAACTAGGAATCATAACCGGTAAAATTCTAACACGGATCTTGCTCGCCTAACTGGGCCAAAACCTTTTACCGAACCCGACGCCACCAACAGCGCGGCCACGTGTTCACTGAAACATGCGCCTCCCAGGCCCAAAGTTTTCCCCTTTCTTTCAGAGCAGGGGGAGAGAAAAGACATCCACGCAATCCTGAACACTGTCGTCCTCTCCTACAGCTTTCCCTCTCATCTGCTGCCCAACATCCGCCTTCCCCCTCCAAGAGCTCAATCTCCCACCGACCTTAAAGATGGCGTAGCCGACGGACGTTTCGAACAGCACCAGCATGGTGAGGACGGGTCAGGGCGCTGCGCGGCTCGCCGCGAGCTCTCCTACCAGTGAAAAAAAGACCAAATCTATGGTCCCCAAAGGCCCGTAAGGCCGTGGCCGGCCAAAGACCAGCCTTCCCGCAAAGAAGCAAACCACGTTGCCTAAACGTTCCACACCACACTACAAGCAGAACGCCCGAACGGGAGAGTTCCTCGCTAAGGCCTCTGGGACATGACCTCACTTCCGCCAGATGACGTACCACTTAGAGCGCCCTGACTTCCGGTATGTTCCCGCCACAGAGACTCACAAAAAAACCGCGAGATTTCTTCCGAATAAAACGAGCTTTAGCTGCTGCCAAGTCGCTTCAGTCGTGTCCGTCTCTGTGCGACCCCATAGACGGCAGCCCACCAGGCTCCCCCGTCCCTGGGATTCTCCAAGCAAGAACACTGGAGTGGGTTGCCATTTGCTTCTCCAATGCATGAAAGTGAAAAGTGAAACTGAAGCCGCCCAGTCGTGTCCGATTCTTCGCGACCCCATGGACTGCAGCCTACTAGGCTCCTCCGTCCATGGGATTTTCCAGACAAGAGTACTGGAGTGGGGTGCCATTGCCTTCTCCATTTACACTGTTATGCTCAGGGAACTCTGAAAGCGAAAAACTTCGCTTCTGATTACTGATTTTTGAACTCCCATATATGATGTATTTTACCTTGAGAGAAATGCGGAGCTGTCTCCTGTGTTTGCCTTAAGCAACTGGAATTTGGGAAATGCTAGCCACTAGACTTTACTCCCCGATCGCCCTGCCTTGATGTGAAGTCCTCAGAGTGCCATGACTGTCAATTTATCTGGAAATGCTCGTAACCGTAATCTAATCTGGCCAAACTGATTTTTATAACCTAAATGTTGTTCAAATATATGTAGGCCATTCCCATTTTTGCTGCAAGGACTCTAGTATGCTTAGACTTTATGTCCCTATTTTAGTATAATTTGCTTTTCTGGGTCTTTTCAGTCTTGGTACCTCCTTTATTCCACCAGTGTGGCTTCCAATAGGAATAAAATTTCCTTCCCCGCTTCCCAGGCCCTGTAGGCAGATTGCTTATAAATGTTCAGTTGCAACATGTTGAAAGGTTTTCCAGTAGTCATGTTTGGATGTCAGAGTTGGACTACGAAGAAAGCTGAGCGCCGAAGAATTGATGCTTTTGAACTGTGGTGTTGGAGAAGACTCTTGCGAGTCCCTTGGACTGCAAGGAAATCCAACAAGACCATCCTAAAGGAGATCAGTTCTGAATATTCATTAGGAGGATCTTCCTGACCCAGGAATCGAACCAGGGTCTCCTGAATCGCAGGCGGATTCTTTACCAACTGAGCTACCAGGAAAGCTCATTCTAGTAAGAAGAAACAGAAAATACATAAATATCTAGTGTAGTAGATAATATAGATAGTACAGAGGAAAAGCAGGAGAGAAGTAGATGTTTTAGGATAGTCAGGAAAGGCTTCATTAAGAAGATTACATTTGAATAAATAAAGACACATAGAGGAAAAGAGGCAAACAGAACAGCATATTCAAAGTCACCAAGGCAGGAGGGTGCCTGGTATATTCTCAGAACAGTAGGACCAATATTGGAATGACTCCAAATGACCTAATGAATTAGAATTCTTATCAGTGTACCAATTAGTATATTTGTTGGTTTTCAGTGCTTGTCATATGATATAGTCTTCATAAGAAACTTGGGCAGTAGATACTCTTATTGTAACCATCATTTTCCTTCTCAGAAAAGTTAAGTAATCCAACCCAAGTTTTTCCCTTATCATATCCATGGGCCTTATGTAAATCAAATGCATCTGTTTCAGTTGAGTTCCTGTCTAGGTCCGTTCTAGGGTTTCGTGAACACTGAGACATAAACTTTGGAGACTACTCTATCCAGAGAACACAAAGGTGATCTGTGTTCTGGTGACAAATCAGTCTAAGAAAGTCTCATCTCTGACCAGCTAAAATATGGTTTTGCCCATGCATCATGTTCTTTTGAGCTTGGACAAAATGAGCATTCCCTCTAACTAATCAGCTCTGAATACATGGCCAGAATTGAGTTTCTGAAATTAAAAGATGCTTGCTCCTTAGAAGAAAAGCTGTGACCAACCTAGATAGCATATTAAAAACCTGAGACATTACTTTGCCAACAAAGGTCCGTCTAGTCAAGGCTATGGTTTTTCCAGTAGTCATGTATGGATGTGAGAGTTGGACTATAAAGAAAGCTGAGTGCCAAAGAATGATGCTTTTGAAGTGTGGTGTTGGAGAAGACTCTTGAGAGTCCCTTGGACTGCAAGGAGATCCAACCAGTCCATCCTAAAGGAGATCAGTCCTGAATATTCATTGGAAAGACTGATGCTGAAGCTGAAACTCCAATACTTTGGCCACCTGGTGCGAAGAGCTGACTCATTTGAAAAGACCATGATGTTGGGAAAGATTGAAGGTGGGTGGAGAAGGGACGACAGAGGATGAGATGGTTGGATGGTATCACCGACTTAATGGACATGAGTTTGAGTAAACTCTGGGAGTTGGTGATGGACAGGGAGGCCTGGTGTGCTGCAGTCCATGGGGTCGCAAAGAATCAGACACGACTGAGCAACTGAACTGAACTGACTTGTAAAGCTGAGGTCCAGATCCTAAACCACATCTTAGTATGGGCCCAGGCAGACCATCAGCTGGCCTTTACCTTTGACATTACCATTTCTGTTTTAACTTCTACATTCCTTGCCTGCAGGGAGCTTACTGTTTTTTCAAAAATAAGATGTATGTGTGTTAAACAATTATAAAATTCTAAAAGATACATAATTTTTAATATACCTACAACATACTGGGCTTCCCTCGTGGCTCAGACAGTAAAGCGTGTGCCTGCAATGCGGGAGACTACATACTAGATCATATATTTTGTTTTAGTCATTCAAAGACATGAAGTACATAATCCTTGCTGTCAAGGAGCCTATGATTGGTGGAGAAAGACAATTAATACAATATAAAAATGATACAACAGAAGTAAGCAAGAGTCTAAAGCTCAGCCTCGCCTCTTACTACTTATAGGTCTTTGGGTCCTTGAGTAAATGATTTAACTTCTTTGGTACTTTTTTTGTGTATGTATAAAATAAGAGTAACACTTACCTCACAGAGTTTTTGTGACTGTTAAATAAGATAATATTTTTGTTTGACATAAATGCTCAGTAAGTGGCCTTTGTTACCATGCAATTCAATTAAGATAAAATAATAATTCAGATAGACTAGTGGAGGGAGATGTCAAGAAGGAAACTAAAGAAATGTGAAACTAAATTGACACTGACTGCTTCTACTAAGGATATGCATACATACTGCATCCCCCTGATAGGAAACAAACATACACACATGAAACGGAGCAGGACCATATGGTGCTTGCCCCTCACTGTGTCCTCTGCCTGCCTTTTGCCTGTGGAAAACTTTAGTCAAAGAATAAGTTTAATCAGAGAAGTGAGAAATGCTGAAACAAAGGAAAACCAGCAAAGGAGACTAAATAATAATGTAGTCATTAAGCATAGTCACGGACCTTCAGTTCTTTCTCAAGGGCTGTAGATAATATTCTGAGCCATATCCTGTGAGCTGTCTTATGGATACTAAAACCTCAGGTGAAGAAGTTAATTACCTGATGACCAGACTGTACCCAGGACCTGAGCTACCACAATTCTGAGAATTGACTGCAAAGAAATGGGAACAAGTGCACCCAGGAACTAAAGATTAACTGTACCTAAAACAACCAAGATGATGGTAGTCAGACCAGTGATGACCAATTTGAAGATGACTGTTAGACATGACTGTGCTGTTTCTGCATGTAACCATCCCCCCACACTCTGTCTATAAAAGTTCTCACCCTCTCCTTGTGGGCTGGGTGGCGGGGGTTGCAGGGGCAGGGCAGAGTCGGCCTTTGGACAGATGTCTGTCACCCTCCACCTGCCCCTCCAGTTGTCGGTATCTGAAATAAAGCAAACCTTCCTTTCCACCAATCTGACCTGTTTACTGCCTTTGAAGCAGCAAGCAGCAGGACCCCCACGCATACCTTTCAGCACGTACACCACTTTGCACACTGGAAAAACGAAAACAAAGCAGGACAAAGCCAGGATCCAGCTCTGGATCCCAAATTAAATGAAACCTTGAGCCGTCCTATAAATTACTGACTCTCAAACAAAAACAATTCTGTTTTTGACTTTTGCAATGAGACTATCTGAAGATATGGGGGGAAGCTTTACAGATAATCGTGTGAGAAAATTGTTATTTTTCCTCTATTTACAGATTGTTAACTTGATAAACTCAGCAACTTTTTGGGTATTTTCCTTTTAATACATGTTTGTTCATTTATTCTGGTTTGTTTTGTGGTGAGCCAGCCTTTTAAATACTGGCCCCCTTAATAACTTCCTTGGCAAGTAAAATTTTTTTTTTCTAAATTACTTTCTCTCTTAGTCTTCTTTTGGCAGTTTCAGATTCCACTGAGAATTCCAGGTGGATTTTACCTATAAGATCTGAGTACACTGCCTTGCCAGAGAAGGGAACCAGTGGGCTATTTTCACTAGACATAATCTTGCTGACTCCTGAGTTCACTCTCATGTGACAACAGAGTTTACTTGGACTAAATCTGGGTTTCTGGTTCTATGTTTCTAGTTAGTGGTAAAGTCTGGATGTAGTTCTGGTTTTGATTTGTATATAACTGGTGGCAGAAACATTGAATCTGGCATTTAGTTGTTTATGATATAACCATTTGGTCTACGCCAGATGGTAGACAGCCAGAGGGAATCTGGTCATGACTGGGTAGCAGAAGTCAAAGTATCTTGCTTTTTATGTTTTTCGAGTTCTTTTTAAGTTCTTGTTGGTTTGTCTTTCTGTTTGTTTGGTTTGGCACTCTATTGTTTTTCTTGTTTGTAAGTCATTATGAATTAAAGAACTAAAATTAATGTATGTGTCTGTGAACAGAAAGTTTTTTTTGAGGTTTGGAACTGCTATAACCAACTGGTGAGTATTGTGTTCTGTGTTTCCTTTCAACCCGTGGCTAAGGTTGAACTATGACTACTGGTTTACTTTTCTGTATGAATGAAAAAAAACCTTTTCCTTCCCTGCAAAAGAAAGGTAGATAGCTTTTATGATGGTTAATTTGTATTTCGTATCTATAGCTGTCTACCCTTTCTCTGAAAACTATTATAGATTAATAGGTGGTAAAAATCTGTCATTAGTATGCAATCAGGAAAATCACCATCAAAGGGGAGAAAATGTATACAATGAAAGAAAAACTGGGTGAATTCCCTGGTGGTCCAGTGGTTAGGACTCTGTGCTTTCACTGCTGAGGGTGTGGGTTTAATCCCTGGTTGAGGAACTAAGGGAGATTGCAACCCCACGGACTGCAGCACACCAGGCCTCCCTGTCCATCACCAACTCCCAGAGTTTACTCAAACTCATGTGCATTGAGTCAGTGATACCATCCAACCATCTCATCCTCCGCTGTTGCCTTCTCCTCCCACCCTCAATCTTTCCCCGCATCAGGGTCTTTTCAAATGAGTCAGCTCTTCTCATCAAGTGGCCAAAGTATTGGAGTTTCAGCTTCAACATCAGTCCTTCCAATGAACACCCAGGACTGATCTCCTTTAGGATGGACTGGTTAGATCTCCTTGCAGTCCAAGGGACTCTCAAGAGTCTTCTCCAACACCACAGTTCAAAAGCATTAATTCTTTGGCGCTCAGCTTTCTTTATAGTCCAACTCTCACATCCATATGTGACAACTGAAAAAACCTTAGCTTTGACTAGATGGAGCTTTGTTGGCAAAGTAATGTCTCAGGTTTTTAATATGCTGTCTAGGTTGGTCATAACTTTCCTTCCAAGGGATAAGCGTCTTTTAATTTCATGGCTGCAATCACCATCTGCAGTGATTTTGGAGCCTAGAAAAATAAAGTCAGCCACTGTTTCCACTGCTTCCCCATCTATTTGCCATGAAGTGATGGGACTGGATGCCATGATCTTAGTTTGGCCCATATACTTTGGCTGTAATAAATTGTAACCAAGAGTATAGCAGCTGTCAGTAAATTCTGTGAGTCCTTCTAGTGAATTATCTGAGGGTGGTCTTAGGAACCCCCTCAGTTTGCAGCTAGTGTCTGAAGTGAGGGCAGTCTTGTGGAGGACTGAGTACTCTCTACACAGGACAGATGGCTCTAAACTCTTCAGTTTGGCTAACTCCAGGCATATAGATTTAGAATAAAGAAAAGAATCAGTTTAAAATGGATTCACAAGTATAGGAATGAATAAGTATATGAATGTGTGATAGAATGGAAATCTAAATAGAGAAGGACTTACTGTTTAAGGCTTGTCTGGAATTTCACCATCTCCTGAGAAATCTAAAGGGTTCTGGAGGCAAGACTTTTCCTCTCCCCTTCCTTGAAAGAAAATAGGAATCTCCCATATAAATATACAAATGAACTAAGTCAAGTTGTGAGGGAGAGCTACAGGTATAAACAAAGTATTAATAAATCCTAAAGTTATGCCCCTCGATTAATCCATAACCTAGATTAATCCAAACAAATATTACAAAACATAGTGCATGACTTGGGGAGAGATCCAGTGAGAATATTCTTCAGAAACCCCTTGCTTGCCCAAGATTCCAATAAGATTCTACTTATTTGTGTGTGTGAAATATTTTCTGAGTAAAGATGTTAGTATACTCTTGCCTAGCTCCAGAATAAAAGTATTAAAATTATCTTAAATTTAACAGGGCCTCTGTTTCAGATGGTAAAAGCATCTGCCTACAACTCAGGAGACCCAGGTTTGATCCCTGGGTCAGGAAGATCCCCTGGAGAAGGAAATGGCAACCCACTCCAATACTGTTGCCTTGAAAATCCCGTGGACAGAGGAGCCTGGTAGGCTACAGACCATGGGGTCGCAAAGAGTCGGACACAACTGAGAAACTTCACTTTCACTGTTTTATTTGGCTTACAGAGATTAATAGTTACTGATATGACTTATGTTCATATTGTCTCCTCTGATAAGTTTTTAATTACAGTCCTTCTCCAATTCAAATCCCAAATTCAAAATAATAAAACTGTTCAGATGACTTTTATACCTAAACCTTACTTAAATTTTCCTAGATAGCAGTAGGGGGCTTCCCTGGTAGCTCAGCTGGTAAAGAATTCCACCTGCAACACAGGAGACTCCTGTTTGATTCCTGGTTCAGAAAGATCCCCTGGAGAAGGGATAGTGAGAGAGAGGCAGGAACTGTGCAAAATCTTAATGATTTTTGAATCTGGATGATGTATGAGATTTTTGAATCTGGATATTTGGGCAAGAGATGAGGTGGTTGACTGAAATACTATTTGAGTTCTACTAAATAGATAGGAATGTTCCAAGTGAAATGAACTAGGAAGGGGATAGGATTCTCTTCTAGTCAGTGATTGCATTATCACTTTTTTAAATAGTCCAAATTTTATGATGACCTTAAGGACCAAGGGAGGGCTGCCTCTCCCTGTTTAATTCCTAGAGATAGTAAAGGACTTGCTTGGGAACAGACAAGCCAGTCAATCCTGAGTCCACACCCCCACCCATCTCCTTTCATCAGGCTATTGCAGTTCAGCATGCTACCATCCTGCCTTAAATCACTCCCGGGCCAGATACGGGACACAGACACCTAGGGACCACCCCTGCAGTTCTCTACCAAAATCAAACTGTCCAATCCGAAACCTGCTCAGCCTGCTTACCCTGCCTTACCCTTTCCTTCCTGTGAAAACCACAATAAGGTCTTTTGCCCATGCTTTCCCCTCACTCCCGTGCCTCACGTGCTTCCGCATGTGGTCCTGTGTGGTGTGCCATGTCTCCTGCTTCTAGGGATCTATGAGTACACAAACTTCTTCCTTTATGACAGTCATTTTCGTCTGCGTGTTGCAAAAAGTCGGACAGGACTGAGTGACTGAACAACATCTTACTATACCTGATTAAAAGGAATCCTAAAACAAACAAAAAACACACAAATAAATCTGGAGCATATTTTAAAACAAGCATGTCCTTCCCAAAATAAAACCATACTTTATTCTTGCCTGGGAAGGAGCCTGGTAGGCTAGGCTATAGTCAGTGGGGTGCCAGACATGACTGCTACTAAACCCCTGCTTCTCTGGTGGCTCAGTGGTAAAGAATCCACCTGCCAATGCAGGAGGCACGGGTTCAGTCCCTGATCCATGATAGATCTCACATGCCGTGGAGTGACTAAGCCCAAGCGCCACAACTACTGAACCTGTTCTCTAGAACCTGGGATCCAGCAAAGCCAAAATCCCAGAAGACCCAGCAAAGCCAAAAATAAGTAAGTAAATAAAATTAAAACAAAACAAAAACATACTATAGAATGTAAGCTCAGGGAGAGAAGACACTTTATTGTTTTGTTTTCTGACCATGCCATGTGGCATGCAGGAACTTACTGTCTCCTGACCAGGGATGGGAGCCACACCCCCTGCAGTGGAAGTGCAGAGTCTTAACTACTGGAGTGCCAGGGAAGACTGGGCGGACTTTGTTTTGTTCCCTGCTGGAAGTGGAACACTACTGCAAAACAAACAAAAAAACCTCCAAAAACCTATGCGGCATTTACAGAGCAGGTGGGTTGCAACAAACTTAGTATGAGTGGCTGAAAAGATGGTTAGCCTTGAGATGCAGCAGCAATACATTTTGCAACACTGTTGCCTGAGGTTACTTGAGCAGCAGACCATGTGTCTACCCAGTCCTGGGTGACCAAAATAGAAAACAGAAATTTAATAGAGGTTATTTTTAGTGGTGTGTGTCAAGATATTATAAGAAAGAGATGAGATCAGGAAAGAATTCTTTCATGGGATTGTAGGAAATAGAAGAAAACAGAGGCAAAAATTTAGAGCCTTGCAAGTAAAAGCTCTGGCTACTTCTAGACTTCCATAGTAAGAGATAAGAAAAGTCTTTGAGCTTTTTCTTTTCCTCTTCCTCTTTTCCCTTCACTTTCTCTTCTTTTTTCTCTCTTTTCCTTCTGGAACTATGTCATTAGGTAGAGTCATTAACTAATGTCCTGGTGTTACTTGAACAGGAGTGAAGAGCCTGGGGTGAGAAGGGTGTCCTACAGAGGGGAGGGTTAGAAAGGGATGTCAGATCATATCAAAAAAAAAAAAAGAAAGGGATGTCAGAACTTGGGACTTCCCTGGTGGTCCAGTGGCTAAGACTCCACACTCCCAATGCAGGGGTCTCAGGTTCGATCTTTGGTCAGCAAAGTATTTCCTACATGCTGCAACTAAGACCCGGCCCAGTCAAATAAATACTAAAAAAAAAAAAAAGATGTCAGAACTTGGGCAGGGGAGGGAGACTTCCCTGTGGATGACTACCCAGTGCAGGATATTAGAGTTTGAGGGACATGAGGGCATCCTTGTGGGGTAGCAGGCTGTTGTGAGGTATCAGAACCACATGAGGGTTTGACCCACCCCCAGAGAAGGAGACCTTCTTGTGTTTACCCAGTGGGATTTCAGAATTGCTGTGGCCCAGTGAATACTGTGTGTCTTCAGTTTTTCCTTGTTCTGATTAAGAATGTTTTTCACAGTCTTCAGTCTTCCTTGAGTTACCAGTGGGTGTGTCTGGGAAGATGACTTGTCTTTTTAGTTCATAGGTCATTGGACCATAAAGAGTCATACCTGAGCCTGATGAAGAAAACTGAACAACACCTGGAGAGCTTGGACTTAGAGCTGGATGTATTTACTGGGGCGGGAGGCAGGGTGTGGGGTGGGCATGGAGGGGGACTTTCAGGTGTCCTCTTGCAGAAATCATTATCTATACAAAGAAAAAATAGTAACTAATATACGGTGACAAAAAGAGCTGACAGTGCCACATCCTTGCTAGCAGATGAGCAATGGCTTTTCCTTGCATTGAGTCACAAGAAAACTACATACCCTAGACTCATTTGGCTTAGGCCATGTGAGTGGATTCTGGCCAAGAGGATATGGGTTGAAATCATGTCCCATTTCTAGGTCTTCCTCATTCTTTCTCTTGACCATTTGAAAGCAGAGAGCATTCAATTTAGGACTCTGAGAAGACTGTGGAACAGGGATTGGTAAACTATGGCCCATAGGTCAAACCCAGGGATTGATCTCAGGTCTCCCGCATTGCGGGCAGACGCTTTAACCTCTGAGCCACCAGGGAAGCCCAATTTAGCCGACTATATATTTTTGTTAATAAAGGTTTATTGGAACATTGTTGTTTAGCTGCTAAGTTGTGTCTGACTCTTTTGCAACCCCATGGACTGTAGCCAACCTGTAGGCTCCTCTGTCCATGGGATTTCCCAGGCAAGAATACTGGATTGGGTTGCCATTTCCTTCTCCAGGGGATCTTTCTGATCTAGGGATCAAACTCAAATCTTCTGCATTGGTTCTTTAGCACTGAGCCACCAGGGAAGCCCCCCTGGAACATGCCCATTTATTTACATATTGTCTATAGTTGCGTTCATGACACAATGGGATCATTGAGTAGTTATGACAATATGTCCCACAAAACCTAAAATATTTGCTATCTGTCCCTTTACAGAAAATATTTGCAGGTCTCTGCTTGAGAAGATGGTGCCACCACATGTTGATTGGAGGCAGAATTCTGAATCAAAATATGAAAAGCTGCCTGCTTGAGCACCCAATTCAGGCTGTGAAGCAAGTGAAAAAGAAAGCTTAATTTTGTTAAGACATTGAGATCTTTGAGTTATTTGTTAGTAGCTAACTACCCTATTACTAAAATACTGCTCTCCCTGGTACCTGGCTCATAGTGTTAGTGGCTCAGTCATGTCTGACTCTTTGCGACCCCATGCACTGTAGCTCGCCAGGCTCCTCCGTCCATGGGATTTTCCAGTCAAAAATACTGGAGTGGGTTGCCATTTCCTGGCTCATGCCATTTCCTGGCTCATGGCAGGAACTAAATAATTTTGTTTACAAAAGTAGTATATCCATGGTGTAAAAAACAATCTAAATATTACCCCTCAAAAGTTACAGAATTTGAAAGTCACTGTAATCCCTCCTTGATAAAAAACTGTTGTTTAGAGTTTGATGTATATGATTATAAACTGTATGTATAAGCTTACATACAAACATTAGGTGACCTGGCATAGTGGCTTAGTCAGACTGCCAGGGTTCAAATTCCAGCTTTTTGTCTATGAATTCCTGGGTAAGTTACATAACCTATTTGTCCCCCATTTTGCTCATCTTCAAAAAGTGTTATCTCATATGGTTGTTCTGAAGATTAAATGAAATAATTTATATTTTGCATACAGCATTGTCTTATAAATGGTGTTTGCTGTTATTAGTAATTGTACTACAGTTAGCAGTAGTATAGCAGGTTTTTTTTTTCTTCATAGAAATGGAAATCGTAATAAACATACAATGTTTTTTTTAACACTAAGTATAGCTTGGACATTTTTCCCATGTCAGTCTCTACAGATTAATCTCATTTTTAAAAATGATGGCATATAATTCTAAGGGTGTGGCATATTGTTTTTAATCTTACCCCTCATTGATTGACATAGGTCTCTTTTGGTCTAGAGACTTACGAACTAAAGGGGCAAGGTATCTGCACCCACATACTCAGAATGCCAAAGTGTAGCAAGGACTGGGTACTGGGTATACATAATATAATAAAGTTCCCATTTGGCAAGTGGGGAAGGATGGGAAATATACAGTAGTCATTTGTCCAAGGACCCCAGATCCTTATGGTGTGGAATATGGTCCTGTTTAGGTCTAATTCTAGTCCTTGGGAGGGACTCCCTTGTCCATTGCTCTCTAGGCTTCTTGTTGATGCATTCTGGGAGGTTTTTTGGTTATTCTTCTTGGTCATATGTGAAGTGGACATTGCATGTATTTTGGGGTAGTTTGCTCTGCTTTGTCAGCCTATTTTCTGCTCATAAAATGTTGGGCCCCCAAGGTTAAGACCCTAGGGGCAGAGGGATCAATTGGGAGATTGGGATTGACATACACATACTATGATATATATCAACTAGATAACTAATAATGACCTGCTGTATACAGGGAACTCTATTCAATACTTTGTAATGACCTATATGGGAAAAGAATCTAAAAAAAGGGTGGAGATATATATATATATATATATACACACACATATATGTGTAACTGATTGACTTTGCTGTACAGCAGAAACTAACACAACACTGTAAATCAACTATACTCCAATAAAACTTTTTAAAAAATCATAAAATTAAATGAAGAACAAAGTTCAAGGACTTAAATTATCTGCTTTTAAGATATCATAAAGTCTGACACTTATCAGTTAACTTACTTTTCAGCAAAGACACCAAAGCAAAAAAAAAAAGAATGAAAAAAAAGGCATCTGTGGCTTACTTAGGCAGTGAGGATTTTCAGGGAAAAGCTGTCAGAGAAGAGAGAAGTCCAGAGAAGTGAGCCCCTACTTTGGTGCCATTTCTCACTTTGTAGAATTTGTTACCCCAAAGGTGATGACTATGGGAAAGAGAAAGTGAACATAAAGCAGTGGCTGAGAGATGGGGAAGCTAAACAGAGCTTTGGGGATGAGGGGTCAAAAACTAGAGTTCAACTGAAGAAAACGTTTTAATCCAAGGATATGTGTGGTGGTGGTGGTTTAGTCGCTAAGTTGTGTCCAACTCTTGTGACCCCATGGACTGCAGCCTTCCAGGCTCCTATGTCCATGGGATTCTCCAGGCAAGAATACTGGAATGGGTTGCCATTTCCTTCTACAGGGTATCACTTATCAAAACTAACCATATGCTAGGACTTAAAGCAAGTCTCAACAAATTGCAAAGCACAGAAGTTGTATACAGAATATTCTCTGAGATTAAAAGAGATATTCTTTGAGATAGATATTAATAACAAAAAGATAAGCAGAAAATTACCATACATTTTGAAATTAAGGAATAAACTTCTAAATAATCAATGAGTTAAGAAATCCCAGTGAACATTATAAAATATTTTTAGTTAAATAATAATGAAAATATGAAAATTATATGTCAAATTTTGTGGGAAGAAGCTGAAGTTACATATAGAATGAAACCTTTTATAGATGATAAAGAATAAAAAGTTAAAAATCAGTGATCTCAGTATTAACTTCAAGAAGCTAGAAAAAGAAGAACAGATTAAACCCAAAGAAAGCAGAAGGAAAGAAATAGGATAAAAGCAGAAATAAAATAGCAAAAAACATACAACATAGAGAATCAAGAAATCAAAAAGTTGGTTTTTGAAATGATTTATAAAATTAATACAACTCTGATGAGACTATTCAAGAAAAATAAAGTATAAACAAACAATATTAGGAATAAAAAGGCGGGTATCTAACTGATTTTACAGACATTAAAAAGATAGCAAAATAGTTATATACTTTATATCTGATACATAATAGTTTCAGATTAAGGCTTCCCTGGTAGCTCAGCTGGTGAAGAATCTACCTGCAATGCAGGAGACCCTGGTTTGATTCCTGGGTTGGGAAGTTCCCCTAGAGAAGGGATAGGCTACCCACTCCAGTATTCTTGGGCTTCCCATGGTGGCTCAGATGGTAAAAAAATCTGCCTGCAATGCAGGAGACCTGGGTTGATTCCTGGGTTGGGGAGATTTCCTGGAGGACGGCATGGCAATCCACTCCAGTATTCTTCCCTGGAGAATCCCCGTGGACAGAGGAGCTTGGCAGGCTACAGTCCATGAGGTTGCAAAGAGTTGGATACAACTGAGTGACTAAGCACAGCACTGTTTCAGAATAACATTGCTAACACTGTTGTTAATACTAAATTCATTTAAGATTTGTGTTTTTTGTCTCTAGAGTATGTTCCATTTGCTGGGTACAATCAAATTATTGTCCTTTAAATAATTCTTTACTAATTGTTAGATCATTAATTTCATACAGTTTAGGTTGAACTAATTTTTTAAAGAGGAAAATATAAGACATGTTACTGACACTATGTCCCAACTTTGTAATTTTTATGAGATATAATGACTTAAGTAAAATATTTTGTTTAGAAATGCTTCCCCTTGTTAAATTCATCTGTTTTTATCTGAGGCTATTTTCCTTTTGATTTTCAAAAAAAATTTACTCTGACATTAGTCAATATTTAACAGGCTTTTAAAAATGGATTTATTTCAATAAATACAATATACTTAAAATTTTGAAATCAGAAACAGAAAATAGGCTAGGTCCAAAAATCACTCCAAAGAGCATCTAAGTCATATTTTGACACTAAAAACCAAGTGGAAAAGAAGTCAAAATTTTCATTCTATGTTTCTTTCCCCTTTGACTCAATTTTTCTTTTTCTTTCTTCCTTTTCTTAAAAAAAGAGGAAGTTCTCTATCTTCTGACTTCTTTCCCCAGTGAGAAAATGAGTGTGGTGATTACAGATTTCACCAGTTTCTAATTTTAGGCACTGTTTTTATTCATATCAAACATATAGTTTTATTGAAAAAGCCTCATCTTCAGAGATAATAGGGAAATTATTAGAAAAACAGGAATAGTTGAAGTTATAAGCCTGTTGATCTGCCAATGGATGGGAAATCCTTCCACTTTGTGTTACTTTGCTTTTGCACCTGAGGCAAAAGGTACCACCTTTTAACATAGGCCATTTTCCCAACATTTCTTACTTTTACTTTTTATGCCTTTTTCAGCCCTTAAAAATGTTCCAACTACCAATGGCTTCCACCGATAGGGCTTAATTCCCTCAAATGGCAAAGAAGTTGTTTATCCCTCACCTCAGGAATTTATTCTTGGCTGGTTTGTCCATTAATTAACATAGCTGTGGAATTCTGCTTCATCCAGAGTATCCTGCTAGTGTAGGAAAACACTGTTGTGATTCTTTTTTGGAGTAGGGAAGGAGAGCTGGTGACAGCAAAGAATGGCCCAGGGCATGGGTGCAGAATAGATTCCCAGGTAATGTTTCATTTTAATTTCTTCAAGAATCTTGTTTGAGAAACACTAAAAGATTGGTCAAAGTTCTTCCTGTTTCCCAGTCTTTCCAATAGTACTTTCAGACCAGCATTCTTTAGTTTAAAAACTTGTTCTTCCCCTTTACACTAAACTTGGTCACTGGTTCACCGGCTTCCCCAAGTCCAGTGTCTTCTAGTGCTAAGTTGCTTCAGTTGTGTCTGACTCTTTGCGGCCCTATGGACAGCAGACTTCTAGGTTTCTCTGTCCAAGGGTTTCTCCAGGCAAGAGTACTGGAGTTGGATGCCATTTCCTACTCCAGGAGATCTTCCCGACTCAGGTATCGAACCCTCGTCACTTTCCTCTCCTGCACTATCAGGCATGTTGTTTACCTCTAGCGCCACCTAGAAAGCCCACTATCCTCTAGAGTGGCTTTAATTTTTATGTTAAAACTCATTTTATGTTATAACACCCTAATTTTATATTCCTCTATCCCTTCATTTCTCAGAACACTTTAGCCACTCACTTCCAAGACCACACCCTACTCCTTGTTATAACCAAGAATTTCTCACCTCTGAAATCTTAAGACACTCTATTATTGTCATAACACATCTAAGGCCTCCTGGCAATAACTGTGGTTTACCTTGTCTGTGGTTCTCAAGCTGAGGAGTGAGGAAGAAAGGAACTAACTCCTAAGGGCATTCATCTGAATCTAGGAGATTTGCTTAATTTGAAAACCTCCACAGGTGACTTCAATGGGCATCCTACAGGTAGTATTTCTCCTGCCCTCTGTACCTGATATAAACCACTGAAAGAACTGGAGTAAGTGTCTCCTGTGTTCAAATACTGACACGTCACTTATTTGTGTGAATTCAATCTCTCTTGCCTCTGTTTTTGCATCTATTAATATAAGATGAGGATAGTATTATCACTTACCTTATAGGATTAAGTGAAATAACAAACATATAGTACTTGGAAGAGTGTCTGCAGGTAAATAAATGTTAAGAATGATCATCATCATCAACATTTATATGCCAGTGATTTCCACATCTCTTATCTTCAGCCTGGGTTTCTCTCAGTGCTTCAGATTGTATCAGTTGCCTGCTAGACATGTTTTCCTGAGTAACTCTGTGCACTTCATACTTACATTTAAATCTTATCATTTTTTTTCTTTTTAAATCTGTTCCTCTTCTCAAAGGTTTTCTATCAAATCTCAAAATGCATCATCACATCAGGTTACCCAAGTCAGAATCTAATAAAGAAAAATAGTATAGATGAACTTATTTGTAAAGCAGAAATAGAGACACAGATGTAGACATCAAACGTTTGGATGCCAGGGGAAAAGGGGTGGTGGTGGTGGAATGGATTGGGAGTCTGGGATTGACACATATACACTGCTACTGCTACTGCTAAGTTGCTTCAGTCATGTCCGACTCTGCGCAACCCCATAGACGGCAGCCCACCAGGCTCCCCTGCCCCTGGGATTCTCCAGGCAAGAACACTGGAGTGGGTTTCCATTTCCTTCTCCAATGTATGAAAGTGAAAAGTAAAAGTGAAGTCGCTCAGTCGTGTCCGACCCTCAGCAACCCCATGAACTGCAGCCTTCCAGGCTCCTCTGTCCATGGGATTTTCCAGGCAAGAGTGCTGGAGTGGGGTGCCATTGCCTTCTCCGACATATACACTACTATGTATAAAATAGATAACTAATGAAAACCAACTTTATAGCACAGAGAACTCTACTCAATGCTCTGTGGTGACCTAAATGGGAAGGAAGTCCAAAAAAGGGGGGATACATGTACATGTAGAGTTGATTTACTTTGCTGTACAGAAGAAACTGTCACAACATTGGAAAGCAACTATACTCCAACAACTCTGGAGAAGGGAATGGCAACCCACTCTAGCATTCCTGCCTGGAAAATCCCATGGACAGAGGAGGCTGGCATGGGGTCCATGGGGTCACAAAGAACTGGACATGATTAAAGTGACTTAGCATGCGTACTCCAAAAAAAAGGATCTAATCAATTTCCAAAACCTGTTGGTTGTATCATATCCATTTTCATCTCTACTACCATTGATCTGATTTCCTGTCGTTCTCTTTTTTTCTTTTCGACTACTGCTGCAGTTGCCTTATTTCCCTCTTATTATTGTCTATTTTTCACACTGCAAGCTGGTGTTATTGCTTCCACTGATTAGAAACACTTTATGCCTCCCACACCCCTTCACTGCCAACCTTATGTCTTTCAGGATTAAGTCCAAATTTCTTAAAATGGTTTACTAGACTTAGTTTTTGGAGAAGGAAATCACAAACCACTCCACTGTTCTTGCCTGGAGAATCCCAGGGATGGGGGAGCCTGGTGGGCTGCCATCTATGGGGTTGCACAGAGTCGGACACAACTGAGGAGACTTAGCAGCAGCAGCAGGCTTACTTTACTAGACTTATGGGCCCTTGCTTTCCTTGTTGGTGTTTTCCTCTAGCTCCTTCTTTTCAAACCATGCTCCTACTATACAGAACTTGTAATGCTTGCTTCTTTATGTCCTGTCATTTGTCTAGGCTAGGGAAAACCTTTACTTCCCTTTTTCTAGATCAAAATATGGTCTTTGGACTACTGGAGGACCTGGGACTTTTACGGAGGTCTTCAACGTCAAGATGATTTTCATAATAATATTAAGACGTTAATTCCTTTTTCCATTGTGTGGACATAGGCACTAATAGTGCAAAACCAATGGTTTGTAAAACTGCTGGCATTTTAGCATGAATCAAGACAGTGACACCAACTGTACTACTATTCATTGTATTCCTCACTGTGAAGCACTTAAAGTTTCACTTGAGAATGTCATTGATGAAACAGTAAATTAATTATGGTAGCCCAATTAATGGCATCCCAAAGATGCCTACTTCCTAATCCCTGAAACCTGTGAATATGTTATTTCACTTGGCAAAAAAATATTTTGCTGATGTGATTTAAATTAAGGATCTTGAGATAGGGTGGCTACCCTGGATTATCTGGGTAGTTCAATGTAATTGTAAGAGTTGTTAAAAGAAGGAGACAAAAGGGTCAGAGTTAGAGGAGATGTGATCACAGAAGCTAAGGAGACAGAGAGAGGGAGAGGGAGAAGGGGAGAGAGGAAGGGAGTTGTGAAAGATCCAGCTAGGTCCTGAAGATGGAGGAAGGAGCCATGAACTAAAGAATGCAGGTGGTCTCTAGAAGTTGGAGAAGAAAATAAATTATCCCTGGGACTTCCCTGGTGGTTCAGGGCTAGGATTCCACATTTCCACTGTATGAGGCATGGGTTCAGTCCCTAGTAGGGGAACTAAGATCCCTCATCATGGCCAAAACAAAACACCCCACAATTCTCCTCGAGAGCCTCCAGAAGATATTGACTCACCAACACCTTGAGTTTAGGATTTCTGACTTTCAGAACTATAAGATAAATAAACCTGTGTTGTTGTAAGCCATGAAGTTTGTGGGAATTTCTTACAGCAGCAATAGGAAACAAACATTAATTTTGCTAAGTTTTAATACTTGAGATGGTGACTGCAGCCATGAAATAAAAAGACGCTTACTCCTTGGAAGAAAAGTTATGACCAACCTAGACAGCATATTAAAAAGCAGAAACATTACTTTGCCAACAAAGCTTCGTCTAGTCAAGTCTATGGTTTTTCCAGTAGTCATGTATGGATGTGAGAGTTGGACTATAAAGAAAGCTGAGTGCCGAAGAATTGATGCTTTTGAACTGGGGTGTTGGAGAAGACTCTTGAGAGTCCATTGGACTGCAAGGAGAGCCAACCAGTCCATCCTAAAGGAAATAAGTCCTGAATACTCATTGGAAGGACTGATGCTGAAGCTGAAACTCCAATACTTTGGCCACCTGATGCAAAGAGCTGACTCATTTGAAAAGACCCTGATATTGGGAAAGATTGAAGGCAAGAGGAGAAGTGGACGACAGAGGATGAGATGGTTGGATGGCATCACAGACTCAATGGACATGAGTTTGAGTAAACTCCGGGAGTTGGTGATGGACAGGGAGGTCTGGTGTGCTGCAGTCCATGGGGTCACAAAGAGTTGGACACGACTGAGCGACTGAACTGAACTGAATGCTTGAATAATGTTTAAAAATATTTTATGCAAAGAAAAGCAGTCTTTTCTGTTCCATAAGGTGGCTATCTGTAGGGGAAAAAAAGCTCACAAGAGATTGAGTTATAAGCTTATTCAGCTGTTTAAAAAAAAAAGGAACAGTATTTTTATGTCAGAATGAATGACAGGTCAATAATGGTTATTCATTGTTGGAATAACCAATGGAAATATAGCAGAGATTTTCTCAAAAAATGAACAGATGAGCCTAACACTTAAAGAAAACAACTGAGAATGACAAAATTTGACCTTTCACACAAAAATTAGCATTTTAGAAAAACTGTATTCATCACAGTGAATTTGACAGTTTCTCAGTATTTAAAGACTTTTTCTGATGTCTGTGAAAATAATATGTTCTTTATATATTGTATAATGAAGTGTGCAACATTTAGGAGACCTGTATAACTCAGCAAATCAATGTTTTTCTAAATGACCAATCCATAATGTTACAAAATTATGCATGGAAAAAAGATCTTCCTGAAGTGTAAGGTAAACCAATGGATTTGTACTGTAACAGAGTACAAAAAGTTCATTGATACAGTTTCAAATCTACATTTCAATTAAGAAACTATACTAGTCAAGTTTGGGTGTGCTATTGAAGAAAATATTACATTTAGCTACTAATATAGTCTTCTCCCTTCCCCCAGTCACATGTCTGTATGAGGTTGGATTTTTTTTTTTTTTTTTACATATTTCAACCAACCACAACCAGTATGGTAACAATTGAATGAAGTAGTATATACAACTATCCTGCTGTCTTCTACAAATCAGGCATTAAGGAAGTTAAAGATACTTGCAAAAATGTAATACATTGTGACTCTATTCACTAGTTATTTTTTGGTTTTGGAAAATATGGTCATTTTTCATACAAATATGTTATTTATGCTAATATATAAAGGATTTATAATTATTTTTCAATGAGTTAATAGTTTAAAATTTTCTCGGTTTTAATCTTTAATATGGTAAATATCAATAGATATAACACACAAAGGAAAACTCTTTAGAGTCTTCATTCAATTTCAAAGTTTAAAGGAGTCCTGTGATCAAAACAGGACTGCTGCTCTAGCCTATTTCAACTTCCCCTCTGGATTTTAATTTAGATTTTAAAGCTTTATTTAAAAAATATATTTTTCAAATAAAAATCTGTTTATTTTGGAAGCTTTTCATGTCAATCATTATTGGATATGAAAATCCTATATACTCCCTTAATAATACATTGCTGCTGCTGCTAAGTCGCTTCAGTCGTGTCCGACTCTGTGCAACCCCAGAGACGGCAGCCCACCAGGCTCCCCCGTCCCTGGGATTCTCCAGGCAAGAACACTGGAGTGGGTTGCCATCTCTTTCTCCAATGCATGAAAGTGAAAAGTGAAAGTGAAGTTGCTCGGTCATGTCCAACTCTTAGCAACCCCATGGACTGCAGCCTACCAGACTCCTCCATCCATGGGATTTTCCAGGCAAGAGTATTGGAGTGGGATGTCATTGCTTTCTCCAATAATACACTATACTTTACTTATTAGCATTGTATTTTTTGCTTTATATAATAGTTTGAGAGATACAATTAACATATCATACAGCTCACCTATTTATACAATTGGTAGTTTTCCAGTATATTTACAGAGCTATACAATCATCACTCAATTTTATTTATTTATTTTAAATTTTATTTATTTAGACTACATTGGGTCTTGGTTGTAGCACGCAAGTTTGGTTGCTCAACAGCATGTGGGATTTTAGTTCCCCAGCCAGGGATCAAACCCATGTCCCCTGCATTGGAAAGCCAATTCTTAGCCACTGGACCACCAGGGAAGTCCCTCATCACTCAATTTTAAAGCACTTTGATCGCCCCCTGCAAGAAAACTTTGTCCTTTAATAGTCACTCCCATTTCCCCTCAATTCTCCAGCCCTAGTAGAATTCACTGAAGCAGTAGCCTGCTAATCTATTTTCTGTATCTATAGACTTACCTATTCTGGATACATCATATAAACAATCATACTTTGCAACTGGCTTCTTTCACTTAGCATAATGTTTTCAAGTTTCATCCACCTTGTATGAGCTCTTCATTCCTTCCCTTTTGTGCCTAATAACTTTTCTTTGTATGGCTATACCACTTTTGGTTATCCATTAGTCAGCTGATGCACATTTGGGTTGTTTTTCTTTTGCTGCTATGAATATGGCTGCTGTGCATATTTGTGTACGTTTTTGTGTGAACATATGTCCTCAATTCCTTGGGTGTATATCTATTAGAATTACTGGGTCATGGTAATTTTATACCTAATAGTTTGAGGAAGGCAGGAATGTTTTTCAAATGAAGTGTTTTCCAAAGCATTTTATGCTCCCATTAAGTACAGTACAACAGTTCCAATTTCTTCATAACTTATTTTTTTTTCGGTTATAGACATATATCCTAAAGGATCTGAAACGTTATCTCATTGTGGTTTTAATTTGCATTTCCATGATGGCAAATGATGTTGAGCATCTTTTCGTGTCCATTCGTATATCTTCTTTACAGAAATTTCTATTCAGATGGTTTGTCCATTTTTAAATTAGATTGTCTTTTAATTGTTGAATTATAATAGTTCTTTATGTATTCTAAATATTAGACCTTTATGAGATATATTATTTGCAAACATTTTCTCCTATTCCTTAGATTGTCTTGATGAGGTCCATATTATTTATTTTTCTTTGGTTGCTTGTGCCGGATCCAAAGTCAAGAAGATTTATACTTAATGTTTTCTCCAGAGTATTTTAAGGTTTCAGCTCTTACATTTAGGCCTTTGATTCATTTTAACTTTTCAAATGTTATGAGTTAGTAATCCAGATTCATTCTTTTATATATGGATATCCAGTTGTCCAAGTAACTTCTCTTTTAGTCTGTTCATTTATTCTGGAATCTGAATTCAATTCCGCTTATCCATATCCTTATGCTCTATGCTTTTGCCAGTAGGGCCACTAATTTTGTTTTGTTTTGTTTTTTAGAACGAACTCATGGAAAGACCATTCATTAACTCATAATAACCAAGTCAAGGGTGGGAATCAGCTTCTTCGCACTACCAGTTTAGGAGCTAAAGATGCTCCTAAAGTTTCAGGAGCATCTTTTTCATCAGCAGCCATCAAAATCCCACCCAATGCGATTACGTTTTGTTTTGTTTGTTTTAAATTAATGTCATTGTGTTTGGCCAGGGTTGGTTAACCGAAAATGTTACCTCCAGGCTAAGAATCACTGGTATTCAGTCCAGTTTATTTAGGGAGGTAGATGAGCAAGGCCAGAAGTAGACAATAGAAGTACTTTGGCTCAGCCTTTAGAAACGCGCAAGGTGTCGGCGGGAGGAGGCTGGCCTGTCAGTACGGTTCTAAACAAAGACTGGGCACCGGAAACTTTTCCTCAGGGGATGGACTCGGGCCCGAAGCACAAGGCCTATCTCGGTGCTGCGGTGATTAATTCATCTGTGCGACCACAACTAAAGCCCGCTCTCAATCCTCCAGCCTCCGGGGAGCCCGGCCGCCCCCAACGAGTTTTCCCGCGTCGCCTTTCCTCTTTCCCCTCTCCGTCCTCACTGAGCGTAGCGGAAGTGACGCAAGGCGTAGCGGAAGTCCCTCCAGCCGCGGTGTTGTGCTGTTGGGTAGAGAGACGGATTTGTAAACCCCGGAGCGAGGTTCTACCTACCCGAGGCCGCTGGTGTGCGGAGACCCCGGGGGAAACCACCGTCACCATGTCTGACCAGGTACCAGACTGAGAGCCATCCGATAGCGGTGGCCAAGGCCTTACTCTGCAGGTCCGCCTGCTGATCGGCTGGGGCCGGGGATGGAGGCGC
>NW_011495032.1:24941352-24959693 GCF_000754665.1 Bison bison bison | reverse complement strand
AGGGCAGGAGACGCCCGGGCCTGTCGCGGGCCTCTAGGAGCCACCCTGACCCTCTCCGGGCTGGCTCATCACCCCCTGTGCCCCAGCGCCTCTGGTCGCGGCCTCCCTCTATTCGTCCCCGTCTTTTCTCCGGGGCGGACCCAGGTGCAGAGCCCAGCTTCCACTTTCCCAAGAGGGTCGCTGAGGATCCCGCCCGCCTGCCTCTCCGGAGAACTCACTGCAGAAGCAGGGCCCTAGGCCCCAATTATGTAACGGGAGAGAATCCCTGCCCCGGAGGCTCTGTGGCCCTGAAAAGCTGGTGGACTCCACTCCCTGATTCTTGGTCTTTAGATAGTCGCGAAGGGGGACGTGGGGACGGAGGGAGGGAGACATTGTCTCGTGTTGCTGAGAACCTCGAAAGCTCCGCTTTCCATTTGGATTGCAGCTAGGCCGCCGCTGCTCTGCTCTGAGTGTTTTTCCGTGTGGGGGTGCAGAGCTGTCGCCTCTTTCCTTTTACTTTCCCATTTCTCACTCGGGATTGGTTCAGTAGCTCTCCAGTTGGAAAAGAGCACTCAGAATAACCAAGAAACAAAGTAGAACGAAACTGCTAGAGCTACAGAAAGCATTTCATCTGGAAGTTAACCTGAAGATGACTGATAACCTTTGAGGAAAAGGATAGGAAAACTTCGTGTGCGTGAAGCAGTTGCAGAACATTTGCAGAAAGGTTCGTGTTATAGCAGAGTGCTCCATCTCAGTGTTATTAGCAGGAATTTACTTGGGATTTGCATTCAATCAGGAGTGTTCGATTTTCCGTGGTGAGTTTTTCTTCCTCATTCATTCCTAGTTAACGTTGTTTGTGGCTGATGGGCTTTGCTGGTGGCTCAGCGTAAAGAATCAGCCTGCCAATGCAGGAGATGCGGGTTCGAGCCCTGGGTCGGAAAGATCCCCTGAAGGAGAAAATGGCAACCCACTCCAGTATTCTTGCCGGAGAAATCCCATGGACAGAGGAGCCTGGAGGGCTGTAGTTCATGGGGTTGTAAAGTCCTACACGACGAAGCGACTAAACAACAACAAAATGTTTATGGCTAGTTTTTACTTTATAAGGTTTTTGTCTGGCCTTCGTTTTGTTTGCTTAGATGACTTTGACTTTTTAAAGTATTTTTGAACCTTTTGCTTGTTTAATGATAGTTATTTAGAAAACTGTTTCTCATTCAACTCCACAGTGTACTTGAACTTTTAAATTTAACACACTATTCCCTTGGCTTTTAACCCAGTTCAGTTTTGTGCCACTTGGTGAGAGCAAGTGAGGCTTTTGTGGGTTTTTACTGTTGCACAAAACGTACATTTATAAGGTTAAACCATAATCTAGATTAGTTTTGAGTGGATCTTCTTACTAACAGTCTAGATTAACTCCCAAATTGATACGGGAACAGAGGTATAACTATCTCCCTAGGTAGTTGTTTACTTGATTTCCAGGGAGGAGAGAAAGGTGTAAATGCTTTATTTCATCAGCCTTTTATTTTGATGCTCAGAAGTGGCTAGGAAGTATGTTGAAATTTACTATGTAGTCTGAGGAAAGAGCAGTGTACAGAAGGAATTATAAAGTGAATTGTAGAATTTATTGCTCCAGTTTCAATTCCAGCTATTTAAGAGAAACTTGAAGAAATAAAGGACCTAGGACACTAACAGGTGGCCAAAACTATTTTCACAATAATGCTGGGACATTGTCTTTTTCACTCTCATTCTTTCATGGGGTTTTCTAAAGATTGACATGACCTGGGATATCACAACAGATTGAAACATAGAGGCAGATGTGGAAATTCAGCTGCTTTCTATTAAGCCAGATATTGAAGAGATTTGCAAAAAATGCAAAACAGTGCCACTTTTCTTACTAATTTTGTTTTTAAAAAAATGTCTTTTTAAGATTGAAGCTTTATTGCTACTTTCAAGAAATTGTTTTTTATATACACAGTACCATTTAATGAGGGTATCATCATATCCTTATAGGTGTTTCATATTGTTACTATTAAAATACTTTTCATAAGTATCAGTGTGATTTAATATCCTAAAATTAATTATGTGTTTATAAAACATACTTCAGATAAACTGCAGTAGGTACAACCAACCTAACAAAAGCTTTATGGCGTTCTAAATGATTTTTAAGAGGAATCCTGAGACTATAAAGTTTAAGAACTGTTGCTCTATGCTCATCAACCAATATCATTATTAATAATCAGGAGCCAGTACAATATTAGTGTTGTAGTGCTAGGGATTTAAAGAGATAAGAAGTGGAACTCTTACCCTGATGAAGCTTATGAGTGAGAATCCCAAGTTACTCCTGCGCCATACCAGTAGCATGAGATGACCACAGTCCCCAGAAGACAGTCTTAATATCAACCAAGTTGTTTTAGAATGACATATATTCTGAGGCCCCTCTCCGAGGGTTTTTTGTCTGTGCTGAAGATACTGGAATTGAGCAATAATTTCAAGTTAAAATAGGTGGATGTTAAAGTCATGTAAGACTTGAATTGCTGGGTTCTGCATTGATTAATAGAAAATGATTATTTTTGGAATTTGAGTGAAATAATTTCTCATAATTCTAACAATGCTAGCATTGTCCAGTGGACCGTTTTTGAATAATCCTCTAATACAGATTCTGAACCTGAGGATCATGAATCCTCAGGGCTGAAAATCCACTGAAATTTTATGGCAATCTGTGGTTTTTTTGCATGTGTATTTGTTTAGGGAGAAAGGATCCATAGCTTTCATTAGGGGTACATGATCCCTCAAAAGTTTAAGGACTAGCCTTTAACCAATAATAGAGATCCGATGGTGTGCTTACTTTTAGCCTGATTTCACCTTGCAGCAAAACTGAGCACAATATATAGACCCAGATGCCAATGTCAAACTGGTAAGGATAATTTGTACAAATATTTTTCCTTCTTTCTTCCCTGTATTCACATTTATAGTGTTTCTTTTCCATACTCAAGTCATGAAAGACAGCATGGACTTCAGCTCTTCAGTTTAGGTCTGTTAAATTTGTAATAATTGGATGACTGGTTTGGTTCAAATGCTAAATGAATCTGTTGTAGGTTTACTCTCTCCATCCCAACCTCAGAGAGAGGAGGGGTGGAGAGGGAGACAGATACTGATTGATTGAGCTCCTTTTATCTTTAGTCAAGGATTTGGAAACCTTATGTAATTTCGGCTATCTGTTGGTACCTAACAAACTGCTTAAAACATAATGGCTTAAAACAACAGTCTTGTTTTGCTCATAAATCTCAATTTTGGCAGGGCTCTGTGGTTTTGGGCTCATCACTGCTCCTTGACGCGTGGGGCCTTTGCTGGGATTACTCAGGGGGCTGTGGGCTGTAACGGATGGCTTCTTCATATAGTCTCAAGGCCTCTCTGAGTGGTCTTGTCATGTATTCCCTTCAGCACAGGGACCCCAGGATATTCAGACGTAGGCAGCTCAGGGCTCACAGGATAGTGTTCCAGAGAACCTTGGGTAGAAACCCCAAGCCTCCTAGAACCTAACTTTGGAAATCACTTTTGCATTCTGTTTGTCAGGCAAATCACTAAGTTCAACTCAGAGTCAAGAGAAAGGCATTTATTTATTTCATCGTAGAGACAATTGACATATTAGTTTCAGATTATACTATGTAATTATTTGCATATATTGTGAAATGATCCCCAGGATAGGTCTAGTTAACAACCATCAACACACACAGTTACAGATTTTTCTTGTGTTAAGAGCTATTCTCAGCAACTTTCAAATATACAATACAGTATTATTAACTATAGTCACCAAGGAAAAGACATCAAGATTCCATTTCTTAATGGGAAGAGTAACAAAGAATTTGCAGTTATCTTTAATCTACCACACTAGTTGTATTTCTTTTGTTAGGATAGCATCATTCCCTGCAGCATTATTTATATCCCCCTGTTTTTGGTGTTCGCTGATCTTCCTGTTAGCCTGAGATGGCAGAAGAATATGATAAACTAGGTGTATATTGAAGTTCATAATTATGTATACTACTTACCTCATAGAATAAATATGTTACACTGATGCTATGACTTGAGCATTTAGTTACTGATACATATGCATCACCAACTCGATGGACGTGAGTTTGAGTGAACTCCGGGAGTTGGTGATGGACAGGGAGGCCTGGCCTGCTTGCAATTCATGGGGTCACAAAGAGTGGGACTGGACTGAACTGAACTGATACAAAGTATTCCATGCCCCAGGAGAGGAATGATACATTCTATCTTCTCTCTGACAGATAGATACATGAAGTGCTGCTAGTAGATGTTGCAAACATTGATTATAATAAAACATTTCAAATAAAATGTGAACATTACTTAATAGTATTTTTAAAACTGAGTATGATTATTAGGGTTAGAGTACTTATGAGTGTTAGTGGAGTAGTTCAGATTTCAAAACTAAAGCAGTTGTCAAATATCTCTTGATTCTCATTAGCCTTCCCCCATATCAATTAGAATAATATTATATATTATAGCTTTTATATATAGTGTTACAATTATTTAAGTACCTTTCTCCATTACACTGTTTGCTTTCCAGGGTCAGAAATCAGGCTTTACTCACCCTTTTTTTCTGAAGTGCCAGCAATGACTGAATACTTAGTAAAAGTTTTTAAAGGAGTGAGTGGTAAGAGTCATTCATTTAACAAGCATTTATTGAATGTCAGTATGGTCCAGGCACCATTCTAAGCCCCAGAACTGGAAGGTTGTCTCAAAAATGTGAAGCAGCAGGTATTTTCCTCTTCCTCTTTCAATTCCCTTTATGTTTTGTTATTGACGAAGGGTTGATTGTCATGCAGTAATTTTCCTTTTATGATGTTTGCATACCTTCTTGGTCTTTACTTCTATTAGCAATAGAACTAGTAACTTTATCTCCAGAGTTGAATCATTTGCTTCTTCCAGGACATTGGGATTGTTATGGATAACAATAATCCCAAGTGGTTTGCAGGATCTCAGTTCCCTGAGTAAGGCAGTAGGGGATTGAGCCCGGGCCCAGGACAGTGGAAGCGTCAAGTCCTAACCACTGGATCGCCTGGGAATTCCCCACAGATAATTTTCTCAGCGTCATGTTTGGTATCTCATTTTTGAATTTATTGAAATTGTGTTTTGTTCTTTTTGGTAATTAATTCTTTTGATACTCTACTTTAGAAAAGTCATGTGGGTAAGGTCACACAGATCCTATTATTGAATACTTAGTCTTACAGTTTAAATTATTTTGAAATTCCTACAACATGATTTAAGTTTATTTAAAGATGTGTTGTAATTGTTATTCTTTTATATTTTGACCATTCTTTTTGTATTTGATTGCCTTTACTGAGCTAGTGAGAATCTGAAGGAAAAGACCTGAAGGAAGCTAGGGTGGAGTTCTATTTGCTAGACCTATTGTTCTCAATAGCTAAGGCCAGATATTTTGAAAGGTTTTACTGAAGATTAATACATATATGAAAAAATGTACATAAATGTACAGTTTGCTAAATTTTCACAAACTGATCACATCTGTGCAGCCCGCACCCATATTAAGAATGACTGTCCTGACTGTGTGCGTGTGTCTGAGTGTGTGTGTGTTTCTCTGTCATGTCCAACTGTTTGTGACCCTATGGACTGTGGCCCACCAGGCTTCTCTATCTGTGGGATTTCACAGGCAAGAATAATGGAGTGGGTTGCCATTTCCTCCCCTAAGTGCAATCATACAGTATGTGGTTCTGTGTATGGCTTCTTTTGCTCAGCATTGTTTGGAAATTTGTCTGTATTATTGTGTATAGTTTGTTGTTAAATCTCATTACTATGTTGCATTCCATTGTGTGACTGTACCACAATTTACTTATCTCTTCTGCAATTCGATATACACTGAGGTGGTTTTCTAGAAGCTGTTTTTTTAACATAAGCCAAATGCTTCCTATTTAGACCACCTCCTATGTCAATTCGGATTGCTTCTGGACTAAATAACAGAAAATCTGATATGTAGTAGGTTAAACAAGTATGCAGTTTGTTTTTCTAATGAAACAAGTCCAGACATAAGATGTTCAGGGATGGTCAGACAGTTCCACTATGCCTTCTTACTCCTTTCTCCTTAGCAGATGTCTTCACTGAAAAGATAGTCTCCTTTTGGGCAAGATGACTTTGTTTCTTTGTTCCAGGCAGGAGAAAGGAATGGAGAAAAGAGAAAAAGTATGCCAAAAAGTATATACCAGGAAAAAGTATGTCTGTCACTTTATATTTCCATGGCCAGCACCGCATCACGTGGCCATGAGAGAAGCTTAGAATTTCCCCCACCCACCCCCTGCCGGCAAATTTAGGTAGAAGGGGGACATGGATATTGGATAGGTAATTAACAATGTCTGCCATACCTCTCTACATTTGCATGCTGTACTTCTGGATACAGTGGAGCCAGTTTGTTCTAGGCTTTGCATAGGTCCACAGTATGGCTGCAGAGAGTAGGGGTTATACAACCAGTGGGATTTTCAGTTATAATTTTTAGTTCTTGAGAAGTTGTCTGTGTTTGTCTGGTGTTGAACTGCAATTGTAGGGTTGAATGTAAATTTTCAGAAGTCCCAGTGTCTTGACAGGTTGACATAAACCTCCAAGTTATGGAGCTAAGTCTGGTCAGTTTTATTCCAAATGTCTAGTAGTGTCTCCTTAAGTTTGCACATAGGTAGCACGAGCTGAAACTATATGAGTATGTCCTTTTAGAATTGTGGTAAATCTACTGAAGTTTGAGGGAGATGACTTTATTGTAATTTGGGATTTTGTATCTTTTAACAATGGATATAATTATTAGAATCATCCAGTTTAATCCTTTGTTGAGCTTTCTTTATTAGGAAGTAAAAAACGGACATATAGTAAGAACTACAGTTACAGAAATTTTGGGAACTTTGAAGGTATTTTAAGTGATTTATTATGGACAAATTTAGTGCATATATAATTATACCCATATACCCATCTCTTGACCTATCTTATTTCATCTACATGACCCCACACCACTTCATAACATCATTTTGAAACTAGTCCCAGACATTGTATTATTTCATCCACAGATATTTCAATATGTATCTCTAACAGAGATTTACTTTATTTTTTTGGCCCTGCCATGTGAGATCTTAGTTTCTGGAATAGTGATCAAACCTGTGCCCTCTGCATTGGGAGCTTGGATTCTTAACCACTGGACTGCCAGGGAAGTCACTCAATATGTGACTTTTTTTCTTTTAACATAACCAGAAAATTTTCTAATGTCGTCAAATAAGAGTAAATGCGATCTTTATTTTTGGTTTTCCCCAGAATCCCCCCTCTTTCAGAAGAATGAACAATCCTTGTACAACTGGAAGGGTCAGTTTCAGGCTGGGAGTAGTTAAGTGTGGTGCTCTTTCCCTGTGATTGAATTGTCAACATACGGATTGTCATAGAGATTTTTAGCAAAATTTTTGTTCTTTTGACTTTGAAATGGCACAATAAAATTCTTTTCTTGAATTCTGTGCATTTGTAAATGAGGATTGTTGTGTTTTGTGTCCTTTCCTGTTTTGTTCTTCTTTTCAGATCCAGCCATCTTCTATTTCTAGGCTGTTACATTTATATCTTGGTAAGAAGAGTTGATAGCGCCTGGTGTCTGATAAATTCTTTTCTACCATTCTAGTTACCATGATTCAATCTCTAGATGACACAGACTTGAAAATTTAGAGATTTCCAGTTCTTGCCTTTGATCTTGTACGTTCCTTTACTTTTCTTTACATTACCAGTTTCTTCTGCTCTGGGGCTGTGTAACCTTCCCAGCCTAATAAGCCAGCCCTCTCTGGGATTCTCTTTTCTCTCATGACCTACTGTTCTGGGTCTAGTGCTGAATGCTTTCAGTGTTTTGTGACTAGTGTGCCATACCATTCTGTATTGGCAGCTTCTTTTTTTTTTAAACAGGGGACAGAAGGAAAGAAGGCATACAAAAGACACTGAGATTGCTAGAGACAAACTTTGGCCTTTTTCTGTACAAGATCTTCTCATTTTCCAGACTAGTTTGTTGAAGGAAAAAGGCACATGAAAAGTTAGATGACTGCATCGGGCAAGCGTGAGGCTATTAAAGAAGTGGGTACAGATGGCATTGCTCTTGTGCTTCAGAGTTGGGAAAAGATTGTCAAAATGGAGTGACTAAGGAGAGTGGCAGTATTCTTGGAAATTTCAAATTCTAGTGTTCACATGTTTTGTGAAATTGAAGTGAATGCTGAAAGGATTTTGTTTGTATTTACTGTTGTGTACGGTAGAAGTATGAAACATTAGTAAGATTTTGTGGTATAATACAGATGATAGTGCTGTCAGCTTAACTCAGCCAGCATTAAATAATTGCCTGGTGAAAATGTGGACCTCCTCCTTGTAAACTTGTAGGAAAGTCAAGACATACAAAACTGTCACAGAAAATGTTAATTTAATAAGCATATTGAGTATCCTTAAAATACTAGACACTGTACTTGACCAGAAATACAAAGAATAAGGCATGTCGATAAGGAACTGAATCTTGTGGGAAACACAGATATGCAGACATGTGGTTATAATAAAATTAAAGTAAGCAGTATGAGAACATTTAAGAGGGTGATCAGGGGAATGATTTTGTAGAAGTGATGCTTAAGTGGTCTTAAAAGGGGAATAGGGTAAGAAAGGGCATACTAAGCAGAGGTGAGTAACAGGTACAGGGATAGTGGAGATAAGGTAGAGAGTGCCATGTTTAAGGAGTTGTAGATGGTTCAGTTTGGCTGGAGCAAAGAATATTATTAGCAAAAGACGTAGGAGAATAAGGCTTGCTTGCTAGGCAGGGACCAGTACATGGAGGACCAGTATGTGTCAGCTAAGGAGTTTGAACTTAGTCCTGAAGATTCTGGGCAGATCAGATTGCGTTTTAGAGAAATGGCTCTGGTTGTAGTTGGGAAGAATTAATTAGAGGGAGCTAGACTTGGGACATCTGTTATACCATTGTGGTATTGTTAAGGAGCAACAGTGACTGCCTGAAATAAGGCAGTGGGATAGAGAATGAGAATCACTAAGAGATACAGTTGTCAGAATGGTGAGTTATTAAGTATGAGATTTAGGAGAGGAAGATAGCCAATGATGACTACTAAATTTGTGTTGTGTGCAGTTGAGTGTGTGTCAGACATTTATTGTAATTGGGAATCCAGGAGGAGTTGTAGTCTTTTTTGGGTTTTGGTTTTCAGGAAGAGGAGCTAGAAGTAATGCACTCAGTTTTAAGTTGAGCTACCCATGGAGACATCCAGAATGGAGATAAGTGTTCAAGCTCTTAGATAAATTGAGTGAAACTCAGAAAAGTGGTCAGGTTATTGAGAATGGTTAGTATCTGAGAGAGAGTTGGAATTGTAGGTCACCCAGGAAGATGAAGAAAAAGAAGCTTAAAGACTTAGGACCCAGAGGAGCACCAGCATTTAAGAAAGTGGTCAAGATGAGGGGACATAGAATCTTAGAGGTCAAAGGTAGAGAGTTTGAAGGAGTCATCAGTGTCTATTGTTTAAAGATAAGACTTTAGATTGTCCTTTGGGTTTAGCAGTAAGAAGTTGAACTGGTAACCTTGGTGAAAGAAGTGTCAATTGGAGTGGTGGGGTATTGTATAAACCTGATGGCAGTGAGTTGAGAGTAAAAGTGGAAATAGCAAATGCCGATAGGGAAACAGTGGAAACAGTGGCTGAGTTTATTTTTCTGGGCTCCAAAATCACTGCATATGGTGATTGCAGCCATGAAATTAAAAGATGCTTGCTCCTTGGAAGGAAAGTTATGACCAACCTAGACAGCACATAAAAAGCAGAGACATTACTTTGCCAACAAAGGTCCGTCTAGTCAAGGCTATGGTTTTTCCAGTAGTCATGTATGGATGTGAGGTTTGGACTATAAAGAAAGCTGAGCACCGAAGAATTGATGCTTTTGAACTGTGGTGTTGGAGAAGACTCTTGAGAGTCCCTTGGACTGCAAGGAGATCCAACCAGTCCATCCTAAAGGAGATCAGTCCTGGGTGTTCATAGGAGGGACTGATGTTGAAGCTGAAACTCCAATACTCTGGGCCACCTGATGCGAAGAGCTGACTCATTGGAAAAGACCCTGATGCTGGGAAAGATTGAGGGCAGGAGGAGAAAGGGATGACAGAGGATGAGATGGTTGGATGGCATCACCGACTCAATGGACATGGGTTTGGGTGGACTCCGGGAGTTGGTAACAGACAGGGAGGCCTGGTGTGCTGTGGTTCATGGGGTTCGTGGGGTCGGACACGACTGAGCTACTGAACTGAACTTAAAAGAAATCTGAAGAAAAGTATGAGTACGACTTGAGATGATAGTAAAGGGAGAATGTTTTTAAATAGAGAATAAATGTCTTTTAAAGGATATGAATACACTGCCAATAGGAGCATTAAAGGAAAATATTAATCCCAGTTGGAAAGTTGAGGGGAGATGTGGTTCCCAGAAGAGTTCTTTACATACTGGACTTCAGATGATGGACTTCCGTGAGATGACTTCAAGAGAGGTTATGGTAAAGGGAGGATGTGTATTACAGGTAAAGGAAACAAGGACAGCAAAGAGCTGAAGATGGAAGGAAGTTTATAGACATGTTCAGGGAATAGCACAAGTCCAATTTAACCAAATCCTTGGATTGTAAAGAAAGTGGTGAGAGAAAAATGGGAGTTAAGGTTGGTACTGGAGGAACTGAATGCCATGTTGTGGACTTTGTTTCTAGGCCTTAAAGTACTGGGAGCTATTAATGCTTTCTGATAGGGGCAGTTATACAGTCAGAGAGGGGCTTCCCAGGTGGCACTAATGGTAAAGAACCTGCCTGGCAATATAGGAGACACAAGAGAAACAGGTTCGATTCCTGGATCGGGAAGAACCCCTGGAGAAGGAAATGGCAACCTACTCCAGTATTCTTGCCTGGAGAATCCCATGGACAGAGGAGCCTGGTGGGCTACATACAATCCAAGGGGGTCGTAAAGAGTTGGACACGACTGAGTGCACGAAAACAAACCAGTCAGAGAAGCTGTGCTTTTGGAAAGGGTTCTGAAGCAGTGTGGAGGATGGATTGGAGAAGAGGGAAGAACTCTTTTGTTCTGAGTATCCTCTGTCTAGGAAACACTGGAGCACAGTCAGTCCCATTGTGCTGATGTATTGCTGATCCTCTTGGAGGGGGATGTTTTCTTCCTTGTGGAAACTCAGATAAAGCTTCTTAGCACACCTTCTCTCAGTTAAAGAGGACTCAGGGCTTCTTTGCTCTTTATTGCCTTTCACTGCATGGAATAAATTGTCCTTGTCCTCTCTCAGTACTTAACGGAAGAAGGAATTGTTTACTTTGAATATAAATTCAGAGAAATGTGGTTGTGAGACTGTTTGAAGACAGTCTTCTAGTTTTCAGGTGAAATACTGTCTCACTAAAGAAGGTTAATTTTGCCAGCTGCCATAAAATGCAGTAGTCAGCAAATGTTGAAAGTACTGCAGAATGATAAACAGGCAAGAATTCATACTAATGAAGTCAGTTCTGTTATCTAAGCATTTCCCTGGACTCTAGCCTGTATCTTAAATTTAAAAGCTATTTCTAGTTTAATATATTTTGTTAAATTTTGAATGCTAAAGAGTTTGTTAGTTTTCAGTTACTGGCATGAAATAAACAGGTAATGGACCTGTTACTTCTGAATTACAGAAGTATATTAAATTGTTAAGAATATACAATATTCTGATTGTATGTTCTTAAGTATACAAAATTCTTATTATATATTCTTAAGTAAGTTGGTTGTATTCTTACTAAAGGGCTTCCCTGGGGCTTAGTGGTAAAGAATCCACCTGCCAATGCAGGAGACTCGGGTTCGATCTCTGGATGAAGAAGATCTGGAGAAGGAAATGGCAACCCGCTCCAGTATTCTTGTCTGGAAAATCCCATGGGAAGAGGAACCTGGAGGGCCACAGTCCATGAATTTGCAAAGAGTCAAACATGACTTAGCAGCTAAACAACAACCGTTCTTACCAAGAGTAGATTAACAACTTGAAATTACTATGAATAATAAAGAAGTATATATTTAAATAAGTGAATAATATGGTTGCCAAACTAAGGTAAAGTGCATGGGAAAGCTACTTTTATCACACCATTGAGTGAAATTTACCAAGCTACCCTTTTACTAAAAATGGCTTACCTTTCTTAATACTTCATGGCAAAGTTGTTTAACTAGTTTATTCTAACTTCATTTTCTTATGGTATAATTTGTAAGAGGGTTATACTCTTTCCTTCTATCTTCCAATTTTGTTTGCTCTTTACTATTATTACTTACCCTGCTTGGGCTTTTTTCTTGTTCCAGTTTAATTCTAATTTTTTTTCACCCAAGCCTAATCTTTTGAAATTGGATATACTGCTTCAGATAGTCTAAAATAATAACTGATATAAAATGATTTGTTTTGACTTGGGTACATTAAGCCAATACTTTGCTGTTTGATTTTCCTTCCTAAAAAGACTTTGCTTATGTTAATATGATTAATTTATATTTCTTAGTACAGTTTTGTAATTGGAGTAGTTAATTTTTCCCACTAGGTTGTAAGAAAATAACCTTGGATTCAAAATGTTTGGTCAAGGATTCCTGGAAGATGAGCTTCCTCTGACTGGTAGTAGTTGACTGTAAGATAATGGTTTCCAGGTTGTTCCTTTGCCTAGAAGCATTAGTATTGCCTGGTAATTAGTCAGAAGTGCATATTACAGACCTACCCGAGACCTACCGAATAAAAAGCTGGGTGTGAGACCCAGCCGCCTTTTTAACAAGTCCTTCCAGTGATTCTGATGCATGGTGAAGTTTTAGAACCTTTACTGTAGGATTATAATAAAAGAGACTTCTTTCATGATTTTTAGTAAACTGTTGTTTGAGAGAGTAATTGACTTAGAACCTTTTTTGCTTGATTGACTGGCAGAGAAAATGAATGCTTGCTGTATTTTTAGTTGCAAATTTTGTACCCTAAGTCAAAGTAATGGATGAGTAATTAAAATAGCACATAGAAACTTTTATATTTATATGTACTTTCAGGAAGCAAAACCTTCAACCGAGGACTTGGGGGATAAGAAGGAAGGAGAGTATATTAAACTCAAAGTCATTGGACAGGTGAGTTTCATTATTTTTCTCCTTTGACTCTGGAATGTGTGAATGATTTCTGAAACAGAAAAAATGATTCAACTAAGGCAAGTTATTGAAAAGTGGAGTTTCATTTACTGTATGTGCATCTGTTAGAGGTAGGAGAGGGTGATACTGTATTTTTAAATTGTTCCACTAGGCAACTTATCACTTTAATTTCTTCTAGTAGAACTTTTTCTTGTTTAGCATGCTTCAGTGGCAAATACAGTGACTCCTATTAAGTGATAACACTAGAGGCCTTACACAAAAGAGCCTCTCAGGCCTTTTCCTGATCCCTTTCTCTCTGTTGGCACCTGATTTCTCCAGACTCTGATCTTTATCTTATTGACCCTTTTTGAGATGCTGCTGCTAAGTCGCTTCAGTCGTGTCCGACTCTGTGCGACCCCATAGACGGTAGCCCACCAGGCTCCCCTGTCCCTGGGCTTCTCCAGGCAAGAACACTGGAGTGGGTTGCCATTTCCTTCTCCGTTTGAGGTGCTAATAGATAATAAAGGTTAGCTGGAAATTAGTGGAGGAATGAATTTTCATAGTTGTTTGTTTAAGGGACAGAAGAACTGGTGCACTCTCATCATGGAAGTGTGAGAGTACATTTTCCCACATTCTCTGAAACATGGGGTATTATTATACCAATCTTTTAGTTTTGGGCCAGTATGATGATATTGCTTTGACTATTCATTATAATTTTTGTGTGGATATGTTTTCAATTCTCTATATATGTAGGAGTGCAATTGTTGGGTCTAGTATAGTAGTAACTTTGTTTAGGAGCCTTCAAACAGCTTTTAGCAGTGGCTGCACCATTTTATACATTATTTTTACTGACAATAAATGAAGGTTTGTTATTTTACATTTCACCCAGTATTTGTTGTTCTTTTTTTTGTTTTAAATATATATAGTCATCCTAGTGAGTGTGAAGTGGTATCTCATTGTGTTTTTGATTTGTATTTCCCTGATGGTTAATGATGGATATCTTTTCCTGTTCTTATTGGCCATTTGCACATCTTTGGAGAAATGTGTCTATTCAGATCTTTTGTCCATTTTTAGATTGGATTATTTGTGTTTATTTTTGAGTTGTAATAACTTTTCACATGTATTTTGGTTATTAGATCCTTATCAGTTAGATGGTTTGCAGGTGTTTTCTCCCATCTTTGGGTTGTCTTTTCACTTTCTGGGTTGTGTCCTTTGCACAAACAGTTTTTGATTTCAGTGAATTGAATGTATCTTTTTAGAAACTTCTTGGCTGTGCTGGGTCTTTGTTCTTTGCACGGGCTGTCTCTAGTTGCAGTGAGTGGGGACCTCTCTATGTGGTGCATGGGCTTCTCATTGCAGCGGCTTCTCTTGTTGTGGAGCATGGGCTCTGGGCACTCGGGCTCAGTAGTTCCCTGGCTCTATAGAGCACAGGCTCAATAGTTGTGGCACACGGGCTTGGTTGCTCCTTGGCATGTGGAATCTCCCAGACCAGAGATCAAACCTGTGTCTCCTGCATTGGCAGGCAGGTTGTTAACCACTGGACCACCAAGGAAATCCCTATTTTTTTCTTTTTTTGCTGTGGTTTTAGTGTCATATATGGGACTTCCCTGGTGGCTCAGACGGTTAAGCGTCAGTCTACAATGCGGGCGACCTGGGTTCGATCCCTGGGTTGGGAAGATCCCCTGGAGAAGGAAACGGCAATCCACTCCAGTACTATTGCCTGGAAAATCCCGTGGACAGAGGAGCCTGGTAGGCTACAGTACATGGGGTCGCAAAGAGTCAGACACGACGAAGCGACTTCACTTTCACTTTAGTGTCATATATAAGAAACTATTATCTCAATCAGGGTCACAGAAATTCACACCTATAGATTCTTTTAAAGTTTTTATGGTTTTAGCTCTTACATTAAGTTTTTGATCATTTTGAGTACTTTTTGCATGCTTTCAGTATGGGTTTGAAGGAGAGTCTAACTTCTTTTGCATATGGCTATCTGTTTTTCCTAGAACACTGATTGAAAGTTCTGTTCTTTTCCCATTGAATTGCTTGGCATCTTTGTCAAAATCAGTTGACTGTAGATATATATGAATTTATTTCTGGACTCTCAATTTTATTCTGTTGGTTTGTAGGCATACTTCAGAAATACTGAGGATTTGGCTCCAGACCGCTGCAGTAAAGTGAATCACTTGATCTTTTGTTTCCCAGTGCATAGGAAAGTTACGTTTACTCGATAATGTGGTTTAAGTGTATAGTAGTGTTATGTCTGGAAAAAAAACAATGTACACACCTTAATTAAAAAATACTTTATTGCTGAAAAGTACTAACCATCATCTGAGCCTTCCGTGAGCTTTTTTTGTTGGGGTAGGATTTGAATTACTGAGAGAATTACCAAATTACTGATTACCAAACTGTGACACAGAGACCTGAAATGAGCAAACACCATTGGAAAAACAGTGTGGGTAGACTTGCTGAATGCAAGTTTGTTACAAACTTTCAAAAAGTTTGTAAAAAACGCAGTACCTGCAAAATTCAATAAAGACAGCACAGGGACCTCCTTGGTGGTCCAATGGCTAGGACTCTGTGCTCCCAGTGCAGGGGCACAGGTTCGTTTCTTGGGCAGGGAACTGTGGATCCCATATGCTGCAACTGAAGATCCTGTGTACCACAACAGATCTGGCATAGCCAAGTAAAAACAAGCAGAGTGTAGTAAAGTGTATGCTTGTGTATGTTTCTCCTATGCCATGGATCACCTTTTTAACAATTACCAATTTGTAAGAATTCTTTATATTTACTTATTTTTTCTTGTCTGCTATATATGTTAACGTGAATATTTTCTTCAGAGTCTCGTAACTTACTTATAGGTGGTTTATGTTTTTATTAAGTTGGATTTATCAGTCTCCTTTTTTTTTTTAATGGTTTCTGAGTTAAAATCTTGCTTTAAAGTAAGGATTTACTAATGTCAAGATTAGGAAAAAAGTCTTTCCCAAAGAAGAGGAGAAGATAACTAAATTTTTTTTAATGTTTTAATTAATTTGAACATTAACTAAACATTAATTAATCGGAGAAGGCAATGGCACCCCACTCCAGTACTCTTGCCTGGAAAATCCCATGGACGGAGGAGCCTGGTAGGCTGCAGTCCATGGGGTCACTAGAGTCGGACACGACTGAGCAACTTCACTTTTACTTTTCACTTTCATGCATTGGAGAAGGAAATGGCAACCCACTCCAGTGTTCTTGCCTGGAGAATCCCAGGGACGGGGAAGCCTGGTGGGCTGCCGTCTATGGGGTCACACAGAGTCTCGGACACGACTGAAGCGACTTAGCAGCAGCAGTAGCAGCAGCAAGCTCTTTAATTAATCTGGAAATGATTTTAGTTGATGGAGTGAGGTATTGCTCTAGAAGTTTTGTCTGTTCCTGAAATTATCCACAGGATGAGAATTTATTTATTATTATTTTTAAAGAAAAATACCACACAGCATGCAGGATCTTAGTTCCCCAACCAGGATCATTCCCAGTCCTGGCAGTGAAAGCACCAAGTCCTAACCATTGGACTGACTGCCAGGGAATTCCTTTTTTTTTTAATTAATAATTATAAACAAAACATGCAACTTCCACTAATATGTATCTGTGAATGTGTTATGTAATCATTAGAATTGGCTTTGAAATTTTTACAGTGTGCAAGTGCCAATATTTTTTTCTGATGGTTGCCTGATAGTTTACTTGACAGTCTCAGTAGAAGAAAATTATCTGTGATCCCATATTTCAATTTGAGTGACTCAGGTTTTTCATTTTACTCATGCAAGAGAAACCAGACTCTGTATGGTGACTTTTTATTTCAGGAAGAATTGCTCAGTCTGCTCTTTTACGGTATATGTCTCTCTTACAGCTTTGACCATCTTTAATGACACTTCAGTGTCACTTCACTTTTTATTCTGAGTTGCCTTTGGGAATTTGTGATAGTTTAGATTTTTATTGTGAAAGTAGAATAGGTATGCAATTCTGAAGGAATGCATTTTTGACATACATACTTTTACTTATACTGCTAATTTTAATACCTAAAATAGATTATGTTTTGATGCTTACTCCTTGGAAGGAAAGTTATGACCAACCTAGACTGCATATTAAAAAGCAGAGACATTACTCTGTCAACAAAGGTCCGTCTAGTCAAGTCTATGGTTTTTCCAGTAGTCATGTATGGATGTGAGAGTTGGACTATAAAGAAAGCTGAACACCGAAAAATTGATGCTTTTGAACTGTGGTGTTGGAGAAGACTCTTGAGAGTCCCTTGGACTGCAGGGAGATCCAACCAGTCCATCCTAAAGGAGATCAGTCCTGGGTGTTCATTGGAAGGACTGATGCTAAAGCTGAAACTCCAATACTTTGGCCACGTGATGCAAAGAGCTGACTCATTTGAGAACACCCTGATGCTGGGAAAGATTGAGGGCAGGAGGAGAAGGGGACGACAGAAAATGAGATGGTTGGATGGCATCACCAAATCAATGGACGTGGGTTAGGGTGGACTCTGGGAGTTGGTGATGGAAAGGGAGGCCTGGCGTGTTGCAATTCATGGGGTCGCAAAGAGTTGGACGCAACTGAACAACTGAACTGAACTGAAACTTGCTTTGAAATGGGTATAAAGCAAGTTTGAGGATGATTATTTTAATAAAACCTGTTAGGAATGCTAAAAAGAACATTTTGGAGGGAAAATATAGGTGACAAGTTGTATGTGTTTGTATGTAGTATATGTATAATTAAATAATTTGTTTCAGGCAAAGCAAGTAACTTACACGAAGAGTGATAATCCTTTTCCTCTTATCTCCTTAGGATAGCAGTGAGATTCACTTCAAAGTGAAAATGACAACACATCTCAAGAAACTCAAAGAATCATACTGTCAAAGACAGGTCTGTATGTTGTAGTATTAAATTCAGTGCTTTATATATCATTAACTTTTCTTTTAAGAAAGCTTGTCAAAAGAAAAGTAATCTTTTGGGAATTCTTTGGTGGTCTAGTATTTAGGACTTTGCAAGAAGAAAAAGAGATCATTTAGGTGTTGGGATAAGGAAAACAGTGGGCTTCCCTGGTGGCTCAGACAGTAGAGAATCTGCCTGCAAGGCAGGAGACCTAGATTCTATCCCTGCAGGGTCAGGAAAATCCCCTGGAGGAGGGACTGGTTACCCACTCCAGTGTTAGGATAAGTGAGCCAATAAACTTTTTTTTTTTTTTTTT
>NW_011495032.1:24939439-24941252 GCF_000754665.1 Bison bison bison | reverse complement strand
TTTTTTCCGCTGTACTGCGTGGCCTGTGGGATCCTAATGCCCGGACCGAGGATTGAACCTATGCCCTTGGCAGTAAAAGTTCAGTCCTCACCACTGAACTGCCAGGGAATTCCCTGTTTCTGTTTTTGATGTTAATTGTTAAGCTCAGTAAAGTCTTATTAATTGGGGCTCAACTAGCTCACATTTGTAATAATATTGATGGGAACTAAAACTGGAAATGAACGTGTATTAGCTGCACTGTGCTAATAGGTACTTAGATACATTCTCATTTACTCTTCACAATAACTCCAAAGAAAATATGTAGTCTTTTACCTCATCTGTAGACAATGGAGTTGATTATTGAGGAGAAACAGTGCAAAAGTGAAAATTAAACTGATTCAGAATTGAAATTGCTGTGCTGTGCTTAGTCATGTCTGACTCTTTGTGACCCATGGACTGTAGCCCACCAGGCTCCTCTGTCCACGGAATTCTCCAGGCAAGAATACAGGAGTGGGTTGCCATGCCTTCCTCCAGGGGATCTTCCCAACCCAGGGATCAAACCCAGGTCTCCTGCATTGCAGGTGAATTCTTTACCAGCTGAGCTTACCAGGGAAGCCCTAAGGTGCCAGGGGAGATAATATAACATCAAGTTGGAATAATTTTTTATGCTTCAGAGTTTATAGTCTTTAGAAAAAGTTTCTATCTATACTCAGTTCACAAAGGCTTGATAAAATTTTTTCTTATATTGCTGATATTCATGCAGTGGGACACTTAATTTATCTGAAGTATGGAATTCTTACCCAATAAGAGAGATTGAATCATCTTTCCATTTTGATATTGTAGACTTGCTTCTGTAGAAACTTTTATGACTACAGTATAAGATACTTACTTTTTGAAAGATCTTATATTTAAAATCAAAGAATATTTTGTCCTTGTCAGTTATGTTTAGTAGTTAATATAACCCTGGAAATAATTTAAAAGTAGAGAATTTTCTGGTGGTTCAGTGCTTAGGACTTTGCAGTTTGACTGCTGGGGCCCTGGTCAATCCCTGGTCAGGGAACTAAGAAAAAGTTTAAAACCACCTCCAGGGTAAGTTTGCACAGTCTTGTATATATAAGGGTAGTACATATTAGGAAGATTGTTTGAGTTTTTTATGATGTTTTTGGGATAGTATTTAAACATGGCGGAAATCTTTTTTTTTTTTTCTAATTTTATTTTATTTTTAAACTTTACATAATTGTATTAGTTTTGCCAAATATCAAAATGAATCTGCCACAGGTATACATGTGTTCCCCATCCCGAACCCTCCTCCCTCCTCCCTCCCCATACCATCCCTCTGGGCCGTCCCAGTGCACCAGCCCCAAGCATCCAGCATCGTGCATCGAGCCTGGACTGGCAACTCGTTTCCTACATGATATTTTACATGTTTCATTGCCATTCTCCCAAATCTTCCCACCCTCTCCCTCTCCCACAGAGTCCAAAACACTGTTCTATACATCAGTGTCTCTTTTGCTGTCTCGTACACAGGGTTATTGTTACCATCTTTCTAAATTCCATATATATGCGTTAGTATACTGTATTTATGTTTTTCCTTCTGGCTTACTTCACTCTGTATAATAGGCTCCAGTTTCATCCACCTCATTAGAACTGATTCAAATGTATTCTTTTTAATGGCTGAGTAATACTCCATTGTGTATATGTACCACAGCTTTCTTATCCATTCATCTGCTGATGGACATCTAGGTTGCTTCCATGTCTTGGCTATTATAAACAGTGCTGCGATGAACATTGGGGTACACGTGTCTCTTTCCCTTCTGGTTTCCTCAGTGTATAT
>NW_011495032.1:24932925-24939339 GCF_000754665.1 Bison bison bison | reverse complement strand
AACAGTGCTGCGATGAACATTGGGGTACACGTGTCTCTTTCCCTTCTGGTTTCCTCAGTGTATATGCCCAGCATTGGGGTTGCTGGATCATAAGGCAGTTCTATTTCCAGTTTTTTAAGGAATCTCCACACTGTTCTCCATAGTGGCTGTACTAGTTTGCATTCCCACCAACAGTGTAAGAGGGTTCCCTTTTCTCCACACCCTCTCCAGCATTTATTATTTGTAGACTTTTGGATCGCAGCCATTCTGACTGGTGTGAAATGGTACCTCATAGTGGTTTTGATTTGCAATTCTCTGATAATGAGTGATGTTGAGCATCTTTTCATGGGTTTGTTAGCCATCTGTATGTCTTCTTTGGAGAATCAAAGGAAACTATTAGCAAGGTGAAAAGACAGCCTTCAGAATGGGAGAAAATAATAGCAAATGAAGCAACCGACAAACAACTAATCTCAAAAATATACAAGCAACTCCTACAGCTCAACTCCAGAAAAATAAACGACCCAATCAAAAAATGGGCCAAAGAACTAAATAGACATTTCTCTAAACATGGCGGAAATCTTAACACATTAGTTATTGAGCAGAACTTTCTGATACTTGTGGACTATATAAATGATTATTGATTTATACTTGTTAGTGAAGTTACTTCTCTTTAAATGAGCCGTCTACTCTCTTTTAGCCATTTTTGTGGAATAAGTGATTAGAAAAATATATTTTAATACCTTTTGTGATACTTAAAGTGCTATAAATGCCATCACAGGTTTACTGTAGTTTATCTGGCTTGCTACTGTGCTTTGCCAAATTTCTATGATTTAGTCTGTTTAAAACCAATTTTGCTTGTACAGTTGGTAGCTGGTGTTCATCCAATATCTGATTTTATTTTTATGTTAGCTTATAGATTTGAGAGGAAACTATGTAGAATAGTGGCTAAGAATACACAGGGTTGGGAACAGATTTGGCCTTCAAAGGTTGACCAGCTTGTGTGTCCTCTCTATACCTTAGATTTTCTAGCTGTAAATGAAGATAAGGTGACAATACTCATCTTTTAGGGCCGTTGTGATGAAAAATTTATGATTCTGTATATAAAATATTTGGTATCAGGAGTATCTAGCAAATAGTTTTTACTCAGTTAATGGTAATGATGATTGAATTAGCTGTCTAGTTTTATGTTCTACACATTCTGTTGGAGCTTTCATATTTGCTTTTTGTGCATCAAAGTTTCTGTTATCTCTTATAAGGTTTATATTTGTACATTTTCTGTCTTTTTAGGGAGTTCCCATGAATTCACTCAGGTTTCTCTTTGAAGGTCAGAGAATTGCTGATAATCACACTCCGAAAGAAGTGAGTATAATTTCTTCTCTGAATTCAAGACATATTTTGAATTTTGCATTGAATGATGTGGTTCGCTGGTACCATTAAACTGCCCTTTTCTTGAATATTCTCTGAGTTAACTGATATATTATTTGTCAGAGAGAAAAACAATCTTTTGGGTTGAATTTCCCTTTTAGTGCCTTCAAATGTGCCAGTAAAAAGAGGTGAAAAGTAGGGATTGAGTACTTAAATTGTTATAAGGCACATACTATGCCTTTTTAAGGATGGACAGATGGTTCTCAAATTTGGCAGATTTCGGGTTCATTTTCATGGTGATAGTGACCTTTAGAGTTCGATTTTGACTTTTGGCCCATTTTGAGAACTTAATATAGAAGCTTGCTGCTAAGTCACTTCAGTCGTGTCCGACTCTGTGCGACCCCATAGACAGCAGCCCACCAGGCTCCCCCGTCCCTGGGATTCTCCAGGCCAGAACATGGAGTGGGTGGCCATTTCCTTCTCCAATGCATGACAGTGAAAAGTGAAAGTGAAGTCGCTCAGTCGTGTCCAACTCTTAGCGACCCCGTGGACTGCAGCCTACTAGGTTCCTCCGTCCATGGGATTTTCCAGGCAAGAGTACTGGAGTGGGGTCCCATCACCTTCTCCAAATGCAGAAGCTTAGTATATATTTTTGGCTCTGTCATTTTGGGTTATGTTTTTTAATGCTTCTATGCCTTCATTTGTTTTATTGAATATATTGTTTTATTTCTCTGTTTATATATTCCACCTTCTCTACGCTCATTCTCACTCCTACCCCGAGATATCTGAAAGTAATAAAATGTGAGAAAAAGAGTGTGTGTGTATTTACAATTATACAGATTCCCCTCCTCCAAATACAAAATAACATTTCTGATATTTCTGATAGTGGGAATGATGTATGGCTATTATTAGCTTTTTTATTTGAAAACATTTCAAACTTACTGAATGATGAGACTAGTATAATATTCTCCTGTATAACCTTTTTTGTAGATTCTTCATTTATTAACGTTGTGCTGTGTTTGATTTATCATTCTCTGTGTATGTACAGATTATCACTACTGGTGGACCATTTGATAGTAATTTGCAGGTGATATGGCTCTTTACCCCTCAGTATTTGAGTGTTATTGTTCTCCTAAGAGTCACAGTTAAATTATCTAATTTAGGTGATTTAACCTTGATACAATACTGTAATTGAATATACAGTCAAAATAATCTGATTTTGCAATTTGTCTCAGTAAGGTCCTTTATAGCTCACCTGCCTTTTTTTTTTTTTTTTTTAACTTAACCTGGGATCTCATTCAGGTTATGCATTCTGCCTGGTTATCATGCCTCTTAGCTTCCTTTTCATATGAAACAGTTACTCAGTCTTCGTTTTTCATTATACTGTTGTTGTTCAGTCGCTAAGTTGTGTCCAACTCTTTGTTTCCCCACGCACACAACAGTCCTGCAGCACACCAGTCTTCCCGGTCTTTCACCATCTCCCGGTGTTTGTTCAAACTCATGTCCATTGGGTTGATGATGCCATCCAACTATGAGGTCCCCTTCTCCTGCCTTCAGTCTTTCCCGGAATCAGGGTCTTTTCCAGTGAACAGCTCTTTGCATCAGGTGGCCAAAGTGTTGGAGCTTCAGCTTCAACATGAGTCTTTCCAATGAATATTCAGGGTTGATTTCTTTAGGACTGACTGATTCATTACACTGATGTTTTTAAAAAGAATTCAGGCCAACTGTATTTTAGATTGTCCTTCATGTAAAGTAATTAGCCTCCAATTAAAATAAATGAATTAAAAAAAAAAGAATGTCCTTCAGTTGGGGTTTGTCTGTTGTTTCCTTATGATTAGATTCAGGTTTGAACATTTGGTAGGAGCAACACTGAATGAAGCTGTGAAATTCCAAGTGCATGATGTTAGGAATTATATGATGTCCATGTCTTACTATGGGTAATACTAATTTTGCTCACTTAGTTAAGATGGTAACTGCCAGATATTTTATCCATTGTATCATTTTATCCACTGTAGCATTGTATCAATTTATCCAAGTTATTTTGTAATTAATAAGTAATTTGTGGGGAGATACTTTGTATGAGTGATGTTCTTTAGATATTAGCCTGTGGGAACCCCTTCAAGTTGGCACATCTCTTCTTTTGACATCCCTTCATCTTTTTAAATTAAAAAGTTTTTATTTTGTGATGATTTTCAAATTACAGAAAAGTGGCAAGAATAAGTGCAAAAAATTGAACTCTCTTCTACCTAGATTTACCAGTTTTTAACATTTTCCTACCTGTACTTTATGTACTTTATTATTCGCCTCCCCCGCCCCCCACCATATGTGTGTGTATGTGTATCTTCTGAACCATTTGGGAGTAGGCTGCATACACCATGGCCATTTACTAAATATTTTAGTGTGTATTTCTTAAGAACAAGTATTCTCTTTGACATAACTCCAGTACTGTTGTTAAGAGTCAGGACACTGAATACTGTTAGAATACTGTTGCGTCATGTGTCCCAATTTTCCCTTTTATGGTAAGTTTTCTCCCTCATCGTAGGATCCAGTTCAGTGTGAACACATGGTGACTCAGCTGGTAAAGAATCCTCCTGCAGTGAGGGAGACCTGGGTTCCATCTCTGGGTTGGGAAGATCCTCTGGAGAAGGGAATGGCAACTTACTCCAGTATTCTTGCCTGGAGAATCCCATGGACAGGAAGGAGCCTGGTGGGCTATTGTCCATGGGGTCGCAAAGAGTCAGACATGACTGAGCGACTTTCATTTTCACTTTATTATCTTTAACTTGGAACTTCAGACTGTCTTTGTCTTCATGACATTTACATCCCCCCCTCCCCCCACTGGAGATCAATTTATTTCACCTAAAATACACTTACATCTGGAAAACACTAAGTTATTTGTACTGGAAAAGGTAGTTTAGACCCAGAACAGGAATCCCAGAGAAACCAGATCAGGAAAAGATACTCAGGAATATATAGGGTAGAAAGAACAATGGTGGGGTGGGGCACAGGGAAGAGAAGGGAGACAAAAACTACTACAGTGTAGCCACTGGATCAGAAAACAAACAAAAAAATACAGTAAAATGTATATCTAAAAAATCAACAATGTATCATATTGGTGGGAGAGGGCAAAGATATGGAAAATACCTAGGAAATAAAAATTTCCTGCTTGATTTCAGCAAGTGGGCATTATGGTCAAGAGAGGGGGAAAAGTTCCATGTTTGAAAGAAACAAGAAAATTAACAAGGAAAGATTCAGTCATCACATTTTCATCCTGGAACACCCCAGGGAAAATTAAAACTGATAACGATCTGAACATTAGGAGAAAACAAACTAGTAGCCTCACCCCTGCTTCTAATCACTTACACACAACATCCTCTTCTTACCCCTGTGCCTCCTGTGCTGGGCACTGAATGGAGTGAACTCCCAACCTGCCGTGCATCTTCAACATTCCCTCTGCCCTCACCAGCATCTTGACAGGCCCATCTGAGTCTCACAGCTTAAGGACTCGACTCCCCAGCCTTCAGTTGCCATCGTCAACACCAGCATGGTGTTTTGTTTTGAACTGGAGGTGGTGGGTGCCTCGTCTGGCTCAGAACTTGAGTCCAGAGTAAAGATTGTCATTACCGAACTCTGTTCTCAGAGAGGGCAAGTGGCTCATCACTGCCAGACATTTACATTTTTGAAGAGTACAAACCAGTTATTTTTCCAGAAAGACTCTCAATTTGGGCTGTTTTGTTAACTCATGACTAGATTTGGATCATGTGTGTTTGTCTGGATTACTGTGTAAATGGTGATGTGTCTTTCTCAGGCTGTAATATCTGGAGTATATCACTGGGTTTAACAGTTATCGTTTTTTTTTCCTGTGTGGTTAAACCATTTTTCCTGTTGTAATTGAGTAATATGTGGGCACATACTTTGAAACTATGTGACTATCCTTTTTCTCATCAAACTTTCCCCTGTAGGTTTAGTATCCACCTACTTTCTTGAGTACTTCCTTACTGTCTGGCACAAGATATTCCAAACTCATTTTATATTTTCCCTGTCTTAACTTGGTTAAGGCACAGGGATAGGGAGGGAGGCCTGGCATGTTGCAGTCCACAGGGTTGCAGAGTCAGACTTAGTGACTGAACAACAAAAGCTTGGCATAATCTCACCAACACAGAAGGTTATTTGATACATTTTAGTGACACCTCCCTTACTATCATTAAAAGATTTATCTTTTTAGAAGAATAATGGGGCAGTGGGAGAGAGTAGGTATTTAGGGAGTGACCTCTTTGTACTGTTGCTTATTTACTCTTATCCGACAGTGTACTTCTTAAAGCTGATGGCTTCATATTCACCATAGTTTAAGGACATATGCTACCTTCCCCATTCAAGGGTTCCTTGTACTGTTTGGAATTCTAGTCCTTGCAGTGTTTACCAGGCTAAGTGTGCAATTAAAATTAAATTTTAATAGCATCTTTAATTAATAATTATTTTAACATTCATGTTTTATCACAGTCAAGATATCCATGACACCAGAACCAATTAATCACTTTAAAAAATTCTAAATCCACTTATTTTTAGATTTCTTAGCATATTTTAATTTTCACATTTTGTAATTCTGCACAAAATTGTCCTGTATAAAATATAGAACTTGTCTCATTAGAGATTACTTGAACTTTCCTTTGAACTGTTATTTTTCATTTGCTTTTGTGATTCACTGTAGTTCACTGGAAACAATGCTGATTTTTGTTTTCAGTCTGCCTATTTCAGTGTTCTTTAACCCTGGCTGCACACCAGAATCAACAGATTTGCAGTTCTTTACAAGCCTCATTGAGGCGTCTATGGGTTTCTATGCAACACCAGCCTCCTTCTGTACACTTTTATTTTTTAAATAAAGAATGCTTGTAGTTAAAAATGAAAGTATTAAAAAACCAAACTACCAAAGTATATAAAATGGAAAATACACTCTAGATATCTCTGCCTTCCCATTTCTCAGAGGCAACCATTATTAATAATGTCTTTAAGAAAAACATTCCAGACACTTCATGCATATAAAAAAAAATTGCATATATTTTGCTTAATGTT
>NW_011495032.1:24907035-24932825 GCF_000754665.1 Bison bison bison | reverse complement strand
AGAACTGGCCTGAAAAATCAAGCCTATAGAATTGAAGTGTCAAAAGTAGATGTATAGTAACTCTTCACTGAGAGTGGTCACTATCAAAGAAAATAATAGTTAAATTCTAGAAGGAATTCTATATAACAAAGCAAACTACTTAGAAATGAACCCTTGGACAGTATTTTTCTAGCCAAAACCCACATATATTTCAAGTGAAGTCAGGTTTTTTGAAAGAGAAGAAAGAGATTCTGTCGAATAATTACATCTGGAAGTAAAATGATTTTTAGAAAACATGGCATCAAACTATTACTTAAACTATTCTATACATGTTTCATTAGATTTAAAACTCCTTTAAGGTACTTTTCAGAAACACTTAAATTTTACATGGTGAATAAACTGGGAAGTAAAGTTGGCTCAGCAAAGTAACATGAATGATTTCATATTGACATAGTATCAGAAGAAAAGAATATACCTCTCTGTTCTTTGGATTAAAGGAAACAAGATTGTTAGTTTCAGAACAGGATAACTATGGATTATTTTTGTATCTTTTTTGCACAGTTGCCACATAGTTGCAGCCAGTTAAAAAAATAGTACTTTTTATTCTACTACTAACACTTTTCTTTCCTCTTACAGCTGGGAATGGAGGAAGAAGATGTGATTGAAGTTTATCAGGAACAAACAGGGGGTCATTCAACGGTTTAGATATTCTTTTTATTTTTTTTTCTTTCCCCTTAATCCTTTTTTATTTTTAAAAATAGTTCTTTTGTAATGTGGTGTTCAAAACATAATTGAAACTGGCACCCCATCTCTTTAAAACATCTGGTAATTTGAATTCTAGTGCCCATTATTCATTATTGTTTCTTTTCATTGTGCTGATTTTTGGTGATCAAACCTCAGCCCCCTTCATATCACTCTCTCCTTTTTAAAAATTACATGTGTGCATAGAGAGCCCGCCTTTTCCAGGACTGTGCATTTGCAGGCTTGTGATAAATAAGATCAACTAATGCAAGTGTTCCTAATGACTTTCCAATTGGCCCTGACGTTCTAGCATGTGATTGCTTCACTCCTGGACTATGACTTTCAGTGGGAGATGGAAGTTTTTCGGAAAACAGAACTGTGGAAAAATGACCTTTCCTTAACTTGAAGCTACTTTTAAAATCTGAGGGTCTGGACCAAAAGAAGAGGAATATCCATTTGGAGTCAAAATGACAGAGAATAATGACTAACTCCAAAGATGGCTTCACTGAAGAGAAAGCATTTTAAGATGAAAGAAAAATCTTGTCAGAAGATCCCAGAAAAGATCTAATTTTCATTAGCAGTTAAAGTTATTCATGCAGAAGTGTATACAACAGAACACTGCTCTTTTTGACTTTATTTGTACTTTTTGGCCTGGGATATGGGTTTTAAATGGACAGTGTCTGTACCAGCTTCATTAAAATAAACAAAATATTTGTAAAAACTGTACCCATGTTTATTTTATTTTTAATTGTACAGAAAGAAAAAAAGAAAATGCTTAAAACATAAGGTTTTTTTGCATCATACTGGAAATTATTGTTCATACAATGGTACAGATTTTTTTACGGATTATGTGGTGATGATCATGACTTTGAAGCACTGAAAGTTACTGAAGTGCCTTCAGAATTAAGGATTTAATTAAGGTCACAATACCTTCTTAAATACTCACTGTTGTTTTTTAAAAAAATTTGATATTCCTGTATGGTGCATTTATATGATACAGTTACCCAATATGTTGAATAAATGGGCACGCCGGAAATTCTTAATTGATATTGATAATTTCAGTTTTTCCCTTAACAATTTTCAAAATGTTCTCTGTAGTTAAGGTTGTTTATATTTTATTTCTTTATATCATCTTTTCAACTGTAAAATTAAAATACTAAATTAGTTCCTTAATTAGAGGGCTTAACTTTTTCTTTTAACTCCTTAATGAATCACAGAATTCAGAATATATATGCACATATGTAATCCAATTTTGTATTATTCCAAGTAGAATGTCATCTAGCTACTTGAGAAGAGCAAATAAAACCTATCTCTAATGCAAACTATTATAGTTTGAATACCCTCTCAAATTTCCTGTTGAAAAATAATTGGCTTGTCTTATAAATCTTATTTTGACCATACCTGAAAAATTATTTGTATCGTACATATATAGTCTAGGTAAATTAGAACTTTTAGACCATTGTGTTAAATAGTACATAGAAATAAGGCCCATTTCCAGAAAGTCCTCATTGAGTTGCATATTTCTGTCAGGCCTGAGAAAACTGATAGGCTATTTGAGCTATCCAGAATGCGCATATATGTAGTTTGGTATCAGCTTTGTTTGCATGTCTGAAGACTTGGCATTTAGGTAGTGGAGCTTAGCTATGGGGGATACTTGATTTTAGTTTATTGGATTCTTCTAAATGCTGTGCATTCTGCTATGGTTAACTGAAAAATGTGCTTATCTGGTTAGTAGTGCTGATAAAATAGGCCTTTAACAGCAACAGTTTAATAGAATATCGATAAGATTTGGAAGGCACCTCGAATAACATTTTAGTGTAGCCACTCTACCTGGTGCTTGACTGCAACTTTTGAAATTTGTAAAAGAAGAGAGAAAATAAAATCAGGAATGGTAATTTCCCCCACCAGGATGTTTTCCTTGAGTGTTCTTTCTTCTCTTGGTTGAGTTATTTGAGATGCTCCTTTCTCATCTAAGTATTATTGAATCAATTGAATAATGTGCAAGTAGGGTCAACAAGTTTGAGAAAGACTGTGACATATTCACTACGATAGCCAGTGTTTGGGGCATTTTATTTCTATGTTACATAAAGCAAGGAGTTGAAGCATCACATTTAAGCAAGTCCAGTAACAGCAGTACAAACACAGAGCTTGACTTCTGGTTTGTGGAAGTGCAGCTCCTGTAGAAAGCACCTTATAAGCATTAGTGTGAGATTTCCAGGGAATCATCTGCAAGTATTAAGTTTTTAAATGCAGACTGAAGTATAGAGTGGGGCCAAAGGAAATTTGTGGGAAAATTTTGCTTCAGATACTGCTTGCTGTAACATCTTTTTATGTATCTTATGTATCTTAAAGGTTCTTCATCCCCTTTAATGATCATTCTGTAGTAGATATTTATTATTTTTTTTTTTACTTACTGTTATTAAAGAGATGTTAAAGATAATTTATCTAATCAAGACTCTTGATAGAGTCAGTGTGATTTTTAAAACGGGGAAATCATGCTAGTGGCTGGTTTTTCAAGGCATAGTTAGGAGCAAAACCTCAAGGCTGGTTAATTTTCAGGGCTCAAGAATACAATGTTGTCCAGTGTAACTTTCTGTGATGAAAATGTTCTGTATCTGTTGTCCAATATTGTAGCCAGTAGCCACATTCAGTTACTGATTACTTGAAATGTGACTAGTGTGACTGGAGAACTGAATGTTTTATGTTTATATAGCTACATGTGGCTATTTACTGGACAGTGGTGTGGATGGAGATCCTAGAGTGAAGTTAGCTGTACAGTGAGGTGAACCAGATGAAATGGAACTAATGGAGCTCAGTATGGAACTTCATTATAGAAGGAAGGTTCTCTTTTTCCATCACCATCTTCCAACTTTTTAGTTTTCTTCTAGTCTTAAGGTCTTGGTATTTGTAGGAAGTGGAAGTAAGAGTAGACCCATGGTCTGGAAATGTTGTGTGTCCACTGTAGGCCACTGGCTTCCTTATGGAGTTCTTGGTGGAAATGAAGATGTTTCTTCAAAGCATCTTTTTGCCTAAGAAACAATTCACACCCATGATCACAACACTTGATAAAGCATCCTAGAAAATTGTCTTTATAAGCTAGTTGAATAATTTTCACTAAGAATTTCAGTAATCATCATTAGATTTGCGATTACTGACTTGCATTTTAGTGGAAGGTCATACTGTCTTCATTCAGTAACTTTACATATGAGGTTTCAAGGATCATGATCTTCCTACTAGAAAGGTTAAAAGGAAGGGTATAACAGTTCTTAAATCTGTATTCATGAAGGGACTCTCTTGTCTTAGGGATGAAGAAACAGGCCAGAGAAGTTAAAGTATACCTGGGCCAATGTCACACAAGCGAAGATGAAATCAAGCCAGCTGGCATTAAGTTCTAACACTTGCTAGAATGAGGCTCTTTCACACCCTTCACATACCCCTTTAATTATTCTTGGTGGAGGTGAAGATGTTTCTTCAAAGCAACTTGGATTAGCGTTGCACAATAGCTCAACTTCCCCTTGTATTTCTGGCCAGTTTTCTTTGTGGAAAATTGCAACTCAGCTTTGCTTTTGGTTTCAATACTTATGAACCCAGTCCTACTGTTGTGATACGTGGAATACAACTTTGAAACTGAATGAAGACTTCCCTTAATCTATTTTGTAATTCCCATAACAGCTCAGGAACATCCAGGAGAACAACTCAAGGTAAGGTGGAAAACCCTGAAATAGAGTTATTCTGGCTTCCTTTTTTTTTTTTCTCTTGTCCCCTGAAGGGTATTTATTAGCTTAGATTCAGCTTAAGTTGTAGAAAATAAATTTCAAGGGGTAAATTGTTTACAGTTAAGATTGGAATCACATGGTTTTCTTTGCCCGACTTCTTCATGCTTCAATTGTGATGGTTCTAAACAAGGATGACTTTGTTGCTTTCACTAAGGAGGGGAAATTTATGATAATAGCCACTATGGAGGACCTGGTTTTTAAGGAGTCAATTGAAAGCACATTACTAAAGAGATTCTATTATCAGAAAGGTGTAATAATCATTGTAAGATAATAAAGGGGGAAATGCTGCTGGCCCCGATGGCTGATTCTGAGCTATTTCTACTAAAAAGGTCTATCTCTGACCTTATCTACAAGTATTCTTTGTGCCTTGTTCACTTCATTCCAGTCATGCTAACTTTTCTTTTATTCTTTCGCCATGCCAGCCTCATTCTTTTCTTTGAACTTTTTTTTTTGCACTTACTGTTTACCTCCTGGGATATTTTTCGTCTACATGTTTATGTGACTAACTCGTCATTCAGGTCCCACCCTTATATATCGCCTCTGCTAAGGTTTTGCCCTGGCCAACCTGTCTAAACTAAACCTCCCGCAATCCTATCTCTTTAAAAAGTTTTTGAATAACATTTATTGCCAACTTAAAAAACCTTTGTTTAGAGTCTGTCTCCCCACCCCCATCCCTAGAATGTAAATGCTATGGGAGAAGAGATGTCTGTCTTTCTTAATCCTGAGTTCCCAGTGTCCAGAACAGTGTTTGGCACATAACAGGTACCCAGTAAATACATACTGAGAAAGGCAGTGTTTCAGAATCAGGGGTGGGGGTGGAGTCTTTGGTCTAGTCTTGGTGCTACTCCTAGTTCACTGATAGCCCTGATCAGGGTCCTTCTGTCTCGGACTTGCTTTTCTCATCTGTGAAGCAGAGGGCTGAGCTAGATGATCTCTAAACCCCATCTAGCTTCAATGTCAGTTCTTTAAGCCATCAAAAAATTCTATCACCTTTGCAGCAGGAGAATCTCTATTTTTCAGTTCTTCCAAACCATGCTATGGGAAGTGGGAAAACTTCACGTGTCCAAAGGCAGATCAAAGCTAGTACTAGAAGCAGGCAGTCAAGTCCTTGAACAATCCCACTCTTGCAACTGTTGTTCAAATGTCAAATACCTGGCTTGATCCTGGGCTTGTTTCATGGCTTCCTCCTGAGCCAACCTTGCCGCTTCCTTTTCCTTCTGCCATCTGTCCTCTGCTTCCCGCCGAGTCTTCTCTTCTGCTTCCTGTTTCCGCCGCTGGTACTCCAGCCGTTCTTCTTCAGCCATTTCCATCAGGTGCTTTTGCTCTTCTGCTAGCTGCATTTCCAACTCCTTCAGCCTTTGCTTTTCTGCCTCTGCAGAACAGAAGAACAGGTAAGCTCAGCATTATTCAAGAAAACAACTCTCTGATCTGACTCTCAAGTCTGATTCCCAGGGACTCCCAATGAGATGTTCCATGGTTTACCTGACAGCTGGTTGCCAGATCTTCTGTGGGTATTACACTGTGTTCATTTACTAACTTAAGAGTCCTTTATCAAGTACCTACTGTGTGCAGTGCAGGGCAGGGTCTGGAGAACCTTGGTGCTTACTCAGCTGGTCTGACCACTCTACAGGGGCATCATCTGCTGAAGCACTTTCCTATTCCTCAAATATGAGGCTACAGAAAATCCATACATCACCTGAAAGGCTGCCCAGCAGCCATCCAGGTGTTTGTTTCCATCTGCTAGGGAAGCAGGCAAGGAGGAGAGCTGTGTCTCCAATTTAGGCAGCTTCTGAGCAATGCTGGAAGGGCAGTGCAAGGGGCTGGGTCCCACTCCAGGAGATGACTGGGACCACAAGAGTCATTGCTACAAACAAGTCTTATTTATTTTGAACTTCTATCTCAGCTCACTAGAGTCACACCTACTAATCACTTTGAAAAAAAAATCAGCCTACCCATTTAGAGTGCTTCACACTGAGACCTAGGATAGGAATAACTCTGGAGAGAATCAAATGAACACCCACAGGGGGATAAAAATATTTCTGTCCCAGATAGAGGGAGTTGCAGAGAGTGGAGCACCTCTCACCAGCCCTCTCAGCTTCCTCCTGCTGCTTCTTTCTCTGCAGCTCCTGACATTTCCTCCGGAACTCCTCTTGTTGCTGCCGAGCTCTCTCCTGGGCCATTTGCAACTTGAGCCACTGCCTTCTCTCCTCCTCCTCCTGCCGCTGTCGTTCTTCCTCAAGTCTCTGTTTCCTCAAGCTGAGAAAACCCATAAACAGGTAAGGGAGATGGCAGAAACACTGCAGTGTCCTTACAGGACAAGCTCTGTCTGTGGTGGAGGCTTTGCAGGCTGTAGTTCACAAACAGCATCTCATGCAGAGACTCCTTTTCCAAGGGAAGCCTGACTGAACAGCAGAAGCCAGAACACAACAGGACTGAAACTAGAAGCCTGAAAGTTTCGACAGCTCTGTGCTCTGGGAGCCGGCCTTCAGTTCCCAGATCCTCATTTTCCATTCTTATCAAATGGATTTTGAAGTTCCTGTTTCACAGGGTAGTTGGGAAGATTAAATGAGCCCAGAAGCTTATGGAAGGGCCTTGCGCAATGCAGACAGTGTGGCAAGAGGCATAACAAATGTTTGCCGGAACGGATCTCAAAGCCTTCCCAGGAAGATCCACCAACATCTGTCTGGAGTAACCCTAACGGTTTAAGACACCTTATCTATCTTTGGTCCAGACTGTTCCTGGGATAACTGAGGATAAAATGAGACATGCCGTTTCCCTTTAGGGCATGAGCCTCTGGAGAAAACTCTTTTAAAGAGTCCCTTGAACAGCAAGGAGATCAAACTAGTCAATCCTAAAGGAAATCAACCCTGAATATCATTGGAAAGACTGATGCCGAAGCTGAAGCGCCAATACTTTGGCCATGTGATGCAAAGAGTGGACTCATTGGAAAAGACCTTGATGCTGGGAAAGATTGAAGGCAGAAGGAGAAGGGGACCTCAGAGGACAAGATGGTTGGATGGCATCACTGGCTCAATGGACATGAGTTTGAGCAAGCTCTGGGAGGTGGTGAAGGGAAGCCTAGCAGTGCTGCAGTCCATGGGGTCGCAGAGTCAGACATGACTAAACGACTGAACACAACAACGATGAGCCTCAGAGCCAATGTACCCCCAGAGGAGATCAGCCCCACTTGTCTTCAGCTTCCCGTCACAGCCGTGGCCACGACCTCTGCACCCACCGGATTTCCTCCACGCGGCGCTGCTGCTCCAGCTCCAGTTCCTCCTTCATCCTCTCTGCCCTCTCCAGCTGCTCCTGCTGGAGCCGCCTCTGCTCCTCCTGCTCCCTTCTCTTCCTCTCCACCTCCAGCCGTCTCATCTCAGCCCGCTCTGCTCGAAGCCTGTCCCGGGAAGCCTTCTCTTGTTCCCTCTTGACGAGGAAGGCCTGAGGAGCCAGAGTGTTGTCTGTGAGCAGTGATCACTGGTGACCTCATCTTGGCAGCTCGCCCTCCTCCACCCCCACCACATGGCCTCTAATCAGAGATAAGGTGGTTTCCACACTCTGACCACAGTCGTACAAACTCTGCTACCACTGGCTCGGGCTCTGGGCTCTGACTGACCTGGATCCAAGTCTCTCTCTTACTTGCTTCAGAATTCAAGGGTAACAACTTAATTCGTCTAAACTGTCTTCCTCTTGGCTGGCTATTACCAGAATTAACTCAAACAGTGAAAGTGCCAACATAATGCCTGCTGTGCTGTGCTTAGTTGCTTAGTCGCCAGACTCTTTTCGACCCCATAGACTGTAGCCTACCAGGCTCCTCTGGCCATGGAATTCTCCAGGCAAGAATAGTGGAGTAGGTTGCCATGCCCTCCTCCAAGGGATCTTCTCAACCCAGGGATCAAATCCAGATCTCCCACATTGCAGGTGGATTCTTTACCATCTGAGCCTCCAGGGAAGCTCAAGAAAACTGGAGTGGGTAGCCTATCCCTTCTCCAGGGGATCTTCCTGACCCAGGAGATTCTTTACCAGCTGAGCTACCATGTCTGCTGCTGCTGCTGCTGCTAAGTCACTAAACGACTCCTAGTGACCCCATGGACTGCAGCCTACCAGGCTCCTCCATCCATGGGATGTTCTACGAAAGAGTACTGGAGTGGGTTGCCATTGCCTTCTCTGACCATGTCTGCTATATGTGTCTAATAATCACCCAAGGAGCTTTTAAAGATTACTTGAGGCCAAAGCCCCACCCGGACCAATTAAATAAGAATACTTAGGTGGGAGGCCTTGGCAGGTTTTTAAATTTTAATTAAAAATTTTTTTGTTTTTTTTGCTACTCAGCAAGGCTTGTGGGATCTTAGTTCCCTGACCAGGGATTGAACCTGGCTGGCAGTAGAAGCACAGAGTCCTAACCACTGGACTGCCAGGAAACTTCTCCTCCACCCCAACCACCTACTTAAAAATATATTATTTTTCTTGGTGGTTTTAAAAAACGTCTTGCAGTGATGCTAGTGTGAAGCCAGGGGTCAGAACCACAGGTTCGAGCTAAAGGCTCCTTTAGGGGCAGTCCTAGGTGTAGATTTGTCAGACTCCTATTTAATCTTATGCAAATCCACTTTTCCAATGAAATGTTCTCTCAGTTTCTGTGAAGAGTGTCTTAGATTTCTTGTTCTTCCTGATGCCTCCTCCTCAGTCAGAAGTATGCCTCTGAGGGGAACACTGGATGGCCACTGTCCCATGGCAGCTCTGTGTATCCAGTATGGGGTGGGTACTTCCTTATCTTATTTAGCCTTTGCAGAGGCAGTGCAGTACTGTGTACTGACAATAAATCTAGAAATTCTGAGTCTACAGCAGGCTCAGAGAAGTTCTGCCCACAGCTTAAAATTTTCATCTGCTATATAGAGTAGAATGCTGTAGCCTTGGCAGCTGGGAGAACTGAGAACCAGAAAGGAAAAAGCTTCCTGAAATCCTTTTTGGAAGACCAGGGGCTATAAAATAAATACATAATAATTAAAAATAGTGCAAGCTGGAGCTCTCCTGGAGCTCTTTTGGAGTCAAAAGATCTAAGTCTTGACTCTGCCACTTGATGGTTGCCCAACTTCTGGCAGCAAACATCTAACCCTTTTAATCTTAGCTTGTAGGTGTATGAAATGGGGTGCATCGTACCTGGGTCACGAGTGTGGCTGTAGAGATTAAATGAAATTCAGCAGAATTGTTCCTGTTTGCATGTAACTTCTGTGAGTTTAACCGTAGTGGTTTAGCTGTGGGTATGCTTGCAGTGTTCAAAGAAAAGGCAGATAGATGTGTGTGTGTAAGCTGCCTGTGGCCCAGCTTTGTGCCACAGTAAAGCAGATTGGGGATGGAGGAATTTCTACAGTGTTGGGGAGGCAAGCCGTGCATAAACTCCTGGCTTAGTCAAGAATATGTGCTTGGCTCTGAGGCCTGAATTCTCCTTTCCTTTTAACTGTGAGGCCTGTACTTCTCACAGACAAGTGCTGTGCCACCTTTCTGCTCATGAGGGGTGGGTACATGGCCTGGCAGTTCGGGAGCCTCACAGAATGTCTCATTTCAGAGGGACTTTGCCACCCTAGTGTCTTTTATCAGATCTGGCATCTTAAAGGGTCAGAAAAAACAAAGTAAAATCAATAAAATTAGGCAGTTTAATATAATCCGGGGAAGTTTTCTCCACCTCTGCAGTTGTACCAGTGAGGACAGAGATCCCTTTGGCCAGAGTGAGAATATTGAAGCCTACCTTGGAAGGGTCCTCGTGGCTTCTCTCTTCTTCAGGTTCCATGTTTCCAGGGACAGCTGCAGTCTGGGTGGGTGATGACCTTCCATCTATAGAAACTTGGCTCTCAGGAGCTTCAACTTTGGAAGAGACCCAAGGGTCCTCTACACCAGAGCCTGAGCGGAAGAAACCTCCACCTGAGCAGTCTTTGGTTTCCTTAGAGTTAATGCCATCAGGCCCACTCAGCTCCGCAGCTGTTTCCAGATTCCCCTCCTTCCGTGTCCTTTTCCCTTTGGCTCCTGGTTTTTTCCCTTTGGAAATTAGCTGTGATTTCTTTTCAGCTTTTGATTCCTTTGACTTTCCTAGGAGGGAACAATTGGGGATAGAGGCATAGCTAATAAACATGATCTCTGTATCCTTTTCAGTGACTTTAAAACTCCCATGTGCAATGGGATCATCTGTGTGCAGATACCTGAGCCCGCCCTTAGAGTCTGATTTTGTAGGAATCTGCATTTTAGCTATCACTCCAAAGATTTTGAGAAGGGTAGTCCATAGACCCAGGTGGTGCTAGTGGTAAAGAACCCGCCTGCCAATGCAGGAGACATAAGAGATGTGGGCTGAATCCCTGGGTCAGGAAGATCCCTTGGAGGAGGGCATGGCAACCCAAATCCCATGGACAGTGGGGTCTGGCCGGCTACAGTCCATAGGGTCACAAAGAGTCAGACACGATTAAGCCACTTAGCACAGCACAGCCCATAGACCACCCTTTGAGAACCTGCCTCAACTGTAATCAGCAGTCTTGCTACTAAAAGAGTTCTGATTCACCCTGACCTATGGTGGGGACAAGGCTCTCTGGAGGGAAGAAGACCTATAGGCACAGCTGGAAAATCATGCCTCAAGAGTCTAGCTTGAGGTTGCAACTTTGTAACCTGGCACAGTTTGAGCCTTCCATACTCTAGGGCTTCTTTCTCAATTCACCACTGGGGGCCACAAGTATTTCTTTTTCCAGTCCTGCCAATGCTACCAAGTTACAGGCTACAGCAATGTAAATGCAGCAAGACTTTAAAAAGCAGACCTCAAAAATAGATCTGGATAAGCAACAGAGCCCCACTATATAGCACAGGGGACTATATTCAATATCCTGTGATAAACCATAATGGAAAAGAATATTAAAAATGTCTATATTGTATAAACGGGTCACTTTGCTGTAGAGCAGAGATTGGCACAACATTGTAAGTCAACTACACTTCAATTAAAAAAAAAAATCTGGCCCAGGAGGCTGGCTATGCAGTGTCATTCGTTGCTACGGCCTTTGATTTGTTTTGAGGGTCTTCACATGGCCAGGAAGGAATGAGTGTAGGTTTCAGGTTAAAGAAAGTCCTCAGAACACAACATTGTAAATCAACTACACTCCAATAAAAGTTAATTTAAAGAGAAAGAAGGTCCTCAGAAGCATAGGCACCTGAATTCCCAGTGAGGTGCAACACAATGAACTAAGAGGAAAAATGGTAGCTGGAGTAACCATTCAGAGCATGCTGCAAACTTCTCCCTCCCAAATGCTCTCATGGCCCAATTCTCAGCTTGTGGCTTGTTTATTATTCATAGAGGCAGGGTTTGAAAGGCATGAGTTTGGAATCAAATGGCAGGTTCAGACCCTGGGTCCACCACTTTTTACTGTTCAGTGTTACTCAAATCAGCCAGCCTCTCCACATGATATAATAATGGTGCTTGCTTTAAGGATATGTGGGGATTTCATGACATCATAAATGCAGAGCTCCTAATGAGAGAGTCAATTCCTAGGCAGGTTGATAAGAAGTCTGGGGTCCCTGAGGAGGAAAAAGGGTCTGGGGCTCTCAAGGAGGAGATAGGGGCCTGGAATTCTTGAGGAGGAAATGACATATGTTTTTTTCTACATTCCTTAGTAAGGACTATATAACAATAATGTATCCTGCTTGAGGACATGTTTCTCCTTCCTGAAAAACCTTCTGACTAATCTTGTTATCTTAAAATGTATATTATGGGAGTGGGTCTAGTAAGATCTTTACAACCTTGAGACATTCGTTTGATTTATTGTAATAACTAATTTAAAAAGTATATAATTCCCTTCCTAAGACTAGCGAGTGGGGCACTCTCCACCCTCCTTCTGGTGTCTATGTCAGAAGCTTTCTTTGTCCCTTTGAGTGATCAAGCCTGGTCCCAAAGCTAAGTCTTCTTTGGAGATCAAGAATCTGACATCGTTCGCCGTAAGCTATCACTAATACACTGCGTGTTCATTTAGTAGGTGTTGGTATTATTTTTGTAATTTCCTTTCTTGTTAATTACAGGCCCCCAGGTCCCCCAGTTTCCTCTATCCCTGTCTCCCAAGATACTGACATGAAGTAAGGGCGCAACACCATCTTAGCTGTGGTCATCAAGGAGACTCAGCATAGACAGTTTGTCCCATAGGATCCATGCTGATTCTCTGTGACACCTTCCGGCTCCCATTAGGTGTCTTCTCCCGGATGGACTCTTACCAACAGCAGCCTCTGCTTCCTCACGAAGTTTTCCTTCTTTCTCCCTCTTGGGTGCCTTGGACTTATCTGTCTTGGCCCTTTTCCTGCTCTTGGCTTTTTCAATCAATTCCATCTCCTAAAGGGGAAAATTAAGGAAAGGGAACATTTTAAAGTAGAAAGCAAGGGAAAAAAAAAAATCAAAAGGAGATTATTTTGGGAATTCCCTGGCAGTCCAGTGGTTAGGACTGGACTTTCAATAGTCACTTTCACTTTGAAAGTGACTTCAGCACTTTTAATACCTGGTCAGGGAACTAAGATCCCAATAGCCAACAAATAAAAATAGAAAACAGAAGAAAAGGGAGATTATGTTGAACAAGACAGAATGGCTTAGAATGGAATTTATATGGGTTCCAGATGAAGCAAATGAATTAGACAGAGTGTGGAGCCAGAGGGGAGATCCTAAGATTCAGCCTTTGATATAATTTCAGGTATAATTTCATAGAAGAAAAGAGAAATAGAACGTGCTTGATGATCTGCCCCCCCTTTTTAAATAATTACAAAAATTTTTTTTTATTTAGTTATATCTTTTTGGCTGTGCTGGGTCTTTTTGCTGCAAAGGCGTTTCTCTAGTTGCAGAGAGTGGGCTTCTCGTGGGTGGCTTCTCTGGTTGCAGAGCTGGGCTTCAGAGTGCAGGCTTCAGTAGTTGCAGTGCTCGGGCTTAGTTGCCCTGTGACATGGGGGATCTTCCTGAACTGGGATCCAACCCATGTCCCCTGCATTGGCAGGAGGATTCTTAACCACTGGATCACCAGGGAAATCCTGTCCCCTTTTTTGATGCTAAACCATCATCTACAAGAGCTGGATCAAAGTGAAGCAGTTTTCACCTTTGACAGATTGCTATCGCCACAATTAATGATTAACTAGTTTAAATCAAAGCCAGCTGTATTCACTGTTGCATCATTTGCTAGCTTTTGGGAAACTTCAAGCATATGACCATGGCTATGTCAGTTTTCACCTTTCCCCAAGGATTGGGACAATATAGTGTTTCTTTCTAACGGGATGGCACAGTCAGGCCATGACTACCCCCCTTAATACCTATAATATTGTGACAAAATAAGAAATATATGTTTGGTCTTTGTCCTTTTTCTGGCACAGAGCTCCTAAAACCCTTGCACAAACGTACCTCAGAGATAGTGTGGGTTTGGTTGTAGACCACCCCAACAGTGTGAATATGGGAAATAAAGCACATCACATGAATATTTTGTTTCTCAGGGCATATGAAAATTATGTTTACTTATGTAGTCTATTAAAGTGTGCAGTAGCATTATGTCTAAAAAAACAGTGCGCATACCTGAATTTGAAAATGCTATATTGCAAAAAAACTGTTAACTATTATCTGAGCCTTCAACAAATTGTAATCTCTTTTTTTCTTTTTTTGCCGTGTCACAAGGCATGTGGGATCTTAGGTCCCCTACCAGGGATTGAACCTGGGCTGCAGCAGTAAAAGTGTTAAGTCCTAGCCACTGAACAACCAGGGAATTCCCCACAAATGTTCTTAATGGCATCTAGGATGGTGAATACTTTTCAGAAGGTTCTCAATTGACTTTACCCAGATCCATCCAAGGAATCACTAACTGTGGCAGCTATAGTCTTAAGAAGTGTATTTGTTAAAAAATAAGAATTGAAAGTCAAAATGACTCCTTGATATGTGGGCTGCAGAATGTTGTGTTAGCAGGCATGAAAACAACCCTAATTTTGTCCATCTCCATTAGAGCTCTTGGCTGGCCTAGCTGATTGTCAATGAGCAGTAATATTTTGAAAGGGATCTTTTTTTTTTTTCTGAGCAGTAGGTCTCAGTGGGCTTAAAATACTCAGTAAAACACGTTGCTAACAGATAAGCTGTCATCCAGGCTTTGTTGTTCTACATACAGAACACAGGCAGAATAGATTTAGCATAAATCTTAAGGGCCCTAGGATTTTTGGAATGGTAAATGAGCACGGGCTTCAACTTCAAGTCACAAGCTGCATTAGCCCCTAACATGATGTCAGCCTGTCCTTTGAAGCTTTGATGCCAGGCATTGATGTGTCTCCAGCTCTGAAAGTCCAAGATGGCATCTTCTTTCAACATAAGGCTGTTCATCAACATTGAAGATCTGTTGTTTAGAGTAGCCACCTTCATTATCTTAGAGCTTCTGGATAACTTGCGGCTTCACCTTCATGCCTTAAACCTTATGAACCAACATTTGCTCACTTCAAATTCATCTTCTGCAGCTTCTTCACCTCTCTGAGCCTTCACAGAATTGAAGAAAGTTAAGACCTTGCTCTGGTTTAGGCTTTGGCTTATGAGAATGTTGTGGTTGGTTTGATCTTCCATCCAGACCACTTAAACCTTCTCCATATCAGCAATAAGCCCGTTTTATTTTCTTATCATTCATGTATTCACTGGAGTAGCACTTTTAATTTCCTTCAAGAACTTTTCCTTTGCAGTCACAACTTAGCTAACCATTTGGTGCAAGAGGCCAAGCTTTTTGGCCCCTCTCAGCTTTCCACGTGGCTTCCTCATTAACCATTTCTAGCTTTTGATATAAATTGAGAAACATGAGTTGTTGTTCGCTGTTGTGAGACACAGGAGACGTTTCCTTTTACATGAACACTTAGAGGCTCCTGCAGGGTTATCAACTGGCCTGATTTCAATGTTGTCGTGTCTCGGGGAATGGGGGTGGGGGAGAGGCTTGAGGAAAGGAACAGAGGGAATGGCTGGTTGGTGGAGCAGTCAGAACACACACATTTATTGATTAAATTGACCATCTCATATGGGTATGGTTCATGATACCCCAAAACAATTACAATGGTAACATCAAATATCACTTACTGATCACACTTTAGCATCAATATCAGTAACAGATACACAGATGATACCACCCTTATGGCAGAAAATGAAGAACTAAAGAGCTTCTTGATGAAAGTGAAAGAGGAGAGTGAAAAATTTGGCTTAAAACTCAACATTCATAAAACTGAGATCATGGCATCCAGTCCCATCACTTAATGGCAAATAGATGGGGAAACAGTGGAGACAGTGGCTGACTTTATTTTTTTGGGGCTCCAGAATCACTGCAGATGGTGACCACAGCCATGAAATTAAAAGACACTTGCTCCTTGGAAGAAAAGCTATGACCAACCTAGACAGCATATTGAAAAGTAGAGACATTGCTTTGCCAACAAAGGTCTGTTTAGTCAAAGCTATGGTTTTTCCGGTAGTCATTTTGGATGTGAGAGTTGGACCATAAAGAAAGCTGAGTGCCAAAGGATTGATGCTTTTGAACTGTGGTGTTAGAGAAGACTCTTGAGAGTCCCTTGGACTGCAAGGAGATCCAACCAGTCCATCCTAAAGGAAATCAGTCCTGAATATCATTGGAAGGGCTGATGCTGAAGCTGAAGCTCCAATTCTTTGGCCACCTGTTACGAAGAACTGACTCATTGGAAAAGACTGTGATGCTGGGAAAGATTGAAGGCAGAAGGAGAATGGGATGACAGAGGGTGAAATAGTTGGATGGCATCAGTGACTCGATGTACATGAGTATGAGCAAGCCCCAAGAGTTGGTGATGGACAGGGAGGCCTGGCGTGCTGCATGCAGTCCATGGGGTCGCAAAGAGTTGGACACGACTGAACTGAACTGATCACATCACCAAAACAAATACAATAATAATGAAAAAGCTTGAAATGTTTCAAGATGTTCAAAATGTGACACAGAGACATGAAATGAGCAAATGCTGTTCGAAAAAATGGTGCTGATAGACTTGCTTGAACTTTCAATATGTAAAATCACATTATCTGTGAAGCCAATAAAGTGAAGCACAATAAAATGAGAGACATGCCTGTAACTTCTGGAGCATAAACATGAAAGGATTGTCTTTTGTTATTCATTAACAAGCCCCTTTCAACAGCACCTGAGATTATGTTAATACCATTATTTTGGAAAGCCCCTAAAAAGGGGCACTGGTTACCAGGAGAACCAATCATGTGATCAGAACATTGGACTTTTCAGCCCCCTGCCCCTCCCACTACCTTAGAGGAGGGGAGAAGGGTTAGAAGTTGCATTAATCACCATTTGCCAGTGACTTAATCAATTCTGCTTGTGTAACAAAGCCCCCATAAAAGCTCTAACCAAATGTGTTCAGACTGCTCCAGGGCTGGTGAACACATCTGTGTGGTAGGAGGGTGGCACATCCCAAACTCCAAGGGGACAGGAGCACCTGTGCTTGGGACCCGTCAGGGCCTTGCCCTGTGTGTCTCTTCCTTGCTGTTCACGTGGACAGTGAGTCCCCTGCATATGAACCTTCAAGTTGTGAACTTCCAAAGATGTGGACATGCATTTGCATGTCCCATCACATAAGTTAGTTCACGTGTCTGGTGTACATTGTCACATGCATGCGTCCTCTACAAGTGGTTGTGCTTTTGTGTACTTTACAATTTGATAGAGTAGTACAGTATCTTTACTGCAAGACCAGGATGTTCACCCAATGCCAGCCCTTGTACGCCAGCACTGTTCTACTCTACTTTTCAAGTGTTAGTCGCTCAGTTGTGTCTGACTCTTTGGGACACCATGGACTGTAGCCCGCCAGGCTCCTCTCTGTCCTTGGGATTCTCCAGGGAAGAATACTGGAGTGGGTTGTCATTCCCTTCTCCAGGGGATCTTCCTGACCCAGGGATTGAACCCAGGTCTCAAGCACTGCCGGCCAATTTTAGGGAAGAATAAAAATGTTTTGTTTCTGTATTTGTTATGAATTCTTTGTGTGAAAGGGCTTCCCTGGTGGCTCAGATGGTAAAGTGTCTGCCTGCAGTGCAGGAGATCTGGGTTTGATCCCTGGGTTGGGGAGATCTCCTGGAGAAGGAAATGGCAACCCACTCCAGTACTCTTGCCTGGAAAATTCCATGGACTGAGCAGCCTGGTAGGCTACAGTCCATGGGGTTGCAAAGAATCGGACACAACTGAGCGACTTCACTTTACTTTATTTGTGTGAAAAGTATTACAAACCTATTGCAGTATAGTACTATATAGCTGACTGTGGTAGCTGGGTACCTAGGCTAACTTTATTGGACTTAATGAACAAATTGAACTTATGAACATGCTGTTAAACTCATTGAATGTAGGGGACTTACTGTATCCTTTAAAATATCTTTTGTAATAAATCAGTAGTAGTAAGTAAATGTTTCCTGAGCTATTCTAGCAAATTACTGAAACTGAGGATGGGTTGTAGGAACCCCCTATTTATAGCTTTTTGATCAGAAGTACAGGTGACGACCTGAGACTTGGTGGCTGAAGTGGAACAGGCATGTGGGACTGAGCCCTTAACCTGTGGGGTCTGTGCTAATTCCTGGTAGTTAGCGTCAGAGTAGAATTGTAGGTCACCTGGTTGGTCTCCAGAGAGCTGAAGAATTGGTTGATGTGGGAAAAGCCTTCACACATTTGATGTCGGAAATGATATGAAAGTGTAGGAAAACTAAGCTTCCTTCTAGTACCTTTGTAGAAATTAGAAAAGGGTACCCCCTGCTTCAGAAAGATGCAACCCATTACTGGGATGCAGGGCATAGTGAGTGAACCACAGAGTGGATTTGAGCTCTCACTGCCCCCTTTGCAGTTGGCCTTGTCTAGTAAGCAGTCTATACAACTGGACATGGCAACTGTGATGGGAGCACCTTCCAGGTAGGGTTTTGGACCAAGCGCCTACCTAGGTGTTTACACTCACGTTACTGATGTTGTTTGATGTCTTCTGGTTGAACAGCCTTGGCTCAGTCTTCCCTTCTTTTCCTCTTGGAAGAAAAGATGTGTCTATAGGATCCAGCCCTTCTGGTGAGTCAGGCCCATGTCCTGAAAGTCCTCTGTGCCGATGGTGTACATTATAATCTTTGCTCCTTTGGAAAAAAGTAAAACAGCAGAACCAAACTAAAGAAAAACTCTGGTGTACACACCACTATATGTAGAATAAACAAGAGAATTTGCTGTATAGAACAGGGAACTCTAGACGATACCTTGTTATAGCCTACAATGGAAAAGAACCAGAAAAAAAAAAAGTTATGTATAATTGAATCACTTTGCTGTTCACCTGAAACTGGATCACAGCCTTGTCGTGGCGAAGGGGCCAGCATAACTCAATGAAGCTATGAGCCATGCCATGCAGGGCCACCAAAGACAGAGCAGTCATAGTGGAGCTTCTGACAAAATGTGGTCCACAGGAGGAGGAAATGGCAACCCACTCCAGTATTCTTGCCTAGAGAACCTCATGAACAGTTTGAAAAGGCAAAAGATATGACACCAAGATAAGACCTCCTCCCATATGCTTTGGGGGATAGCAGAGGGCAATTACTAATAGCTCCAGAAAGAATGAAGCGGCCGGGCCAAAGCAGGAACAGTCCTAAGCTGTGGATGTGTCTAGTGTTGTAAAGGACAATATTGCATAGAAGCCTGGAATGTTAGGTCTGTGAATCAAGGTAAACTGGACGTGGTCAAGCAGCAGATGGTAAGACTGATCATCGACATCTTAGGACTCAGTGAACTAAAATGGACGGGAATGGGTGAATTTAATTCAGATGACCATTATATCTAGTACTATGGGCAAAAATGCCTTAGAAGAAATAGCCTTCATAGACAACAAAAGAGTTCAAAATGCAGTACTTGGGTACAACCTCAAAAGTGACAGAATGAGCTTGGGTCGTTTCTAAGCAAACCATTCAACATCATCGTAAATGATGACCATACTTCAATTACAAAGAAAAAGAAAACCTCTAGTGAGCAAGAAAGAGGGGAAAATGAACAAACGCTGACTGAACCACTGTGCTCTGCCAGGCACTGCACTGTGGCGGGCATTTTACACACGTGGTCAGCCCTCTTTCTCTCAACACATCCCTGAATAAAGGAGATTAGAAAGTCTGGCCTTCACTTTTGGGGTTGTCTCAGGCTGAAGTTTCTTTTATCTGTGGCTTAGTTGAAGAAAAAGTGACCTTTAAGAAAGAGTGTCATCAGAACATGAACCTACCTATATATCCATTTTTTACACCCTCTGAATTCTATTCTTGATCAAATTCAGCCACCAAAGTTCACTGCTGTATGACTATGATCCTGTGTAGAACCGCTGTCACGGACCATTTGCCTGGAGGGCAGCTGACTTACGTTCTCCAGGTAAAAATGTCACCACGACAGAGCCACATGGATTCAGTGACGGCTGCTGCAGCAGCTACTGTTGTGCCAGGCCTGGTCCTGAAGATTTTATTTTTTAGCTAAATCAGTATTATATTTACTGTGCTGGGCTAGTACAGAGCCTTACTATAGAAACTTGAGAAATACTTGTCGAATGAGGTAAATGGAATTTCCTATAAATAAATGAGTCTTTAAGTCATTCAATGTCACTCTATAAAAACCCATAGAAATATCCTTTAGAATTTAGTGGTAGGAAAACCTTTATTTCCCCTGAGGAATAAGCATGCTGCAAACAAGAACCACAAAACCTGATTGAGTTGCTCCTTTCTGGCTTTTTTTGCTTTCACATTCAGTCTGAAAGTCTGAAGTTTTCTATTTTTCAGTTTTCTCTTTTTTTTGAAAGTCTGAACTTTAGTCACTTATTGGAGATTGTTGATGTTGTTTTTTCTTTTCCTCCAGATTAAAATATATATATATATTTTTATATTATCTAGTTTTTTTTTTTGGTGGATAGGCTGGGGTGGGGGGTGTGCGTTATTATAAGCAGTTTAAATCCATTTGGAGAAGATGAAATACAAAAGTTAAAAAGTGGAATTCTTCAGATAGCTGCCTCACCACCCAAGTGCTCGTCCTTCTTTATTCCTAGGGAACGCCCAGCCTTTTTTTGACCCAGGAGGGAATCGTTCTACCACAAGGCAGGTGAGGGCAGATTCGCCAATCACTGAGGCTCATGGGAGGTCACAGGAGGCTGTCGTTCCAGCTGCTACTGCCAGACAAGGCTTAGGTCAGGTGACAGCCTGACTGGCTGAGCTGCTGGCTGATGAGCTCATAGTTAGCACATAGTCAGCACGTAGGAAGCACTTAATACATGTTAGCAATTTATTAGTATTAATGGTATTACTGATTTTACCCAGGGCTGAGTGAATGCTAAGAGGAGAAACCAAGGTTGAGTTGACAGACCTCTACTTTCTGGGCACGGCCGCAGAGCTCCGATGTGGAAAAACGGAGAAAGTGGCTTCCACACGGTTCAGAGTTCAACTTTGCTTCTCACCCACCCAGCCAAAGAACAGGTTTAAAAGTGGGAAACACATCACAATATAATCCTTCCCCCAAATCTTTGTTTCTTAGCCAGTAATTTGATTCTGGTTGCCAGAGCCTGTGGTTGGTTAGCTGAGAGTCTTCACGTGGCTTAGAAAAAAACAGAAATGAAGTTCATTAAAAGCAAAGAAAAACAAAAGTTGAGAAGTCCATGTTAGGACGGCTTTGAATACTTACGCCTTTTGGACAGTATCTGCCTCAGGGGTCTGCATGTGCTTGGCCAGGGAAGCACAAAGAGGGTCAAGGGTCATATTCCTCTGCACTGGGTCTGCGAAGACAAAAAGCATCCTGAATCAGCAAAGGACAGCAGGCTGTGATCCCAGACACGAGAATACATCTACCTGGTGAGCAGTCAACAGCATGCCAATTAGAACAATAGGGTATGTTATACCTAGGAAATTCGCAAATGCTGCAGAAACTAGAGCTGACACATGGCAAGTGATATTAAAATCAGTAAGCCCCATTGGGAAAGCGATGTGACAGTACATATCAAGATCTAGAAAAACGTTTTTGTCTTTGATCAGGAATCTCACTCCTGGGTATTATCATAAGGAAAAAATTTAAAAGAAGAAACAAGCTTTTTGTACAAAGTTGTTCATTACATGATCAATAATAAAAAATTAGAAACAGCCAAACAATGGGAAATTTGCAATGCATTATTTTGACATTTAAAATTATGGTTGAAAAGATAAATCAGTAGTATGGAAAATACGATATAACGACAAGTAAAAAATAGTAAACTATAGAATTGTGTATTAAAGCTCTATAAAATATGTGTGTAGATGAATAAGAGCTGGAAGAGAAAACAGAAAGAGGAAATAATATGTTAACGGGGTTTATGTGTGTTTAAATTTTTTCTTAAAACCCCAGCGTGGTTATAACCTTGAAAAGAAAATTGATGAAAAAACTGTTATATTTTGAGGAAGGTTTATGCAGGCTACACAGCTATTGCTGGGTTCTCTGAAGACCGTACTGGGTAGTTTCTAGAATGAGAAGAGTCTCCAGACTGACTTCATATTAGACTAGGATACTTTTTATTTTAGTTACTTTAAACAATTTTTAATTATGAAAGATATATTTCATTGAAGAAAATAGGAAAACACAAGTATAAATAAGAACCCTCCCCATCAACACGTAATTATTAGAATGACTAAAAAGCCTGACTATACTGAGAATTAACAAAGATCCAGAGGAACTGGAATGTTCATTCACTGTTGGTTAAAATATAAAATGGTACAACCACTTAGGAAAACTGACCGTATCCTGAAAAATTAAATATTAAATATACCATATCATCCAGCCATTATACTTCTAGGTATTTTACTCAAAAAGGATGAAAGCATATGTCCACATAAGTACTTATACACAAATGGTCATAGCAACTTTATTTGCAATAGTCAAAAACTTGCGACAACCGACATACCCATCAACACGTGAATGGATAAAATGCTAGTATACACATACAATGCAAGACTGCTCAGTAGCAAATAGAAAGGAAGTTTTGATACACTCAACAATATGGATGAATCTCAAAAGAATTATGTGGAGTAAAAGCAACCAAAGAACGGTATGTATGGTATGCTTCCATTTAGTAAATTCTAGAAAGTGAAAACCAGTCTATAGTGACAGAAAGCAGATTGGTTTGGAAATGAGAGAGACTGGTGTTAGAGACCGGAGGCAGAAGAATCGTTTGGAAAAGATGAAATGTTTTGTCTTGATTGTGGTGAGTTTCACGAGTATAGATATGTATCAGAACTTACCTAGTAGATCTTGAGTTCTCATCACAAGAAAAAAAAGTAACTGTGTGTGCTGACTGATGTTAACTGTGGTAACCATTTTGCAATATATATCACATCATAGTGTGGTACCTCTTAAACTAATTACAATGTTATATGTCAATTATATCTCCAGAAAACTAGAAGCTGCCCCTTCAAATCATAGCAATATTTAATGTTTCTATAGAAGAAAATTGATGGTAGAATAATTTTATATTCTACTAAATAATTATACATAATTAAAATCTAAGGAAAAGTGAAGTTGATTGCATTAAAATCTTTATAGAAAAATAGCAATATTTAACACTTAAAGATAATTTATCTAATTGTACAATTTAAATAGGTATAATTTATTATAAGGCTGTTTAAAAAGCTTAACAAAGTTAAGTTATATGGCCACCTCATGCAAAGAGTTGACTCATTGGAAAAGACTCTGATGCTGGGAGGGATTGGGGGCAGGAGGAGAAGGGGACGACAGAGGATGAGATGGCTGGATGGCATCACTGACTCGATGGACGTGAGTTTGGGTGAACTCCGGGAGTTGGTGATGGATAGGGAGGCCTGGCGTGCTGTGGTTCATGGGGTCGCAAAGAGTTGGACACGACTGAGCAACTGAACTGAACTGAACTGAAGATATATTAATACAAATAAAGTGTTTAAAACAGTGCTGGCACCTGCTAAAAACAAGACCCCCCAAAAAAATTAACCCACCACTACAACAACAAAACCCCCAAAACCCAAAAAACCCTGACTCATGGTCAAGGTTTTACGTATGTAGCTGTACTTACATACAACTACAGCAAATATTTTGGTGTATATACTCTCATGCATATACAGTAAATATATACTCATATTTTAATAAGTTAATGAAATAATACATATAATTCAAATCAACTTTTATGTTATTAGACTCTCCTATATCATTAAATATCCTAAAAATGATTTTAATACCAGCATGGCATTTCATCATATGGATACCTTAACTGACTTAACCAAACATGTAGCTATTAAAATTCAAGTTGTTTTGAATTTTTATAACTAAAATGTACTTTATATAACATATGCTTATAAGGAATGTTTCTGTTTACCAAAGGACTTAATTCTTTGTCGACATCTATTACGATTGAAGAATGTACAGTCTTAAGGGTAAAATGTCTATTGCTGAATTGCTTCCCAGAAAATTTGTACCAATTTACATGCCAAAGAAATCATCATTCATTCCTTCATTTATCCCATGTTTATTAAATACCTGCTACATGATGGTCATTATATTAGGTGCTGGGAATATAGTGGTGAGTAGGATGGATACACACCCTGGTCTCAGGAAGCTTAAATTTTAGTCAGGAAGATGGATACTAGCACAAAGTAAAACAAAAGAAAAATGAAATAATTTAAAAAGTTAAAAAAAAAACTTTTTGAAACAAAGACTCTAATATTCAATCCCTTCTCTCTTTGAGCAGTAGATTCTTGCATGAATTAATTGATTTTTCCTCAATTTTGTTTATTTAAAGATATCATAACTTCAAAGAGCCCCTTGATGAAAGTGAAAAAGGAGAGTGAAAAAGTTGGTTTAAAACTCAACATTCAGAAAACTAAGATCATGGCATCCGGTCCCATCACTTCATGGCAAATAGATGGGGAAACAATGGAAACAGTGAGAGACTGTATTGTTTTGGGCTCCAAAATCACTGCAGATGATGACTGTATCCATTAAATTAGAAGTTGCTTGCTCCTTGGAAGAAAAGCTATGATCAACAGACAGCATATTAAAAAGCAGAGACGTTATTACTTTGCCAACAAAGGTCCATGTAGTCAAAGCAATGGTTTCTTCAGTAGTCATGTATGGATGTGAGAGTTTGACCATAAAGAAAGCTGAGCGCTGAAGAATTGATGCTTTTGAACTGTGGTGTTGGAGAAGACTCTTGAGAGTCCCTTGGACTGCAAGGAGATCCAACCAGTCCATCCTAAAGGAAATCAGTCCTGAATATTCACTGGAAGGACTGATGCTGAAGCTGAAACTCCAATAGTTTGGCTACCTGATATGAAGAACTGACTCATTGGAAAAGACGCTGATGCTGGGAAAGATTGAAGGCAGGGGGAGAAGGGGACAAAAGAGGATGAGATGGTTGGATGGCATCACTGAAGCTTTAGTTGGTGATGGACAGGGAAGCTTGGTGTGCTGCAGTCCATGGGGCTGCAAAGAGTCAGACACAACTGAGCAACTGAACTGGTAACTTCAAAAAAAGATTTGAAAAGAAAAAATGTACCTGTTATCCCACCAGCATTATTCCCTTAATACTAGTAATAATTTACTCATTTTTCAGTGTTCAGTGGTGTCTGCACTGCCATGCAGAGGAACTTGGGTTCCTTTCTGCTATTCCCAAATGTTAAGGATGGCATCTACTGTCTCATACATCAACCTCCAGACTTTGGAGTGTGGACAAAATTGTCAGTGTATGAGGTTGCTGAGGAAACTGGAAAGGTTGATTGGCTTGGTACCCGGAATTTATTTTGTCTTGGATAACATGTAAATATTAATAGAGAGTTGGAACTGATTTAAGTATTTTTGTGATTAAGAGGAATTCTGTGAAGGTTTCTTTCCCTAATTTGCGGGCTTAATAAAATCTGTCTGATGGAACGGATTTCACTGCTCTTCACCACTGTTTTGAAATTTGGGACAAAGCACTATATGACCAGCAGAGGGCGCGTTTGTATTGACCAAAAGCTGAGGGTTTACAACTAGTGTGATTTCACGGTTTTGATTAGAATTGATATCCTGTCGCTGGGAAGTGGACCATAGAAGAGTGTTTTGTTGTTTCTCTAGTAAAACAACCTTATATTTAGGAAGTATTGGAATAAACCAAGTCAGTATTTGACTAATAGCCTACAATTTTCAGTTCAGTTCAGTCGCTCAGTTGTGTCCGACTCTGCGACCCCATGATTCGCAGCACACCAGGCCTCCCTGTCCATCACCAACTCCTGGAGTTCACTCAAACTCACGTCCATCGAGTCGGTGC
>NW_011495032.1:24904009-24906904 GCF_000754665.1 Bison bison bison | reverse complement strand
GTTCCAAAGCATCAATTCTTCAGCACTCAGCTTTCTTCACAGTCCAACTCTCACATCCATACATGACCACTGGAAAAACCATAGCCTTGACTAGACAGACCTTTGTTGGCAAAGTAATATCTCTGCTTTTGAATATGCTATCTAGGTTGGTCATAACTTTCCTTCCAAGGAGCAAGCGTCTTTTAATTTCATGGCTGCAATCACCATCTGCAGTGATTTTGGAGCCCAGAAAAATAAAGTCTGACACTGTTTCCACTGTTTCCCCATCTATTTCCCATGAAGTGATGGGACCAGATGCCATGATCTTCATTTTCTGAATGTTGAGCTTTAAGCCAACTTTTTCACTCTCCTCTTTCAATTTGATGAAGAGGTTTTTTAGTTCCTCTTCACTTTCTGGCATAAGGGTGGTGTCATCTGCATATCTGAGGTTATTGATATTTCTCCTGGCAATCTTGATTCCAGCTTGTGCTTCTTCCAGCCCAGCATTTCTCATGATGTACTCTGCATATAAGCAGGGTGGCAATATACAACCTTGACGTACTCCTTTTCCTATTTGGAACCAGTCTGTTGTTCCATGTCCAGTTCTAACTATTGCTTCCTGACCTGCATATAGGTTTCTCAAGAGGCAGGTCAGGTGGTCTGGTATGCCCATCTCTTTTAACTGTTTTTAAAAAAGCTAAAACAGCAGAGCACAGAAAAACTACTGTATAATGATTACCCATGTACTTACCACCTACCTTTGTGAAATCTTAACATTTTGCCATATTCGATGCACATTTTTTCTGAAGAGATAAAACAATTCAGATATCATCTAAGGCTTTATTGTATCACATAAAATCCTATTTCCCTCACTCTCTCCCCAGAGGGGAGTCACTAAGTCATGTCCAACTCTTTGTGACCCCATAGACTACAGCCCGCCAGGCTCCACTGTCCGTGGGATTATCCTGGCAGGAATACTGGAGTCGGTCACCATTTCCTTCTCCAGGGGGTCTTCCCGACCCAGGGATTGAACTCCCATCTCCTGCAATATAGGCGGATTCTTTACCACTGAACCACCATGGAAGCCCTTAAATTTGGTATTTATCAACTGACTGACTTCAGAATATGCTACCCCCTAAACACTGCACCTTGGCATATTGACTACTTTAAGTGGAAGGAATCTGAGAAAGGGGAGTGCAAATTATCAGACCTGCTACTCATGTAAGAAGTAGGTTCTATTGGGTTGGCCAAAAAGTTTGTTTGTGTTTTTCTGTAAGATGTTATGGAAAAACTCAAAAGAACTTTTTGGCCAACTCAATACCTGGAGGAAGGGAGCACCCTTATCTCTGAAGACAGAGGGACTCTGAGAGGAAAGCAGACAAACAAGCCTTGCTCTCCTTCCTCGACTTGATTACCCTTTGTATATATCCCTTTCTCCTATCACATTTTCCCACAACTCTCCACTCTTCATCAAACCTACTTAAAAAAATGCTCAGGCTTAACCACTTCTTCTGGTCCTTATTTCTTTATAAAACCTCCCATGTGACATAAAGCTTATATCAAATAAATTTGTGTGCTTTTCTCTTAGTCTGTCTTTGTCATTTTAATTTTCAGGCCCAGCTGGGGCCTCAAAGAGAGTAGAAGAAAAGTTTTTCCTCTCCTACACAGGTCTCTCCCAGGTGGCTCAGTGGTAAAGAGTCTGCCTGCCAATGCAGAAGTCATAGGAGATGTGGGTTCGATCCCTGGGTTGGGAAGATCCCCTGGAGGAGGAAATGGCAACCCACTCCAGTATTCCTGTCTAGAGAATCCCTTGGATAGAGGAGCCTGGCGGGCCCCAGTCCATGGGGTGGCAAAGAGTTGGATACACTGATTGCACACACTAACAGTACTTTCAGATTTTAACAACCAGTAGAGTTACCAGGCTGTGATGGTGCAGGAGTGGCCGAGAGGAGCTACCCCACATCTGAGGTCAGGGGCGGCAGCCGAGAGGGCTACCCCACATCCAAGGAGCGGCGGCTGCGCGGGTGCAGGAGGGCTGAGAGGAGCTACTCCACGTTCAAGGTCAGGAGGGGCGACTCATCCAAGGTAAGGAGCAGTGGCTGCGCTTTGCTGGAGCAGCTGTGAAGAGATACCCCATGTATCTCTCAAGGTAAGAGAAACCCAAGTTAGACGGTATGTGTTGCAAGAGGGCATCAGAGGGCAGGCACACTGAAACCATAATCACATAAAACTAGTCAATCTGATCACATGGACCACAGCCTTGTCTAACTCAATGAAATTAAGCCATGCCATGTGGGGCCACCCAAGACGGATGGGTCATGGTGGAGAGGTCTGACAGAATGTGGTCCACTGGAGAAGGGAATGGCAAACCACTTCAGTATTCTTGCCTTGAGAACCCCATGAACAGTATGAAAAGGCAAAATGATAGGATACTGAAAGGGGAACTCCCCAGGTTGGTAAGTACCCAATATGCTACTGGAGATCAGTGGAGAAATAACTCCAGAAAGAATGAAGGGAAGGAGCCAAAGCAAAAACAATACCCAGTTGTGGATGTGACTGGTGATGGAAGCAAGGTCCAATGCTGTAAAGAGCAATATTGCATAGGAACCTGGAATGTTAGGTCCACGAATCAAGGCAAATTGGAAGTGGTCAAACAAGAGATGGCAAGAGTGAATGTCGACATTCTAGGGATCAGCGAACTAAAATGGACTGGAATGGGTGAATTTAACTCAGATGACCATTATATCTACTACTGTGGGCAGGAATCCCTTAGAAGAAATGGAGTAGCCATCATGGTCAACAAAAGAGTCTGAAATGCAGTACTTGGATGCAATCTCAAAAACAACAGAATGATATCTGTTTGTTTCCAAGGCAAACCATTCAATATCACGGTAATCCAAGTCTATGCCCTGACCA
>NW_011495032.1:24901087-24903907 GCF_000754665.1 Bison bison bison | reverse complement strand
GAAGACCTACAAGGCCTTTTAGAACTAACACCCAAAAAAGATGTCCTTTTCATTATAGGGGTTGCTGCTGCTGCTAAGTTGCTTCAGCCGTGTCCAACTCTGTGCGACCCCATAGAGGGCAGCCTACCAGGCTCCCCCATCCCTGGGATTTTCCAGGCAAGAACACTGGAGTGGGTTGCCATTTCCTTCTCCAGTGCATGAAAGTGAAAAGTGAAAGTGAAGTCGCTCAGTCGTGTCCGACTCAGCGACCCCATGGACTGCAGCATACCAGGCTCCTCTGTCCATGGGATTTTCCAAGCAAAAGTACTGGAGTGGGTCGCCATTGGGGACTGGAATGCAAAATCAAGAAGTCAATAAACACCCGGAGTAACATGCAAATTTGGCCTTGGAGTATGGAATGAAGTAGGGCAAAGGCTAAAAGAGTTTTGCCAAGAGAACGCACTGGTCATTGCAAACACCCTCTTCCAACAACACAAGAGAAGACTCTACACATGGACATCACCAGATGGTCAACACCGAAATCAGACTGATTATATTCTTTGCAGCCAAAGATGGAGAAGCTCTATACAGTCAGCAAAAACAAGACCAGGAGCTGACTGTGGCTCAGATCATGAACACCTTATTGCCAAATTCAGACTTAAATTGAAGAAAGTAGGGAAAACCACTAGACCATTCAGGTATGACCTAAATCAAATCCCTCATGACTACACAGTGGAAGTGAGAAATAGATTTAAGGGACTAGATCTGATAGACAGAGTGCCTGATGAACTGTGGACGGAGGTTCATGACTTTGTATAGGAGACAGGGATCAAGACCATCCCCAAAGAAAAGAAATGCAAAAAAGCAAAATGGCTGTCTGAGGAGGCCTTACAAATAGCTGTGAAAAGAAGAGAAGTGAAAAGCAAAGGAGAAAAGGAAAGATATCAGCATCTGAATGCAGAGTTCCAAATAATAGCAAGGAGAGATAAGAAAGCCTTCCTCAGCTATCAATACAAAGAAATAGAGGAAAACAACAGAATTGGAAAGACTAGAGATCTCTTCAAGAAAATTAGAGATACCCAGGGAACATTTCATGCAAAGATGGGCTTGATAAAGGACAGAAATGGTATGGACCTAACAGAAGCAGAAGATATTAAGAAGAGATGGCAAGAATACACAGAAGAACTGTACAAAAAAGATCCTCACAGCCCAGATAATCACAATGATGTGATCACTGTCCTAGAGCCAGACATCCTGGAATGTGAAGTCAAGTGGGCCTTAGAAAGCATCACTATGAACAAAGCTAGTGGAGGTGATGGAATTCCAGTTGAGCTATTTCAAATCCTGAAAGATGATGCTGTTAAAGTGCTGCACTCAATATGCCAGCACATTTGGAAAACTCAGCAGTGGCCACAGGACTGGAAAAGGTCAGTTTTCATTCTAATCCCAAAGAAAGGCAATGCCAAAGAATGCTCAAACTACCAGAGAATTGTACTCATCTCACACGCTAGTAAAGTAATGCTCAAAATTCTCCAAGCCAGGTTTCAGCAATACGTGAACTGTGAACTTCCTGATGTTCAAGCTGGTTTTAGAAAAGGCAGAGGAACCAGAGATTGCCAACATCCACTGGATCATCAAAAAAGCAAGGGAGTTCCAGAAAAACATCTATTTCTGCTTTACTGACTATACCAAAGCCTTTGACTGTGTGGATCACAATAAACTGTGGAAAATTCTTGAAGAGATGGGAATACCGGACCACATGACTTGTCTCTTGAGAAACCTATATGCAGGTCAGGAAGCAACAGTTAGAACTGGACATGGAACAACAGACTGGTTCCAAATAGGAAAAGGGTACGTCAAGGCTGTGTATTTTGTATATTTGTCACCCTGCTTATTTAACTTATATGCAGAGTACATGATGAGAAACGCTGGGCTGGAAGAAGCACAAGCTGGAATCAAGATTGCTGGGAGAAATATCAATAACCTCAGATATGCAGATGACACCACCCTTATGCCAGAAAGTGAAGAGGAACTAAAAAGCCTCTTCATCAAAGTGAAAGAGGAGAGTGAAAAAGTTGGCTTAAAGCTCAACATTCAGAAAATGAAGATCATGGCATCTGGTCCCATCACTTCATGGGAAATAGATGGGGAAACAGTGAAAACAGTGTCAGACTTTATTTTTGGGGGCTCCAAAATCACTGCAGATGGTGATTGCAGCCATGAAATTAAAAGACACTCCTTGGAAGGAAAGTTATGACCAACCTGCTGCTGCTGCTGCTAAGTCACTTCAGTCATGTCTGACTGTGTGTGACCCCGTAGACGATGGCAGCCCACCAGGCTCCTCCGTCCCTGGGATTCTCCAGGCAAGAACACTGGAGTAGGTTGCCATTTCCTTCTCCAGTGCATGAAAGTGCAAAGTGAAAGTGAAGTCGCTCAGTCGTGTCTGACTCTTAGTGACCCCATGGACTGCAGCCTACCAGGCTCCTCCATCCATGGGATTTTCCAGGCAAGAGTACTGGAGTGGGGTGCCATTGCCTTCTCCATGACCAACCTAGATAGTATATTAAAAAGCAGAGACCTTACTTTGCCAACAAAGGTCCGTCTAGTCAAGGCTATGGTTTTTCCAGTGATCATGTATGGATGTGAGAGTTGGACCGTGAAGAAAGCTGAGTGCTGAAGAATTGATGCTTTTGAACTGTGGTGTTGAAGAAGACTCTGAGAGTCCCTTGGGCTGCAAGGAGATCCAACCAGTCCATCCTATAGGAGATCAGTCCTGGGTGTTCTTTGGAAGGACTGATGCTGAAGCTGAAACTCCAGTACTTTGGCCACCTCATGCGAAGA
>NW_011495032.1:24895736-24900987 GCF_000754665.1 Bison bison bison | reverse complement strand
GATGCTGGGAGGGACTGGGGGCAGAAGGAGAAGGGGACGACAGAGGATGAGATGGCTGGATGGCATCACTGACTCGATGGACATGAGTCTGAGTGAACTCTGGGAGTTGGTGATGGACAGGGAGGCCTGACGTGCGGCGATTCATGGTGTCGCAAAGAATGCGACACCTGTAAACAACAGATGATGTTATTTTACATACTAAAACTTTGTATCAATAGTATTGTATCACTTATGCAACATGCTTTATTTTGCTTATCATTTTGTCTTTGAGATTGTTCTTGTTGTTTAGTCACTCAGTCATGTTCTACTGTTTTATGACCCTGTGGACTGTAGCCTGCCAGGCTCCTCTGTCCATGGGATTTCCCAGGCAAGAATACTGGAGTGGTTGCCGTGCCCTCCTCCAGGGGATCTTCCCAACCCAGTGATTGAAGCCGTGTCTTCTGCCTGGCAGGTGGATTCTTTACTTCTGAGCTACCTGAGAAGTCCATGTTTTTGAGATTAATCCCTGTTAATGCGCACAGTTTCCATTCATTCATTTTAAGCTGCTGTACCTTATTCCATTGTATACATGCGTGCTAAGTCATTTCAGTTGTGTCTGATTCTGTGTGACCTTGTGGACTCTAGCCCACCAGGCTCCTCTGTCCATGGGATTCTCCAGGCAAGATTACTGGAGTGGTTGCCATGTTCTTCTCCAGGGGATTTTCCCAACCCAGGGGATTGAACCAGTGTCTCTTATGCCTCCTGCATTGGTAGGTGGGTTCTTTATCATTAGCGTCACTTTCGAAGCCCCATTCCATTGTACGGTGTTACTTGCTCAGTTGTGTCCAATTCTGTGGCCCCAGGCTCCTCTGTCCATGGAATTTTCCAGGAAAGAATACTGGTGTGGGTTGCCATTCCCAGGGGATCTTTCTGACCCAGGGATAGAAGCTCAGTCTCCTGCACTGCAGGCAGATTCTTTACTGTCCGAGCCACAAAGAAGCCCATTCCGTTGTATAAACCTACCACAATTTATTTATCCATTTTGCTGTTGATGGCTGTTTTATTTCCAGGTTTTTGTGTGTGTGTGTGTGATTACAAACAATGCTGCAAGGTACCTTCTTGAGTAACTGTTTATATGTGAGTTTCTCTAAGGTATATCTAGGAATGGACTTGTTGGGTTGCAGAGTACATGCATCTTCAATTTATTCAGTTCAGTTCAGTCTCTCAGTTGTGTCCGACTCTTTGTGACCCCATGGACTGAAGCACACCAGGCTTCCCTGTCCATCACTCAACTCCTGGAGCTTGCTCGAACTCATGTCCATCGAGTTGGTGATGCCATCCAACCATCTCATCCTCTGTCCATCCATTCAATTGGGTATTATTGGGTATTTCCAAATTGCTCTGAGTTTCTAAAACTCCATACCTTTATTAATAATGAGTGTTTAGAGACTTAAAATTTTTTTGCTCATCTGATTTATATGAAATGATATCTCTTTGTTTTAATTTGAATTTTCATGATTAGCAAGTTTGACTAATAAATAAATGGTTATTTATTTAGGTTCCCCCCCCTTAAAAAAACAATAAACTAAAAAACCACAACAACCCATTTTTCATTTGGGTTCATTGTCTTTTTCATTCTTTATTAGTAGCAGTTTTTGGTGCATTTGGGGTACTAATACTTTGTTGGCTAAATGCACTAAAGATATTGTCTTCTATATTTGCTTTTTTAACTATAACATGTCAAAAACTTTAATTCTAATATAATTGGGTTTGTCAATAATTTTCTTTTTGGTTTGTATTTTGGATCATGTGTAAGAAAATTTTCCCTTCTTGAATTCATAAAGATATTCTTGTATATTTTCTTCTAAAGGCTTAAGAATTTTGCTTTTCACACTTAGATCCTGAATATATCTGATACTTTGTGAAGTAAGGATTAAAAATTGGATAATCAGTTATCTCAAAATTATATAGTGAATAATAGTTTGTGCTTTCCCCACTGTTTTATAATACTTTTCCACATATCATTTCTATATATGGGTGCATTTATTTCTAGATTCTTTACTCTGTCTCTCCCTAAGTCAACATCATCAACCTTAAAGTAATTTTTGATATTTGACTGGGCAAACTCTTCCTCTTTGCTTTTCTTCAAAATTGTATTGGCTATTTTTGGCCATTCTTTATGAATTTTGGGATCAACTTCCACCAAAAACCCTATTGGGGATTTTTTTAAATGGAGTTTCATTGAATTAATAGATACATTTAGGGAGAACTGTCACCTTCAAATCTATGAATATTATATGTAGCATTATATAGAATGTTATATTTATTCAGACCTATTTTTAGTTAATTTAATAAAATTTATAATTTCTTCATGAAAGTCTAATACTGTTTTTTAGATTTATTGATTTATTGCTAGGATATATATATGTGTGTATTCTATTTACATAGGATATATACAATATTTTATAATAATTATTATCAGATCAGATCAGTTGCTCAGTCGTGTCTGACTCTTTGTGACTCCATGAATCACAGCACGCCAGGCCTCCCTGTCCATCACCAACTCCCAGAGTTCACTCAGACTCATGTCCATCGAGTCAGTGATGCCATCCAGCCATCTCATCCTCTGTCGTCTCCTTCTCCTGCCCCCAATCCCTCCCAACATCAGAGTCTTTTCCAATGAGTCAACTCTTTGCATGAGGTGGCCAAAGTACTGGAGTTTCAGCTTTAGCATCATTCCTTCCAAAGAAATCCCAGGGCTGATCTCCTTCAGAATGGAGTGATTGGATCTCCTTGCAGTCCAAGGGACTCTCAAGAGTCTTCTCCAACACCACAGTTCAAAAGCATCAATTCTTCAGTGCTCAGCCTTCTTCACAGTCCAACTCTCACATCCATACATGACCACTTTATTATATATGTATATAAATATAAAATACATAAATACTATATATGTCTTAAAATTACATTTATCCTGCCTTCTAAGCAACACCAGTAGACAACTAAACAGTAGAAGGAAAAAAAATTCTGGTAGGAGTTTCCCAAGTAATAAATGAAGTGAGTATTATAGGATTTCTATATTACCACTTCATAACCTCTAATGAATTAATAGCTCCGCAGCTGCCAGCATCATGAAGAGACCAGTAAACACCATGCCTCCCAAGGCGAGAACAAGAACACAGTGCCCCCCATGCCTCTGATCAAGTCTCTAGAGCTAAGTACTAATTTACAGAAAATACAGAAGACAGAGAAACATGGAAAACTATACCATGAGAATACAATCAGCAAAATCTAGATTGTGGGAAACTCTACAGGGCAAGTGACCCAATTTCCTAAAAATAAACTAAATGAGGGAGGGAAAAAAATAAATGAGGAAAACCTATAAAGCCATATGTCAACCAAAAAAAGTCATATTAACCAACCACAAACAAAATAAAAAACAATTATAATAATTTTGAGACAATTAGGGTGTTGAAAAAACTGATTGGATATCCAATTATATTAAAGAATAGTTCTAATTTGTAGATACAACAGTGGTAGTATGGTTATGTCAAAAGAGTCTTTTCTTGTCTTTTAGAGATATGTACTCACGTATATATGAGTAAAATGGTATGAGCCTGGAACTGGTTTCGGATACTATGGAAGGGAAGAAGGGATTGGGAATATGGGTGAACAGTATTGGCCAGGAGATGGCTACATGAGACTCACTGTCCTATCCATCTTTGTGCATGTTTGAGGTTTTCTATAATAAGAATTATTTTAAATTTGCATTATAAATTGTACTTTATTTTGCAAACACTAATTTTTTCCACAATCGATTTTTGTATATTGATCTATACTCAGGGAAAGATTGAGAGCAGGAGGAGAAGGGGGTGACAGAGGATGAGATGATTGGATGGCATCATCGACTCAGTGGACATAAGTTTGAGCAAACTCAGAGAGATATTGAAGGGCAGGGAGGCTTGGTGTGCTGCAGGCTATGGGGCCACAAGGAGTCAGACACAACTTAAGACTGAATGACTATGTTTAGTAATCTTGCTGAATTTTGTTTGTCTTTTAATAGCTTGTCTTTAGATGCCTTCAGATTTTCTACCTGCTGCTAAGTGGCTTCAGTCATGTCCGATTCTGTGCGACCCCATAGACGGCAGCCCACCAGGCTCCCCCGTTCCTGGGATTCTCCAGGCAAGAACACTGGAGTGGGTTGCCATTTCCTTCTCCAATGCATGAAAGTGAAAAGTGAAAGTGAAGTCGCTCAGTCGTGTCCGACTCTTAGTGACCCCATGGACTGCAGCCTACCAGACTCCTCCGTCCATGGGATTTTCCAGGCAAGAGTACTGGAGTGGGGTGCCATTGCCTTCTCCAATTTTTTACCTAAGTAGTACTATTGTCTGAGAATAATGGCAGGGTCATTTCCTCCTTTGTGTCCTCTTCTGTTTCGTTTATTTTGCTTTCTCTACTGTACTGGAACGATGGTGAAAGAGAAGCAGTGATAGAGGGTCCTTATCCTAGTCTTGCCTCTAATGAGGCTGCTTCAGAAGTTCTACCATTCAAGTGTGATGTAAACTACTCTTTAACAAAATCAGGTATTCCTCTTTCATTCCTAGTTTGATCATTTTAAGTCATGAATGGGTGAATTTTATAAATTGATTTTTCCTTTTGCATCTACTGAGATGATCCTAAGTACGGACACAGGTTTTTGAGTGTTAGACCATTTTTAGTTCCTGGGGTAAACTGAATTCAGTTGTGGTACGTTTGGATACACATATACGAGTGAGACTGGTCTATAGATTTTCTTTCTTATGCTGTTCTTGTCTCTAGTTTCAACTTCTTTTTGGTTTTGATGAATTTGGGTGTCAAGTTAGAAATAAGCTTTACTTCCTGGGAGGTGAAGAGGATTTTCAGGATCAAGGGGCAACAGCTGTATTCTGGGATTCTGGGGGGTTTCCATCCTGGGCTGCGTGGAGTGAGCCAGAAACGGTCTTAAGGATGTATCACTTCCCACTATAGAGGAGAACTTTGAAATCCTTTCCAGAAGGAAAAATAAAGGAGTGATACCGTGTGTAGGTCATCTAGGCTGCTAAGAGCTAGCAGACTACGCTGAACCCAGTGCCAGGGCTCCAGACAGCAGAGCCTGGCAGTGTACGGAGACTGCAGACCAAGGCAGAGCAGTTCTGGAAGTGAGGAGCTGAGACCCACATTGCGAGGCGGCCCTTTGCAGTGGGAAGCACCTTCAGGCTATGGATGCTGGTGCAGGAGCAGTGCCTCCCCTCCTGGG
>NW_011495032.1:24857862-24895636 GCF_000754665.1 Bison bison bison | reverse complement strand
GGCACGTCCTTCTGGTCTCCCTATTTTATCCCCAGCTTTAAGAGAAACTTTGCATCAGTGGCTGCTTCACTTCTTGGCATAGATTAGGTAGTCATTATTCTTGTTCCTTTCGGAGCTGTTTATTCCTGGTGTTGGGAACTGCTCCTGAGGAAACGCCTTCAAAACCAAAGTAAATTGATCTAAACTAAATGAAACACCTAGGAACACTGAGTTGAGGCAGACTCGGGTTACCTCGGTTTTCATTATTAGCCACGGTTTTGCATGATTCTCTTGGCTTTTAGACCTCAAGTTCCTTTACCTACAGTAGAGATTCTAAATAATCTCCAAGTTTCATGCTGGCTTAAAAAAAAAAATGGTGCCATAATTTTGTGGTGTTTCTCCGACCTTGTAATTATTTCCTAATCAGAAACACATGGATGGCTTTTCCTGCTTTTAAGAGCCAGGGGCTTGGAGTATAGAAACCTGGGTTCATGGCTCAGCTCCTTCACTTAGGGCTGTGTGACCATGGGTTAGTTACCTAATCTCTCAGCCTCATTTGCCTCCTCTGGGAAACAGGGATAAAGCACCTTATCTTATATGGTTATGGTGAGGATAAAATGAGATAAAAGTACCAAAAGAAAAAAAAAAAAGCACCTTGTAAAGTGATCTGCTTCAGAGTAAGTGTCAAACACTCCTTCCCTTTTCTCTACCCAAGTGACGATGTCCCGAAAGCTAGCCAAAAGATAAAGTATAAATGGCAAAGTTTATACTGTTTGGCTGGCACTTCAGGGTGTTGCCCATTTGCCTGCATCCCACCTTCTTCCTAGAGTCTGAGTCGGCCTGTTGGGCAGATTTTGAGACTGTCTGGCTCTGAGGGTGTTCACCCAGGCCTGGGATCCACAGGAGGTCCTGGCAGGGAAAGGCATCACACACCACCGCTGGGAGAAGAAAAACCGACACAGGAGGCCCGGAGCACAGACCCTCAGAGGGTAGCCGAGCCTGCAGTCCCAGCCTCGCTGCAAGGAGGTCAGGAACGACAGGTGGGGAAGGCCTGGTGCTGGCCGCGCTGCAGGGTCCGGGAGCCGCCGGTGGGCGGCGGGGCGGGGACCAGAGAAGCCGCCACCCGCTGGGAGGCAGAGACAGCCGCTGCTGGGCCCTTCTGTCCTCTCTACCCTCTCTCCGATTTGCCACACGTTTTTTTTTTCTTGGAAAACCTGCCTGAAGATTCTCTTCATTTCGATTTCTCCTGGGTGTGTGTGAAGCATTTCTTCTCCGTTTCCCCTTGACCTTTCTGCTTTCTCCCCTTCTACCTGCCAGCACTCCAGGGTCTGCAAACGTTCCCTTTGGTAACTGTTAACAACCAGGAGAATGGATCTCTACAGATGGAGTCTGCAGCCTTGCCTCTGCCCAGTTCTGTGAGCAAGGACATATTCCTTAACTTCGCTGTGCCTCAGTTTTCCCATCTGGCAAAATGAAAATAATAAGAGCTCCTTCTTTACAGGATTGTTATAACAATTAAATGAAGCAATTTTCAGAGAATGCTTAGTCTGAGGCCTGGCACACAGTGAGGGTGAACTGCTGCCCCTGTCTCACTGGCTTCATTGCAAATGGGTGAATGCACTCTGGGTTCAGTAAACTCCTTCCAGCATGTCTGGCATCACCTCCTCCAGACAGCCCTCCCTGACTTTTCCCCGTCTCTCCCATGTTGGTCTGCACCAGCTCTCTTGGAGTGCTAAATACATTGAAGACACAGATGGTTTGAACCATGCCTGTACCTGTCTGGCTCCTCTATCAGAGTGGGTGTTCCATAAAGAGTGTGTCTTATCCAGTCATGGAGGGCCTGGCAATTAGCAAGGGATCAGCAAATGGTTGCTAAGTAAATGAAGGAAATCCCCATTTGTGTAGTGAGTGCTGAAAACTCAAGAAGGCTGGAATCTGGGATCTGAACCCTGGAGCTTCTCGGTGGTAACACTGAGACTTCTGCTCTTCGCCTTAACAGAAACAATCCCAAGATCACCGAGTCACAGGAAATGAGCAGTAGAGACTGAAAGGTCAGCCTTCTTATTTCCTGATGCCAGAGAAAGTCAAAGCCTAGAAGCCAGCAGGTTCTTGGCTGCCTCATGCTGGTATAGGAGGACTGTGGTGAAGCCAGTATTCTCATTCTTGACCTGCTGGGCTCTCACTCACTGGCTGCTGTGGCTGAGCCTGGGCTCCTTGTGTGGCACGGGAGCTGCTGGTCTTCCAGACTCTCTCGGTCAGGGCCCACCCAAGGTTGACTGGGCGGCAGAGCTTTATGTGTTGAATGGCGGTTGGCTTTCCCTGGGAGTGGGTGTGGTGGAAAGAGCTTGGGAGAGAGGTCCAGCCCCAGTCCTGGCTTTCTGCTTATCACTTATCACCAACCCTGGTGACTCACAGATGCAGAGAGAGTGAGGGTGGGACATGGACCCTGAGAGATTATCCAAGCCCCCTCCTTGGTTTAAGGGAAAGGAATCTATGGCCCAGAGAAGTGATGTTCTCTAGGCTCTGGGGCCTAATCAAAGACAGAACTGGTAACTGAATCCATATCTTTCAAATCTGAAACTCAGTCTCCTCAATGAGGCTATTCCAGGGTTTCTGAAATAATAATGGACACACGAAGCACTTGAAGATCCTGTTAAGGCACAGGTAGGCCTGGGAGGAGACCCCAGATTCTGCCCAGATTTCTAACAAGTCCCAGGTGGATTTTAATCCTAAAGGAAATCAACCCTGAATATTCATTGAAAGGAATGAAGTTCCAATAATTTGGCCACCTGATTCGGAGATCCAACTCATTAGAAAAGACCCTGATGCTGGGAAAGATCGAAGGTAGGAGGAGAAGGGGATGACAGAGGATGAGATGGTTGGATGGCATCACCGACTCAATGGACATGAATTTGAGCAAACTCCAGGAGATGGTGAAGGACAGGGAAGCCTGGCAGTGCTGCAGTCCATGGGGTCACAAAGAGTCAGACAGGACTGAGCAACTGAACAACAGCAAGGTCTGGGAGGAGACCCCAAATTCTGCCCAGATTTCAAACAAGTCCCAGGTTCTAGCTAGAAAGGGTCTAGGCCAGTGATTCTCACAAAAACCAGGGCTAGACAGGCCAGCTCTGCTATGATGTAACTATTTAATGTACTAGCCATTAGTTAGACCAGACTGTTGGGTTAATGAAGGCATGCCAGCTATAGGGCCCTTCACACAGAAGCCAGCGGGGCCAGGCCCTCCTCACCGGCTCGTCCTTATTGGTCACCCCTATTGGCTGCTTCTGTGTCTTCTGTGCGGATGCAGGCCCTGACTGGTGGCTGTGGGTATGTAAGTGCAGTCCTTCTGGAGGACTGGGACCTTGCTAATCCCTACAGGCACTGTTTCTTCACAGCAAGTATACCAAGCCCAAAGTTGAGTCTTCCCTATAAGCTCTAAAGGGTAGGAGCCTTGGTTTGTCTTCTTTGAATCTCCTGAATGCTCAGGTACTCATTCCTCCATTTACTGGACTGATTCATCTATGGAACATCTGCTAGGTCTGGCTAAATAATGCACATCCTTGCCTTCAAGAAATAAACCTAGCATGTGGGCTCTAATGTGGTACTTAGTGGTTGCTCAATATGTATGTCGGAGAAGGAAATGGCAACCCACTCCAGTATTCTTGCCTGGAGAATCCCAGGGACAGAGGAGCCTGGTGGGCTGCCGTCTATGGGGTCGCACAGAGTCGGACACAACTGAACCAATAAGTATGTGTGAAATTGGATTAGACTTCAGTGCTCTGGAGGAGGTGGCAGCGTCATCAAATGATAGAGAGGGCGAAGGAGAGCAGCTGGTGTTGGCCGCTCCCTAATAAGGGGCTCATTTTCAAAGAAGGAGTCTGGCTCCTTCGGCAGTTCCTACTGGGGTTGGTGGAAATGAGAGCACTGAAGCCTCACTGAAGTCTCTGCACTTTTGAAAGGTATCAGGCAAATTCTCAAATGCATCGTAATTTTTAGCTTTCCCTTTGACGCTGTAAAGACCAATGGGAAACAGGGATACACAAGCTCCTCTTCTCAGGCCAGTCACAGAGCGGATGGCTAAAACATGTATGGTGTCTGCAGCAGAGAGAGAAATGGAACTTCCCTGGTGGTCCAGGGACTGGGACTCTGAGATTCTAAAGCAGGGGGCATGGGTTCGATCCCTGGTCGGGGAATTTGGATTCCACATGCTGTATGGCATGGCCAAAAAAAAGGAAGAGAGAAATGGCCCACCATGGTGACTCTGAGTCCATGAGGTAGGAAGTGGTAGCATCTGCCAGACAGAGCCATCTACCCAGCTTGGCAGAGATGCTGCTGCTGCTGAGGCTGCTAAGTCACTTCAGTCGTGTCTGACTCTGATGCTAAGTCCCACCTAATGTCCATTCTGCCCTGTGTTTGGGTGGCAGACCCCCTCACATTTTAGCTTGACACATGAACACATAGCAAGACATTTCATTCCCCAACCTCACTTGTAGCCAGGGAAGCCAACGGGATATGAGCAGAGGTGGAAGAGGTGCAATTCCTGAATTAGGCTCTTACAAGGCAGCTGGGCCTTTCCCTCCCTTGTCCTGCAGGGTGAAGAGGAAGCTGAGCCAGCTCTGACCAGGCAGACAGGGGTGACAGCAAATGGAGTGCCAGAGAGATGATAAGAAAGAGCCTGGGTCCCTGGACAGCCCTGTGGAGTGGAGCTGTCCCACCCCCTGCCTGCCAGCTCAGACCCTTCCCTGAGAGAGAAATAAACCTTCCCTCTTGTTTGAAGTCACTTTCTTTTGGTCTTTGTTAGAACCAACATCCTAACTACTGCACGTCTGTCTCTTGCATGACAGAGCAATGATGCTCTGAGCCTTTTTTCCTGGTAGAATAGAAATGGTTGGTCTCTAAGGTTTTCTGCCAGATCTGCCTTTTGTCTCCCACCCTGTATTGTTTCAGGCTAGTCACTGGGGGCCCCCTACACTCATGCAGGGCTCCCCAGATCTTTCAAAGCTCCTGAGACTGTTTTAAGGTCTGCCACATTCCGAGGGGTTCTGTCACTACTGCAACATGACCTCATTCAGACTGGGTCTGCTACCTGGCCCTGGACCTCAGCAGAAGAAGGACTCTCAAGGAGGACTCAGTCAGTCCCTGAGAGCCAGTAACCCCACCCTGCCTCCCTGCAAATGAGATGGATTTGGAAAGTAAGTAAATCATTATGTTCCATCATGTTAAACCGAGAACAAGTCTTTCCTGATAGGGCTACTAAACCAAGGTATTTAAGAAGTAGACTGTATCTAACCTTCAGTGAGTACTCACTGTGTGCCGGGCGTTCTTGCAAGCACACTGTGTGTATTAACTCCTGTATGTCACAACCACCCCACAAGAGAAGTACTATAGTATCCCCATTTTACAGATGAAAAGATACCCAGAAAAGTTTAGTGACTTACCCAAGGCTGCACAGTTAGTAAGAGGTGGAACCAGGATTTGAACCCAGGGACTCAGATTTGATAACTGGTGCTCTTTTTCTTTTGGCTGTACTGTGAGACTTGCAGGATCCTAGTTCCCTGACCAGGAATTAAACCCAGGCCCATGGCCCACAGTCCCAACCGCTGGACCACCAGGGAATTCCCAATAATAGATGCTCTTGATTATTGTGATGCTGCCTAAACAAAGCCCTCCAATGTTCATACTCCTATTATGTCCAAAAGAACAGATTAAACTGAGTCACTGTCAAATTCAGAGAGATAAATCCTCGAAGCGAGGCTCAAGATTGTGGTTCTCAAAGTGTGGTCCCTGGACCACTAGCCCCAGAATCACTGAGGAATTTAATAAAATTGTAAATGCTATGACCTCAGCCCAGATCTAGTGAGTCAGAAACTCTGGAGGCCCAGACATCTTTATTTTTACAAGCCTTCCACGTGGTTCTGAGGCACACTGAAGTTTGAGAGCAGTTGGCCTAAGAAATAAACAAGAATTGAAAGAAGAATGGAAATTTTGGATTTCCCTGGTTGTCCAGTGGATAAGAATCTTCCTGCCTGTGCAGGGGACACGGGTTCGATCCCTGGTCTGGGAAGATTCCACATGCAGAGGAGTGACTAAGCCCATGCGCCACAACCTCACAGCCCACGTGCTGCAATTACTGAAGCCTAGCAACTTAGCAGCAGCAGCAGAAGCAGAGCAATTACTGCTCTAGGGCCCGAGAGTCACAACTACTAAATCCCTGTGCTACAACTACTGAAGGTCTTGTTTGCTACAAGAGAAGCCACCACAATGAGAAGCCTGTGTACCTTAACTAGAGAAAGTCCACGCCAGGGATGAAGACCCAGTGCAGCCAAAAAGAAAAAAAAAGAATGGAAATTTTATCCCTTCCTTGGACTTCGGGGGTGAGAAAGAGAGGCAGAAAGAAAAGTTTTATATTTAAAATAAGAGCTGTTTCCCAAGCCCTCTCTGACTTGGGGGTTGCTGTTTTGAACTGTCTTGTGAAAACTTGCATGCTGTGTTCTCAGCAAGTCCAAGACTCAGGGTATTCTCACTGGATGTGGCCCTGGCTCATTGCTTATAGTTAATCTTGCAGCTCACTACTTAATTTAGAGGAGGAAAAAAATCCTGACAATTAGTTGTAAGACCCATGAGGGGAAAACTGATCCTTAAATAGTTAAAAAAATTCCTTGGCACTCCCTCCTTTTTTTCCCTTCAAAGATTTGAAATCCTTTTTGAACATTAGCATTTATCATTCGGGACAGGCAAATGCTTTCTTTAATTTTCTGTGGTGATATTTCACTGGGTAAAAGACTGTCTGAGTAACCTTTATGGAACTGAGCCGGGGCCTGTCCCTCCCAGGAAATCTGTTTTGACTGACTTGGTCATTGCTTAGATTTGGCCATGTTCTGCACTGCATAAAACCTCCACTGCACTTGGCCAAGACCTTGGAGCCTCATCAGTGTTCACAGTCTGGATATGCGATTTACGATATGGAAGATATGAAGACTGGAATACATTTCCCTGGTTATTGTTACTCAGCTTTTAAAACGGAGGTGGCAGGAGACATAGGTCAGCAGAAACCTTGCTTAAAAGTTTGACTGAACACAGGGATCAGGCTACTGTAGTATTTTATTGTCTGATATTCAGAAGCAATGAAAAATTTAAAAATGAGTATAAAATTATAATGAATATTAAAATTAATTTTGGGAGGGGAGTGTCATTTGAAAAAAATAGCAAAAGATAGAAACTAGAAAAAGATCAAGTTAGGGTGCAACCCCCAAATCCATGACTTGCACTCTTATCTCCAGTAAGTTCTATGGTCTCTCTCACCCTATGAGGGTCCAGACAGGATAGGAAGAATCCTGCCATCATTTCACAGACTGGTAAAATGTGGCTGTGAAGAGGGTACATGGTTATTCATTGAGATATCCAAGTTGAGATTCATATTCATTAAAGGGCTATGGTACATGAATTACTTAATTTATCCCTCATGCAAACTTATGAGGGCAGGGCAGTACTGTTTTTTTTTTCCTGACAATTTTCCGGTCAAGCCATGCAGCATGTGGGATCTTAGTTCCCCGACCAGAGATCAAACCCGCGCCCCCTGCAGTGGGAGCTAGGAGTCTTAACCACTGGACCACCGGGGTAGTCCAAGGGCAGTCCTGTTTTCCTCTCTGAAAACAGGATACTGAGGTGGGGAGGTTAAGGAAGAGGTAGGTAGTCCATCTCCAGAGCCCAGGCTCTCCACTCATCTGTTCAGATCTGCTGCTGACCGGCTATCCAGAGAACCTTATGTGACTTACAGAAAGGTGTCCCAGTAGAAGGACCAAGTAGGGAAAGGAGCCTCCCCTGGGTGGATGCACCCAGGGGTGGAGCGCCTGGGAACAGAGCAGAGGCGGGATTTCAGCCCTCTCTGGCTCCCTCTAGGGATTCCCTGGTGGCTCAGACGGTAAAGCGTCCACCTGCAATGCGGGAGACCTGGGTTCGATACCTGAGTTGGGAAGATCCCCTGGAGAAGGAAATGGCAACCCACTCCAGTAGTCTTGCCTAGAAAATTCCATGGATGGAGGAGCCTGGTGGGCTACAGTCCATGGGGTCGCAAAGAGTCAGACACAACTGAGCAACTTCACTTTCACCTTCTGGCTCCCTCTGCGGGACGCTTTTATACAGCAATCCACAAACGCAATTCTGGCAGACCCTGCATCCACTCCTTGAGAATGCAAGTGTTTCTCACACAACTGTTTCCACTCCTGCAAGAAGCAATGAGGATAAAGTCCACCTCTGTGGACCTGGGCCTAGCTAACTGAAGCATCCTGTAGCGAGCCCAGGTGCTCCCCGCCAGGGAAGAGCTTCCAGTTCAAGGTATGAGAATATGAGGTATGCCCCAAAGCCTAGTTCTGGGCCCAATCTTTGCCAGAGTCATCATCATTATCAAATGCAGCATCGTTTTTGGAGGAAGTCACATTCAAACAGCTCTGGTTACCCAGAGCTGTGGGTGTCAGGGGCTGGGTCTCCAAAGATGCTGGTCTCCCTTTGTTGTAAGGTCGTCCCTCCAGACAGGGAATCTAAGGTCCCTCACCTGCATACCCAAGTGCTGGGGAAAGCAGGAGAAGCCAGAGACAGACATGCATATGGGGTCTTTTTGTAATGCCCCAAAGTCTCCACTGCCTTCCATCAATCTGCAGCCGCTGGCAGGAAATAAATCTCTCAAGTCCAAGGACATAAAAGCATGTCATTATCAGTTGGCTTGTGATGCATTAAGAGTGCATCAGAGTCTATACTCTGCCTTCCAACCCATGGCCTGACAGGAAATGGAACAGTCATTCCTCATTAACATCTTTGAACAATGCACAGATGTGCAATTCATCCCACAATTATTGTAATCAGATATGATAAAACCCAACCCAACTGTCTCTACCTTGAGCGTCTGGATGATTTTCTCTGAGTTCTCCACCTTCTTCATGATCATCCATCTCTTCTCTACTTGCCTGTTAGGTAACAACAACAAAAGATACATAAGACACAATAAATGCAAGCACTCCTAGGGTCCATGCCCTTTGCTACAAGGGAATCCAGTTTTCTTAGTGGTCTCTTCTCCTCCTTTGTCAGTTTATTTTGACTTAAGTGTCCAAGAAGGCTGCTGCCGGGGTGAATGGCCCTGAAGAGCCAGGTGGGCTTAGCAGTGACCTTGAGCACTGTCTTCATCCATCATTCTGGGGAAGGCTTGTCTGCCTGTCCAAGCTGTGCTCCATGCCTGACATACTTGGGGAAAGAATGTCACTGGCAAAGACGGACTGACAGAAGGCATCGAGGTGCCCGCAGGGACTCGGGGGGACCACAGTGTGACCACTGCAGAGAGGGGGCAAAGTGGAAAGGTTGGGGACAAGTTAGACTCTCAGTACCTTGGTCTTTGCCTTGAAAACAGATGGAAGGTACTGAGGGATTGAAGTGAGGGAGCAAAAGGGTCAGGCTTGTGGGGTTTCCAGGATAACCATGGATTGGATTTCTTACCACATGAAACCCTTTCTTCTTTCTCTGAGTGATACAAGCTGCTTGCAATCCCACAACCCAGAAATCTCTATAATGATGGTCCTCAACACTGACTGCATCTTAGAATTATCTGTGGAACTTAAAAAAAAAAATTCCTAGGCAGTTGTTGTTGTTCAGTCTCCAAGTCATGTCTGACTCTGCAGCCCCATGGACTGCAACACACCAGGCTTCCCTGTCCCTTACCATCTCCCGGAGTTTGCCCAAATTCTTGTCTATTGAATTGGTGATGCCATCCAACCATCTCATCCTCTGCCACCCTCTTCTCCATTGCCTTTAATCTGTCCCAGCATCAGGGTCTTTTTCAATGAGTTGGCTCTTCCCAGCAGGTGGCCAAAGTATTGGGGTTTCAGCTTCAGCATCAGTCCTTCCAATGAATATTCAGGACTCATTTCCTTTAGGATTGAAGATTCCTAGGCCCTAACCTCCAACGTTAAAATCAGACTTTCTGGAGCTGGAGCATCTTTAAGGCTTCTTGGGTGATTCCAATATGCAGCCAGGATTGAGAACCATGGCTCTTCTCTAGAGGGCAGGAAGAGCAGTTCTTAAGTTGCCAAGGAAATGTGGCGGGTAGAGTCAGTGACTCAAATAAAGCCCCCAGTGTTCTATAAGGCCAGCTCTTGGCCTTTGTCACCTGAATCTGCGTGATACACAGCTTCACTTCAGCCATGGAGAAGGAATCTGAAGGCCCTAGAAGCCTCCCCCGGGACTCCAGTTCCTCAGCCCTTAGCTGACAGTCAGTCACTTTATCATCAAATACATAAGCTGCTTTGAGAAGAGACAATTATCTGCTGATTTGTTTTGACATTCTCTGCTTGCTTGGTGGCTTTTTACCCGGTGTGCTTCTCACCTGTTAGCTTAGTGTTTGTGGCTGCTAAGATATTCTGACTAAGAAAACCTACAGCAGGTAAGTAACTTTCCTTCTTCTGCATGTGTCCGTTTGGAGACAAAGCAGATTTGGCCTGATGCAGTTAAAAAAAAAAAAAAGAAAAATTCATCCCTGAGTAAATGGAAAGGTTTTTAAAAAGAAATGATTGCAGGAAAAACCTGCCTCAGTCTAGTAAACTGCTGTTAGAAGACTACAAAACAGATAAATTTTTAAAAATCCTGTTTATAAATCTTTTTAGTCTAACAGGAAATTGGATTAAAAGGGAAAAACAAGCTTCCTCTTTTGGAAGAATTTCAAAGCCCAGAAGAATAAACCTTCAGTCTTAATAGCAAGCAGCTATCAGCTTTCAGGAGCAAGAAATACTCTTCTCCTTTCACAGATGGAGAGATGCAGACAGAATTGGGGATTTGGAAAGAATTTTCTGATGAGTCCCTGTTAGAAACATAAATAGTTTTAATTTGAAATTCTGGGGGGTTCCCTGGTGGTCCAGTGGTTAGGACTTCCTGCTTCCACTGCCAAGAGTGTGGGCTCAATCCTTGGTCCGGGAACTAAGACCCCACAAGCCATGTGGTGTGGCCTTAAGAAAAAAAATTCTCCCTGTTGCTTAGAAAGGTGTCAAAAACCTATTATTTTTTACATACATGAACACACATGTGAAAAGACACATCTGAGGTCATTCGTGGCAGCATATTAGAAACAACTTACATGTCTCGTCAATTGGGGATGTATTAAGTAAATCATGGTAATTTACACGATGGAATACAATGCAACCATTAAAAAGGATCTCTTAATAAATTGAAGTAGAACTCCAAAATATATTAAGTAAAACAAAAAAGTAAGACCGTAAGCAATGTGTATAATACGTAACCTGCTAAGTCACTTCAGTACTGACTGACTCTTTTTGACCCTATGGATCAGGCTCCTTTGTCCATGGGATTCTCCTGACAAGAATACTGGAGTGGGTTGCCATTTCCTCCTCCAGTATAATATGTGAAAACATATATAAAATATGTCTCTACCCCAGGAAGGGTACACAGAAAACCAGCCAATAGTGGCGTGGGATGGGGAGGGAGCCCAACTGGGAGACATACCCTTTTACAGTTAAATATTTTAAACCTCCTGAATATATTTTGAATTCAAGATTTGAACTGGAAAAACTAAAACTAAATAAAATGCTGTCGCTTTTAATGAGTTACAAAAGCAATGATTGAAACACGGCAATAATACTCAAGTGAGCCAAACAAACCAAAGGACAGAAAATTCAGATCCCAGCTCAGTTATTCTGGCCAGGTCATTCACTCTTCATCGGTTCATTCAGCTTACGACTATATATTGAGTGTCTGTTGTGCGAAAGGGACTGTGCTGGACGCCGGGGGCATCGAGCTGAAAAAATCTGTGAGAAGCTCAGTAACTTGTTTCTCAGTAGAGAAACAAGAAATCTCACCGTTGCCATGCAGTGTGATAAATGTAGTGATATGACAGGTTTCTGCAGGACCTCAGGGGAGGTGAAGCTAAATTAGGCTGGGGAGGTTTGTTTACCAGTGGACGTGGTGCTAAGTCCTGCGGGGAAGGGGAGGCGGGCAGTTCCCGCAGAGCAAGGAGGCTGTGCTGGCGCCAGGGATGTTCGGCATGGCTTCAGTGCCCAGACAGTGGGAATCAGACTCTGGCCAGCCAGATATTGCATTTTGCAGTCTGGAGTTTTAAAAAATATTTTTTTGTTTGCTCTATTTTTCTATTTATAAAAGAAATACATTTTTTGATGCCAGGATTTAACCGGAAGGCCAATGGGGACGTGGTAGGAAATTTCAAGCAAACCAGTGGCATGACTGAGCTGTATTTAGAAAGAGTGCTGGCAACAGTGTGGTATTCTAGGGCTGGGGAGGGGTGTGGGTGAGTGGGGATGGTAACAAACACTTGGTAAACACAAACTGCAGCGCTAAAACCAGACAAGAGAGACAGTTGCCCCAGGGGTTGGGGTGCAGGCCCTGGACTCAGACCTTGTGCACTGAAGCTTGGATCCTACATCTCAGGCCTTACAGGTCATGTGAGGTAATTACTTCCTGAGCCTCAGTTTCTGCAACAGACAGGGGCTGGGCCAGGTGTCCTGAAGGTCTCAGCTGTTCTTGGAGAACCTTCCACTGGCCCTGCCCTCTCCCCTCACACCCAGCCCCCTATCTGAGCATGGTACTTCTAGGCCCATAGCAGGCTCCGGGAAAGAACTACAGGGCGGAGGGGGAGCAGGAGCCAGAGGTGGGGCTCCATTTGGCCTCACGCTGTATGACTGATCATAGCCTCTCCATCTGTGAAATGGGAGTAATGATACATTTTGTAGAGAGTTCTTGAAAAGCTAAATTAGGAAAATATATTTGGAAATTCTTTGTAACATATCATTTAACACATGCATTATATGACCAATTTCAATGCCTTATTGATGCTTGAAGGGAATCAAGTTCTCATTTGTGAGTTTCAACTGCAAGGTTGTACAACTTTTCTCATGTATTAAAAAGATCTCACATTTATTCTTCAATAAAGCGAATGGATTTATGAAAATCATAAGGTATCTTGCATTATTAAGATGAAAGTACTAAATCTCTGTTCCTCTCCCAGGTACTGAAAGGCTAAACAAAGATATACAATTAAATTCTTCTCAGGAACAGCGCAGATAAACCTTATCAATAAGAGGAATTGTAGGTTTGGTGGCTTTGAAAACTAGCTCCCTCTCCCGCCAGTTACATCACTCTTTGGTTCGCTCATCTCACCAATCCTCAGTTTCCTCATCTGCACAGTGGTGAACTGTACACTTACCAGGAAGGGGGTGGGGGAAATTAAATAAGGTTTAATATGTGGAAGGCCTGCTCTTAGCAGGGATCAGTGAATATTTCTTTCTTCTTTGTGAATCGAATCCTTTATAGATGTGAAAACTCTGAAAATTATTATTTCGTCTAATTCTCGCCTCACCATTGAGAGGTAGGTAGGGAGGTTCCAGTATTACTATTTCCATCTTACTGAAGAGGCAGCTGAAGAGGAGTCCCACAGTGTGACAAGGTTGCTCAGAGTCCGAGAACACCCAGGGCTTCCCAACTGCTGGTCAGATACTTTAATATTGATAAGAGTCCACTTAATTCGGGCTTTTTTTTTGGGAGGAACTGTCACAGACTCAATGCCCTGAATATTCTTGCTGGCAAAATTATTTTCAAGTGTCCTGGGGTCATCACATCTGGAAACCAGCTTGGGATTCATCTGCAACTTGCCTGCTGGTGGTCAACAAAGTAGGTTTCAATGACTCTAGGCACCGGAACTTCCCTCCTCAGGGGCCCACTCCACCTCTGGACAATGTCTTGAGCATCAAGCATCGTTTTGCCGTTACTTCTCCTCACTGAAATCCATGTTGTCTCTTCCCCACATGACCACAGGGTTCAGGGTAGTGACAGCCAGACTCTTCTTGGCAGGATGTACCCACACCTGCCTGCGTAAGTTACATCCAAGTAACACCTGACTCCTGACCAAGGACAGGGGACAACTCAAGGTACCCCATTTCAGGCAGGTCCCTCTGTCGGGATTCAAGGGCACCAAGCGATGACTGCCTGTGTGATGGCTGTGAGGTGGAGGCTTATTTCTCATTCTTCATATCCTCTGGGCATAACGTACATACCCTTTGATGTCAGTGTCTAGTATAAGCATATTCAATTCTGTATCTAGCATTAATTGGCATTATTGCTATTTTCTTCCCCACTACCATGACCTAACCCTGATAATTCATTAAAATTCCCAGGGAAAAAAATCTCTATCTTAATTTATTCATCAATTACCATTTCTTTTACAAAAAATAGATTTAAAAAGAAAAAACATGGGTCAATTTTTATGTGAACCCAGATGTACTCTGGGTTGATCATGTTTCCCCAGATCTAAGCCTGATACAGATTATCCTAGAAAATGGGCTGACAGCATTGCCTTCAGTGTTATAAAGAGGTTCTTGAATCTGAGGAGGATTCCACGTGTAATAAATGAAGGCGTCTCTCCTGTAGCAACCTGGGCTGACCTCTGCACAAAACTGTGCTGATACTATCCACTTCTTTGTTTATCTGCCTCTTAGATTACAGATTCCTTGGAAGGCCAGGGATGGCGATGATTCATCTCTGTACACTCAGCGCCTAACAGTGTCTGATACACAGTAGATGTTCAATGTATCCTGTCTGAAGGGAAATGAGCGATCATGGGGAGACAAAGCTTTATGCTGACTCCACAGAACGCAGGTGAAACGGAGGGGAATGGCAGAGCCCCGCAGAATCAGAAAATCTTCCTGCAAAAGACTGGATGAGTGCTTAGGGATGGAATTTTCTAGAAGGAGCTGTGTTGGATGCTTATCTAATTTGGTAGGCGCTGATTTTGATTGGATAGGACTCAGCTGAGGCCTGCAGGGAAGTTTTATAGCGAAGTGGTTGAAAACATGGGTCCCAGGATTTCTCTCGGAGAAGGCAATGGCACCCCACTCCAGTACTCTTGCCTGGAAAATCCCATGGACGGAGGAGCCTGGTGCGCTGCAGTCCATGGGGTCGCTAAGAGTCAGACACGACTGAGCAACTTCACTTTCACTTTTCACTTTCATGCACTGGAGAAGGAAATGGCAACCCACTCCAGTGTTCTTGCCTGGAGAATCCCAGGGACGGGGGAACCTGCTGGGCTGCCGTCTATGGGGTTGCACAGAGTCGGACACGACTGAAGCAACTTAGCAGCAGCAGCAGCAGCAGGATTTCCCTGGTGGTCCAGCGGTTAAGACCACACTTTCACTGCAGGGGGCGCTAGTTTCTTTGTGCCATGAGGTGTGCGCAAGAAACAAACAAACAAACAAAACATGGACTCTGGCGCAGGGCTGCCTGACCAACTGTATGACATTTGAGAAGTCACTTCACCTCTCAAGACCTTACTTTTCTCATCTGTAAAATGGGATAATGCTACCTAGTTCTTAGATTCACTTTGTGAGTTAAATGAGTTCTTGCATGTAAAATTTACAACAGAGCCTAGCACAGAACAATTGTTCATTCATGTTAGCAATTGTGATTATTTATATCCTTTTCCATTTCCCTTTTCTGCTCCAATATTTTTGTTTCTTACCCTCATCCCCTGAAATGTGCACTGCTTCCTACATGCACCAGCCAAAAATGAATGAAGTGCCCCGTGACTAGGCAGGAAGTACAGAGATGAAAAGTATAGACTGAGTTGAACAGCCTGTGTGCCTTTCTTGATTTGAGCTTTCCATCCTTTGATGTACAATCCTGAGATTTGAGTCTTTCTGCGAGGCAGCCCCTAAGAGTCTGGCAGCTGCCACCTCAGCAAGCAGAAGGTCTATCTAGGGAGAGCTGTTAACACTGAACATTTGCAAGAAAAGATGTAGTATGAGGGGCAAGGACTGGTCTGGGAGTCAGAAAGTCTAGAGTGTCCCCATCAGTCTCATGCAGAAGCAGACTGAGTTATAATTTCTGTGAGTCTTGAAAAGGATGGACTAGAAAGTGGGCCTTGGGGATGACAGTGCCTTTCCTTCTATAATATGGTGCCAAAATTGCTGAATGAAAACGTGTAACAGGAAAGCACTGTGGACACTAAATACACACACAAAAATTGTAAAATCCCTCACTTGCAGCTTCTAGAGGCTCCATAAATATGTTCTTGTCTTATTTACATAGCAGTTATCAATTTACCATATACGTTGCCTGGACAAGGCTTTATCTGTTTTGTTTGTTGATGTATCTCAAAGGCCCAGAAAGTGCCAGACACACAGTAGGTAGTGGATGCTCATTATGAGTTGAATGAATGAATAGTGCTAATGACGATATCGCATCCCAGGAAGCATCAACCATAATTCTTCAAGCCCTAAGGGAAGAACTAAAGTGTTGCTAAGGAAAAGAAGAGCATAGTTTCATTAACATAAGTGTTTGGGGATGAATTGTGTTTCTCTGAAATTCATATGTTGAAGAACACCCTCAGTATCCTAGAATGTGACTGTGTTTGGAGACAGGATATTTAAAGAGGTAAAATGAAGTTGTTTGAATGGTCTATAAGCCAATACGACTGATGTCTTTAAACAAGAGGAGATTAGGACACTGACGTGTAGAGGAAAGATCACGTAAAGACACAGAGAGAAGACGGCTATCTATGAGCCATGAGAAGACTTCAGAATAAATCAACTCTGCTGACACCTTAAGTTTGGACTTTTGGCTTCCAGAATTGTGAGAAAATAAATTTCCATTGTTTAAACCACCCAGACTGTGGTACATTGTTTTGGTGGCATATGATGAATAATGAATCAAAGTAATTATTTTGAATACTTCTAGGAAAATCTTTAGGTTTGCTTCCCAGAACCATTCTCTTCTTCTAAGTTTGCCTTTTTGAAACACTCCTCTCCTCCCTATTCTGAGTTCCTATGGCTCCAGGCTGGGAAAATCAGTGTCTTCCATTCCTCTGGCCATGGTGATTTCATTTGTGCATGGCCATGTGACTCAAGCTAGGCCAGTGATTTAGAAAACAGAAGCTCATGGCTATCTTGAAACCATGGGGAAAGAGCCTATCTAAGAGGAAACAGGAAAGAAAAACCCAGCCATGGAGAGAGACAGATTTGGGGCGTACGTGACTCGGAATCAAAGCCCCACCTGGCAGAGCTGGGACTGGGACCACTCAAAGCAGCTGGAACCTAAGAACTCTGGACCAGTGAGGTTAGGAGGGTGACCCACGTGAACTTGGAAGTCCCTGCCAGTCTACAGCACTGGAAAGTGCTCCCATCATGAGCCCCACGAGTGTTTGACGTCTTCATCTTTGTTTCTATCTTTCTTAGTCACCACTTCTTATCAAGGACCTGGGATCTTGTTTTTTGAGGGTAGTATGAAGGACCTGAGATGCTTCCAGGCCAAGACTTGCTTTGTTCCTGATCAGTTTATTTCACTCCAAGGTCATTTATTTCTTGTTCATTCACCTCTGAGGGGGGCAAATAATGGGGAGAAAGAGGCTCTTAAGTCAGAGGATTGTGGGATGAGAAGGGGATCCACTTATGGAGCATTTAGGAAGCCTCTTCCATGAGCCAGTTGCTGTTAGATGCCAGGGCAGGAGGGCGTATTGCAAAGATGGACAAGTGCCATCCCCACCACAGGAACTCTCAGTACCCTTAGCTGAATTGAAGCTGAGCTTGGGAAAGTAATGAACTCCTAGTGAAAACAGGGTCAGACATCCAGAAGAGGATTGGCAGTTGCCTTCTAAATAGTTAACTCAAGAGTTAGCCTTCTCTATAGTAGGATTATCAGCTCTGCCCATTTACAATGGTAAAACAGTAACAATTATTGTAACAACTGTCAAGATAAAATGAGTTATATTTACCTGTTTTATGAGTGGTTCAAGGTTATCCTTTCTCCTCTCTCTTCCCTGTCCTCCACCAACCAAACCAGACACCCAACTGATTTGTCCCCGATGGCTGCCTGTGATTACTGTCCTAATTTGTTCTATCTTCCTCTGCTACAAGCTGCCTATTTTCTGTCCCTTCTGATAAAGCAGGAACTCTGAGGGACTTCTGAAGCTGTTTTTTTGTACCATGCAGAAGTGTATTAACTGGAATCCCTGTGTATGTGTCTATAAAACCCCTCGTCTTCTCAGTGTGAGATCACCTTCAGGAACGGCGTCATGTCGAGGTGCAGCTTGCGCGTGTAAAATTCTTTTCTGTTTGAACATATCAGCCCTTTATTTATACAACTTTGAGGCTCTCCTGTCTTCTGAGCTGCTGCCTCCAAGGACTGCTGGGCTCCCTGTGAAGAGAAGCAGAAAGCCCAGCATTCATAGGAATGATATACAGTGCGACAAGAGCTAGTCTGAATCCCCAAATATTTATAGAAAGCAATTCTTCATCGTTGGAACACTAATAGTAACACCTATTTTTACCATGGAAGAGACAGGGGACTCATATGTGTGGAGGATAACTTGAGTCTGGTTATGAATTCACACCTGGAGTCAGCATGATGGGAAAGTGGGAAAAGGCACCTTACTGTATTGCCGGGTAGGAGTCACTTTATATAATCCTCCTAACAGCTCTGTGAGGCATATATTGCTAGCCCCATTTTGCAGATGAGGAACTGGAGGCTCTTGGAGGTTAAGTAACTTGCCCAAAGTCACACAGCAGGTAAATACAGAGCCGAAATCATGGACTGCCCCGAACTTTTTTTTTTTTCTGAACTACTTTTTTTGATGAGATCTTTTTGCTACTTCTACAGCTTCCATGAACAGTTATTAAATCTGCCTTGCAGCAAACACAGTTATATCAAGACTTCAGTTTATCTCCAAATTTAAAATGTATTTGATGTGTTAGAAAGAGTGATTTGAACAAATCTAGCAGAGAGGGAAGGAAGAATGGGCTGGTGGAGGTGTCCGGAGGCTTTTCTGATCTCCTATGGCCACAACATGCAAATGTTGTCACCCCACAGAGCATGACAAAGCATATCCTGAACTTGCTTGCCAGCCCACGCTCCGTACTGCAACCCAGGTGCTTTTTCCGGATGCAAACTGGACCACATCATTCTTCTGCTTAAGACCTTCAAAGGCCTTCCCTTCAGGATGAAGGCCAACCCGCTTAGAAGGTTTACATGACTCTTCTTGCCTGGCTCTGGACTATCTTTCCTGTCTCATTCAGTCATTCAACAAATACTTATTGTGTACTTGTTCTATGCCCAGGAGAAAGCATGCGGCAGTGCAAGAAGCAGACAGAGGCTTCACTCTCAGGAAAACTGCACATCCATTCCACTGAGAGGGATGAGGTAACAAGCAAATAGGTGGAACATCAGTTACATCTGAAGGTTACTCGTGATATGGAGAAAAATAAAGCAGAGAGGGGAGTGAGGAGCAGCTGGGGAAGGTGATGGAGGTTGCTAATTTTAAGTAGTACAACGGACCCCCCCCCCACCCCCACAACCCCTACAAGAAAGCAGTGTTTGAGCAAACTCTGAAGAAGGCGAGGGGAATTTTGGTGGGGCTCTCTGTAGGAACCATTGACCTCACCGTGGGAAGAGCAAGTTCAGAGGGCTGCCGTCAGCTCTGACCTTTCAGTTCCGGGAGCAAGGCTGCCCACATGCTCCCCATCTCTGGGGAACACACCCCTCCCTTTTAACTCCTCCTCATCCTTTGGGTCTGGCTCATCTGTGCCTCCCGTGACATCTCAAAGAACACAGCTCTTCCCACCGTGCCCAGAGAGACGCTCATGCATGTGCAGCCACCTTTTCCTCCCCACCAGACTGACTATAAGCTCCACGAGGGCTGGAAACCATGGCTGTCCTGTTCCCAGGTACCTGCCGTGCCCTGCACAGGGTCAGGAAATGAATACACACTTGCTACATACTGGCCAAACAAAACAAATATCGTATATTAGCACGTATATGTGGCATCTAGAAAAACAGTACAGAAGAACATTTTTGCAAAGCAGAAATAGAGACACAGACATAGAGAACAACCGTATAGACACCAAGGGAGGAGAGGGGGTGGTGAGATAAATTGGGATACTAAGATTTATATATATATACACACATATATGCAGAAGGAAATGGCAACCCACTCCAGTGTTCTTGTCTGGAGAATTCCAGGGATGGGGGAGCCTGGTGGGCTGCCGTCTGTGGGGTCGCACAGAGTCGGACACAACTGAAGTGACTTAGCAGCAGCAGCAGCAGCAGCAGCTTACACATATATACACTATACATAAAATACATACATAGGGCTTCCCTGGTGGCTTAGCTGGTAAAGAGTCCGCCTGCAATGTGGGAGACCTGGGTTTGATCCCTGGGTTGGGAAGATCCCCTGGAGAAGGGAAAGGCTACCCACTGCAGTATTCTGGCCTGGAGAGTTCCATAGACTGTGTACATGAGGTCACAAAGAGTCGGACACAACTGAGCGACTTTCACTTCACTTCATGTACAAAATAGGTAACTAATGAGAACCTACCACACGGGGAGAAAAAGAAGGTACAATCTGTAGGACATAAATTAACCTTAAAATGCATTCCAATATACATTAGGTGCAAACAAATACAGTTTGATTCCACTCATACAAGGTACCTAGAATAGACACATTCATTGAGTCAGAAACTACATCGGTAGATGCCAGGGGCTGGGGAGTAGGGGCGTGGGGTTGGGGATAGGGAGTTAGTGTTTAATGGGTCAGAGTTTCAGTTTAGGAGAGGTGAAAAATTTGGGAGATGGATGATGGTGAGACCTCCACAACAATGTGAAAGTTCTTAGTGCCACTGAACTGTACAGTTAAATATGGTTAAAATAAGTATATTTTATATTATATAACTTTTACCACCATAAAAAAGCATGGGAAAAAAAAGAGTAATGATAACATTGTGCGCAAGCTACATGTTATGGCCCAACTTGGTTGGGGAGGGCAAGAGAGACATCCAGGGAGCACGTGCTGACCTCGAGGACTGTCCTCTGCGTAGGACTGGGTTCCTCATTCCCAGAGGAAAGTGACGTGTTATTTTTCAGGGCTGATTTCCTGGGGTCACATACATTAGTGTGCTATGAGATCACCCTGGGTGTGGATTTGATCATTTCCATATTTTCTAGGAGACTAACTCTTGGATGGCTGTCTCTGGGCATAGCTCTCCCTTCCATCACATTTGTATTACTTTTAAGTGTTAATGATGAATTAACAGTGAATCCCCATAAGCAGCCATCATTCTGATGAACATCCACACCCTTTTCCTTTGTTTTGAAATGGGGCTAGAGATAAAGATTTTTCTGGACAAATACATACGCATTTTTTTTTTTTTTTTGTCATTTCAGTTATATATCTGATTAGCTTCTCCAAGTGAGACCTCCCCTCCCTGTTTCTAGATCAAATGAAAGCATGTGGTCCAAACAAGAATCAAACAAAGCATTTGAAGCTTTCTAGCTTCCAAAACCATACATGAGTCACTGGGTGGAATAATAGAAATCAGACAACACTGATTTTGAGGGAAGTTTCTTCATGATCGTCAAGAGAAGATTTTGTGTTAGGCTGGAGGACAAAAGACACAGCCAAGACTCGATCCAATGGCTGGAATTATTTTAACTCCTTATGTGGTGCTCAGATTAAAGAGTAGGGAGTTGAGAGACTTTGAGAAGTCTCTCTGAATCACTTAGCTTATAAATCATTTGATAAAACAAGCTTCTTGACTGTATGGCTCATCTCCCTAAGGTTCAGGGGCCATCAATTCTTGATGGAATGTTTCCAGTGAGACTCTACAGTCACTGGAATGTGCAGTACTGTTTTTTAACATTTATTTATTTTTTGGCTGCACTGGGCCTTAGCTGCTGCACGCAGGCTTTCTCTAGTTTCGGAGAGCGGGGGCTCCTCTCTAGTTGGGGTGTAAGGGCTTCTCTTGTCGTGGAGCATAGGCTCTAGGTGCGTGGGCTGCACACGGGCTTAGTTGCTTCACGGCACGTGGAATCTTCCTGGACCAGAGCTCAAACCTGTGTTCTTTACACTGGAAGATGATTCTTATCCACTGTGCCACCAGGGAAGTCCACACAGCACTGTTTTCGCTTATTACGTTCAAGTATTCTAACAAATACATTATAAAGCAAGGGGGTTTGGGAGGTGAGAGGAAAGAAGATTAAATACATAAATAGGATTCTGGAAAGTAGTGATAAGAGGAAAAGGAAAGCTATGCATTGGGGTGGTTTTTCATTTCACTTTATTCATTTGCTGTTTTTCAGTTGCTAAATAAAGTCTGGCGCTTTGTGACCCCATGGACTGCAGCCCCTTTGCTTCCCTGTCCTTCACCATCTCCCGGAGCTTGCTCAAACTCATGTTGATTGAGTCAGTGATGCCATCCAACCATTTCATCCTCTGTTGCCACCTTCTCCTCCTGCCCTCAATCTTTCCCAGCGTCAGGGGCTTTTCCAATGGGTTGGCTCTTTGCATCAGATGGCCAAAGTATTGGAACTTCAGCTTCAGCATCAGTCCTTCCAATAAATATTCAGGGTTGATTTCCTTTAGGATTGATTGGTTTGATCTTCTTGCTGTCCAAGGGACTCTAGAGAGTCTTCTCTAGTACCACAGTTTGAAAGCTTTATTCATTTAACTGTTATTTATTGAGTGATACTGTGTGTGCCAGAAAAACACATAAACGAGCAGAGTGATTTTAGATGGTGATAAATCTATGAAGACAATGAAATGGTGATAGGATGGAGGTTGGTGGGGGAGGAGTGGGGTTTTCCTCTGGGTGATCAGGGATGACCTCTCTGGGGAAGTGACATTTGAGCAGAGAGCTGGGTGACAGGAAGCCAGTCCTGGAAGGATCTATCTTTGGCAGTCAGCATAGCCTGTATCTGATTATTTGGAGGGATTCTTTGGAAAGGAGAGTTCCTGATATCCAGGCCTGTTCAGCCCCAGCCTTCTGACTCCATCCGGACCTTGTGAGGCACCCCTCTGTTTTCTGGGTGGTAGAGTCACACGCTAGGCTCTTAAAGATCGCAGAATAAATAGTCACAGGGTGTCAAGGTCTCAGGGAGTAGAGGGGAGGAGAAAACACAAATTGAGAGAAGGAAAACAGGGCAAGTAGAAGAAAGCAGAGATGCCTGAAGCTTTTTTTTTTAATGTGTCTGCTTCAGTGAGAATGATTATAAAACTGAGGCAAGGGTGAAATGTTTAGCAGAAAATCAAAACCCATTCCTTCACCTGTATTGTACTGTAAATACTTTAATATTATTATGTTCTGCTAAAAACCCCAGGAAGCCTTTCTCTTCAGGAAATGAAATAATAAAGATTAATGAGCTAATTTGGTAAAGCTGATTTGAATTGCACAGAAGCCATTGTGTTAAGTGCTTGGCATTTAAGAATTTATCTGACATTTAAAAGGAGATGACTGTTAATGAATTCAAGAGCTAATCTTATGCTCTGACAGACTGAGCCATGGAAAATCCAGGATTATTATCACGCTGTAAACATAATGGGAGTCACTTGAAAGCCAGAACAAAAGACAGCTATTGGCTGTGTACAAATATCAATTTGCACACACATATAAAGTAGGAAAACCAACAAAGGACGTCCATCAAGTAAAATAAATATCATTTCCTTTCTTACTCTGGGATTATAATATCTGAGCTACAAACTCAAGGTGAAACCCTCTCTTGGATAATTCTCCTTCCTCCTTTCAAGTTGTTTTTCGAAGGCTCACGACCATGGGCTGCAGCCACCGGAACGTCTTATGTTAAGAAGGGAAGGAGATTCTAACACAACCAGCTAGACTGTCCCGCCCCCCATAGGTCCCACAGAGCCACACAGATTCGGATCTGTTGCGGGTGTCTCTTCACTTCTCCCACTCCTTTCTAACTGGGGTCCCCCATCTCTGTAGCTACAGCTTCGTGGCTCCAAGAGGAGCTATTGTCCCACATTAAGGAGGCTGCAACACTCTGGCTGTCTCACCGCCTCCCACGCAGTTCACAACTTCAGTTCTGCCTGAGAGCAAGCTGCCAAGAGTCTCTGGGAACCTGTGGGCCAGCTGGGCTGGAGAAGGAAAACAGAAGGAAGGAGGGCCTTTGTAGGCAAGATCTGAAATATGCTACACACCCCAGCATTATCTTAGTGCATGGAGAGCGGGGTCGGGAGGCCTTTGCTGAAACCCTTATGTGGTCTATCAAGTTGTCACATCAAACCTCTCTGCACACTGGGCGTTTGTCCCCTCCTGTGAGCAAACAAAAGGAAAAGAGTCAGAGGCTCCTTTGGACCACCAGGCCCCCTCCTTGGCCGAGAGTCTGTCCCTCCGCTTCCCTGGAAGGTGGGGGTGGGAGGTGGCTCTGAATCCCAGTGGGGATGAGTAAGTCACTGGGGATGGGGACCAAATCCTGGAAAAGGTCACTCCTGCCTGGAGTTATGAGCTGAAGGGCCTGGCAAGTTCCCCTGCACTTGGCCTTCTCAGGCTCTTTCTTGCCCTTGGCAGCCTGTGGAGCTATTATAAAAGCAGGCGGTAGGAATGGGGACACAGGTGGGGCTGAGCGGGGCTCCCCATGGCTGGACTGCCTGGGGAGGGATCTGAGCCCTGTATACACTGTCAACTCAGGGTGACGCGGAGGGAACCAGCCGTGTAAGGCCAGCACTCGGCCTTCCCAAGTCCCACTCTGAGACCTTGTCTGTCTAGGTTTCCCTGGCCTGGAAGATGGGGAGACCTTCGGTCTTCAGGAGGCCAGAGGAAACACCAGGATCTCAATTCAACAACCCGGCCTGCGAGACGTCCCTGGTGGTGGTCCGATGGTTAAGACTCTGCATTTCCACTGCAGGGGGTGAGGGTTCGATTCCTGGTTGGGGAACAAAGATCCCACACGGTGTGTGGCCAGACCCCTGCCCCCAAAGCCCCTAAACAACCCTGTCTGCCTGCACAGCCTCTTTCTGAGGAGCACATGGGACCCCAAATGACAGCGTGGTTCCACCCACCACAAGTCTGCTCAGTGGTCCATGTGCCTGTGACCTGTGGTCATCCTGCCCATCTGGGCCACTTGACATCCTGGCCCTCTTTTTACATCCTCAAGGCAATTTGTGCTGGGGAAACAGGCCAAGTGGACAGTGTTTTAGAAGTTCTCCACAAGGAGGTGTGGTGGAGGTACAGTTTTGTTGGAGGCCAGAGAAGAGCTTTCTTGTTCCCTGCCTGTCTTCATTCACTTTATCCTCACTTCTGTGGAAGGAGATTTTACATCTTCCTAAGCATTTAAGGGCTTCCCAGGTGGTACAGTGGTTAAAAAAAAAAAAAAATTCACCTGCCCATGCAGGAAATACAAGAGACTCCGGTTCGATCCCTGGGTTGGGAAGATCCCCTGGAGTAGGAAATGGCAACCTGCTCCAGTATTTTTGCCTGGAAAATTCCACGGACAGAGGAGCCTGGCAGGCTCCATGGGGTCTCGAGGAGCTGGACACAACCGAGCACACAAGCATTTACAAATTAGCCTGATAGCCAGTAAACATTAGACCAGGAAGAGAAACACAGTGATGTCTAGATATAGTTTCTGGGAGAGACTGGTGGTGACTTTTGTTGTCAACTCGTTAAGCTTTCTGTGCCTCAGATTCCGTACCTCAGTTCTCAAGGAGCTTTGGAATAATCAAACACAGGACACTTGAATTCCAAAGCTTCGACTATCTGGAAGAAAATCTTATCCAGGAGTTCTAATTGATATTGTCCTCAGTTTAATTAAGTGCTTTGTTGACACAACAGAATCATTGTTTATCTGGCTTAGCAGGGGTTGGAGGAGAAAAAATTTAAGCCAAAATAGTGATCTCTTCTGCTCCAAGGGAGATGGAAACTAGCTTTTTCTGTGAGGGCGTGTCTGGCCATATTCAGGCTGGAACTCTGCCTGTATTTGAGACATGACATATTCTATTTTAGACTTAGATGGGAGGTGGAGGGTTGTGGGGCAGGCAATCTGAAGAAGTCCCGAGCTCCTTCTAACCCCAAACTTTAACCCCGACTGTGTGCCTTCTGTGTTATGTTGACTGTGGTGTGTCTTTTCCAACCTAGCAGCTGGGAGACAGGGGATCTTAACTGGCAAACTGATTTCATTGTAAAAAATGAAATTTTCACTAAAAAAGAAATGTTACCTGTGATGATTTGATTTCCACGTGGATCCATTAAAAACTTATTTAACCCATAATTTAGCTAGGCTGAGGAGCTGAACTAATCTAGTAATGCTGGTACAGCACGGGGCTGGGAGAAGAGAAAGACATCCTTCCTTTTCTTTCCTGCCCCCTTCCCCTCCACTGCCCTCCTGACCTCTGACCTCTCAATGTTTCTGGGCAGCCACCTTCTGGGGGAGCTGGGGCACTGCTGGATACAGGATCCCTCACCCCCCTACAAAATCTCTGCTTCCCCTTTCCCCTGGCATTCTGCTGTGCTCCCTTAGGTGCAGGTGCTAAGTCGCTTCAGTCGTGTCTGACTCTGTGCTACCCCATAGATGGCAGCCCGCCAGGCTTCCCTGTCCCTGGGATTCTCCAGGCAAGAATACTGGAGTGGGTTGCCATTTCCTTCTCCACCCTTAGGTGCAGGGGGGAGAACAAATAAATAGCAATCCACAATGGGATAGGAGAAACCCAAAGGGAAGTGCAACAGGTAGGATTACATAAAGGAATGAAACAAAAAATTCCAGACGGTATGGAGGATACTTGTAGGGCCTTGGGGGCTGAAGGTGGGTGGAGTGGGTAAGCCATAGTTGGATTGACTCATAGTCCTTTAGGTTATTCCTGCCATTCAAACTTCTCCTTTTCCACATATGAACACTTAGATTGCTTACAAGCTCCAAATTCAGCTTTATAGCAGTTTTCAAGCAGAGAACAAGGGCTTAGAGTAATAATTACTATTGTAATTTATCAGGATTGCCTAGTGACAACATTGTGCTAATCCTTTTCCATATGTTGTTTCATCTAATCCTTGTCACGACCCCATGAGGGAACTACCACTGTCCTTTAATTTTTTTTTTTTCCACGCTGTGTAGAATATGGAATCAGGGAGCAAACCCGCGCCCCCTGCATTGGAAGCACAAAGTCTTAACCACCCGGCCATCAGGAAGATCTGTCATTTTCCTTTATAGATGAGGAAATTGAGCCTCAGAGAGGTTAAGTAACCCCCCTGAAGTCACAGTCAGTACAGAAGAAGCTGGGATCTAAAATCAGCTTTGTTGTTGAGTCAATAAGTTGTGTCCAACTCTTTGTGACTCCATAGACTGCAGCACTCCAGGCTTCCCTGTCCTTCCCCATCTCCCAGAGTTTGCTCAAACTCATGTCCATTGAGTCGATGATGCCATCCAACCATCTCATCCTTCTCTTCCTGCCTTCAATCTTTCCCAGCATCAGGGTCTTTTCCAATGAGTCAGCTCTTCGAATCAGGTGGCCAGAGTATTGGAGCTTCAGCTTCAGCATCAGTCCCTCCAATGAGTATTCAGGGTTGATTTCCTTTAGGATTGACTGGTTGGATCTCCTTGCTGTCCAAGCATCAAAAGCAGCTTTGAGGGATTCCCAAACCAGAAGGCCTTTTGGCAACTGCAGGTTGCGTGTTAAATGGGGCCGTGTCTGTCATGACATCTGTTTCCTCATCTGTAAAATGGGGACAATAACTGCACTTATCTCATAGGGCTGTTGTAAGGATTAAGGGAGATAATCCTAAACTCTGCATATAGTAAACCTTAAAAACACTGGCTGCTATGACCATTTAAAAAGTCCCTCTTGATAACGGAGAGATAATTGTTGAAGGCTATGACAGGTACACATTGGAGTAGGAAATGGCAACCCACTCTAGTATTCTTGCCTGGAAAACTCCATGCACAGTGGAGCTGGGTGGGCTACAGTCCATGGGGTTGCAAGGAGTTGGATATGACTAAGCAGGAATGCATGCAGGCATGATAGGTACATGGAGGTTTGTTACACTGTTCTCTCTACTTTTGTCTGCATTTGAAATTTCCCATAATAAAAATAAAAAAGAAAATCAGACACATATTGTGTCTGTCACACTAGTAGCCAACATATCAATAAATACAGAATTATTGGAATAAATAATAGCTGCAGTGAAAATTCAACAAACAAAAGCCTCAGTTTGGTAATTAAAAATAAATCCCTCTCAGTAAATTATCCTTACATTGTCAACAGAGTTTTTGGGCTGACAAAGTAATCCTGTGGGTAAGACTGAACTAGAAGATGAAGTTTGCTTAGATTTTAAAAAACAAAAAACACAAAACCCTTTGAATCAAGTTTCCTAACCAAAGCCATTTACAAAACCAGGGAGAAAGAAAGCAGGAAGGAAAAGAGAGGGGCTGGCTGGGGTGGGGAGGAAGAGCACGGAGCTCCGGAAATGCTGTGCCATGCTATCAGAAATGAGAAGCAGAAGGTGAGCAGTAAAGTGTGCTTTTCTGGATGGGGAGATGCAGATGGTTAATTCTCCCAGGCATTCCTGCTAGGTCCAATCTCACCCCTCAGCCTCAAAAAGACTCTAAGAAGTATGTCTAGTGACATCTCCAATGTGCACAAGAACAAAAGTTTTCAGAGCATGAAATGCCAAATCATGGCAACCAACGGCAGCAAGTATTCTGAGATGGTGTGAGTTATTAGAGAAATGGGAGCTGAACTTCCATATCATTTCCTTGGAAATAAAACAAGTGCAACCTGGGACTTCCCTGGTGGTCCAGCGGCTAAGACTCAGTGCCTCCAATGGTAGGGGCCTGGGTTTGATCCCTGGTTGGGGAACTAAAAGAATTTGCATGCTGTAACTAAAGATCCTGCATGCCACAATGAAAGACGGAAGATCCTGAATGCTGCAACTAAGACCTGGTACAGCCAAAGCCAAATAAAATACAGCAATAAGTATTAAAAAACCTGCAATCTCTGAATCCTATTTAGAGGCTTTTCCCATCTAGGACATGGACCTTAATGTCAGTAAGAGATTTATTTGTCAATTTTTCTTTTTTTGAGGAGGTAGCATATGCCAAGAACTGTCCTAAACATGTGAGATGTGAGGGTGAGTAGAGCAGAATTAAAAAAAAAAAAAAAAAGTCTGTCTTTAAAGAGTAGTAGCTTGTTCTCTAAGATGACAGCTAAAAAGTCCAACAAAAGGCAGGCTATGGTTCAGAAGGACACTGAAACAAAAGGTTATCTATGTACCCTTGCACAAAAACTTAGTGTGTCTACAGGTGTTCTTTTTTTCTCCTGAAAGAGGAAGGCTGAAAGGGGATATGAACACCATCTGTGAAACCACCAAGGAAGCAGATGGGGTAAACATAGGTTTATTCAACCTAAATCCTTAGTGCGCTAGAATTACAGGCTGCTCTTTGAAATCTGAAAGAGGTAAATTTAGGACATACAAGATCAAATATGAATTTATACTGTCATACATTCATGAAATCTGAACTCAAGAAGACAGTATAGGTTGAAATAGAAGTGGCTTTGTGAAATGGGAAAAAGAGACATAATTCTTGTTTAACAGCATTTTTAGGATACTACCGAAGTTCTAATCCCCACAAAGCAACACAACAAAACCCAAGCTAAAGCAAGTGAGAAAGGATGTTTGCTCTCCCTAACAAAGGGAGAGAAAAGACAATGTCAAAACTGGTGAGATGGTTTCTTTCTTATTTTAAACAGAGACACAGTGATTCTTGGAGAATCTAATAAAGTTTGAGCTTGTACTCTGATACTCTTTTAACTGACAACCTTTCTGTCCTGACAACTCCATAAATCAGTGGGCTCAGGGCCTGTCTAGACTCCAGCTTAAAAAGACGGATCTGGATGATTAGAGTTTGATACTTTGAGATCCAGACTTTTCAGAAAAATAGGTGAATTCGTTGCCTCCCCAAAGTCTAGGATCAGAGGGATAAAATGCCGACAAGGGCTTGAGATCCTTAAGAGGAGAATTTTGATGGTCCTATCTAATAATCTAATGAAAACCTAATTAATGTTAAAGAACTTCAACTAACAGTAGTTAATAATGGCACTACAGTGTTGACCCTTGTTTCACTTGCTGTATATTTGCTGTTTACTGTGACTCCTGATCATTTTAAGCTAGGTTTGAATAAAACCAGCTCTGCTCATAGTTCCACTTTTCCTCCTTACAGCGAGAATTTTGAAAAAATAGAAAAGAAAGAAAAACAATAAAAAACCAGGAAGATAAAATAAAAATAAAAAAACTCAACCCAACATATTCATAATTTCAAACAAGTATGCCTGTGCTCTTTTGCATGTATTATTTGCAAGTCTTTAAAGTAATTTTTTTTAATATAGTTGCAGTCATAGTTGACATCACTTTGATTTCCACTTTTAAAATGAAATTGGTAGTTCTCAACGTGGAGTTGGGGCTGGGGTGTGTGTAATTTTCACCTTCCATGGGGCCGTTTGGCAAAGACTGGAGACGCTGTCACCGAAGAGTGGGTTGCGCTACGGGCACCTCGTGGGTGGAGGCCAGGGGTGCTGCTCAGCATCCTGCGATGCCCAGGAAAGCTCCCTGCAACAAGGACTATCGGGCTCAAAGTGCTGAAGTTGAGAGACCCTGTGTTAAACCTTTTGTACTAAATCACATTTCTAGGATGAACAAGCCTCATTTTTTTTAATGCCGGAATTAAACCCTTCACAATTAATTGAATCGTTTCTCTGACTGTTTCCAGTTTTTCTCTAGGACATCCTCACTCGATTCCCCCCCCCGCCTCTGCTGAGTTATTTCCTTAGGGTAAATCCCCAAAAGTCAGAAATACTGAATCAATGGGTATGAATATTTTTTCATGTTATACAAGTTATACTGCCATTTTCCCTTACAAGTGGTTTGAATCAAATTACAACCCGCCAGAAGTGTTTAAGTGTACCAGTTTTGCCAAAAACTCAACAGTACTGGGTGTTATCATTAAAAAAAGGTGAGAGGAGGCACATATCTCAGATATAAAATTGTACCTCCAGTTTGCCTCAATTTGAATTTAAATTGCTACTCAGAAATGAATATTGTTTCCATATGTTTTCTATTACTATCATTTTTGATATGAATTATTTATGTCTTTTGCTTATTTTTCTAATTGGTTTTGTTTTCTTCTTATTTTTAAAAAAGATTTACTTATTTTTTTTGGCTGCTCTGGGTCTTTGTTGCTGCATACAGACATTCTGGACCTACTCTCTAGTTGTGGTTCTCAGGCTTCTCTCATTGTGGCAGCTTCTCTTGTTGCGGAGTGCAGGCTCTACGGCACTCAGGCTTCAATAGCTGGGGCTCACAGACTTATATGCTCTGTGGCATGTGGGATCTTCTGGGACCAGGAATTGAAACTGCGTCCCCTGCATTGGCAGGCAGATTCTTAACCAATAGACCACCAGAGACGCCCAATGTTTTTCTTTTAAAATTGAATGTGATCTTTACCAAGCATAGATAGTAATACTGCTGTAGTTACTGCAATTATAATTATTTTTCTTACTTTTTAAAGAAAGTTTTACTTTCTCCCCTCTCAAGATAGATATGTTAACCCTTCCTTATAGAATTTTAATTTACACTTTTAATAATCTTTTTAGATTCTGCTCACCTCACCCAACCTTTGGCCTCTTACATAGAGAGGCCCTGGGGAAGAGGAAAATCTCTAGTGATTGAGGTCAGCCACCAAGGTAAGAGCAGTGCTTCGTTTCTGATGGTATCCCAGGAACTAATTTCCCTTAATCAAATGAAATGCCTTAGGAGGAGCCACAAGGCAGAAAGGAAAATATATGTGAAGAAGAATACCAAATTCTGTGAGGAGTTTGAAGGACCTGCATTAAAAAAAGGGCACCATACCTTTAGGACTTCAGAACTGGAAATGTTCCACATGCAGCTATTAATATGCAAAAAATGCCTTCATAAATACTTGATTCTGTTCACAGTGGGGAAGCAGCTCATTTGAAAGAGGAAATGGGAGCTTGGAGTTGAAACATGTCTGCTTGTCTCCTTTTTCTTTTTTTCATTTCTCATCTCCGAATTTCCTCTTGCAGGCTTCTTCCCCACCCTTTCCCCACTAAACCACCTCCTTCAATTCCTAGGAAGTGGTTGACGTCGGTTGCTACTCCTCTCTATTTATGGATTTACCGCCTAGGCCCTGATTCTCGGCCAGGTGCGGAAGAGCTGCCGTCCTGTGTGCTAGAGGCAAGAGCTCTCGTGACTCCTTACCCCCACAGCGTCCACCGCCTCTTCGGAAACGCACAGCGGAGGTTTTAAAGTCCAACCACTAGGGGGCACCAGAGGCAGCCTCCAGAACTGGGTAAATCCAGGAACCCAGGCACGTCCTGCAAAGCGCTGTCTGGCTTTCTCACCCGCCCGTAAGAAATTCTTTTCCAAATCGAGGTGTGTGACTTCTCATTTAAAGCATGGTGATGCCAAAAGATTCCTCTCAGCACACTGATATAAAAGTCAAAGTATCTTGTGTGACTAAACTCCTAATATGGTCAGATCCCAGTGGTGGGAGGGGGCGGGGTGGAGGGGGGAGTGGGGGTGGGAGTGGGGATTCATGGAAAGGAAAGAAGAGCAGAAACTGCTGGCGCTGATAAAGATCAATTTTGTGTGATACCCTAGCCTGCTTCAGAGAGGGAAGGCGGCACTGGAAGGAATCTACTACGTTTGTCAGTGGCCCATCAAGGTACATAACTGAAATTCGCTGGGCAGAAATTTGTTTCTAAATCCTTTCCAGATGCTTTATAGTAAACATGAAATTAGCCATTTACATGGAGTAGGTTGAGGAAGTAGTTAAAGTTGAAGTCAGTGATTAATCTAATAAAGAGCCATTAGCCTCAAGAAGTAAGGGGGTGAGGAAGGCATGGAAGGCACCTCCCCCTCTCAGACCTTACCCCCATTTTCTCTGGGTTTGGAGGCTGGTGAGACTTCCTAGACATTTCCTCGATGGCTTTCCTTTCTGGTACTACTTCTCAAGGAAGCAAGACTATTGCAACTTGAACAAACCAACAGGTTCTGGTGGGAACAACTCCCGTCCTTTCACAAAGCGAGGATGTGGGCAAGTCTCAGAGTGAGTGGGTTTGCCAGAGCCTCACAGAGGAAACCCAGGATTAGAGTTGAAGACCCTGGGTCTGGTGTTCCTTTTTCTGGCTGCAAGGTTAATAATTCAGTTTAGGATTTAATTTGACGTGGCTGAGCCACTCTTATTGCAGGTGATATGAGGTCTCCTGGAATATAATGATGGGGCTGTGTGAATTTGGAGTACATGAGGTATTTGCAAGGCCTCTGGAGTCGTGGAATTATTGAAATACAGCATATTTTCCTCAGTCACAGTCTCTCTTGAAGAAAACCTTTCACATTCCATATAAAGGGTATCTTCAAAACAGGCATATTAAAAAAAAATGCAAATGTTGGTTGTGTGGCTCCTTAGTAGCAGGAAGGGTCGACTCAGTTGTGTTTTAGCTCAGGGGAGGCCTGACCCAGGCCTGGGGTCCTAACAGCGAGAGTTCAGGTCCTTCCTCAGAACCAACTAGGCACACGCAGGGAAACAAAGTTACTTTTATTATTACTGTGTTTTAATGAGTGTGAGGGAAGAGGAGAAAGCCAGGAAGTTGGAGATAAGGGAGAAATAGAGGCCATGTTGGTTCATCTCTCAACCACCAGCACCCGCCCCAGCCCCCGGCAGGGAGAGCCCCGGGCTGTGCTGCGTCTGCTGAGACCCGCAAAGTTCTAGGAAATACCCTGAGTTATCTCTCTAGAGTGAATCTCAAGGCAGTGCCAGCTTCAAATCTTTAATTTTAAGGAACCAATTTATAAATATTTGTAAACATATGTCCTCGAATCACTAATAAGTATTTTTTTTTTAATTTTATTTATTTATTTGGCTGCTCTGGGTCTTAGTTGTAGCATGTGGGATCTAGCTCCCTGACCAGGGATCGAACCTGGGCCCCCTGCACTGGGAGCTCAGAGTCTTAGCCACTGGACCACCAGGGAAGTCCCACTAATAAGTATTCTTAATCCACCCGGATAAAGCATTTTTCTCCTTTCTTCACAGTCTCCTTGCATTTTTTTCTTAGTTGCTATTTTTTCTCTCCCCATTGGGAATGAGAATTAGAGTAGGAAAAAAACGGGCCCATTGGCGCAAAGTCTTAGTCCCCACTGCCTCCATGGAGGATGCCTTTCTGTGTTTCCCTGTTCCCTTTTGACTTTGCAGAAGTCAGGGAAAGGCCTCTTCAGCTTATTCGCACTTATGAAGAGCCAGACAAAACAGTCCAAGTTGAGTTAAGACATTCCAAGTCTATGAGTTAAGGAACCTCTGTGATTTTATAGTCTGCTTGTCTCATTTAATTGATGAAGCAAATGAGGCCCAGAGAGGTGAAGAATCTCACCCAGGGTCACACAGCAAGCAGGGACAAGAACCTCAAAGTCCCGACTACCAGTCACTTGCTCATGCAAAATCAATACTGTACCTGATTCTCTGGCTTTTGAGTCAAAGGTGAAGTCTCATTAAGATTCATATGAAGATCTGTTCTGGATTCAGTGTTTACTATGATGAAAATCAGAGAGAAAAGGGTCAAGGTTGTCAGATATAGGTCTCATGAATTTTTATGTATACAATACACCTACATACCTAGTTTATATGTGTAAGACTATAAACGTACACATGCTTATGGCATTCATATTTACTTACCAAATAACACATGTAACCTCTATAGGCACAGTCTAAATGCTCCATTTAATAAAGTGTTATAGACCTTATATTCAAATTTCTAGTTTTCTTGTTTTGGTTGCTCTTTAAAAGAACAAAAGTAAATTCTTTGTGCTACTAAAATTCAGATAAAGCTGAAATTAAAAAGGAAATATTGATGGAAAAAAATCTGCTGATACTGTTGAATATAAATTTTGTATGATCCGACTTCACTGAAGTAGGAAAATGCTTCTGCAACCTTCCAGATAGAGAGATCAGAGCCTTCCCTTTTCCTCATTATGTGGAGGGGCAATAGGAGAGGTGGAAACACAAGCAAACAAAGGCAAAGGTCAAAACGGGGCTGGTGGGAGGGGACTAACAGAAATCTTGCCGCTCACCCAGAAGCAGGCATATACGGACAACCACATGGGCTGGCGTGTAACCTTCACGACTCCCCTCCATGGTCGTGCTGTCATACTCGCTATAGGTGTGGAAGCTGAGGCTCAAAAAATAAAGTAATCCACCCAAGGGTGTGCAACTAGTGAGGTTTTGAGTAAGGATTTGAGTCCAAGACTGCCAGACTCAAACTTCATGCTGTTAGAGGATAGGATTTATTTTGTTTTTCTTTTTTTCCCCTAAGAAAGTAAATTTCATGTCTGTAAAGGAATGTTTATTTGAGGAACAGATTCAGCTAAGTGCATGGCTCCTCTGAAAAGGATTTTAGTCTCTTGTACTGGACTAGTGTCCAACACAAAGTTCTTTACATACTTGCTACTCCTAAGTAGTTCTGTGATGAGTCTGGCCGTATGCAATTCTGCATCTTTGCCTCTTTGACCTGAAGCCTCTATTCTTTCTTTGTGGGCTGACTTTCCCTTTCCCTTTTCTGTTGTTTCTCAGCTGTTCTATCTTGCTGGAAAATGGCTTCTGCACAGATTGAAAACATTTGTTATTTGAGATAACTAGGGAAACTGAGGCCCAGAGAGTGATTTCATGTGATTGGCTCAAGGCCATACCTTGAAAGAGTGCGAGACCAGAACTTGAACCCAGACCTCCTGACTTAGTATCTCCTACTTTTCCCCTCCACTTCACACCTCCTCCTGTTAGCCTCACTTGATCTTGCCACATCACAGCTGTTTGGCCCTGATCCATCCTCTGGACAAATCCAGCCCAACAAAATTGCGTTGCAATGAGGTTCACTTGACCGTGGCTTGGAAGGAACCATGAGTCTCTTAGAAAAGAAACTTATAAATTCTAATGCATAAGGAAAGTTCTTGCAACACCAGGAGAATGAATCAGTCAGCCAGAGTTCAAGAAATGTAAACACGTTTTTAGATAGGAGACTGAAAAATTGCTTAAGACTTCTCCATCTCTTGGGTCAAGACCCTGGTAATTTACTGAGGTCCAAGCTGTCAAGGAGGAGACACAACTCAAATTGCATTCCTGGGAGATAGAGCAATGGGGGTGGTAACACTTCCTCTCTGAACCATGTGGCAGGATCTGCCCCTCTTATCAAGCTGAAGAAACTGACTAACCCATCAACCATTGCAGGCAGCTGGGTGTGAATACAGGCACAGTTTTTTCCCATTATTCCTGAGCTGGTGTGTACATTCACAGACCACACACTACACAACTTCCAGGCCTGCCTGAAACTGGGAGCTCAGAGTCTTTTTGTGGTGACCATTTCTGCCACTAAAGAGATAAACAAAAAACACATCCTTCCCCTGCTGCCCACCATTGGGCCCAAGTAGATTTTCAAATGCTAGCATTAATCTAGCGGCAGGCTTTTAGCAAGGAGATAGCATTCCTGCCAGATAATCGGGCAATTTCAAAGATGACCCTTGCTAGGTGGGGTCTCATGCCAAACCTCTTTTGCCTTCTTCAAATCATGGGATCCTTCAGCAAGCACTCAAAACTTGAAAAGCAGTAAAGAGCATCTGATACTAGCATGCAATATAGATGCCTTAAAATTTCACTCAATTTCGAGAGTAGAATGGAAATATATACTATATGCTACCATAGGTAAAACAGATGAAAGTGAGTGAAAGTGTTAGTTGCACAGTCATGTCTGACTCTTTGCAACCTTATGAATGATAGCCTGCCAGCTTTCTCTGTTCATGGGGATGCTCTATGCAAGCATACTGGAGTGGGTTGCCATGCCCTCCTCCAGGGGACCTTCCCAACCAGGGATCCAACTCACATCTCTTATGTCTACTGTATTGGCAAGTGGGTTCTTTACTGGGAAGCCCTGGATATATGTATACCTATGCCTGATTCATGTTGATGTATGGCAGAAACCAACACCATATTGTAAAGCAATTATCCTTCAATTACAAATAAAAATAAATTAAAAATTTCCTTCAATTTCAATCTATGTTATTGTTGTTGCTGTTCAACCTATGTTGCTGCTGCTAAGTCCCTTCAGTTGTGTCTGACTCTGTGTGACCCCATAGACGTCAGCCCACCAGGCTCCACCATCCCTGGGATTCTCCAGGCAAGAACACTGGAGTGGGTTGTCATTTCCTTCTCCAATGCATGAAAGTGAAAAGTGAGAGTGAAGTTGTTCAGTCATGTCCGACTCTTAGCGACCCTATGGACTGCTGCCCACCAGGCTCCTCCAACCTTGGGATTTTCCAGGCAAGAGTACTGGTGCCATTGCCTTCTCAACCTATGCTGGCCATGTTTAATTCCCAAGTTGTTGTTTATTGTTTTAAATAAAAATGAAACATGGCTATATTTATTCTGATTGTTTCAGAATACTTATTTCTCTTGGTATAGGATGCTCATCTGATATCAAAATAGAGACTGAAAGTCACCTTATCAGGCAGAGTGGGCCACCTGATTCCTTCCCAGTTGTGTGTCAGTTCTTGTGAGAGAATGTCAGACCTGCAGGCTCCAAAGGGGTCAAATGCTTGGTGGGTACAAGGGCAGGAGCTATCAAAAGTGCTGGCGGGAGCCTCTTAAATTATGCATAGCGTCTTTTTCCATCATGCTGTTCCTGAGGCGTGAGTACCCTTTGACCGCTAATGTTCACTCACGGAACTGCCCCCATAACTTGCAGTGGTTCATCATTGAGGGGATGTACGAAGATCATGGCATCTGGTCCCATCACTTCATGGGAAATAGATGGGGAAACAGTGGAAACAGTGTCAGATTTTATTTTTCTGGGCTCCAAAATCACTGCAGATGGTGACTGCAGCCATGAAATTAAAAGACGCTTGCTCCTTGGAAGGAAAGTTATGACCAACCTAGATAGCATATTCAAAAGCAGAGACATTACTTTACC
>NW_011495032.1:24846075-24857704 GCF_000754665.1 Bison bison bison | reverse complement strand
GAAACTCCAGTACTTTGGCCACCTCATGTGAAGAGTTGACTCATTGGAAAAGACTCTGATGCTGGGAGGGATTGGGGGCAGGAGGAGAAGGGGACAACAGAGGATGAGATGGCTGGATGGTATCACTGACTCGATGGACGTGAGTCTGAGTGAACTCTGGGAGTTGGTGATGGACAGGGAGGTCTGGCGTGCTGCGATTCATGGGGTTGCAAAGAGTCAGACACGACTGAGCGACTGATCTGATCTGATCCAATGCCAAACAGATCTCAGAAAGTACTTTTGCCTTCCCACAGCTTTGCAAGTGGACTTGCAGCAGAAACCAGTGGGAGGAGGCTTAAGAGTTAGTCTTCATACCTTCATGGTTTTGTGTTTTTGGTCAAAAATGGAAAATGCAAAGGCAAATTCCAGATTGTTAAAAAAAATTCTTTCCAGTAGAAATGAAACCATAAAAGGAAGGATAATACTGGCCCCTTTACATAGCCCTGCTGACCTTTCCTTAAGAATAGTATCTAAAAATACTTTATTTTCTATGATATGACTCAAGATGCCTATGACCTGTAGAGCTTTTGTTGTGTTATAATAAATCTTGAACCTGTTTGTTTAATGCAGGAGATCAAGACCCAAGATGGCCTTTTGGTATTGTCATTAGCAAATTCTTGGAACAAGATTTAAGGTCTTGTTTATGCTACACATTTTCACTTTAAATCTTCCTGGATGAGGAGGAGGATGAGATGGGCATATCAAACAGTTGCTTAAGACCTGTGAAAGTCTCCAGCTTAAAGATGTACCTCAGGGAACTCTATTAAAGGAGCCAAGTAGACAGATGTAGAAGATATGAGTCAGCCTGGGTTTAAATATGGAAATGTCTAGTTAAATGCAAGGACATTATTTTTATTCCAATTTGAAATAACTTTTTTTACTTACTTATATCTTCTTAGACCAAGGCTAACTCAGTCTCAAGAGTCTAGCTTTGGGAATACCACCTTCTCTCAAACGTTCATAAATTACTTTTTATGGAGAGGTCCAAAGGTGCGTGGCAGTTTACCAAGCCCCAGATGGAAGGCAAATTGAAATTCAAGTTGTGTAGCAATAAAATATCAACTACACTCGAAATCCTCCAATTGACATACATCATACGACTAATAAGGATACTTGTGGTAGAAGATGGCATAGAAGAAAGGAGTTCAAAGAAGAGGCTGAAGGTGGAGCTACATACAGAGTGGCCAATCAATTCGATTCAATATTCTGTGGAAAATACTGTCCTTGGACACTTGCTGTCAAGCAAGTGTAGATCTCTGGTCTTACCCTGCTCAATCCATTGTCTACATAGTTGGGAGAGTCATTTCTCTAAAATAAAAACCTGGTTATGTCAGTTTGTGTGTAAACAGGATCTCACAGCCTTTAGGATAAATTTCTTTGTTGCTACCTATGAGCCTTCCTGATCTGCTCCTGTCTACCCCACCAGCTGCATTTCTCACCACTTCCTCTCTTAAATGTACCCTGAGGTCCAGGCACTACGAGCTACTTACATTTCTCCCATGCCACCATGCTTTCTAACCTTCTTATGGTCCCTTTTCCTGGAGCATTCTTTCATCTTTGATACGGCTAGTTCCTATCTATATCCTTAGAAACTCAGCCTTCTTAACCCCCAGACTGAGTTAACATGTACTCCCCATGTGCTCTCAGCACACTCCACTAGTCTGGATGACTTTAAGGCATGGACTTTATCTCTCAACTCTTATGCCCAGCACATTATTTGGCATTAGTAGATGGTCTATCAGTGTTTGTTGGATGAATGAATGAGCAATCTTTATGTGTCCCGTAAAACAGATGCACTAATCCTTTCCATTGGACATGTTCTGATGCTGGTGTCTTCATTAATTTTCAAGTGAGGGATTTCTAGGAATGAAGATGATGGCAAATGTAAATCCTCAGGCCATAGGGAGATGTGTGAAGGAAGCAAGAGAGAAACCAGGAGAAAAAAAATCCCTAAGAAAACCTCATGCTTCTTTATCGTCCTTTTTATGAGAAGGTAACACAAATGTCTGGAGAGTGATGGAACAGAAAACAGTATTTATGGATTACTAGTTAATAAAAGTTATCATTTTTTAATCACTCTGACAGGACAAAACTTAATATTCTTAACTTTATTACAGCTGATACACACACATACACACACACACACACCGAGACATCTTGAAATCCATACCAGCCTTAAAGTGCATTGTGCTAATGCACACTTCACTGCTTGAGCAAGGCCCTGATCCCTCATGCATGTCATATACTTAATGGACAGTGGATCCTGCTACTATAGAAAGGACACTTCCTGAGCATTCCAAGAATCCTTAGATTTGTGAATACTCCTAGTGTGTATCACATCCCCAGTAAAACTAAACTAAAAATGAAGAAAGAGGGGGAGCTCTTCAGACTCTTAATGAGTTGATAGATATATAGGGTTTGAATGATTTATAAAACTATTTTTTGGCAGAGAATCATCAAATTGTTAGACCACTTCACTTTCTCTTAATCCCATTACCAGTCACAGCAGTTGGTATAGTTTTTAGGGCCGTTAAAAAAAATCAAGAACTTACTTCCCTGGTGGTATAGTGGATAAGAATTCACCTGCCAATGTAGGGGACACAGGTTCGATTCCTTGTCTTGGAAGATTTCACATGCCCCGGAGCAACTGAGCTCATGTACCACAATTATTGAGCCTGTGTCTAGAGCCTGAGAACCCCAACTAAAGCCTACATGCTACAACTACTGAAGCCTAGAAGATGTGCTTGGCAACAAAAGAAGCCATTCAATGAGAAGCCTGTGTCCCACAGGGAAGAGTAACCCCAGCTCATCGCAACCAGAGAAAGCCGCAGCAACGAAGACCCAATACAGCCCCAAACAAGCAAACATTGTTCTTCTTTTAAAAAAATTAACTTCCCAAGAGCTCCTGCAGATGTTACAGTGAATATAGACCACAAGGCTGAGACGCTTTAGTGTACTCACTAGCTTCTGTCTCCTAGCCTGGCCATATCTATAATTTGACTTCTTACCTCTGTAAAATGATAGATTGTATGTGTCCCTGACTTCTGAAGTCATTTGCAAATAGTCAAAACTGTCCTTCAAGTACACAAATACCTAAAGTCTGTCATCTATATAATTTTTAAAAATCCCATCATTTTTATCTGAAAATATTCCTTGGGGCAGAGATCTAGATGGCAGAAAAGAAGGATGTGGAGCTTACCTCCTCCCACAAACACATCAAAACGACATCTATATGTGGAACAATTATCATAAAAACTATTCCTTAAAACCAAATGGCCAAGAAAACAAAAAGTTGTTAAAGCTCTATAGATTCTGATGAATAGATGTTTTAAATTGCTCTTTAAAACTCAATCCCAGCGGGTATCTGGTATTTTCAGAGTAGTGTTACATCCATTTTCTTAAAAACAAATGGGGAGTGTTAGGCTTAAAGAGATGTAAGAATTTTTTGTTAAGGTCTTTGAGCAAATCAAGGGAACAAATAAGTTTCCTCTATTCTAAGCCCTGAAGCAGGTAGTTTATGCTTCTATGGGTAGTCCCATCGGAATGGGAGTTGTCATTTAACGGGGATAGACTTTCAGTTTTGCAAGATAAAAAGAGTTCTGGAGACTGGTTACACAACTAGTGTGAATCTACCGAACACTACTGAAGTGTACACTTAAAAATTGTTAAGATGGCAACTTTTATTTCCTGTGTATTTTGCCACAATTAAACAAATGTCAGAGGACAGAAGGAGATGAGGAATTATGCTCCAGGCAAAGGGAACAGTGTGTTCAAAAGCTTGGAAATGAGAGAGAGATTTGCATTAGCCTAAGGTCTTTCAGTTACTAGGAATAGAAGAGAGAAGGAATTAAAAGTTTTCTTTCCTTCCCCTGTATCCAAAGCTTGCCATGGGGCTGTTCTGAAGCAGCTCAGGTTTGTCTTTGGCACTTCACCATTTCCCTTCCTATACTTGTCTTTTTGAATCTCTTTTTCCATTTAGCTAATATTTTCCTGTTCATCCAAGCCCTCCAATGTACCACAACTACCAGGAATATTTCAACTCTTAAAGCTCCACTTATTCCCAAATTCTCCAACCTTGTTTCCATCCCATCAGAATTTTTAGTCCCTCAGGGCAGCTGTTCTTACCAGGTTGTGAGAGGACAGTTACCCGATTAAACACATTTTTACTAAAGTGTGAATGACTGTTAGCTTCTCAGAAGTATCAACCTTTTAAGAGACTACTTCAGAATTCAAAGTGAATCTATTATTAGTGAGATTTTAACAGTAGAGTGAAGTGAAACTGTACCATTTTCAGCCATATTAGGAAGAATATTTTTGATCTGGAGAGCTACCCTGTAAACAGGCTTATCTGGCTTGATAATCTATCTTGGCAGTTTGGTTCTCCCAAACTGTTCTGACTTTGTTTCAACTTCTTTCCATATCTCTAGAAGTTATAAATAATTTTTGGTGTTATCCACAAAAAAGTGTCTGATGCTGAGTAAAGGTCATTGAAAGGTGAAAAGGATGTGCAACAGAAATCATTTATTAGTGTGAGTCATTATTAAGTCAGGAACTTCCTAAGCTCTTGTATGTTAGGCAGACACATACCTGTTTATTCTATTTTACATTTTATTTAAGTATAGTTGATTTACAATATTGTGTTAATTTCCACCTTACAATAAAGTGATTATATATGTGTTTATATATGTATATATACACAATATTCTTTTCTATTATGGTTTCTCACAGAATATTGAATATAGTACCCTGTGCTATACGGTAGGACCTTGTTGTTTATCCACTGTCTATACAGTAGTTTCCCTCTGCTAATCCCAAACTCCCAATCCTTCTTCCCCACCCCTGCTCCCCCTTGGCAAGCACAAGTCTGTTCTCTGTAAGTCTGGAAACATGCGTGTTTAGATTGACACCACTAACCATGCATAGTCTTAAAAATACAGGTTCCTATGGTTCAGATCCCAGCTTCACCAGTTAGGTGTATGACCTTGGGCTAGTCACTTCACCTCTCTGAGCCACCTTGTCTTAGATGAAAAGTGAGGACAACAATAGAAATTACCTCTTATCATTGCTATGAGGATAATGTGATCTAATGAATGTGGAACATTCATCACAGTGTTTGGCGTGTGGAAGACAGGTAGCGATGGTAGTTCTCATCTTGATCGTCCTCATCCTTCCCTGGAGGGCTCCTATGAAGAGCTGCTTTGGCCCAGTTCCAGCCCAACAAGTGAGAATGAACAGAACTGGCCCCGGCACTCTTCCCACCATGATCAGGATGTCCCCCCAAGGAGAATGGCGAGAGGACCAATGCCGGGCTCTCTGGTATTCCTCTGCTTACAGATTTTGACATTGGCAAGCATGTGACAGTGCTTTTCTCCTTCAAATTTTGCCGTCTCTAGCAAAACCAGTGCCCTCCACCCATCTGGCTCCAGCCCTCTGTCTGTGGCCTCGCTTCCTGTTGCTATAGCAGGTCTCCCATGCAGGATTCATCCCTGCCTGTCCCAAAATAAGCAGTGAGGAAGACCACACACATTTCTCTATTAATCAAAGACTATTTTTAGGAGTGAGAGAAAAATCTTTACATAATCATCCTCCCCCCTGGTTTGAAGCAGAAGCAACAGTCGCAGCAGCTGGAAGATGAGCTTCAAAGTCAAACCTATAGTTCCAGTTTTTGCTTATTTCTCCATGGGGGAAACGAAATGGAAAAGGAAGCATGGAAGAGGCAGAACTGACCTCACTCCTGCATTTAGAGCACAAGCCTGAGAACCTTTTCCGGATAGTTTTTTAGTTTGTGGATATGAAATTTGAACTGTGCCCAACCCTGGGAGGCAATACTCACCTCGTTATAATGTGAACTGTGCAGCGTTTGGTCTGCAAAACCCACAGGACATGTGTGCAAATTCTCCTTTGGGAGCCAGCTCAGCACAGGCATTTGGTCTGACTTTTCTTCTCCCCTAATATTTACACTCAGACCACAGCACCAAGACTGCCCATGAGTAACTCTAGAGGATGCTGTATTTCTTAGACTTTCTATGAAAGGAATCTTATTTCCTACTTACTGCTATATTTGGGGAGAAACTGTGTGCTTCTGGAGGTCTGGGTATGAAATAAAATGTATATGAGTCCAATAACCCAGAGGAGAAGTAGAAGTGACTCTTTAGGGGGAAATCTTACCTTTTAGTAGATGTTGAATACTAGATTCCTCCTCTCCGTGGCCGGCATTTGAACTGACAGATTCATAGGCTGAAAAACAATAAGGGTTTTACCTGAGTCTATGAAAAAAGTCTTGCAAAAAAGCTATTTTCCTTACCCCAAGACGGGGGAAAACACAGTGGGATGGCTTGATGCCTAGGTCTCCTAATGAATTAAATACTTTTGAAAACCCTTAGATGCCATCATTGAGGGAAGGCTGATCTAGGATTTAAAAAGCATGGAAGAAATAAATAATATTCTTATTTGAGGTGTTGAGGGTGAAACCCTGTAGGTACTGTGACGTGTAAATTCGGAGAGGCGAACCTGCGACAGAATAAGAACATGAAACAGTTAACTCCTGACACCCGCTGTGAGGAGATGCCCAGATCTGAACAGCAGATGTGCCGTGGGGGCCCCAGTGTGGACAGCGACGGGGGGATGACAGACAAGCGTGAGGAGCCCCCGCCTCCAGCTGTAGCCAAATTCAAGGGTTGGACCAGGGAGACAGGAGGGCTTCTAGCCCATCTGATCCCAACCAGAAAGACAGACAGGCTTTTGTACAGCCCTGATGAATTTTTTTTGCAATCTCTTCAGAGTCACTCTGGATGAGAAATATTCTCCTAGCTGCCCTTGTCAGTCAAAATGAAAACTAGTTAAAATAATGGCTGAAGAAGGTAGGGTTAACAGGCCAGAGAAAGGCAGTTAAGGGAGAGGTAACGGATAGCAAGGAGATCAGCTGAGTGGATCTGAAATGGGTCTTTTAATGAGAAGTGTGTGTCTGTTTGTCAGAGAGACAAAGGTGTGAGATATCAGAAAGATAGAAATAGGGAGGAAAAAAGTCAGAGAATCAAATACATCTGAAAAAGATTTTGAGACCTATCTAACTCCCCCGCCCCCACTTATTTCCCTATACGTGTTTGTATTTATATGCTTCATCGTCTCATTACTGATAATACATATACCAGAGACACTGCCAGAAAAGAATGTTTGGTTTTGCTGATTTGCTAAACCATGGTGGAGCTTGGAAAAGCCTGCTCCTTGGTGCTTTCCCACCCCGTCATTGCATGCGCACAGCCACAAGCACACACATATCCTAGGCTGAGCATGGCAACTTGGGATTCTGAGAGGCAACACTGGAGAGAGAAAAAGCCATAATTAGTGTTAATTGTTGACCCTACAGTTCAAGAATAGATGCTCTGGAGAATGGGAAATGAGAACAAACATTAATTATTGAGTAGGGACCTTGGAGACAGGCACGCTGGATTAAAAGGAGAGAGATAAATTGCATAATGAATGTTAATTTTCCCTCAAAGAATTGAGTGGTCGGTGGTTGGAAGGGAAAAAGAGGCTAAAACAATCATGAAAGAGAAAGCTCAATGTGTGTCAGGGTGAGAGGGTGCAGGAGGGTTATACAAACACTCTACATCACGGCTTGCCCCTTCCTCCTCACAGCTCCAGGGAATCTGCGATCAGGGCTTTCCTTAGAACTCTTGTTATTTACCACAGTCTTCTGTAGGGATGCTCAACCAGTTCCCCAAGAGCACACACGCCTGAAAACAGCCACGGTGCATGACAAGCGGAGAGGCAGTTTATTTTTACTGTGGAATTTATTTTTTGTGCGTGTTGGTGGGAGTTTGACTTTAAATCAAGGGAGCTGAGGGAACTGAGGGCCACACGGGGAAGGACTGTGGTCCTGTGTGTGCCCCCGTGGGGGGACTCGGGCTCCAAGGTCTTGATTTTTGTTTTACCTTAATTATAGCACACAAGATGCATGCACATCCCCCCCAACCCCAAAGTAATCCTTTTAACTGAAAGTGAAAACAGAAAATGGTAGTTTGAGTAGAAAATTGGAGAGGAGGATGTGCTAAGTCGCTTCAGTCGTGTCTGACTCTTTGTGACCCCATGGACTGGTCTCTCACTAGGCTTCTCTGTCCAAGGGGATTCTCCAGGCAAGAGTACTGGAGTGGGTTGCCATGCCCTCCTCCAGGGGCTCTTCCCAACCTGGGGATCAAATCCAAGTCTTTGAAGTCTGCTGAATTAGCAGGCAGGTATTTTACCACTAGTGCCACCTGGAAGATGAGAATTGTAGCCAATTTTGTGAAGAGACTCTACACACAGGCTTGTCACTGGCTGCTCAGATTCAACATGCCAGTGACCCTCCCCACATGCGGCTGGTGGCCCTGGGGGCCGTCGCCTTGCTACATCTGCTATGTCTGCCCACTGCCTGCCATCCAGGCCCCTGGCAGCTGCTGTCTGGATGGTTCTGTAGTCGTCTGAGCACTTGGCCTTTTCTCCTGCCTGCTGCTGGCACGCCTGTTCCTGACATCCCTCCTCAGGCATCTGTGGTTTCTTGTTGCCTAAAAAGCAGCATTTCAGCTCTTTTCTGGTGCACAAGGCCTTCCCTGGCCTGGTCTTGGTCTACCTTTCAGCCCCATATCCCCTGCCCCACAGGGCCTTCTTACAGACCACTCATCATTTCCTGCATGGACTCTGCTTTCCTATCTCTTTGGTTCATGCTGGTCCCTCGCTGGGTCATGTCTTTCTTCTTTGTTTATCTACTTCTACCAGTTTCTTAAAGGTCAGTGCAAATGGGAATTCCTCTACAAAAATCCTTTCTCATCCCCCAGGTTAGAATCCATCACGCCTTCCACCTGCATTCTGTTGTTTAGGCCGCTGTGACAATGCTCACCTCATTCTGCCTTGTGGGAGAGTCAGTTGCTTGTGAATCTGTTTTCATGTGGGCTGTGAGGTCTTTGAAGGCAGCAGCCACAGGGCCTGGTGCTGAACCCTGGGCAGTGGAAAGAGAAGAGCACCATTTCTGGAACAGATGGGCCTGGAAACAATTATGCTGAGCTGTTCCCCAGGGGCGATTAATGTGCACAAGGGGGTTGTTAACCTTGTGTTTCAGTTTCCTCACCTGTGATGTGAATGAAAATACTCCCTTCATTGGATTATTGGGATGATGGAATGAGATGACATAGATGCCTGAAGATGTCTGCTCTTGGTATTAACATCCTTTTCCATCCCTTGAACATGGTAGGCATCCTGTCCATTGATAGAGGAGTCAGGCACAATGTAATGTGTCTTTTCTGTTTTAGGTCCAATGACATTTTATATTGAAATTTTACTTAATATTTTACAAGATGTACTGTATGTATGATCTGGTTTGGTTATCACAAAGCAAAGCAAACTAGGATGGCAGGTATTGTCATAGTTGCATTATATTAAGGAATGTGGTGAACTGCTGTAGGCTCCCCAGGTGGCACAGTGGTAAAGAATCTGCCTGCCAATGCAGGAGATGCAAGAGACGTTGGTTCGATCCCTGGTTGGGAAGATCCCTGGGAGGAGCAAATGGCAACCCACTGCAGTATGCTTGCCTGGGAAATTCCATGGATGGATGAGCCTGGCGGGCTACAGTCCATGGGGTTGCAAAGATTAGGACATGACTGAGCACACACACAAGCTGCTGTAACAAAGAGGTTCAACAAGATAAACATTTTTTTTTTTTTTTCCAGGTAAGAGTCCTGAGGGAGGTGGGTAGACTGGGGTGGCGCTGCTCCACAAAGTTATCCGGGCATCGTGGTTCCTTATATCTTTTGGCTTCATCATCCCCTAGAGCACTGCCCTTTTCCACATGTTTGAAGTTACTTCACCACTACAACCAAGTCCAAGGGGAAAGAAGAGGAAGAAAGAGGAGGAAGAGAAGGAGGAGGGCAGTGGTTTCTTTTTAAGGAGATGACTCAGAAGTTGTACACATTACTTCTGTTCACATTTCATCAGTCACACCTGTCATACCTGGCTGCAAAGGAGGCTGGGAAATATAATTTCTAACCAGGCAGCCATGTGTTCAATTAAACTTCATGGTGAAAGTGAAGTGAATTCACTCAGTTGTGTCCAACTTTACCAGGCTCCTCTGTCCATGGAATTTTCCAGGCAAGGGTGTTGGAGTGGGTTGCCATTTCCTTCTCCAGGGGATCTTCCCAACCCAGGGATCGAACCTGGGTCTCCCACCTTGCAGGCAGATGTTTTACTATCTGAGCCACCAGGGAAGCCAACTTTATGGTAGGAGATTCTAGAAATAATAGGGATAATGGAAAAATATATATTGGGAAACAGATAAAATCTTTGCTACTCACAGTTTCAATCAATATTTATGGATAGTGTTCTGGGAGTACCTATGGTGTTCTCTGGTGTATTCAGAAGTAGATGTGGGGGATATATCTATAGGAATTTTAAATCTCAGAGGAGAATGAAGAAAAAGAGTAAAAAAGATAAAAAAGTGAGGGAATGCCTGGTGAGAGACCCAGGTAGTAAGAATTAGCAGAACCTAAGATAGTAGCAGTCAGTGTGGGCTTCGATGGTCAGGTGAGGTGGTGCAATGAAGATGGGACTTCAGCTAGTCCTTAAATCCTAGAAACCAGAGGCAATAAGTTTTAAGGAGAAGATCTTTGGCCTAAGTTGTTGCAGGAAGATCTGGGCTTGAACCTTAGATTTGTCACATAGAATCTGTGTGACTTTGAGCAAGTCACCATACCTCTCTGGGCCTCAGTTCCCTTCCATAAAATGAGTTTTCAACTGTGGTCTCATAGTTCTAGTGACTCTGCACAGACCCCACAGCCAGGAATCATTTTAGGAGGGAAAGAATTAGCTGGGCTCTGAAGAAGTTGAGGGGGTGGGCGCACAGTCAGGCCATCCTCACTTTAACCAGGCAGCTCTGCTTCTGTTTTATCTATAGGTATCCCCAGAAAAATCTGTTTGATAAAATGCATCCCCTACTTACACACTGATGAACGTGATGCCTACATTCCCTAAAGTTCTATGAAAAATTGTGAGGGGAGTAGAATTTACAGCCTCACAGGCTCTGAGAGAAAAATATAAGTACATATGCAAAAAATAAAGAGGAATTAAGTATTCTTCAACACTTCATATTGAATTTCTTCTTAAAAAAGAGAATTTCCAGCAGATTCAGAAAGAACTGTTATTTTTAATATTTTTCTTCTCTGGAAGGCATAAAGTGGTGATAATATCACATTTTCAGCCAAATACGAGGGAGGGGAGTCTTTGTACTTAGAGAAAGCATGAGAGGTTTCTGTCAAAGGAGAGGAGACCGCCCAGAGGTTTTCAGTGGCGCTCTGCAGGTGGCCAGCAGAGCACCGTCCAGCGTGGGCTGCTGAGGCTGTGCTGGGTTCACTGCGGTGAGGGAAGGAACTCCGCTTCGCTCTGAAGTCCTAACAAACCCAGTGATCACTGCCCTGTGGTCCATGGGACAGACCCAAATTAGCCCCACACCTGGCCTCCTGGGAACTGCCCATGATTTCTGCAAGAGGAGGAGAGTATATGGGTCAGGACTCAGTAGAGAACAGAAACCACCGAAGTATTTTAAGAGGAAATGAAGCTGCTACAG
>NW_011495032.1:24812970-24845975 GCF_000754665.1 Bison bison bison | reverse complement strand
GCTACAGAAAACTTGGTGTTTCCAAAGTTACTGCAGCAGCTGCCTCTTGATACCAAGTCTTCACCAGCTGGCTTGCCGGCATTAAGTAGCCAAAGTGCCTCTACCTCATTTCTGCCCTTCAAGCCTCATGCAAGTGCATCTATTTGGCAGAACCTAATTTGCATTCAGGGCTTCCCTGGTGGCTCAGATGGTAAACAATCAGCCTGAAATGTGGGAGACCTGGGTTTGATCCCTGGGTCAGGAAGATTCCCTGCAGAAGGGAATGGCAACCCACTCCAGTATTCTTGCCTGGAGAATTCCATGGACAGAGGAGCCTGGTGAGCTACATTCCATGGAGTTGCAAAGATTCAGACATGACTGAGTGACTAACACACACACACATTTGCATTCAGTCTCCCTCACTGCAAAGGTTATCTGGGAAATGTGGTTTTCAGCCTGCCAGCCTCCAGAGTACAGGAAGGTGCCCTGGAAGGAACTGTTGGGTGCTAAATGACCATATCCAACCACGTTTTCCTTTATTTCAACATCTGAGATCTGCTAAATCCACCAACATGATTGCTTATTAACAAACACTGACTGGGCAAAAGGGTCTTATCACCACCCAGGTTTCCTCCACCTTCCTTTTTACATGGAGATGGAAGGATTGTGGATTCAGAATGAGGTTTGGGAAATGAAAACAAGAACAATCATGAATTATTGAATAGCTGATATCCTGCTTCAGGATTTAGACAACAGAACTCCTTTATGGAGAGAGTCTCCTTGGGAAATGGGGTTATTTACTAACATACAGCACCATAGCTAGAAAGAACCTTAGAAATCATCAGTTTAGCATTTTCCAAAGTGTGTTCCAAAAACTAGTTAGATGTGCATGACACTTTACTCAAACAAGAAAGAATTCAATGGTCAAATAAGTTTGGGAAACACTGCATATTCTCATCTTGAGGAGCCATAACCCATATTAACATAGTAGAGGCTCTGGCAGGGAGGAATCTGCTTCACTTTGGCCCACTGGTTTCCAACTTATTTAGTCTCAGAATTTTTTTTTAAAAACAGAATGCCTGCTAACCTTCCGAGGACTTGAATTTCTATGGGACATACACTGGGAGAACTGGAATGATTTCCAGTTCCTCTTTTTCCATACAGAGAAGCTGAGTGCCAAAGCAGTGAATTCACTTGCAATGATCACAGAAATCAGGGTGATAGAGCTGTGGATAAAACCCAAGACTTTGGACATTTAGTCCAGAATTCTTTCTTCTTCATGCTGTCTCATCTAATGGACTTCTCCACTTTCAAATCTCCAGGCATCTTTGCTAAAGCAACAGCTGCTAAGAGATAGGCTACTCAGGGAAAAGTGCATTTTGTCAAATATCCCACCAATGTGGAAGGATCCTTTTATCCATGAGTCCCAACAACCAACCTTATTACAAAGGACAAATGGGGAGAACACAGAGAAAGTCAATCACTTTGCCTTTATATAATATTTGCCTTCATATAATCAGTGTTTTGAGAGTAACTGGGATATTCTTGAACCCTTCTTTCTGTTTACCAAATTGCAGACCATCAGGAAATGGCACTAGTATATAATCTATTATGAAAACAAATTATCCCCAAATCTAGTGACTTACTATATTTAGTGATATAGTAAGCCTTTATTATATCTCACACAGTTGCTATGAGAATCTGGGAAACTCTTAGGTTGTGATTCTGGTACAGTCTTTTGTGAGGCTTCAGTACAGTGTCAACCAGGGATATAGTCATCTGGAAGTTTCATTGGGGCATGACTATCTCCTCTCATGGTAGCTCATGTCTCAGAAGTCACACACCATCACTTCAGTTTATCAGAAATGAGACTCTATGTCCAGCCCACACTCAAAGGGAGGAAAATTGGGCTCCCCCTTTTGAAGAAACAAGTGTCAAAGAATTTGTAGACATATTTTAAAACCACCACACCAAGAAAGAGCTGCAAGAGAGAAAGATGCTAATTAAATGACCAAAAACCAAGACATGATTTGGGGGTGAAAATCCATTTAGGACAAGAGAAAGTGTTAACTGAAAACTCTGAAAGAGATGAAGAATTTAAATTTGCTTGGGGCTTGGAGTCCCATACTGAATCATGGGCACAGAGATCCTTGAACTTCTTGCAATAAAGAACTCAATTAAAGATCTTCTAAAAGAAAACTTCTATTGCTGGCATTGTGACTAGGGGAATAAATGAAGGATTTGAATCAAGGATAAGCAACTTGAAGTGAATATCCAATGTTTTGACTTGTATCCTTCCAAGTTAAAATTTCCTTTCTTAAGCCTTTGAATTTTCTAAGTGTAGCAACATCTCAACATGACCAAGAGGGTCAAATTCCAGCTCAAGTCTTCACATCTTTTTTTTTCCTTCTTCTGAAGGTTTATACTTATTTCCCTATGCTATCTGAAAGCAAGATATCATGATCTAATTGCTTAAGAATTTATTTCCAAATAGATGTTGACAGAATCTGAAAGTTTCAGAAAGATCAGACAGATCATATTCCCACTTTTACCCACAGCTTTTTTTTTTTTTAATTAAAAAACAACAACTATGATCTCCAAAAACTTTCCTTTGTGGCACCTGGGGTATTGCGTCAATCAACATGCATTTCTTGGACATATGATAAAGATAAGAAGTTCTCTAGGACTCTTCTAATATATTTGGGAGCTCAAAGGAAAAACAGATGTAGATAAATGCAGTAATCAAAAAAGTGGGGTTGAGAGAGAGAAATGGACTGAGGCTTCACTGGGGCAGTTCAGTGAGTTGAGGAGGATTTATTTAGGACGATATCCCAGAAATGATGAGCCTTCCCCTGGAACTTAAAACGATTCTAAATATTTGAGGGAAGTTTAGGCAAGGCTGGGAGACAAGAGAAGGGAGACTGAATGTTTGAGTCACTGGACATATGAGAAAAAGGTGGGCCTGAATATAGTGGGAGGTGAGATTGGAAGAGTGGGATGGGGATGGTGATCAAGATGAATGTGAACAAACAGCTGCAAAGAATTTGGTGTGGTTGGAGCAAATCCTTTGCAGGAATTGAAATTTTTTTCCAGTATACTGCTTTTCAAAACAAAACAACAAGGCTTTCCCATTAGCAGAGACTCTTAGAGAGCTGGACCTGTTCTACGGGCGCTTGTGGGAAATGTGGGTTTACGGGTTTCATCCACCACCCTGGGCCCTATCCAGTCACCATCAAGACTGCAGGTCCACCAGCCTGCAGTATATGGAGGATGGGATAGAGAGTAGGGAGAGGCCAGGGACTGACTGACTGATGGACTGATGATTCATTTGTTCATTATCTAGCTAGCTCACAGTGAATGTCTGTAGGTTTGAGAGGCAAGTAGGATTAAATACATTGTTCAGGGGAGTAGGACAAGATAGTACATTTTTTTTTTCCTTATGCGAGATGGTTATTGCTCAGAGCAAGTCTTGATTTATTCAGCATAGATTTCATTTCTCTCTCTCTTTCTTTCTTTTGTGTGGCAATCATTGAAAGATTTTTTTCAGTAAACATTTGCTGTGATCCTGTGACGCTGGTGTCAGGGACCGCACTAAGTGCCAGGGACACCAAAATGACTGAAATATGATATTGACAATGTGACAACACACTTAAATATGTAACTTGAAGATGTTCCCTTTTGCTTCTGGCTTTTGCTTTGCCCGAAGGAGGGCTATTTCTCTTGGAAGAGAGTGGACAAATGTGCAGCAGATGAACAGAATCGTGTTTGCGTTCCGGCTGTTGTACCAGCTGGGTGGCACTGACACTGACCTCCACCTGTCTAACTCCTGCTTCCTTTAGTTCAGAACCAAGTTATTTTTATGCTTGTATCATGGGACAGACTAAGTGGTGATGGAAGTTCTTAAATGCTGAATTTGGAATGAATGCATTCTTGTTTCTAGAAATCCGTGTATTAATACTAAGTGGCTACTTCCACAGCAACAGACACAACACACAAAATGAAGTAATAACCAATAGCTGCAGGTGGCAGAGTCCATCCCCTTATTTCAGTGGGATGAGGGGCCTTGGACACAAGGAAGGACTGGACCCAAAGTCACCTGAAAATACAGAGGACCAGCCAGGGTTACTCAAATCTCCTGGCTCTGAGTCCATGCTCTTTTTATTGATGCAGTCATGACATCACCCATGAAACAAGTGCAGATTTTAATCTTCCTCATCAAGAGGCCTGATGGCTGTACGACTCATGCATACATATCATCAAGGTTCCTGGGTGGTTGACACTCATCACCCTCTGACTTCATTTTTTTTTTTTTCCCTTTGCAAGATGGTTATTGCTCAGAGCCAACATCCCTTTTCCAAAAAGTGAACATTGCCAGAAGGGTTTTTGGAAACTGCCTTGCTATCTGTCAGGAGCCAGATGATTTGCAGCAGTGAACCAACGCTCATAACAAGGAGACCTGATTGGATTACCAATTAGCCACCTCCACCTCTGGAGGGTGGTTGGAAAGAAGAGAAAATATGGTGTTTAGTTTGGGCAAATACCAAGAGGGCTTTATCATCCTCATCGAGGCATCAGCACAGCACATTAGGCCTCCTCCGAGCCATTCCACAGGAACGTCTCTCTCCTGATGCAAGAGCGAACTTGTTAAGCAAACATTGGGTTATTGTGTCTGAACTACAGAAGCACCTCTGTGTCAGCGAGAGGAGAGAAACTGGCTGACTTGCGTCTGTTTTTAATGATGTCTCTGCTGCTGGGAAGTTTTGGAAGCTGCAGGTAGAATCTTCCCCCAAGGAAACAGGGCTGACCTGGGCTGTCTCATCTTACCTTCCCCTGACGGAAGCTCCTGGGTGTGGGTGGGCCCTGGGAGGGACAGGCAGATGTTTTCTCCACCTGGACCTTGCAAGAAGTGTCCCAATGTAGGGTCTCCAGATTTTTCTTGAAAATAAGCACAGGCACCGGCAGTGAGTGTTAGCACTAGAGCAGGGGAGGGAGGCCGAATGTAGCCTGCTCTCCCCAGCGGGGAGCTGCTGGAGGGTGTGCTCAGGAGCTCGCCAGGGTGCAGAGCTGCCCTCTCCCTCCTGGGGTTCTCCAGAGCTGCGCCATGTTTGGGCCCCATTGTCTAAAGTTAGTGTGGGATGAATGGGGTGGGGCTGCCACTTGCCTATGCCATGGCTTCCGTGAGGTCTAGAAAAGAAGGGTCCTTTGGTTTCAGGCATCCCTGCAGGGACAAGGTGAGGCTGGTAGGGGCATCTTGTGCGAAGGAAATGGAGCCGTGTCCTTCAAGCACATGTGCAGCCCAGAGCCTCGGCGCAGGTCTCAGAGCCTCCAGCCTCTGCTTCCTGCTCTGCCTTGTGCCTTTGTGCCCTACTCAGCAGCATAGCTGTGCCCTGACGGTCAAGTGTGGCCGCTCTTAGTGACTCCAGGGGCTTGGGACAGGGAGGAGAAGAAAACTGTATTTCTCCCCGTTGCTTAGTTGAAGATGTTTCTTTGACTTGACTTTCCCCATTTCCAAGGCAAAGGGGTCAGGAGAAGAGCTGGCAGTCAATCACAGTGGATGCTTACAAGTGTGTGTTTATACACATACACTGAGGCCTGACACACACGGGAACACACACTCACACGTACTTACACCGAGGTGTGCATGCACATGTACCCATACACATAGCATACATGCACACACATGTAGGTGTGTGTGCACAGACAGGGACGCACAGCAACACAAGCACAGGCAAACCTGCATGCCTGCTTAATCACACATACACACGTGAGCACACGAGTACACACATGCACTCACATAGCTATATAAGCACACGCATGCCATCAGACACACATGTGCCCTCGTATACACATTCATTTACACACACTCAACCTATGCACTTGAGGCTTCAGGCCACACTTCTCTCATAGTCACAGCCCTGTTGTTTATTCTAATCAGATTCTCCTTTTGTAAGGGTGTCCAATTAGGAGGGTGTGTGTGTGTCTGTCTGTGTGTTTGGTGTGATTTGTCCTGGGTAATGAAACCTCGTAGGAATACCCTTGGTGGTGACATTATGGTACCTAAAGTTTAGGTAATTAGCTCCAAATTAAGAGAGCATCATTGCCCTGCAAATATAAAAGGGAGGGAATTGTAAGAAAAAGGTTCCACCTTGAAACAGTTGGGAAGTTTCTTTGGTGAAAGAACAGAGGTGGAGGAGCGGGAGACAGGATTTGATTTTGACCATTTCAGCCTTAAACAGAGAAGATGCAAGCACATAATGGGGTTATTGATCCATGTATTGAATTTATGCTCACAAGGCTTCAAATATACACGCTGGGTTTGAGGCAGGGGGAGCAAGAGCAAGCAGGGTTTGAACAGCGAGGTGTCTGTCCCTGAGTGAGTGTGGGATGGGACGAAAGTGGTGGTGCCTGTTGTTTCTTGGTGGCTCTCAGTTGCCATGTTCCTCTCTGAGTGTGAGCTTCTGGAAGCCCCGAGTGAGGCTCTACTGTTAACAGAGGCATTTTCTTCACCAAACATACTCCATCTCCTTCATCTGCTGCTCAACCTGAGAAAGTTGCCCATCCTCCGATGAAGGAGGAACAGCTGGTTGAGCTGCACTTTCTAGAAGTTTGTGGGTTCGTAGGTCTCCAGCTTGGACCCTCCCTAAGGGATTTTCAGGGGTGATTTGGACTCTAAGCAATTTTTGCTTTGTGCGCTGCCCCCACAGAAGCTGTCACTGCATTGTCTCCTCCTGATCTGTTGGCTCTTAAGGATGAGAACTCCGAGTGGGGCTAAAGCACCGAGGGTGTGGTCCTGCCTGCCTCACCCTTCAGAAGAGATCTGGAGTCCTCTCTGTTCACAGGCCTCAGGCCCTGCCCTGGGCTGGGGAGGGTGATTCCTTCCTGGGGACTCTTCCCCTTAGCCAGGTCCCCCGGCAGGCAGGGTTATGGCTCGGCGTGGAGAATGCCCCGTAAACCCAGTAGGGAGTCTCTGTGATGAGCGCAGGGAGCCGTGTCATCACGGGTGCTGCCAGGAGGGAGGGAAGCACAGAACAGCTTGGCAGTGTGAGCTGGTGCAGAAAACCCTTTTTAAAAACATGGACTGACTCTTGAGGAATAAGCATGGTGAGCGTTAATCCCACTGACATGGTCGGAAACACTGCTGATTTCCCTTCTTCAGTGGGGTGGCTTTCAGACAGCTTATGTGTGGCCCTGGAAGATGACTAAAATGAGCCCAGAGTCACAGACAAGCCAAAGGGGTGCATCTACCCCAGAAGTGATTACCTTGTCCTGCTGCTGGAAGTGCCCCCCCAGCTCGTCTCTCACATGGGGGGCCTGTGGAGCTGCTGCGGCCTGATGTCCTGGGGCTGTCTGGGCCTCTCTGGCTCTCTGGACTTTTCTTTCCTTTCCTCAGGGACGGTGATGAGGTCCCCTTCTGGGGCGGAGCAACATCCTCTTCAAAAGCAAAAGGAGAAAAAGCATGAGTAAGAATCAGGATCAGCAAGCAGCAGAGGGAACCTCTTTGCTAACTCTCTGAGTGATGGCTCCTGGTGTCTAGAATTGGTTATTCCCCACATTCTCACATTGGTCTCTCTTTTTTCCAGCCCTGCTAAGGAGCAGAGGCCAGGTATCTCCCATAGCCAAGGCGGGATTACTTTTGACCCTTCCTTGGGGGAACCTCTAAGAACTGGGAGAAGCCGAACAGTGGTTGTTCTTATTCTTGTCCTGCTGATGGACTCCTGAGATAGAAGAAAGGCAAGGGAGGCTGCAAGGTCCTTCCCTAACTGGGGAGACCCAGCCTTCAAGCTCATGGGACTATTGGTTACAGAGTTCCAACCACAAAGCAATTTTCCTAAGCCGACCAGTGATCACATGGCCCCTCTGGGTCATAAAGCACACAGCAGCCCCTTCCAGATGATAGAGGGTAACAGCATGGACGATAACATTCCACAGAGCACATCCTGGCCTCCATCTCTCTCTCTTTTATTCTTTCTTAAAGTCAGCAGGGACTACTCTAGAGAGGGTAAAACCCAGTAATCTAAAAGTGATTGAGACCTTGTCTTAATCTCAGAGAGAGTGGTCTTTATTTCATGTTCAATGCACTCTTGCTGTTTGTATAGAAAAGCTGGCTTCACACACAGTCTCAAAGTACCATAAGCCACTTCTTACAAAGGGAAAAGTGTCTTTACAATGGATAAATCTAGCAGACACATCTTTAACCAAATGAAGAAGTTTAACATCACCTATAATGGAGCAAATTATAACTAATGGGATAAATATAAAGCATATTTATGTCCCTTGATGTAATGCCCTGGGAAGAGCACATAACCAACTTAGTATACTTGTCCAAAATGTTTGATCTGCATCTAATTATGAGGAAACAGACAAACCTAAATTGAGGATAATTCTGTAAAGCAGCTTAGCCTATCCTCTTCAAAGATGTCAGTGTCATGAAAAATGAGACTGCGAAAGTGTTCTAGAGAAAAATATGCTCAAGAGATGTGACAGTTAAATACAATGCATGATTCTGAGTTGAATCCTGGATTGATTGGGAAGAAAACAGCTATAAGAAATGTTACTGGTATAATTAGAGAAATTGGAATGTGGACTATATATTAGAAAACAGTATGACATCAATGTTAATATTTTTGAATGTGATAATTGCACTGTGGTTATGAAGAACATCCTTGCTCTTGGGAGACATATGCTGATAAGGGATGAAATGTACAAAGTCTGCAGTTAAATCTCAGATGGTTCAGCAATAAAATAAAATATGTATGTGTGTATGTGCATACATAAAATCTGGCTTCATTTTTATGATATGAGAAGTGAAACAATCCAGGGCTAGGCAAGTAAACGGGTCTGTGCAACCTCTGGACAGTGGGATAGTCTCACTTACTAGTTTTAAACACCTTTGCCTCAGGGACCCTTGGATGAGAAAGATTCCCATGGAAATCTTGCCTGTTTGAACCCCCACATCCTTTTTTTTTTTTTGCATCTGCTACCCGGTTGAGTTACACACTGAACTAACATATTAACTAATCAAGAGATCAGGGACTTCTTAGCCAACTTCCTTCTGGCAGGGTAGTAGATCCTCGTAGATCTAGAGGATGGACAAGTTCTAGATCCTCTGTCCCCAGTGGACACAGCAGCTCAAAACAAGTGGAGGGCTGGTGAGGTGAGCAGCACAGAAGACAAAATTCCCTGGTGTTGCCATCCATCCTGGTGGCTCAGGCTGTGCCTTGAACGTTGTGGTGCACAGGGAGGATCTGCTTTCTTCCCTGTCTACTCACAGAGTGACCCTTGCCATGTTTGGATTTTTTACAAACAACTTCAAATTCTTTAGGACGATTAACTCTCGCTTAAGAAATATGGTAAACAAACCCCTGCCTCAAAAATCAAAGGATTTGCATTTCCCTAATAATTAGTGATGTTGAGCATCTTTTCATGTGCCTCTTAACCATCTGTGTATCTTTGGAGAGATGTCTTTTTAAGTCTTCTGTCCAGTTTTTGATTGGGTTGTTTGCTTTTTTGATTTTGAGTTCCATGAACTGAAATAGCTAGTGGGAACCTGCTAAAGTACAGGAAGCTCAGCTCGGTGCTCCAGAGGGGCAGGATGAGGGGATGGGAAGGAGGTCCAAGAGGGAGGGGATGTATGTATACATATAGTTGATTCACTGCATTTGTGCAGCAGAAACTAACACAACATTGTAAAGCAATTATACTCCATTAAAAAAATGAAGTTGAAAATTAAAAATAAAGAAACTACCTATATACTATTACTGTTTTAATATCTAAAATGACAAAATAAAATAATATATATAATAATACACAGAAAAATCGAAGGACCGTTCTCAAAACTGAAATGTGTCAAGAATGTCGTGACCTGGGTTCATTGCTTTGTTTGTTCTGAGAGGCAGTGCAGTTTGATGAATAAGAGTACAGGTTCTGAGACTGGAAGGCAGCTCCGAGCCCAGTGAGGCCACTTGTAATTGCGTGACCTCAGACAAGTTCCTCATCTCCCAGGGCTTCAGATTTCTGATCTGTGAAACAAGGGTAGGACTGTTGTGAGGAGCAAATGAGATGAGAGGTATTAAAAATTGAGGAGCGTGCCTGGCACTGAGGAGGAACTTAAATATTAATGTGCCTCCTTCTACTTCTGATTACCACCAGTCAGAGATTACCTAGCATCTGTGATCCTGTCATCTTGCCCTTGGGGAAGGAGGTTGTTTTCTAAAAGTGAAGAGCTTTCTAAATATGGCCCATTATTTCCAATCTATCCACACCTAAAAATATACACTTTGATATATACATAATTTCAGATGTTCATATGATGTTTTGAAAAAAAATGAAGACTTTTATTGATATTATGAACTTTTATTGAATAAACACATATTCCTAAGTAGATTAGGTTAAAAAGATAGAAACTAGAGTGTGCAGTAAATGTTTAGTAATTTGGTGCTGTTTTACATCTGCAATCAGAATATATTCTTGTGTGCTAAGTCTCTTCAGTCGTGTCTGACTCTTTGCAGCCCCATGGACTGTAGCCTACCAGATTCCTCCGTCCATGGGATTCTCCAGGCAAGAATACTAGAGTGGGTTACCATTTCCTTCTCCAGGGGATCTTCCTGACAGAGGGCTCAAACTCACGTCTCTTATGTCTCCTGCATCGGCAGGCAGGTTCTTTACCACTAGTGACACCGGGGAAGCCCATAGAATATATTCTTAGGGGGTTTCATTAGTCACTAGTGAGCTAGATACAAAGTTGTTTTCACTATGGCACTTTGATTATGGCAGCTGCTGTCTGAGCAGAAGTACCTTCAAGTAGCTGGGGAGGAGCTTTGTCCCTTCTAGCCTCGTTTTTCGTGGCTGGGGACCCTGACATGTCTTGCCTTGCTCTCCTCTGGAGCAGGATCCTGTGGGATGCTGGAGGGAAGGAGTAGCTACCTTGAGGCGAGAGTGTGTCCCTGTCTGTGTCCATTGGGAGATGCACTCTTAACGCCCTTGACCCCCTTAGGGACACCTGCTTCAGGGGAGGTCTCCATGACGACGTGTACTCTTCTGTTTCTGGTGCTGACTCAGGCTGTGGAGCACCTAGGAGACAGAGAGAAAGCCAAGTTGTGCTGGACATCTGTGGGTTTTGCCAGCTGTCTTTTCTTCTTTTTTTTTTAAAAAATCTGTTTTTTTTTAAATGCTTTTTATTTTATTTATTTTTCTTAATCCCCCAAGAAGGGATTGAACCCATGCTCCCAGCAGTGGAAGCACAGAGTCCTAACCACTGGCCCACCAGGAAATTCTCAAACATTCAGCCTTTAAAAAAATTTTTTTTGGGGGTACAGCATAGGGGATCTTAGTTCCCTGACCAGGGATCAAGCCTGCACTTCCTACATTGGAAGCATAGAGTCTTAACCACTGGACTGCCAGGGAAGTCCCTGTCTCTTCTTTTTGGGGACCCATCTCTTTGTCACTCACTCCATGTGGTTTTGGGTGGTCTGTTCTCTGACTCCAGGGACGGGCATGTGACTGAAGCCTGGCTATGAGAGCATCTCACTGTCATAGCCACAGTGATTGAGTCCAGGGAGGACACAGAGCCCAAGCCTGGCCAGTCAGAGGCAATTTTGGTACTTTTTTCAAGAGCTTTTAAGAGGTATATCCATTCTACTGGGATTAACAAGCTATCATGGATTTGCAAGAGGCCATCTTTACATGGGGATAACCTACTTGAGAGGAAAGATTAACAGAGCTGAGAGACTCAGACAAATAGTGTCCAGAGGACATTTTCTGAAACCTGGATCCAGTTCAGCCTGGAGTTGGCTGATCCTTGTACTATCCAATTACATGAGTGAATACATTTCTTTTTTTCGCTTAAGAGCGTTTGAGTTAGCCTTCTAACACTTGTTATTGAAAGAGTCCTCACAGACATACACAAGAAGGAAGAACTCAATGGATTCACTTTCTCTGTATTTTATTCCTGGTTTTCATTTGGCAGTGTGTTGGCAAGCTCAATGGATCTAATAGCTTTAAGAATCTGGTGCATGATGTCCTTGTGACCTTCCTTCCAGGGTCATCATGGAAGATAATCAGGATTCAACTGAATCCTGCTGATAGCCCTGTCTTTATGTGCCTTAGGCATGTTCTTTTAAAAATTGGAGTATAGTTGATTTACAGTGCTGTGTTAGTTTCAGGTGTACAGCAAAGTGAGTCAGTGAGCATGTCTTTTTATTCTAGTGTTTTGACTTCTGGGACTTTACTGACCCTGGGGAGACTGTCTCTCCCAGGGCTAGCCAGGCCCTTGAGACAGTAAAGGCAAGTGCATATTTCATAAGGCAACTAACCAGTCTAGAGCCCCTCCCGCTGCTCCCCAGGCATGACCTCCTTTAAACAGCTCTTACACTTCTAGGACCCTATGTTGTTGTTGGTTAGTCGCCAAGTCGTGTCTGACTCTTTGCAGCCCCATGGACTGCAGCATGCCAGGCCTCCCTGTCCCTGCCAGGCCACTATCACCCTGTCTTTATGACCCCAGGGCCAGGTATCCAACAACCAGGGACAGCCCTGATGCACAGAGTCTGCCCAAGTTATTCCAACTAGCCAATGCCAAACTTGCTTAGCCTGCTTGCCCTGCCTCGGCCATTTCTTCCTGCCAAAAATGGAATAAAAACTCTTGCCCATTCCCTGTACACCCCCCATCCGCCCTCCCCTCCTCACACACACTGTGCCCCCTGCCAGCACTTCTGCCTCCTAACTGACCCTGGTTCTTTCCATGTGGCCCTGTGGGACATGGCATGCCCTCTGCTCTTGGGAACTGTGAGTAACAGACTATCTTTTCACTGGCAAGTGTCTCCTGATATACTGGCCTCATTAGACCTGAATAATAATTTTAAAAACCCTGCATTTAAAAATACTGTAATACTGTGTGTGTGTGTTTTAAGGAGCTACATAATTTTTTGGAAAGGTAAAATCTACATACAGTGAAAGCAAGCAGATCCTAAGTAAACAGTTCAGTGAGTTTTGATAAATGTATATATCCATGCAACCAACTAAGATTTAGAACATTTTCATCATCTCAGAAAGTTCCTTTATGCATCCTTCCATTGACAGTCTTTTAAGCTTAACAGTTATGATATTCTTCATAGTGAGAATTCCAAACAGCTGGAGAGTGAAAACTCAGAAATCAGTGGCAGTTTTTCTGAAGTTTCTAGAAAGCTCAGAACTAGGACTTTTCAAAATTGGAGTCAGCTGTTTAGAGAGTTGCCTTTTGCCTCAGGCTGCCCAGAAAATTCCCAGGGGCAATAATGTGTCTTTGGCCAGGGTGTTGTGGAATGGCTTGGGAAGATCAGAAAGAATTTCTGCTTGTGTGCAGGGTGAACTGAGTGGTCACTCAGAAGCCTCTTTCTAAGTCTTAGGTTGGAATTGATCTCTCCTTACTTGGACTCTCTTAGCACTTTGCTTAGAAGCTCAAAATCTCTTTCCTGACAAGGATTGTAGAAATCATCTAAGTTACATAATAATGTTACCTAATTCACAATCAGGAAAATGGAACAGACTCAGAGACATAGAGAACAGACTGATGGTTGCCAAGGGGGACAAGGGGTTGGGTAGGGATGGAGTGGGAGTCTGGAGTTAGCAGATGCAAACCGGAATATATGGAATGAACACACAACAAGATCCTACTGTAAGGCACAGGGAACTGCAGTCCATATCCTGTGATAAACCATAATGGAAGAGAATGTGAAAAAGAATGTCTCTCTCTCTATATATACTGTATATATATACATATAACTGAATCGCTTTGCTGTACAGTAGAAATTAACACAATATTATAAATCAACTATACTTCAATAAAATAAACTACAAAAAATCAGGAAAAGTGGCTCTTCAGACAAACTTTGATCTTTCATAAAACTAAAATCCAAAGATCCAAATATCCTTTTTATCCTGGCTGCCAGGTAGCTAGCTCATCTAAATCCAGTGCTTATCAAAGGCAATGAATTCATTGCAGATGTCTGATAAAATTTATTTCTCTACTCTTTTTAACCAGATTTTTATTTTTTCAATTTCAGTTATATATGGCATTTACTTGTTGTAAACTGCCTGAAAATCCTTGCACCTTTATAACATCTATGGTGCCCTGGACTTATTTATGTGTATGGCTGACTGCCATTTTCTTCCACAGTTTAGCAAAATGCCCTGCTTAATGAAGGACTCAATGCATATTTTAAAAACTGAGTTGAATATGACCAGTAGAGACCTATTTGCAGATTTATCCTTTTTGTTTCTTTTTAAAAAAGTTCTCATAAGGGGGTGACCCTGGAGAGGGTCAGCCGTGATTTAGGAGAGGGCTGCATGAGTGGGTCCCACACTCCAGTCCTTCCTGGCTTGCCTCATTCCCTCAGGAGACCCGTTCACAAGGACCCACCTCTTCTTTGTGCCTTGCCTTTTGGCGGGTGTTGGCTATGATAATGAATCTCCACAGGGAAGATGAAGAGCTCTGCTGGGGGCTCACTGGCTTTAAGTTGACTCCTCAGGGGGTCCAGGACTCTGGGTGGTTCTTCTGAGATAAGAGGTAATTTCAAAGCTTTAGGTGCCTGGAGAAAACGTAAAAACAAACAGACCCCAATATGGCAGGTATCTAAATCCTGCTGCCTGCAAGGGATAAATGATATGGTATCTTATTGACTCTCTAGCATCAGAAGCTGCTGGGTGTGATGTTGCTTCTGTATCCAGGGCTGAGAAGGAAAACTGACCAACCTGGAAGCTGGTCAGCTCACTAGAGTGGGGCTGCTTTGCTTGGTGGGAACTAAGTTATGTCCCCATTAACCCAGTCTCCAACTGCTCTGAGAAGTATAAACATGGTAAATTCAAGAGCCTTTGTGAGGATATGCAGTCTTTCTTTCTCTTGTAGCCCTGAAACAGCCGGATTGACATGTTGGAGCTATTTCCATGTCTGGAGAGGGAAAAATCTTGACTTGTGTCATTATGGGGAAAAAGGCAAGGCTCAGACTGTGGACTGTGCAACCTTTCAGGTAAGAAAGGGCAGAAATAGGAACACACATTTGCATATTTGCTTGCCTTGTGTAATCTCTCTAAGCCTCAATTTCTCCTTCTGTAAAATGGGGGTAATCATACTGCCCACCTCATAAATTGCCATGAGGATTAAATGAGTTAATTATACATAGTTACAATAGTGTTTGGAACTAGGCTTATTTCTATAATATTTCTTTGAGAGAAGACTGTTCTGTCCTTAGGGTTTAATACTGAATCTTGCCACTAGCAGAATACCTAGGTGTCTCCACACATCTGAAATATGAAGATAGCTAGAAAAAGAAAATCACTGTGTGTCAGGATCAACCACAGCTTTAACCCAGTTTCCTTTATGTCCCAAAAGCTCCAAAACATAGGCGTATGTATGCACGGTGGGGGTGGGGGGAGAGAGAGGCACTAGGGCTAGTACTTAGAGCTTCCTGTTTCCAATTATTCAGAAGTTGCTAAAAATTTTTCCTTTTAGTTTGCAGCTTTTAACATATGAACTCAGCTCTATGAAATGTATATGTGTGCTGGGTTTCAGGGAGTTCAATTTCACAGGAGGAAAAATAAAAACGTTTCTCACTTTTTAGTGTTCAAAAAGAAAAAAAGATCAGACACACACACAAGCATCCTACGTGTTTAGAGTTGAATGAGGAGGAAATTCACCCAGCAACATTCAGGGTAATATGTATAGTTTTGAGACATTAAGAAAATGATTAACCCAATGCATGCACATGGGATCTTTCTGTTCCTAGAGATCTCCACTCTCCAGGAGCCAGCTGCCCACCAACTGCCCTTTTCTGAATACCGACCTTTGTATTTTGTTTGACAAGGTTTGCATTGGGAAATCTATGTGGAAACTCTAAATGGTTCGTGTGAGATATGGCTGACAAGCTATGCCTTAAATTTCTCCATTGTAATTAAAAATTTACAGAGTTTTAATATAGTGGAAAATATTGCTTTCCTCTGCTAAATCGTATACATAGGTTGATGGGAGGGATTCCTATCCTCTGAACCTGGCTCAGTTCTGGGATGATCTGCGTGTGAGACTGAGGACTTTCCTTGGGCTTGGGTGACCCTGGCAGGTCAGGCCTGCTGTTTACTCCTGGTCCAAAGGAACCTGAAAAGCCAGAGGTCCTTCTGGTGTGAATGGAAAGATTTAGATCACCTTAGACATAGAGAATCTGAGAAAATCCTGAACAGACGGAAAACAACCTCTTCGCTGGCACTGGGGCCAGCTGGCGTGCCCACGGCTCCTCAGGGCCACGTCAGATGGCATGGATCCCACTAACGTTGTTGTGGGTCCCTATTGGACACAAGATACTTTCACATAAGTGCTTCGTTCCCTTTCATCCTTCCATCAGCCCTGTGAGGCTGGTATTATCCCTGTGCACAGAGGAGGAGCAGCTCAGCGGTGAACCGCTCGCTCAAGTCATACAGCTGCCACGATGGCCGAACATTCCAGAGCCCCTGCTCAGTCCCGCTCAGCACAAGTTCAGGAAGATGTACCTGAAACTTCTGAAGGGGTTGATAAACCTGCAAAATTTATCCTACATTTTCGAAGCTGACAGACCCTCAGTTAAGCAAAACCATTGCCAGGTTCCAAGCATTTTGAGTTTGAAGTGGGTCAGCTGCTTACAAACTCAAATTCTGTCCTTACATGCTTACAGATAGCCCTCAGCCCCTTAACAGAGTAAAGGGTTCTATTGCCATCAGTGTGGTAACACCATCTGCTTTAATGCAGGGCAGCTGAAATTCCTCTTACTCACTGTTTTCAACATTTAGTGAATTACTACCCCTTTAGTCCAACTCCACACAGTGAGCTCAAAAGCAAGTAAGGCCAGTTCTTGGAGACATCTCTTTGAATCACCTCGTTCCTAGACTGAGGTTAATCTTTTAAGCATGTGTGTGCACATGTGTGCGCGCGTGCGCGCACGCACACACACACACACACACACACACACACACACACACCTTTTTCTTCTTCATGTCCCCAGGCATGTTTTTTTCTGAGCCAGCAGCAGATGCTACAGGAGGGAAAAGACATCGTTCAGCAGGAGGCTCCTTGAACAAGTGGCTGCTTCTGCCCTGGTGCAGCTTCATAGTCCCTTGTTTGTCTGTAGAGATAGGATGGCAACAAGAGCTTATTAGTTGCAGGCATGGGGATGAAGAGTTGACTTTCAACTTTAATCACCTTTGGGTTAATGGGAAGAGAGGCAAGGAGATGCTGAGACACCTGGAGAGCCACAGTGGCTCAGGCAGCTTCAGGGAGCCCTAATCTCATGATCTGGGTTGGGTTCTTGATGGCTGAGTCAGGTGATGGAGAGACTAATAATAATCTTAATAGTTACTATGTGTTAAGTGCTGACTGTGGGATGAGAATTGTGCAAAGTATTTTACATGCATTAACTGAATCCCCATAATAGCCTTAGTGTTAATACGTTAGTCACTCAGTCATGTCCAATTCTCTGCAGCCTCATGGTCTGCAGCCTCCCAGGCTCCTCTGTCCACGGAATTCTCCAGGCAAGAATACTGAAGTGGTTGCCATTCCCTTCTCCAGGGGATTTGCCTGGAAAACTCAGGTTTCCTGCATTGCAGGCAGATCCTTGACTGTCTGAGCAAACAGGGAAGTCCATAATAGCCTTATGGAGGTATTATTATTATTCACATTACACATATGAGAAAATGGAGCCTCAGTGAGATTAAATAACTTGCCCAAGGTCACAGTTAGTAAGTGGGGGTCATTTGAGCACAAGCAGTCTGATTGTGGAATGTATGTGATTGAAGACTAGTCTCATTCCCACCTCTGGCTGAACTTCAGTGGTTATTTTCTAAGGTGAGTGGCATGAGGAAGAGACACTCAGCATGCTCAGTGTTCTCTGCAGGATCAGGTTTACCCAGATCAACAAGCAAGGCATTCGGCTTCTTACCGCTGAGGTCTGCCTTCCTGTTGGGGAAAGTGCCTCCGTAGTAGAATGTCGTGTGGGATTTGTCATGCAGGAGCCAAGAGTGATCGAAGAGGGCATGCCCGAGGGTCCTCCTGGAGGTTTGCTGTGCTTTTTCTTGGTGGTTTTCTTTTGAAGTGTGGATACAATGGTGATTGTCTTTTGACGTGTCCTAGGGAACGACAGATAGGCATTCCTGAAAACAGGTTTTGCAAAGGAACAGAGCCGGTTCCTCTAACAGTCAGACCTTGTGGCTTGACTTGTGATTCCAAGGATGAAATCTTCTTAGCAGCCTGGGAAGAAAAACATGGTTATCGTGGCCAGATCTCTAATGCTCTTTATTACATTCATAAAATGTTTTATTGCTAGTGATAGAAAGAATGACATTTAGCCATGCCTGATGTATACTGCTTTCTTGAAAAAAAATTAAAAATCAAAATGGAGCTCTAGTATCGTTGTCTTTTCTTTTTGGCAGACTTCTTTAACACAGTAAAATATACATAACATAAATGTATCATTTTAATCATTTTTAAGCGTATAGTTCTGTGGCATCAAGTATATTCATGCTAGCATCACTGTTTTTAGCCATCATAAAATGTCTCTTCCCTCCCACTAGGTGGTACTTCTCTTCTCCCCCTTTCCTATCTCATTGGCACATGATCTTCTTGTAAGTCATGTGTGTTTATTCAAGATAGGAGCATGCGTTATCTATGCTTCTCTGTTGTACAGACACACACACACAGGCCTTAGAGTTCAAAAGTTTATTTTTTTCCCTTTGGCTGCACTGAGTTTTAGCTGTGCCATGTGAACTCCTAATTGCAGCGTGTGAGATTTAGTTCCCTGACCAGTGGTTGAACCTTGGACCCCCTGAATTGGGAGCACAGTTTCTTAGCCACTGGAGCACTAAGGAAGTCCCTAAAAAGCATTTTTACATTTTTACTGATTTAATCCTCATAGCAAACTTGAGAGGTGTGTGTGATAACAGCTCTATTTTACATAAGAGGTAATTCAGGCTCAGAGTTAAGTTTCTTAGATATGCTCATCACAGCTAGCAAGATATAGGACTCAAAACAAGGCTTTTCCAACTCTAAGACCAAAAGCCCTTTTTTTCTAGAGATGACTAGAGATGCCTAGATGGAGTGAAGAGTGTAGGGAGGATCTGTGGTTAAGTGAGATTGGAAAACTACAAGTTAAAGTTAAACCAGCTCTTCTACTACAGAACTTCTCAAATGGTCCATGGTCAAATGTGCACTGTGCCTCTCTGGGAGGAGAATGTGGTGCACAGCATTTCCCAATTTTTTTTTCCCATGGAGCATCTGCAGTGCTAGGGTTCTACCAGTTGCACCTTGAAAATCAGGGATCAATAGGCTCAAAGTAGTAACACTTTTCTCTTCTCTGGAGGACCCCAGGAAATTGTGACGGGAGAGAGTATCATCTCCAAAGTCAAGAAGAACAATGACAGAAAATGAAAGTGAAGTCGCTCAGTCATGTCCGGCTCTTTGTGACCCCATGGACTGTAGCCTGCCAGGCTCCTCTGTCCATGGGGATTCTGCAGGCAAGAATCCTGCAGTGGGTTGCCATTTCTTCCTCTAGGGGATCTTCCCGACCCAGGGATTGAACCTGGGTCTCCCACATTGCAGGCAGACTCTTTACCCTCTGAGCCATCAGGGAAAGGGGACCCCCATTAGAAACGGTACCTCTGTCTGGGTTTCATCTTTCTGCCAGGGCTGCTTCTTGAGTGGTGGCAAGCAAGTCCCCTGGATGCCACGGTCCTTGACTACAGAGCCCTGGTCCACTTGTCCACCAGCCCCAGCTTCCCCTTCATCCAGGTCCTGCTGACCTGCAAAGGTGAACAGTGGGTCAACTTTGCAAGCCCAAATACGAGTATGACACTGTTAGCTGCTTACAAACTACCTCCCTTCTTGCTTTTCTGAGCAACAGTGTTGATCAAGGCCCTTGTTCCTCCACTGTCCTGATTTCTGTATTTCTGGTAGTGTCTCTATGGAAGTGGCAGCCAGCTCAGTGGAACAGACTGTTCTGGGAGTCAGGAGCTTAAGGTTGAGTCATTTCTTGGACTCAGTTTCCTCATCGGTAAAATGTGGATACTGATTTCTTGCCCTTGCTTCCCTGCAGAGTTGTCTGGAGCTCAAATAAGATCATGCATGTGACAGCCCTTTGTCAACTGTGAGGGGCTAGGGGATAACCGAGGTGTGATGATGGTGGGATGACCTGCAGCTTTGCTCTGTTGTCACTGAGATGTTCAGTCTGAAGCACTTGATTTCTGGGGCTGTCTACTGGTCGTTTCCTTGTAGAGAAACTCAGACGATCCTCTGCGGTGGGACGGCTGCTTAGCAAGCTGCACTTACCCTGTCTGTGCAACCCCCAGGAAGGATCTGAGTCAACAGATGATTCCAGCACAGTGAACAAATCTTTCGTCGATGGTTTAAAGGGTCCTGCAGCTATTTTCATCACTTACTCAAGGTAGATTTATTGCTGAAATAGTCTGGCAAACCTTCCCTGTTTGGAGCTGCTATAGCAACACCTCAAATCTCTGCTTGTGGCTCTGAGGCATGATGTAGGGTTGTCTTTCAACCAGGGGCTCTGGAAGCCCTCAGGGACTCTGTGTGTGTTGGAGCACTGGACTTCTGGAGGCTCGCGGCCAGCCTCACCGTCCTCCTGTATTCCCCAACCTTCGTCATTCCCTACGTCATCCTTGGTGTCACTGGATCAACAGCCAAGTGCCCACCTATGGGGCACTTCCTCCTTGCAGCTCCCCTTCCTCTGCCCATTGGCTCCTGAAGGCGACCTTGGCTCAGAGCTGATGCTGAGAGTGTTGGTGGAGCAGATGCAGACTCACGCTTAGGTTCGGGGGCTCTGCTCAGTTTAGTGACTCAGGGAGCCCCTCGATCTGCCTGTCCCCAAGAAGCAGCTGCATATAGGATGCAGCATAAAACACATAAAGACATAAAGACCTTCTTATGTGTTTAGAATGATCCTTTGAGGTCAAGCCAGGCTCCAGGGCCACCCTTCCTGGTGAGATGCACTTGGTAGCCTCTACCAGCATTTCTAAGGGTATAGGAAGTGAAACTCTGGGCAAATGGCTGCTGACCTGCTGAATGGTCTTACATGGCAGACTGCTTAACCTGGGGCAGGGTGTTTTGTGTAGGAGGATACAGAGAGGGATTCTTCCTTTTGGCTGTATCCCAGGTGATATTGAATATATGACTCAATCTATGTGAGGGAAACCAAGATTTTTCTCAGCAAATGTCAGCTCTGGCTCATTTGTTTACGCTTAACAGAAACAGGTTAGCAAGCAAGGTATGGGAAGTTTCAGTTTTGAAAGGAGACCACACCATGTGCTCTATCTCAAATACGGGTTCAGATTACTCAAATAGTGTGAATGGGGGTAATAATTTAGAGCTCTTAGACAGCTTTGTACCTATGTCTTCCCCTATGATTTTTTTACAACAACCCAGAGAGGGTGGAATGCAGATAGCATTACTCCCATTTTATAGATAAGCAAATTAAGGATGCATGAAGCGTAAGTAACTTAGCCAACATCACACTGTTGGGAGATCTGAAATTTGTGGCCAGGGCTTTTGCTACTTTCTCCAGTACAGTGTCTGGCAAGGAGAATGAGGCCAAGGGGAGATAAAATTAAAACCTATAAAACCATCAGTCAGGGTTCGAGATATAGTCTGAGCTATTTTTCCTTCTTTACAAGTTGATTTTCGGTCCTTGTGATCATAGGCAATTGGGTGTTACAATTATGTTTAAAAAACACACGGTAGGGATGTCGATAACTAACATTTATTGTGCACTTGCTGTGTGCCAGACTGCATATCCCATTTGGTATGCAAGGTGGGTATGGTCATCTTCATTTTATAAATGAAGAAACTGAGGCCCATACTGTTCACGGGGTTCTTAAGGCAAGAACACATAGCTTTTCTTCCAAAGATCAAGAGTCTTTTAATTTCATGGCTGCAGTTGCCATCTGCACTGATTTTGGAACCCAAGAAAATAAAGTCTGTCACTGTTTCCATTGTTTTCCCATCTATTTGCCATGAAGTGATGGGATTGATGCCATGATCTTAGTTTTTAGAATGGTGAATTTTAAGCCTGCTTTTTCACTCTCCTCTTTCACTTTCATCAAGAGGCTCTTTAGTTCCTCTTTGCTTTCTGCTATAAGGGTGGTGTGATCTGCGTATCTGAGGTTATTGATATTTCTTCTGAGAGTGAAAAAGGCATAATAATCTAAAATCTAAACTCTAGACATGCACTGTCCAATACAGTAGCCACTAGCCACATGTAGCTATTTAGATGTAAATTAATTAAAAGTAAATAAAAATTTAAAACTCATTTTCACAGTCACACTACCTACTTTTCAAGTGCTCAGTAGCCACATGTGGCAGGTGACAACTATATTGGAACTGGACACTATATATATATACATACACACACACGTATATATATATGCAAAACATCCCATCATCACAGAAAGTACTATTGGATGGTGCTGGTCTAGACTAACTCCCTCATTTTATAGGTGAGGACAAGGAAACCAAGACTCTCTAGACCTTATTTTGAAAAACTTCATTTTATGCTGTTAAAAATCCCAATATTTGAGATCTTGTTTGATAAAATCAACATGTACCTTGTCCAAAAGATTTTCCTTGTTGAATCCAAAATGGAGGGAAGACAGGCAGGAGATGGTATTTGAGGGGTACACCTGAAAGGTCCTGTTGTGGTCTGAGATTCTTTGGTACGTTAAGTTGACTGTCCTGAAGCAGCACAGAATCCTTGATGTATCCTGAAGAGTAGGTCAGGAGTTATTGGTAGAAACAATGGTTGTCAGTCTAGAGTCTTGATGGTAACCACAATTTCCCCACTTGCATTAGTCTTAGCTTTGGACATTGTGCATTAAGAAAGACAATTAGAAGATGGAAGAGATTAAAAAATCAGATAGAACCCATAAAGGGTTCTCTAGCCAATGTCTTGGGTGCCTCTGGTTCTGTACCATATACATACTTCTTCCACCCCACCATTCCCAGGAATTGGGTTCCCCTGGTGGAAGGAACATGGCTGTTTCTTTGGGGTTGGGTAAAAGCCTCCTCCTGCCTTAGATGAAATCTCAAGGTTTCTCCTGGATGTACCTGGCTTGCTTCGTAACCCCTGTGATTCTCAATCCATTCTACAAGTATTTATTGAGGCTTACCAATGGTCCCACCTCTCTGCTAGGTAGGAACTATGGCAAGAGGCCCAAGAATGCATGGACACACAGACCTTTCCTTAAACAACACCTTGTAGCCACATGACTTTCACAGAAGGGTCTGAGACATCTTTTGATATTAAGAAGGGCTTTCCCCCTTGAAGATTTTGGGCCTGGGCTATGGGGCAGTGGCCTGCCCTACCCTCTGCAGCACCTAACAATAAACATATCTCTGGTTAAGAGGCTGTTTCTCACAAGCGTTAGACAAATGGAACTGCCTGGAAACGTGGGCCAGCCATGAAGGGTAAACCAATTACTGGGCAAGCCCACAACTCTCATTTTCCTTCAAGTCATCACTTAACTGGGGAGAGAGTTGTTTTCTCTTCTCTCCCAAAGTAAACCTATAAAGCAAGAGAGAGTCAGTCTTCCCCTGGTCCCGTCTGTTTGTTGGTGCTGAAGAGATGGCAACTAGCCAGGCAGGCTTTGGCAGATCCTACTGCTCACCCTTGTCTTCCCCAATAGGTTTGCCAAATGCAATACGGGATGTCCAGTTTAAGTTGAATTTCAGATAAACAACGAATACCATTTTTTAAAAGTAGGAGTATGTACAAATATTGTAAGCTTAACTTTTTCTCTTTTTGGGTTAGTGCCTCCGTGTGTGTGTTTGTGCACATGTGTAGGTGCTAAACTGGCAATTCTAATTCCCAGCCACTGCCTGCTTTCATTTTCAAGCCTTCACAGAGTGCATTGGGGGTGTCTGTTCAGCAGCAGGGTGTCTGTCTAGTGGGTAGTGCTGGAGAGCCACCATCTTCGAGGAGAAAGTCTAACATTTCTACGTCCTAGGGGATCTGAGGTCCCCTCCGAAGGGGAAGCAGTGGTGTTGGGAAGATTGTGGTGTCGGAGATGAGGGCAGGACCTGGCTTCCGGTCTCAGCGCTGCTTTTGGCTGAATGACCTTGGACATATTCCTTTACCCCTGGGGCTCTTTTTCCTTCTCTTGTAAAAGATCAAGATTGAACTGGAGGACATGGAGTCTCTGAGTGGGCAGGCCTGGGAAGCGCGTTTTGCTCCAGATGAAGGGCCTGAGGCTGCGGAGGGGCGCTAGAGGGAAGGCAAGACTTCAGGCTGCCGTCCCTCCGCATATGTAGGAGAGGCGAAAGGTGTGATGGTTGCTTGCAGGCTAACAAGATCGAGCACCTTTAACACAGAATTGGGCCTAAAATTCTGATGTTTCAGACACTCATGGAAAACACACTCTTGCACCAGAATGCGGGGCGGGGCAGCTCAGGGCACACCTCCTCCCACGTCCCCACTGACCTGCACATTGGAGCTTGTATATGGTGCCAGGGGGCCATGTCCGCAAGAGGCCACGGAGGTATCTCTTGGCTGAGTACCCAGGTTGGATCTGCCGCAGGCCCTGGCTTTCTGGTTGGCTTCGGAAGTGAAGGTATGGCTGCCAGGCTCTGTCCTGCTCTCTCTGTGGGGACACCAGTCAGGAAACAGCAGGGCTGCTGAGCCCGGAGCCCCCCAGTGATACAGGCTGGCTAGCACAACCATCCTCATCAGTAATCCGGAGACTCCTGATAGATGCTGCAAGACACCAGAAACGGATGCCACGGCCAACAGACATAAACCAAGAGCCCAAGGAGCAAAGCTCTGAAAGTCCCCTGAGGATTTGCAGTTGGAAGGAGAAGGAGAAATGAGAACTACCAGACCCCATCTTGAGACAGAGCATCAGAAAAGGATAAAGAGCCTCAAAGGAAAACAGAGTATTTAGTTTAGCCTGTGGAAATCGGTACCTTAAAAGTAGCTCTGTACAGCGGTGGGAAAGACAGCTTGACAAGTCAGTGTTAGCATTCTATGTTTGCCATATGAGTAATGGGACAGACAAGCTCTGTCCGTGTTCAAGGGGAGCACTGCATTTTGAAAATATCTGGCTCTGCAGCATTTCATTTCAGCCAGGGAGAAGTTTCTGGGCACCTACCTGCCAAAGCCATCGTGAGTCATCATGGCAGATAAATGTGAATAATAACATCTTACATTTGGCTAGGTAGGGCTTTATATAAATACAAATAACTTTTACCTCGTTACAATCCTTTAAGGTAGATAAGTTAATATCATAACCACTAAGATGAGGCAGAAACTCCCTCAAGCACACAAATAGCAAACATGTGGTACTTGTGTTGATATCTCTTTTCATCCCCCTGGTGCCTGGCAGACATCACCAATCAATCACAGGACTCTTGACTGATGAACTGATTGTGATCTCAGCATCCTTCTCTTTTAAAAACTGAGGCATAACTTATATTTAATAATATGCACAGAGCTTAAATAGTCAATTTAATACAACCTGACAATTCAATTATACACCTTTGTAGCCTCCACACAAAATAAAATATAGAACACTTCCATCAGCCCAGAAAATTCTCTCATGCCACTTTCTAGTCAATGTCTCCATACGTACCAGGTCATCACCATTCTTAGGTGTGGTTAGTAAGATACTGGCCTGAGTTTCTTTTTTTTTTTTTTTGGCCTGAGTTTCTTTGCCATATCCTGGCAAATTTACCAGTGAAGGTTTATAGTTTAACAAAAAAAAGAGAAAGGAAACAAGAAAAATATGGCAATTTAAAACCTGATTGATGGGTGAGAGGAAGGCTTTAGGGTTTGGGTGCTTGCCCTGATACACAGAGCTGTGATTTGCTTGCATTCTGATTAATTCAGGAGATGGAAATGCCACAGAGTGGACACCCACAGCCATTGCTGAGGATTCAAGACCACCAGGGACTTCTCTTTAGCTTAAGAGAGGGCTGGAATGCCAAAGTCCATAAAATGAAGGAATTCCTCTGCTGGGAAGAGGTAAACAGGTATCTAAGGCCTTCATTCATTCATTCATTCATTCACTTATCAAGCAATTCTAATGCCAGGCACTGGAGAAAAAGCAACAAAAAAAGTAGGTCGATAACTGATAAATAAATTCAGTAAAAGGTAAAAGAAAGCATGGCTTATTACTCAATTGACTCTATTTTCTTGAAATTTGTTAATTAAATGAATGCTTGGAATCCAAACACAGAACATCAAGTGGTACTTGATGTCTAGACAGTTTATATGGCAAAAAGAGTTTACTTCAAGTGCTAACAGAGCCTGAAAAATTCAGCTCCACTTGAGGCTTTTTCCAAAGAACATGAAAGGGTTCATGTAGGGAGAGCAGTGAACACAAAATGATTTAAGTTCTTTCACTTACTCCATTTTTTTCATTTGTCATGTAGCAAGAATTTGTTGAGCACCTTCTATGTGCCGGGCACTGTCTTAAGTCCTGTAATATGGAGCCATCATAATAAGGCCTTTTCTGGATAAACTGGAACTTCATTTCCTCCCATAAACCTTTGCTTTCAATGATTCTCTTCTAAATGTGATAAGACCAAGGCTCCTCTGAGATGCTGTGGCCCTGAGCAGACTGCACGATGCACTGTCTGAAGTGGACAAGAGCTCTTGTTTCTCAGCAGTGTGCATTTCTGAAGCTCCTGGTTGGTTCTGGAGCTTTACTGGGCTGCTTGCTCAATGGGTCAGAGATTTAGGAAATTCCTTATCCTGGAATTTGGCACATCTTGGTACATTTTTGCTTCAAGTTTGAAGGCTGATCTTGGCCTCTGTGTTCGTTTCCTGTTGCTGCTGTAATAGATTACCACACATTCGGTGGCTTTATTTTTAAATTATTATTATTTTTTGGCCATGCCACCCAACTTGTAGGATCTTAGTTTCCTGACCAGGGGTTGAACGTAGAGTAGTGGAGTGAAAGCACTGAGTCCTAAGCACTGGACACCAAGGAATTCCCCTTGTAGTGGCTTTAAGCAATACACATTTGTTATTTTACAGTTCTGGAGATCAGAAGTTTGAAATGGGTCCCCCTGGGATAAAATAAAGTTTTACAGAGCTTTCCGGAGGCTCTAGAGAGGAATCTGTTCCTTTGCTCTTCCCAGTTTCTAGAGGCCGCCTGCATTCGTTGGCCTGTGACCCTTTCCTGCATCTTCCAAGCCAGCACCAATGGACTGAGTCCTTCTCATGCTGCCCCCTCTCTGGTTCTCTCTTTTGATTCCTTCTTCCATGTTTAAGGATCCCTGTGAATATACTGGGTCTGTCCAGATAGTCCAGGATAACCTCACTGTTTCAAGCTCATTTGGTTAGTGACCTTAACTTCTCTTTGCATCTAACCTACTTTATTCATAAATTCCAGGGATTGGGATGTGGACATCTTTGGGGGGCCATTATTCTGGCTACCACAGCTTATTTAAGTTTTTTTTTCCTAGTTTTCTGGTTCCAGCTGGTAATTTCTCAAATTATGCCTGTGAAGTTGGTTGATAAAGTTCACATCTCATTGCATAAATTGAAGCACTGCCAAAGGCCTAAGACCTGCTTAGGTTACTGAAAAGCTCACTCAGGGTTAAACCTGTTCATTCATTTCCAACATGTGGAAAAAGTGGCAAAAAGCAGAGTGAATGTATATTATATGGGCAATCTCATAAAAGTTTATTTTATAAATGTATAATCATGGTGGAAACACTGGAAGAAAATAACATTAGAATTTTAATAACAATGGTATTAGAGTGTTGGGCATAAGATTACAGATAGTTTTTTCTTCTCTCTGTTTTAGAGAATCAAAATTTCCATTAAATAGATTATAAATGGAAAATGCCGGGGACCAGCCCCGGCTGATCCAGGGTATTCGAAGGAGAGACGGCGTAGGCGAAGATCAGGAAACAATTGCTTAATTAAATGTTAATTAAGGATATAAAGAGTAATAGAATGAGGATAGCTCAGTGAGGAAATTTAGTGGAGAAAAGCGGTTGAAATAAGGATAGCTCAGTGAGGAAATTCAGTGTAGAAAAGAGGCTGAATAATTCAGCCAGAAGGTAAGAGAAAGAACGACATGGTGAGACCAAGTTTAGGTGAACAAGGCCCGTACTTTATTTTCCAAAGTAGTTTTTATACCTTAAGTTATGCATAGAGGATAATGGGGGAAGGGGTAGAGTCAGGCAGCAAGCCAGGCTTTCTTCCTGCAAACTTAGCATATGCAAAAGTTAGGTGATTTGCATCATCTTCTGGCCCGGAGGCCTGTTAACATTTTAAGACCTTTTCTTCAGAAAACTTATTTTTCTCTAAAGGTGATTGGTCAGGAGCCACCCTCCAAAAGCATTAGATAAAGTTGCATTCCTACAGAGCAAAGGTGTGGTGGGCTATAACAAGAAAAAGAATTAACTCAAGGGTCCCAGGTTACAAACATTAAAGCTACTACTTACACCAATTATATTAATCAATACACTGCCAGGGACACAGCAGGCAAGGGATATGGAAACTTAGCAGCAAACATTGGCCCAACAAGTGAAAATCCCTTCACCAATACAATTTCTAATCAATCTTTTAACTACTCAAAAGAATCTGTGTTTAGACAGTTCAGAACATCTCCTGCCTCTCACAGTTGGGAGGCTCTGAACAATCACATGTGGCCGGAAAAACCTATTCAGGCAGGCTAGAGGATTTCCAAAGGAGTTTGTAGGTTAAACACTGTCACACCCAGGAATTATTAACTGGAACTGTAAGCTAACTTTTTTCAGAGAGGTAGTGGGGGACAGCCCCCCATAAAGTCAGAGGTGTAGGTGAAAGCACAAAGCAGAAAGTAGGCAGACTCTGGTTTTGGGGGTAGATTGCTCGAGAATTTCCAGGGAGACTCCTGAGGCTTGATCCTGCCTTTGCGTATGCCAAGCCTCCTTCCTCATGACCTTTGCCAGGGGCGGAGCTCGCTCCCCGCAGGAAAACATGTTAAAAATTGATGCATTGATATTTTATTGCACCCACCACCCTTACATAGTTTCTGCATGCTTCTCTCTTCCTTCGCCAACATGATCCTGGACCTCTAACTACCGAAGATGACTCTAAAACATGAAAGGAGGCAGAAGGGGTCCAGGAAGGGAGTTCCTGGAATGGGGAAATACACGACAGCAGGAGGGTGGCTGCCAATGGCTCCAGACTTCTTAGCCTTGCCTTGGCTTTGCTAATCAACCCCAGCTTTCAGTTTCTTCTGAAATGAGTGATTAATGTGTACAGAGGGCTCTCTCGCTCTTTTAAAATTAATTAATTCATTCATTGTTTACTGTACTGGGTCTTCCTTGCCGTACGGGCTTTTCTTTAGTTGTGGAAAGTGGGGGCTACTCTTTGTTGCAGTGCTCAGGCTTCTTATTGTGATGGCTTCTCTTGCTGTGGAGCAGGGCTCTAGAGCACAGGCTCAGTGGTTGTGGCGCAGGGGCTCAGATGCTCTGTGGCATGTGGGATCTTCCCAGACCAGGGATGGAACCCACATCTCCTGCATTGGCAGGTGGATTCTTTACCACTGAGCCACCAGGGAAGCCCAGAGGGCTCTCTTATCCACATTCCACTAGGAGTGCGTCCTCTAATGAGGAACTTACTTGGCCCACCGTCTTCTCGGCGGAGTCCAGTGTCCTCTCCTCTGTGTCCTCCGGCCCCATGTGCAGAGGGGTGAGGGGGTTGCCCTTACATCTGGCCCCAGCCCCGCACTGGCTGTCATGGCCATGTTATTCCACTCCTGGCAGGCGAGGGTTTTCAGAAGATAGAAGGAGCCCATATGTGCAATGCTCCCACTTTGCAGATATGGGGTGGCAGGGTGCCAGTGTCCCCAGGAAGACAAGAAACACCCGGATTGCCAACTGCCATCGTAGCACAGAAGGTGGCCAGCCTTTGTGTGCAGAAGTTCACAGAGAGATGAAAAGGGAAGTTCAGATATCCCAGGGCTGGCAGGCAAAGCCATCTGTAACTTGACCCTACCCATTTCTCCAGGTAAGAGCCACACCTGTCTAGTCACTCTGACTTTCCTCTGCCACTCTCCTCTCTGGGCCTTCACTGACCTATGCCCAGAGAGTCTGTCTCCAATTATTTTTACCACAAGACTCAGCTCAAATTCTACCTCCTCCAAGATGTCACTCTAGATTTTCCTAGCAAGGAGCAATCACAGTCTCTACTGTCTTTATACTTTGACTGCATATTAATAAATTGTAGTCTAGATCCTATCCCAGGCTGCCTTGTATCAAGTGTCACGGGGGCGCAAATCTGCCTCCCTGATCACATTGTACACCCACCCCTGCTGGGTAGAGGTTATGGCCTCCCCCCACCACACCCTGGCAACTACTGTGTTCATCTAACAATTATTTGTTGAGAATTTGCCATGTGTCAGGCAATGTTTGAGGCATTATTTAATAACTATTCAAGATGTTAACTCAGAGGAATGGAAATCCCCCAAATATTCCTGTACTTTTCTGCTGACAACTTGTCTCCTCAAGCTGCCCACTCCAGTCAGAAGTCCTTCTCTCCAGAGGAGCAAAGCCCGTTTTCTCCTGCTCTGAGACACAGAGTCCGTGTGCTCTGGCAAAGACCAAGCTTTAGGACAGAGAGTGACCATCATTGTTGTTATACATGTGTAGCAGCCAGACTTGGGGCTGCGAGGTGAGTGCAACCAGAGTCAAGGTGAGGGTGAGGTGGGGAGGGGAGAGGTGTGTGTCCACTAAAGCTGTGCCTGAAAAGACTTCTCAACCCCAGCCTGACTTTCATCAGTCTTGTGTAAACAGTGCCACTTTCAGCCAGCTCTTTCTCTGCAGGTTTAATTTCTGAGAGTCTGTGCAAATGGCTCAGAGGATAAAGCATCTGCCTGCAATGCAGGAGACTCAGGTTCGATCCCTGGGTTGGGAAGATCCCCCTGGAGAAGGAAATGGCAACCCACTCCAGTATTCTTGCTGGAGAATCCCATGGACAGAAGAGCCTGGCAGGCTACAGTCCACGGGGTTGCAAAGAGTCGGAAACGGCTGAGTGACTTCACACTCACTCCCAAATATCTTTGGTAGTCATGTGTTACTGAATATCAGGCCATTAAGAAGGGAATCATAAAGTGGTTTGAATTTTCCCATAGCTGCAGTGTTGTAACAGGGTTTGATTCCTGACCAAACCATTTAGTACCAAAGATTTGACTAGTCATATGCCACAAAAGCAAAGATAAAACAACTAGAATTGAAATCAGAAAATATGAAGCTTCAGTTCCTGTAAGAACTCAGTCTGCTTCAGTTTGAATCTTGGCTCCATCATTTACTAGCTGTCTGGCTTTGGGGAAATTACTTGACCCATCTGTGCCTCAGTCTTTCTGTCAAATAAGGATGATGAAAGTACATACCCTGCATGCAAAAAAAATGAAGTTGAATCCTTACCGTGCACCATATATAAAAATTAACTCAAAGTATAGTTAATATAAGAGCTAAAACTATAAAACTCTTAGGATAAAACTTAGGGGAAAAGCTTCATGACATTGGATTTGGTGATGATTTCTTGGATATGACACCAAAAGAACAGGCAACAGAAGAAAAAGTAGGTAAGTTGGACTTCATGAAAATGTAAAATCTGGAAATTCCCTGGTGGTTCAGTGGTTAAGTCTCCATGGTTCTCTTGCAAGGGGCACGAGTTTGATCCTTGGACAGGGAACTAAGGTCCCACATACCATGTGGCCAAAAAAAGAAAAGAAAATGTAAAACTCTTCTACATCAAAGAACACTATCAGGAGTGAAAAGGCCAACCCACAGAATGGGAGAAATTATTTTCGGGTCATATATTTGATAAGGGATTAATATGCAGAATGTTTAAAGAACACTTACAACTCAAAAACAAAAATCAATCTGATTTTAAAGTGGGCAAAAGACTTGAACAGACATTTTTCCAAAGAAGATATATAAATTGCCAATAAGCATATGAAAAGATGTTCAATATTACGTGTTATTAAGAAATGCAAATCAAAACCACAATGAAATACCACTTCACGAGTTTGAGCTATTATTAAGAGCTATTATTTAAAAAAAAAAAAAACAGAAAATAACAAAGGTTATTGAAGGTTTGGAGAAATTGAAACCCTTGGGCATGGCTAATAAGAATGTCAAATGATGTCGTGGCGGCTATGGAAACCAGTATGGTGGCTCCTCAAAAAACAAAAAAATAGAATTATGTATGATCCAGCACTTCTACTTCCGGGTATATACTCAAAAGAATTATAAGCAGGGAAATCGACAGATATATGTACACCCATGTTTATAGCAGCATTATTCATAATAGCCAAAATGTGAAAGCAAGCTAAGTGTCCATCAACTGATGAACGAATAAACAAATTGTGGTATATACACATAGTGAAGTGCTATTCAGCTTTCAAAAGAAAGGAATAATAATAATCAGAATAATAATTCTGATACCTGCTACAGTATGAACAAACCTTGAAGACATTATGTTAAACAAAATAAACCAATCACAAAATACTAAAAGGATGACTACCATATGATTTTACTCTTATGAGGTACATACAATGGTCAAATTCATAGACACAAAGATTAGAACAATGGAAAATAGGGAATTACTGTTTAATGTGTACGGAGTTTTAGTTTTTCAAGATAAAAAAGTTTTGGAAATGGATGGTGGTGATGGTTGTATAGCAAGGTGAATGTACTTACTGCCACTCAGCTGTACACGTAAATTGATTAAAATGGTAAATGTTATGTTTATCTATATTTTACAACAATAAAAAGTACACATAAAGTTGTTGTGAGGATTAAATGAGATAATTAGTATAAAGTGCTTAGAATGCTGAGGGGTACAATACTATTACTTACGTGTTTGCCTATTAAGTATTAGCTGTTATTATACATGCTGCTGCTGCTGCTGCTAAATCGCTTCAGTTGTGTCGAACTCTGTGCGACCCCATAGACGGCAGCCTATCAGGCTCCACCGTCCCTGGGATTCTCCAGGCAAGAACACTGGAGTGGGTTGCCATTTCCTTCTCCA
>NW_011495032.1:24773980-24812870 GCF_000754665.1 Bison bison bison | reverse complement strand
CCAGGCTCCTCCGTCCATGGGATTTTCCAGGCAAGAGTACTGGAGTGGGGTGCCATTGCCTTCTTACTCTCCATCAAATGGTTATACCAGGGACCCAATGGATGAAGTACATACAGCCAAGCCTACTGGGTTGTGTATATGCTTACTTGAACATGTTACCTACAACTCAGGTTGGTTTTAATGAAAATCTGATTTGTGTTCCTAGAAGTATAGTAAAGGGTTTTGAAGGATGTGTTGGAAGAAACAGAGCCCTTTAAAAAAAAAGCTGTTAAATCAGGAGAGATGTTTTTTTTCCCCTGGAGCATGTGGAATCTTCAAAATCAGGCCCTCTAGGTATTAAGAGTGGGGCTTTGGGATCAGTTGTCCAAGCTCTAATTCTAACTCCACCACTTAGATATATAACTTTGGGAGAGTTAGTTAACCTCAAGCCGCCATTTTTCCTGCTACACTATGGAGGTAATGGTGGCACACCACTCATAAACTTGTGCAGATTGAGTGTAGTTATAGAGATTAAATGGCTGACCTATGCCAAGCATTCAATAAATGTTAGCTATTATTGATAAAACCTTTGACCTCGTCATCACAGATGACCCATGCATCTCTCCTGATGTTTCCTACTTCTAGTTTGTTAAAAGCTCTAAGTACAGCTGCTCAGGAGCTGCCTAAATGGAGCACACTTAGCAGAAGGAGTGAAGTCAGGTCACACTCCCCTCGCTGCTTTGGTGCCTCTCTTGATACCTCGTTAGCTTCCCCAGTGGCTCAGATGGTAAAGAATCTGCCTGCAATGCAGGAGACCCAGGTTCGATCCCTGGGTCCAGAAGATCCCCTGGAGAAGGGAACAGCAACCCACTCCAGTATTCTTGCCGTGAGAATTCCACGGGAAGCTACAGTCCATGGGTTGCAAAGAGTCAGACATGACTTAAGTGACTAACACTCTGACACCTTGTTAACGGCCATCAGAGCACTTCTTAGGGGCACCATCAAACCAGTAGCAGGTAATTAAATTATTCAGGACTTGCAAATGGACTTTGTCTTCTTGATCACTGGCTGAAAGGATAATGTATTATTCTTCCTGCTTTTCTATATCTTTCTATTTTATATAACGAGCTGACATGATTAGGATGGGAAAATAAACTTTATTCAAAAAATATTATCACAATATTACTTGATAAAATAGAAGCCTGAAGTTACCTTTGCGGGCTGTATAATGACTGTAAACACCCATTGGATAGTTAGCGCCTTGGGTACAGAGATTAGGCAGTATGGAATCAGCGAAGCAAGGTTGACAATGCCCTTAAGTGTGCGTGTGTGTGCTGTCATTTCAGTTGTGTCCGACTCTTTGCAACCCTATGGACTATAGCCTGCCAGGCTCCTCTGTCCATTGGATTCTCCAGGCAAGAATACTGGAGTTGGTTGCTGTGCCCTCCTCCAGGGGGTGTAACCCCATTTATAAGGTAGATGACAGACCCAACACAACCTTGGTTGAAACCAGTTATAGTAAACTGAATCCTGTTCATCTTTCCATGAGATAAAGAAATGAGATGCTCTGTGAAATGAATTTTTAAACAAATTATTTTTGATACATTATTTAGTCAAATACCATGTTAGACATTTAAAAATATTACTGGACTTATAAAATTCTAAAAATATAAGAAGAATAAATGCTAAAACAATGAAAATTAGCTACATTTTCTGATGATTTGAGAGGTACTTGAGGTTTCTGCTAGGCTTCAAAAGCATCATGTTGATTGTTATCTAGATACTACTCCAAATTATGGTTATTTAGATTTCATAGTTATTTGATTTTTAAATACATGATGGGAAGCTGGATAAATTAGAGGCCTCATGGTTTTAACTCTGAAAATATTTGAACAGTATTTCCTTCTGTTTTTTTTTTTTTTTTAAACCAAAGCAACATATCTGTGTGTATCCAGAAGAGTAAGAACTCTGACATCTAATGTCTTGACTTAGCATTTATCTTTGCTCTTTAGGAAGTTGGGCTGTCAAGAAAGTTAAAGAGTAGGTGTGTGCTGGGTTATAAAACTCAGATTTCTGCATGCTTGTCATTAGATCCATATATAGCACTGGAGATGGTGTGAGATGCTTTAAAAATGTGATTTCACCTTCCTGCGACAGCCTTGATTCTCACGGGTCTGAGTGGAGCCTGCGTTGTATAGGTTTCCTGATTCACAGCTCAGACAGGAGAGACGTTTCTGTGAGCAGCACTGCTCTATTGATTACCCATTCTCACTTTTACCCCCTCCGCTTTTGGCTCTTTTGCTTTGAGTGTGGTGTTTTTAACTCTTGTACTATATTATTTGGATGATGAAATACTGACCCTGAGGGACAGATGGTGTGATGATTGCAGGGCTCAATTTACAGCACTGTTTCTATTCCGCTTCCCTGCCCAATCCTGCTTGGCTCTCTACGGTCAACCTGGAGACTACTTTTCACTACCCTTTCGAGGCCAAAGTTTCTTATTTTTTAAATCCCATGACTTAAAAAAAAATTTTTTTGGAAAGGATATGTAAAAATAAAAGTATGACATAATCTCACCACCATGGTTAAATTTTGATGTGTATCTTCCTGCTTATACAACTAATTTTTAAAAATTGGGATTATAGTCGAGAGGTGATGTTTTCTATACTGTCTAGTCTTGAATGCTGGTATAATTATCTACATGGCTATATAACTTTGAGTGAATTACATGAATTCTCTATGGTTTAATTTCCTTACTTTTAAAATGAGATAATAATAGTACCTATCCCTACAATTGATAGAAAGTATATTGAGTTATATAATAGAAAGTACTTAGAACAGTGGCTGGAACATTTTAAATACTAAAAAATGTTAATGAATGTTGGTATTTTTATTAAATGAGTACTATTTTTTAACCTGCTTTTAAAAAATACACTGTATTTTCTCATGTTATTCATGACTTTATTATTTACTCGTGATATGTTATTCATAAGTAATACCTGACTTTATTGCCTGACCCCAAATTCACTGTATGACTGTTTAATCAATGTCCCATTGTTGGACATGTATTATTTTCAGTGTTTTGCATGGTAAATAACCCTGTAGTAAACATTCTTGTGCATGAATCTTTGGCCACATCTCTGATTATTTCCTAAGGCAACTTCATAAAAATAGAATGCTAAATCAAAGAGTATTAGCCCTTTTTAGGTTTTTGCCAAAATGCCCTCTGGAAATGTCACGTGAATTTGTACTTCTGTATGAGACAGCTCATTTCCCCATAGCCTTCTCAGTAGTGGATATTATGATTTTAAAAGTTTCTTGCCAGGCTGTAGCTTTTGTAATCAGATGGTGCTCTGTAGTTTCCAAAGCTCTCCTCTTCTGACCGTGTTCATTGTTTTTAATACCAACTCACTCTTGAGTTATTTTTTCTTCTATTTTAATCTACCATGTCCTCTAATCTTAAATTCCTGCTTTATTACTATTCCAAACATTTTCTTTCCTTTCCTAGTTCCTCACACCATTTTCCTTCTGTTCACTGGAGTTAGACTACAATGTTCTGTTTGTATATTTGTAAGTAGGGAAAAACCACTAGACCATTCAGGTATAACCTAAATCAAATCCCTTACGATTATACAGTGGAAGTGAGAAAGAGATTTAAGGGACTATATCTGACAGACAGAGTGCCTGATGAACTATGAACAGAGGTTCGTGACACTGTACAGGAGACAGTGATCAAGACCATCCCCAAGAAAAAGAAATGCAAAAAACCAAAATGGCTGTCTGGGGAGGCCTTACAAATAGCTGTGAAAAGAAGGGAAGTGAAAAACAAAGGAGAAAAGGAAAGATATACCCATTTGAATGAAGAATTCCACAGAATGGTAAGGAGAGATAAGAAAGCCTTCCTCAGTGATCAGTGCAAAGAAAAATAGAGGAAAAGAACAGAATGGGAAAGACTAGAGATCTCTTCAAGAAAATCTGAGATACCAAGGGAACATTTCATGTGAAGATTGGGTCAATATAGGACCTAACAGAAGCAGAAGATATTAAGAAGAGGTGGCAAGAGTACACAGAAGAACTGTACAAAAAAGATCTTCACAACCTGGATAATCACAATGGTGTGATCACTCAGCTAGAGGCAGACATCTTGGAATCGAAGTCAAGTGGGCCTTAGGAAGCATCACTTCGAACAAAGCTAGTGGAGGTGATGGAATTCCAGTTGAGCTATTTCAAATCCTAGAAGATGATGCTGTGGAAGTGCTGCACTCAATATGCCAGCAAATTTGGAAAACTCAGCAGTGGCCACAGGAATGGAAAAGGTGAATTTCATTCCAATCCCAAAGAAAAGCAATGCCAAAGAATGCTCAAACTACCGCACAATTGCACTCATCTCACATGCTAGTAAAGTAATGCTCAAAATTCTCCAAGCCAAGCTTCAGCAATACGTGAACTGTGAACCAGATGTTCAAGCTGGTTTTAGAAAAGGCAGAGGAACCAGAGATCAAATTGCCAACATCCTCTGGATCATGGAAAAAGCAAGAGAGTTCCAGAAAAACATCTATTTCTGCTTGATTGACTACGCCAAAGCCTTTGACTGTGTGAATCACAATAAACTGTGGAAAATTCTGAAAGAGATGGGAATACCAGACGACCTTACCTGCCTCTTGAGAAATCTGTGTGCAGGTCAGGAAGCAACAGTTAGAACTGGACATGGAACAACAGACTGGTTCCAAAGAGGAAAAGGAGTACATCAAGGCTGTATATTGTCACCCTGCTTATTTAACTTACATGCAGAATACATCATGAGAAACGCTGGGCTGGAGGAAGCACAAGCTGGAATCAAGATTGCCAGGAGAAATATCAATAACCTCAGATATGCAGATGACACCACCCTTATAACACAAAGCAAAGAAGAAGTAAAGAGCCTCTTGAAAGTGAAAGAGGATAGTGAAAAAGTTGGCTTAAAACTCAACATTCAGAAAACTAAGATCATGGCATCTGGTCCCACCACTTCATGGCAAATAGATGGGGAAACAGTGGAAACAGTGGCTGACTTTATTTTTTGGGCTCCAGAATCACTGCAGCTGGCGACTGCAGTCATGAAATCAAAAGATGTTTACTCCTTGGAAGAAAAGCTATGGCCACCCTAGACAGCAGAGACATTTAAAAAGCAGACATTAAAAAGCAGAGACATTACTTTGCCAACAAAGGTCTGTCTCATCAAGGCTATGGTTTTTCCAGTAGTCATGTATGGATATGAGAGCTGGACTGTAAAGAAAGCTGAGCATCGAAGAATTGATACTTTTGAACTGTGCTGTTGGAGAAGACTCTTGAGAGTCCCTTGGACTGCGAGGAGATCCAACAAGTCCATCCTAAAGAAGATCAGTCCTGAGTGTTCATTGGAAGGACTGATGTTGAAGCTGAAACTACGGTACTTTGGCCAGTACCTGATGCAAAGAGCTGACTCATTGGAAAAGACCCTGATGCTGGGAAAGATTGAAGGCAGGAGGAGAAGGGGACAATAGAGGATGAGATGGTTGGATGGCATTACTGACTCAATGGACATGAGTTTGGGTAAACTCCAGGAGTTTGTGATGGACAGGGAGGCCTGGCGTGCTGCGGTCCATGGGGTCACCAAGAGTCGGACATGACAGAAGGACTGAACTGACTGAATGTTGTCAATATGATAGATGGATACCTCAAGAAGATGGGAACTTCTTTTTTCCATCGAGCCCAGGTCTAACTAAAAATGAAGCCATTCCCCAAAAGACTCATCTACTTTATAAAGAAATAAGATTCCTGTTGCCTGGAATATTTCAGCCATATGGACGAGCATCTGAAAACTGTAGAAGGTATTCTTGCTTTGGGCAGTAAGTCAGCCTACGTATCAGTGTCCACCCAGTAAAACAGAAACCACTCTAAATATTTAAACATAGAAGGAACTTAATTTAGGGAATTGATTACACCAGTGACTCAGATGCCAAAAAGATGTTGAGGCAACACTGAGATTACTAACATCAGGAAGCCAGTCTGAGCCCTAGGCTAAAGGGCAGAAGGAGTAGCTGGCAAGGTCACCTGGAGGAACCTGGAGCCACAGTGGGCCTTCCTGGAGCTGGACCACAGAGGTGATGGGCGTACTTCTTACCACCACGGGTGGACTGGGAGAAGAGAAATCCCCAGGCTTTTCTCTCCTCCCTCTCCAACCTCCTTCCAATGTCACCCAATGGCAAATGCAATTAGAAGCCAGTTGACACAGATGTCTGTGGAATTACATGCAGCCTGTGGCCAATCCCACGGTGATATAGAGTTGAGTGAGGTAAGGGCGAGGAGACGATGTGAGTGCAAACAGGCCAAGGCCTGACACAGATTCCTGGAGGCCCCCCGGTCCACAGACAACAGGGTGAAGTGCAAAGCATGGAGAGGTAGGCAGTCTTGGTGTGAATCTGGGCTCTGCCATTTACTAGCTTTGAGAATTTGGCCAAGTCACTTAACTCCAAGCTTCAGTTTCCTCATCTACAAACAGAGGCAAGAGAAACCACATCTCACAGGTCATTGTGAAGATTTAATGCAGTAATAGTTGTAATATAATAAGTATTCAACAACAATTGGTTTCCTTTCATCCAATTTATGATTTTTAATATCAAGGGCAACTGGGCATGTGGTCAAGGTCATTAAGCTTCTTTGAAATATTTTGAAAGAAGGAAAGAGGGCAGAGAAATTTTCCTTTTGGAAGCTCTCCATCGGAGGGATATGATAAATTGCTCTATAATGATACTGGGGGATGATTTAAAACACACTGAGGGTATCGTGCATGATTGATTCATTCATTTCACAAACATTTATGGGTACTCACTATTTTTTTTCTGGAAACTAAGATTTAGATGTGGTTTCTGCCGTCAAGGAGATGGCAACTGATGGACCAGAGATGCCTTGTGATGTACGATGGTATGGGAATGCTCACAGAGGAGGGAGCAATGGGATAGCTCTGTCTAGGGAAGTGGGAGAAGCTTCAGTGGGTGATGATAGCAGAGTTGTGTTTTGAAGGATGAAGAGGAGTTTTCCAGATGTAGAGGCACATGCAAAAGTGTAGAGTTACAAAAGGGCACAAGATGCTAGTGGAATGGTGAGCTCTTCACATGGACGGGGCCTCGAGGGGTCCACAGTCATGGTGGTGGTTAGAATGAGTGGCAGATATGGCTAGAAATGAAAGAGAAAGCCAGTGCATGAAGGGCCTGGCAAAGAAGTTAACGACTTTATCCTACGGAGAAAGAAAAGCCAGCAGAGACTTTTAAACTAGGGAGTCTCCCACCATCTATGACCTAGAATTTCATGAAGTGACACATCATCCAGTCTCTCTCATGGCCTGAAGCAAAGGGCTGATGCAATGCTGATATATAAAACAGGGGACATATATACATCTCATAAGAGATTAGAAAGCCTGAATCAGAAAAATGAGCACAAGGGTTTCCCCTTAATATTAAATTCAGGGTGGAAAAAGTCATTAATTTATCCTGCAGATGCTGAAGGGCTCAAGGTAAATATTTAAAATATTCTCCTTTCCACAAAGCCAAGAATATCAGAGGTGTGAAGATGATGCTTGTGGCTATGAGACAGGATTTCAAGGATGCTGATGAAATGTCTGCTGGCAGGACCTATCTGAATTCTGAAAAGGACCTTGTGTTATATAATGGCAAGGAAAACACAAAACGATAATAAAATAGTCCGGGTGGGTCAAACAGTAAAGAATCTGCCTGCAGTGCAGGATACCGGGGTTCCATCCCTGGGTAGGGAAAATCCCCTGGAGGAGGAAACGGCAACCCACTCCAGTATTCTTGCCTGGTCAGTTCCATGGACAGAGGAGCCTGCTAGGCTATCATCCATGGGATCACAAAGAGTCAGACATGACTGAGAGACTTTCACTTCAATTCACATGTGTTCCAGAGCCCTTTCATGTAGATTATTTCATGTAAGCCTCATGACAGTGGTGTGCCATGAGTACAATCCCATTCTGGAGATGAAGAAATGGAAATCTGAGGGTTTCAGAGCTTCCTAGGATCTCTGAAGAAGTTATACCCAAGTCTGTAGCTGGACTTCTAGACACACAGAACAGGGCCTTCTCTGAGCCCTGGACACTGCTCTGCTTACCTGTCTCCTTCCGTATGCCAGGATGGCTTCCTTGAGGTCCTGCAGTGTGTGCAGTTCAAGATCTGGCCTCTTCCTGCGGCCTTTGGGGCGGTAGGGGCCTTTTCTCCTCTCTTTGGGGGTCCATGCTGAAATAGCCAAACCTTCCGAGTAGAGGATCAGGGCGCCTTTTCTAGTGCTGAATGTTTTAGGAAGAAAGAGGCTCCATGTGTGCTGGTCAGCATTGCCCTCATCCTGTGGTTTTCTGACCAAGATGTAATCTTCCGGGGACTTCCAGTTCAAGTAATCCTGCAGTGGAAACAAAGCACCTTAACCTGGTCCCCAGTGGAAGGCCCTTCCACGGCAAATACTGCACGGGCAAGTGTTTAACATGTTGTCCGTGACTGCTTTTCTCTGAATTGTTCACATGGTGTCATGAACACAGTATTTTTTTTTTTTTCATTTATTTACTTATTTATTTTTTAACACCGAAAACATTTTGTCTTGGGGTATAGCCAGTTAACAATATTATGATAGTTTCAGGTGAACAGTGAAGGGACTCAGCCATATATATACATGTATCCATTCTTTTCCAACCCCCCACACTCCTCTTAGCAACTGATTTTGTTCTCCACCTCTCAGAGTTAGTAGAACCCAGGGCATGTTTCTCTTTTACCCCATATAACTTTCAAGAGAGCCTTTTTATGCCTACAGGCTTGAATAGGGTAGAATGTGGCTTCTAGGCCAGTTAAAATTTCCTGGTATGCAAGGAAGTAGTAAGAATTACCAAGGGCAGCAGATAACTTTGAAATTAGACCTGGAGTAGCTGGCAGTTTAAATGGGAGAAAACCATGCCAACCCATCACTTCAGCTATATACAGGGAGAATTTCTATACATTCCAGATGCTATGTAATGTTACCTAATTTGGCTGTTTAGGAGCCTATAAAGTAGTTACATATCTTGTAAGTAAGTGAATGCCATTGGCCACAGAGGTCTTTTGAAACTTTATATGTCTTTTAATACAGTGAAGGTCGAATATCATGACAAACTACCATGACAATGGAAATCTCTGTATGATCCAAAAATTTTCAAACACCCCCAGTGGATTTCTTATTCCTGGCAGGAGTCAATGAAATAAAATTCCAGTACAACAAAGGAATTTTGCCACCTCTTTAAAAATCTTCTAAAATGAAAAAAAAAAAAAGGTTTTTTTTTTTGCTTATATTAAATATGAGTCCTTGCGGGTTGAATTCCAGAAGGTTCAAGGAAGCCATTGAATTGGCATGAGCACACTCAGCATTTCAACCACAGAACATGATGTCTAAAAACCCAAACAGCCATCAGCTTGCCTAGAACCCAGGTGGAAATTCTGGTCTTGTACCAAACCGCCCCAATTCTAGACCATGTGGAATCTCCTCCTGTCTAAAGCAAATGAGGCCATAAATCAGTGAGGGAGGGGGAGGACAAGGGCCCAGGTGGCAACTTCTGTGGGTCAAGCAAACTACCTTATTTTCTTGAGTTTCACCAAGGAGGACGGATGGTCTCTCGGTGACCCCCATCACCTCAGAAACAAAACCAACCAAAACACACAGGGCTCAGCCCCAAGTGGAAAAACAGAACGTTCCCCTCCCATCCCCCAAATATGCTTTTATTCATTGGTAAGACTCACCTCCGGTTCAAAATAGACTTCTAGCTTCTGTTTGTTCTGGACCAGCTTGCCATGTCCCCGGCTCAGGAGAGAGAGGGTGAACATGGTTTTCCTCTGAGCACCCTTCTCAGGGGCAGTTCATCTTGGTTTTGAAGGCTGAAAACCGGTCACACCTCAGGGTTTCCTGAGCTCAGCAGTGAGCCCAAGAAGACCACAAACACTGGGCCTTTTATGAAATACATTTTTTTTCACTTATACAGCAGCTTCTTAATAACAACTAGCCACAGAGTTTAGACAGTGTGTGTCTTTGTCGGGAGAAAAAATAAACCACACACCCAGACTCCTCAAGCCCTGGATTGTCTGCTCTCTGGGCCGCCCTCTCTCCTCTTCGCCTGCACCCTTGTTGTGCCTGGTCCTGTTGCTCGGGTACCGGCCGTGTGCATCGGCAGATCTGGGCCACAGGCACCCTCCTTCTCACTGTGACCGGAGGTTGTTTCCTGGTTGCTATGGCAGCACAGGGACGTGAAGTCGCTTAAGCCAGTCTAGGCAAGGCAGGGACTGTTGAGGGCAGGGTTCACACCCTGTGGGGAGGGAGGGTCAAATGGACATTGAAGGGACCAGGCTCAGATTTCAGGTCCTGATTTCGGGGATAGGGGGCATGTTGGGATATTCTTTCTGTTACAGGACTTGTTCTGCTGGTAGAGAGTGTCTCCCCCTTCTTCAGATATGAGAGCTTTTTCACTGTCAACCAAGCATTAACAGACTCAGAGGAGTCGTGTAGGTCATCTAAAGCAACCTGTGACATTTTCTTTGGCTGAGCTCCAGCGTCTTCTCAGCTGGACATGAGGCCCCTTTTTCTGGTATTTGCTGCTTTGCAGGAATGAGTGCAGGACACCTGGACTCTCGAGATTCCTCTGCACACCTGGATCTCACTTGGGCAACTCCCATCTCTAGAGGGGCTTCCGTGGTGGCTCAGATGGTAAAGAATCTGCCTGCGATGCAGGAGACCTGGGTTTGATCCCTGGGTCAGGAAGACCCCCCTGCAGGAGGAAATGGCAACCCACTCCAGTATTCTTGCCTTGGAAATCCCATGGCCAGAGGAGAGGAGCCTGGCGGGCTATGGTCCATGGGGTCACAAAGAGTTGGACACGACTGAGTGACTAACACTTTCACTTTCATCTCTAGAGGGAGGGGGTATTGGGAGATGTGGGTAGTGGGCATTTTGGTTGTCACAATGACTGTCTGCTGTCCTGCCTAATGAAGAAATGTCTCACTCTGAGTGCCAAAGTCATCCCCTTTGAGAAACACTGTTGGGGCCTGGGCTGCTTGTTCTCCTTGGTGCTGACACCATGAGGAGGACAGGACTGAGGGGAGGTGGCCAGGGAAAAAAAGAGACCCTTTTGCAGGTGATCTGGGATTCTACTTTGGTCTGGAAAGGCGACCTGTCCTGTCATCTGTCATCGGAGTCTTCAGGCAGTCCTATGGGAGTGCTCCCTGCTGACCTGGAGGAAGAAGTACAGCTAGACCCAGACCAATGTACTTTTCCATCTCCCGCTGTGACTGTCACTTTTCTGGGAGGCAGGCTCAAGTCTCATAGGGAAGAAATAGAGGTCATGGTGTATAACGAGATTGGATTTATCACAGGGAATCAAGGCAGTGAATGCAGAGGCTCAAAACTGAATTTAGTCAAAACCACCATGGATACCACTTCGACAGTCCTTGCATGCTATGTGCTAAGTCACTTCAGTCATGTTTGACTCTGAGACTCCATGGACTATAGCCCACCAGGCTCCTCTGTCCACAGCATTCTCCAGACAAGAATACTGGAATGGGTTGCCATTTCCTCTTCCAGGGGATCTTCCTGACCCAGGGATCGAACCTGGGTCTGTTACATCTTCTGCATTAGCATTGTCAGGCAGGTTCTTTACCACTAGCACCATCTTAGAATGACTATTTAAAAAAATAAAAACAAACAGAAAAAGTCCAGAAAATAATAAGTGTTCTGAAGATGTGGAGAAATTGGGATCCTTGTGCATTAGTGGGAATATCAAAGATGCAACAGGTATGGAAAACAGTATGTCAGGAATTCTTTGATGGTCCAGTAGTTGAGACTCTGAGCTTTCACTGCCAAAGATCAGATTCAATCCCTGGTTATGACCAACCTAGATAGCATATTGAAAAGCAGAGACATTACTTTGCCAACAAAGGTCCGTCTAGTCAAGGCTATGGTTTTTCCTGTGGTCATGTATGGATGTGAGAGTTGGACTGTGAAGAAAGCTGAGCGCTGAAGAATTGATGCTTTTGAACTGTGGTGTTGGAGAAGACTCCTGAGAGTACCTTGGACTGCAAGGAAATCCAACCAGTCCATTCTAAAGGAGATCAGTCCTGGGTGTTCTTTGGAAGGAATGATGCTAAAGCTGAAACTCCAGGACTTTGGCCACCTCATGCGAAGAGTTGACTCATTGGAAAAGACTCTAATGCTGGGAGGGATTGGGGGCAGGAGGAGAAGGGGACGACAGAGGATGAGATGGCTGTATGGCATCACCGACTCGATGGATGTGAGTCTGAGTGAACTCCGGGAGTTGGTGATGGACAGGGAGGCCTGGCATGCTGTGATTCATGGGGTCGCAAAGAGTCAGACACGACTGAGCGACTGAACTGAACTGAACTGAACTGATGGGAGCTAACATTTACAAGCCATTTGGCATAATACATAAAGAAAAAACTGTATGGCAGTTACTCATAAAATTAAACATAAATTACCATATGATCCAGTAATTCTACTTTTGGGTATATGACCCAAAAGAAGTGAAAGCAAGGACTTAGATATTTGAACATCCATGTTTATAGCAATGTTATTCACAATAGTTGAAATGTGGGAAAAATTCAACTGTTCACTTGACAGATGATAGACAAATGGAAAAACAAAGTGTGACAAATATATAAAACAGAATATTATTCACCCTTGAAAAGGAAATAAATTTGGATACACGCTACAATATAGATGAACCTTGAAGACGTTGTTGTTCAGTTGTTAAGCTGTGTCCGACTCTTTGTGACCCCATGGACTTCAGCACACCAGTCTTCCCTGTCCATCACTATCTCCCAGAGTTTGCTCAAATTCATGTTCATTGAGTCAATGATGCTATCTAATCATTTCATCTTCTGCTACCCCTTTCGCCTTTTGTCTTCAATCTTACCCAGCCCAGAATCTTTTCCAAAGAGTCAGCTCGTTGCATCAGGTGGTCAAAGTATTGGAGCTTCGGCATCAGTCCTTCCCATGAATATTCAGGGTTAATTTCCTTTAGGATCGACTGGTTGGATTTTCTTGAAGACATTATGCTGAATGAAATGAGACAGTCACAAAGGAACAAATATTGACATTGCATGATTCCAATTGTATGAGGTAAATACTTTGAATAGTTGAATTCATAGGGACAGAAACTAAAATGATGTTTCCCAAGAGATGTGGGAAAAGGAATAGAAAGTTAGTGTTTAATGGGTACAGAGTTTCAATTTTAGAAGATGAAAAAGTTCTGGCAATGGGTGGTGGTGATAACTGCACAATAATGTGAAAGTATTTAATGTCAATGAATGGTACATTTAAAAATTATTAAAATGATACATTTTATGTTATGCATACTTTAGATTTTGAGCTAAAATCTAAAAAAATGTAGAGCAAAGAAAATAAAAAACTGAATTTAGCACTTTATAATCTGAAAGCCATTGGTCAGCATTATTATAGAGTGAACTCCTTATAGCAGATGAGACAAAATTCTACAAAATGAAGGTTCCAATAGTTTCCAGGGCTTTTAAGCCATTGATGCTCTCTCCCATGGGCTTCCCAGTTGGTGCTAGTAGTTAACAGCCCGGCTGCTGTGACATGAGTTGGATCCCTGGCTTGGGAAGATTCCTTGAAGGAAGGCATGGTAACCCACTCCAGAATTCTTGCCTGGAGAATCCCATGGACAGAGGAACCAGGTGGGCGACAGTCCATGGGGTCACAAAGAGTCAGACACAACTGAAGTGCATGCACGTTCTCTCCCATCGTCTTCTCCATCCCTGAAAGGTCAAAATGACCTTTCAACAAAACTCTACTAGGAGATTACTACATGTGAGATGTGGTCTCTGCCCTCAAGAAGCTCCCATCGGGGTGAGAAGACAGGTGTGTGGGGGCCAGCAACTGGAAGATGATGTGACAACAGTGATTTGGGGGTGGAAATGAGCAGGTGCTCTAGGAAAAGAAGCAAGGGTGGTGGTGGCATGATGCATGGTGGTAGTGGCGTGATGCGTGGTGGTGGTGACGTGATGCATGGTGATGGCTGGGTGATGTGTGGTGGTGGTGGCGTGATGCGTGGTGGTGGTGGCATGATGCATGGTGATGGCTGGGTGACGTGTGGTGATGGTGGGGTGATGCATGGTGGTGGGCCTTGTAGAAGGCCACAAGGATGAGGGGTACTAGAGGTGGGCTTTAATGGACATTCATGGATGGTGAGCAGGGAGGATGAGAGGGGCAGGAGCCATGGACAGGAAAGTCTGAGATCTCTAGGGGAGGGCCACCTTCTTTAGTATAGCCAGCTTCTTAGGTGTAGCCACAGCTTCGGCTCCCATGGACAGAGATGAAGCTGGAAAGACAGGCCAGGTAGCCAAGACCACGAAGACAACATGTCCCTGCAAAGTCATCTTGGACTTCAATCTTCTAGTAGGATTTTGAAAACAGGGGGTTGTTGTGAATCTACCTGTATCTTAGAACGATAACTCTGAGAACAATATAAAGGATGGATAGAACAAGGGATGTTAGCTTATCATAAACTTCTGGGTGAACTTTTAGGACCTGGCATCCCACGCCAAACTTCCCCTGGATTTGAATGAATTTGTTAAATAGGCCAGGAATAGTCACTTGCTAAATAGCCTTTGAGTGAGACATAGAAGAGAAAATTCTATACCAAATGTAATGATATATAATGTTACCATTTCACATGCTAGCAAGGTTATGCTCAAAAGCCTTCAACCTAGCCTTCAGCAATATGTGAACCAAGAGCTTTCAGATGTACAAGCAGGATTTAGAAAAGGCAGAGGAACCAGAGGTCAAATTGCCAACATTCATTGGATCATGGAGAAAGCAAGGGAATTCTGGAAAAACATCTACTTCTTCTCCATTGACTACGCTAAAGCCTTTGACTGTGTGGATCACAACAAACTGGAAAATTCTTAATGAGATGGGAGTACCAGACCACTTCACCTGCCTCCTGAGAAACCTGTATACGAATCAAGAAGGAACAGTTAGAACTGGACATGGAACAATGGACTGGTTCAAAATTTGGAAAGGAATACATCAAGGCTGTATATTGTCACCCTGCTTATTTAACTTACATGCAGAATATATCATGTGAAATGCCATGCTGGATGAATCACAAGCTGGAATCAAGATTGCCAAATATCAACAACCTCAGATATGCAGATGATACCACTCTAATGAATTAAAAAGGCTCTTGATCAGGGTGAAAAAAGAGAGTGGAACATCTGGCTTAAAACTCAACATTTATAAAACTAAGATCATTAATCTCGTCCCATCACTTCATGGTAAATAGATGGGGAAAAAATGGAAATAGTGGCAGATTTTATTTTCTTGGTTCCAAAATCAATGTGGACAGTGATTGCAGCCATGAATTTAAAAGATACTTGCTCCTTGGAAGGAAAGCTATGACAAGCCTAGACAACTTAGAAAAAAGTAGAGACATCACTTTGCGGACAAAAGTCCATATAGTCAAAGTTATGGTTTTCCAGTAGTCATGAGAGATGGACCATAAAGAAGGCTGAGCATCCATTATTAGAGAAAAGCAAATCAAACTACAATGAGTTATCACCTCACAGTTGTCAGAATGGCCATCATCAAAAAGTCTACAAATAATAAATGCTGGAAAGGGTATGGAGAAGGGGAACTCACTTGCACTGTTGGTGGGAATATAAATTGATACAGTGACTATGGAAGAGATAGTATGGAGATTCCTTTAAAAACTAGAAATAAAACCACCATATGACCCAGCAATCCCACTACTAGGAATATACTCTGAGGAAACCGAAGTTGAAAAAGACATGTGCCCCAATGTTCATTGCAGAACTATCTACAATAGCTAGAACATGGAAGCTAGAGGTCCATCAACAGATGAAGGAATAGTGAGGCTGTGGTACGTATATACAGTGGAATATTACTTAGCCATGAAAAGGAATGCTAAGGTGGATGAACCTAGAGCCTATTAAACAGAGTGAAGTAAGTCAGAAAGAGAAAGAAAAATACTGTATACTAACTCACATATATGGAATCTAGAAAGATGGTACTGATGAAATTATTTGCAGCACAGCAGTGGAGACACAGACATAGAAAACAGACTTATGGACATGGTGTGGGGGTGGGGAGGAAGGAGAGGATGAGATGTATAGAGAGAGTAACATGGAAACTTACATTACCACATGTAAAATAGATAGTCAACGGAAATTTGCTGTATGACTCAGGGAACTCAAACAGGGGCTCTGTAACAACCTAGAGGAGTGGGATGGCGGGGAGATGGCAGGGAGGTTCAAGAGGGAGGGGATGTATGTGTAGCTGTGGCTGATTCATGTTGATGTTTGTCAGAAACTAACAAAATTCTGTAAAGCAATTATCCTTCAATTTAAAAATAAATTGATTAAATAAAAAAGAAAGCTGAGTGTCAAAGAATTGATGCTTTCAAATTGTGGTGCTGAAGAAGATTCTTGAGAGTCCCTCGGATAGCAAGGAGATCAAACCAGTCAATCTTAAAGGAAATCAACCCTGAATAGTTATTGGAAGGACTGATGCTGAAGCTGAAGCTCCAATACTTTGGGCACCTGATGCAAAGAGCCAACCCATTGGAAAAGACCCTGATGCTGGGAAAGACTGAGGGCAAAAGGAGAAGAGGACAGCAGAGGATGAGATGGTTAGATAGCATCACTGACTCAATGGACATGAATTTGAGCAAGCTCTGGGAGATAGTGATGGACAGGGAAGACTGGTATGCTGCAGTCCATGGGGCCACAAAAAGTTGGACATGACTTAGTGACTGAAGAAGAACAACATTTTGAAAATGCCACTGCTCAAGGGAGACAATAAGGAGCATAAGAGGAAAGTGATGAACTGACTGGAACTTGGATGAGAGCCATTGTTGTTGGCTACGGAATAACTCCAAGGTTTCCATTGGCAATTCTTTCTCTGAGCTTACCTGACTTGGAAATGTTAACTCATGCATAGGTGGTGAAGCCACCTGGGAAGTGGTCTTTCTGAGTCTAGGTTGGATGAGCATCTCACCTGGGAAAATAGCTGGGTGCCCATCTGGCTCTCCCAATGCTGTGCAGCCAGGCTGGGATGGTAGTCTGGGAGCAGCCAAACCATAGTCCAAAGAGGGCCTCTCTTGAACTGTCGTGTTTACATCCATGCTGTTTAATACAGACAATGAACAGATGTACAGATCAATTAATAGACATTTAAAAGCATTTACTCAGTCCCCACAGCAGTTTATGGAAAGTGCATTTAGAAAGCAATCGAGGTTATTGCTATTCTAAAGTGCTAGGGGATCCCAGATGAAAGGCCCTTGTAACTGGAAAGTATTTATAACTCAAGAAGAAACCCTCCACACCCATGTTATATAACACCAACACCATCTCCTGGCATGCCTGACCTGTCAGCCCATGCAGCATGTCTGTTTAAATTACACTGTAAATTCTATAGGGTGGAGACCTCATTTTTATGGTTTGTAAAGCATCATGAATAACCATGGCGCTCTGTAAATAAATAGAAACCACATGAAACAAAGAAGAGATGTTATTCAGTGGCCATGTCCCCAGCACGTCCAGGAATTTGTCCCTTGCTCCAGAGTGTTTTGCAGTAAATGGATGCCACGTTGGCGAAGTAGCCTATGGGATGGTGCAGGTCCTTATACCCCTTTAAAGGGCAGTGTGAGAATGTGGTCTAGGAATTCTAGTTACCTGCTCAGGCAGCCTACAAGACAAATCATTGCTGCTGTCTTAGTTACTCCATAAGGCAAGGCCAGAACACAGAGAAATGAAATGATTTGCACAAGACTTCCCTGGTGGCTCAGGAATAAGAATCCACCCGCCAATGCCAGGGACATGGGTTCGATCCCTGGTCCAGGAAGATCCCACATTCAGTGGAGCAACTGAGCCTGTATGCCATATCTACTGAAGCCTGCACACTCTAGGGCCCATGAGCCATAACTGACAAGCCCCTATGCAGCAACTACTGAAGCCCATGTGCCTAGAGCCTGTGCTCCACAACAAGAAAAGCCACCGCAGTGAGAAGCCTGAGCACCCCAGGCTTGCCACACTGTGGCCAAGTAGCCCTCGCTTGCCACAGCTCGAGAAAAGCCTGCACAGCAATGAAGACCCAGTGCAGCCAAAAATAAAAAAATAAAGCAGTGTGTACATGTAAAAAAAAAAAAATGATTTGCACAAAGCCAGACAAACCAGAGGCGACATAAGACCTAGTCCAAATTTGGTCCTGCCTGCATGAGTGCTAAGTCGGTCAGCCGTGTCCAGCTATTTGAGACCCCATGGACTGTAGCCCTCCAGGCTCCTCTGTCCGTGGGATTCTCCAAACAAGAATACTGGAGTGGGTTGCCATGCCCTCCTCCAGGGGATCTTCCCGACCCAGGGATAGAACTGTGTCTTTTCTGTCTCCTGCATTGGCAGGCAGGTTCTTTACCACTAGCACCTCCTGGGAAGCCCTAATCCCAGCCTATTGGTCATCCCACTTCTGCAACAGAGTAGCAGCAATGATTCATAAGAAGCTACATTACATCCTGGCTAATATCCACCAGTCTAGAAGCTGCTAACTGAGGCCATCACTACCATCAAACTGGTGACTGGACACTGGATTTGTGTCCAGCAGCTGTGATAACCTCAAAATAGTTACATCTCTTCAACCTTTCTTCTCTTCACTTGATCTTTCAAATCTAGTTGCAGTGGAGGCCAGGCAATCACATTTTTAGCTTTCCAGCATCCCGCACTGAAGGGACATGGAATGAAGATTGGTAAAGCCATCTGTGGTCATCTGCCACAAGCACCAAAGAAAATTGTCCAAGAAAGTCCAAACAAAAAATATTAAAAATGTGGGCTGTGTATGTCACAATCAGCATGGCTTTGCATTATGAAAAACTCTATTTGCTTGTGTTTTATACTCCCGACTAGACTGGAAATCTTTGGAAGGTAGAGACCACATCTTATAGTTCTTGAAAGTGAAAGTTGCTCAGTCGTGTCTGACTCTTTGTGACCCCATGGACTGTAGCCTGTCAGGCTCCTCTGTCCTTGGAATTCTCCAGGCAAGAACACTGGAGTAGGTTGCCATTCCCTTTTCCAAGAGATCTTCCTAACCCAGGGAATGAACCCAGGAATCCTGCATTGCAGGTAGATTCTTTACTGTCTGGGCCACCAGTACTTCCCCTAGCACCCCTTATATATAGTAACAGTTGAATAAACATTTGTGACTTGCTTTTTAACATGTTCAGAGAGATATGTGAGGATCTTTGAGCCAGTAGGACTGATATATGGAGAGAATTAGGTTAAAGCCTGTTTCAATAGTTAGTAATTCGCCTGTACTATAAAGCTTAGGAAACACTGAAGGTGCTGGGAAACATTGAAGGCAAAAGAAGAGAGAAGCAGAGGATGAGATGGTTCGATGGCATCACTGGTTCAATGGACATGAACTTGGGCAAACTCCTGGAGATTGTGAGGGACAGGGAGGCTTGGTGTGCTGCAGTCCACACAGTTGCAAAGAATCGGACATGATTTAATGACTGAACAACAACAAAAACAAAGTTTAGGGTCATAGGTGAAAGTCACTGACCAACAAAAACCTTGATATTTAGAGGCTGACAGGGCACCAAGAGAATTAATGAGGGAGATACAGAGCTGTCAATTTGCTGGAAGACGCACAGACTTGCTGAAGATGTCTTCCTTGGCTTGTTCAGAGGCTAGGGTTAATTTCTCATGCGGCCCAGATCAGGTTTGAAAGAAGAAAATACAAAAGGGAATAAAGAATACTCTAGAATCACAGCAAGGGAGAAAGTGTCAGCCATGACTCCCTGCTCCCTTCTTCTTCTCATGGATAAATTATGACCACATGGTTCATCTAGTTGAGGAGCGAGGGGGCTGGAGATCTATTTACTTCAGATCTTTCTGAACAGTTTGCGTTGAGAGTCTAAAATATTTAGCTTTGCTTTTGCTCAGGGCTTCATTTTATTAGTAGGAGTGCTCATAGTAATTTCAAGCTTTTAAATTTACGATGGAGAGATAGTAAGGTTGGAGAAGAAATACAAATCACACATTCTTGATTCTTTCCTAACATGTGGGAAATCAATCATTCTGGCTAGCGGCTCAGTCACCAGGGGCAAACATAACACACCTTTGAAGGGAAACTTGTGAGGGGCGATGAGAACAGTGATTTTAATTCTAAGTGGAGAGTCTCAGAGCAAATGTCATTCATCAGAAGTACACAGATTCTGATCATTTAGAACCATTGAATATTAGAGTAAGAAGGTAAAATACTTTATTTGTGTCATTACATGGTGGTAGGTAAATTGTTTTCTTTTGATTTTCATTAATTATTGGTACAGTGATGTTTCTTTAATTAACAAATAAGATGACTTATGTAAGACACTGGGTGTAGTGCCTGGCACACAGTACCTGCTCAGTAAATAGAAAAAAATTTTTTTCAATACATAATGGACATAGAACAACAGACTGGTTCTAAATAGGAAAAGGAGTATGTCAAGGCTGTGTATTGTCACCCTGCTTATATAACTTACATGCAGAGTACATCATGAGAAACGCTGGGCTGGAGGAAGCACAAGCTGGAATCAAGATTGCCAGGAGAAATATCAATAACCTCAGATATGCAGATGACACCACCATTGTGGCAGAAAGTGAAGAGGAACTAAAGAGCCTCTTGATGAAAGTGAAAGAGGAGCATGAAGAAGTTGGCTTAAAGCTCAACATTCAGAAAACTAAGATCATGGCATCTGGTTCCATCACTTCATGAGAAATAGATGGGGAAACAGTGGAGACAGTGGCTGACTTTATTTTTTGGAGCTCCAAAATCGCTGCAGATGGTGATTGCAGCCATGAAATTAAAAGACGCTTACTCCTTTGAAGGAACGTTATGACCAACATAGACAGCATATTAAAGAGCAGAGACATTACTTTGCCAACAAAGGTCTGTCTAGTCAAGGCTATGGTTTTTCCAGTGGTCATGTATGGATGTGAGAGTTGGACTGTAAATTAAGCTGAGAGCCGAAGAATTGGTGCTTTTGAACTGTGGTGTTAGAGAAGACTCTTGAGAGTCCCTTGGACTGCAAGGAGATCCAACCAGTCCATCCTAGAGGAGATCAGTCCTGGGTGTTCATTGGAAGGACTGATATTGAAGCTGAAACTCCAATACTTTGGCCACCTGATGCGAAGAGCTGGCTCATTGGAAAAGACCCTTATGCTGGGAAAGATTGAGGGCAGGAGGAGAAGGGGACGACAGAGTGTGAGATGGTTGGATGGCATCACCGACTCAATGGACATGGGTTTGGGTGGACTCTGGGAGTGGGTGATGGACAGGGAAGCCTGGCATGTTGCGGTTCATGGGGTCGCCAAGAGTCGGACACCACTGAGTGAACCGAATTGAGCTGAATGGCATCGCACAATTGAGAATACACAGAAATTCTGCCCCCACCGTTAGCACACAGTGGTGAAGCTTTGTTGTACAAAATGATGTCCTGAAAGCCATTTTCTCACACTAGGGAATCTCATGTGTTGTTCACAGTAAGTCGCTGGGGCTGCACAACTAGATAGTTCTCCATCACCTGGCTCCCAGTTCACTCTTTAAACCACGTGATGGTAATGGTTTTTATACTTTCTAACTACTATGGAGTGGAAATTGTGAGCTGTCTGCTAATCATTTTAGCAAAATGCTAATTTGATGTACAAAGCATTCGTATCTTTCCAGGGACATATGTACTGTATAACCCAAGGTACACAAATACCTCCCCTCTATTTGCCCACATTAGTGAGGTTTTGATATACCAATCAGTGTCCTCACTCTTAGCCCAGGAAGGGAGCTGCCAGGAAGCTGGAGCTGACAGTCTGAGGAAGAGGAAGGAGCATCACGGAGCCTGGGTTCTGGGAGAACTTCACCTCAAGGCCCTTTCTGCTAGAGTTCACTTTGTACCAGGAGCCCCTGGCCCACAGGTAAGCCCACTGTCTGTGACTCAACCTTTATAGTTTCCTTTGGGAAAGCATTCATATCTTCTGGAGAGCCGAGTTCAGATGCAAGTCCTTCTGCAGAGATGGCATTAACCATACTGTATAGGAAGGGGACCCAGAGCACATGCCTGGGTTTGGGACTGATGGGGGAGAAATGAGGGAGAGGAAGAGTTGGGGCAAGACAGTGGGTAAGTCTCCCTTGGGAAGTGGGTTCATGAGGCCCATCCTCAGTGGCTTTGCCTGTTTCCCCATTTCCCCAGAAAGCTAGCCTGTGCCTACACTCCTCCAGGCAACAATATTAAAGTGGGGCAGAGGTTGCCAACCTCCGGCTGGCCCTAGGAAGCTCCATAAGTAGGTGTTTAAGGAGGGAAGAAGCATCTCCTTCTGATCTTGCAGAGCAGATTCACCTAGAGCAGCAAAGTCCTTTCTCAGAGGCCAAAGACCCCAGGCCTACTGAGAGTCCAGAGGACCCACTAGTGTCACAAAAAGTGTGGTCAGATATGAGCATGTCCTCTGCAGAACCTTGGGCCTTAACCAGTCCTTGCACACGCCCACCTCTGATGCCAACCCCTTCTAAAGCAGGTTTCACAGGGCAGTTGTTAGGTAGGAAAAACCTATTTGAAAGAGTACATTCCAATGGAATTGGCTGAGAGGAGGGGCAGCTTTTCAGATTTTACAAAAATCCTCGTCTTGATTCACTGTCTAGACATGGTTAGGTGCACAAAGAGTTAACTGGCCTCGTAGGACTCGGCTGCCAAGTACACTTAACGCTCAGTCCAGCACTCCAGGCTTGTATTCTTACGCTGCTGGAGTGGCCTGTTCATGGCATCTGGTTCCCTGGCAACAGCTTTCATTGGCTCAATCAAAGCCCTTTCTTCTTAAGAAAGCTCCTACTGAGACACCCACCACCACCACTAATCACCATCTTAACTCGGGGTTTAGGATGCAGCTGGTATGAAAAATAGTATTTGTATATGTGAGAAGATAAAGCAATGGACTGGGTTGGATACACCTGCCTTGCATGATCCTTGTACTGGTTTTCTACAGGACCAGTTGGAAATTACCTGCTTTTCCACTGGGACAGAGGGAAAGCCAGGGCCAGAAAGTTTCCCAGAGCTGGCTTTCTTTGTTCGGCAGAAATCCATGTGCCTCCGTGATTCATGACTCGCTGTTTCCTGGGCTGATCTGTGATATAACTGCAGGCTCTGTGCTCTGACAAGGGGCGTTGCTGAATTGAGGGAGTTCAGACAACGAAATCCATATTGTAGAAGGCTTGTCCCCAGTCTGCCACAAGCTGGGGAAAGAAGTCTGCCTCCAACAGAACCCAGGGAGCCTGGCGTCTCCTCCACCCACCCCAAAATGTCTTAGCAGCTTCAGATTTGCTAAGAAGAACAGGGTAAAGTAGCTCTTCATGCAGCATTTGCGGGGAAGAAAGTTGATGAGATTCTCTAACTAATAAAGATGGGCATTTTTAGGGGAATCCTTTAATCTTACAGAGAATCACTTTGAGTTTTCTTGTTTTGTCTAGCGAATGGATAGATGAAATCAATAGAGATGGGGAAGAAGGCAAGCTGTTCTCACTTTTGGCTCACCTATACCAATCCATTTAATTCATTTTCATCTTTTTTTTTTAATCAAATGTCATCCCATGTCCTTATTATACTCACTGAAATCTAAACACATAGCCTCATTCAAGAATTAAAGTGTTCAAAATGCACAGTAATCTTTAGAAAAGATGTTGGCTTTTGGCTTGGCCATCCATCCTAACATTTATGCTGCCCTAACCTTCTGGTTCTCAAGAGAAAACCGTCATCCTGGTCGTGGTGCCAAGATGTAATGGGACAGTTGACAATTCAGAGACAGTTAGGGTTTGTGGCTGCTCTGCTTGGCAAGCCAAGGTCCTCCTCTGCAGCTGTGTATGCGGATGAATGGGTCTCTGTGTTTGATACCAGCCTGCCTGAAGCTTAGCCGAGTGAGGGCTCTGGGTGGTGCTACCTCACAAGTCGTTAAAAGATGCTGTTGAGGACACTTAACAAAAACAACATATATTTGAGAGTCATTTGGGGACTAGGCGTGTGCCAACTCTTGATAGATGTGTAATGGAAAAATTATTCCCATCTCTGAGCCTCAGTTTCCTCATCTGGAAAATGAGGATAATAGCATCTGTCACATGGGGCTATGCAAGGACTAGGAGAAATGATGTGCCACCCCCACTGATCCTGATTATTCTGAAGTAGGGTCCTGACACTGATCATTTTTATTCACAGGAGCTCCTCAGGTGTTCAGCCAGCATTGAGAACCACATGCAGCAGGTAGGAGACTCTATGGTTATTTATTTTTTGGACTGAGGAATTCCTTGAATATCAGGAATTCTTGGGGATGGAGATGAAGAGGATGTAATAAGAGAAACAAAATTCCTTAGCTCTTTCTTCAGATCCAGGACTTACAACAGATTGGAATAGAGGTGTAGTCTGGTGCAGTGGAAATGTTCTCTGTCTTTGAGCCTTTTCCAGATAGTTTTTACATTCAAAAAAAAAGGAAAAACTATGGAGCATCTACATGAAGGCTTTGATAAAAGATAGTGTGATATGGGTAAATAGATAAATATATAGTTCCTGGGCTCAGGAAGTTTACATACTAGCAATGGAAAAGAAGACATGTTACAGTGAGCCTACACATTACAGGGAGGGGCACGATTAAGTATGAAGACTCCAAGCTGCTCTTGCCTGGGGGAATCTTAATGGTGTAACACAGGAAGTTTCAAGACACTCTGAAGTGGGAACACATTTTCAGCTTGGATTCTAAGCAGGAAGTGATTCTTATCCTTTCTAACAAAGGATAGTGCACACTGGTTAAAGACCAAGAGAATAAAGACACAGAACTCTTGGTTAGTGCATTCAGCTTTATGACATACTACACCGATATTTTCATTAGTTAGCAGAATAGGTAGTAAACAAGCATAAGTATGGCATATTTTTAGAAAGAAAATCTTTCATATGCATCAAGTGAAAGATTTGTTGTTGTTGTTTAGTCGCTCAGTCATGTCTGACTCTTTTGTGACCGCATGGACTATAGCCTGCCAGCCTCCTCTGTCCGTGGGATTTCCCAGTCAAGAATACTGGAGTGGGTTGCCATTTCCTACTCTACAATTGAAAGGTGCTTGGTACTTAAAAGCTGTATAGGAGTAAATATGTAAACAAATATTTTGTGGTTATTAACAAGGTGGAATGGCCACAGCAACACGAGGGCACAAGGTCTAGAGATTCTAGAACTTGCAAGAAGATTCCAAGCTAATCCCCAAATGGTCCTTTTGGCCACACTGTTGTGAGTTTTCACTAATCCTTAGGATGGAGAGAAAGGAGACTGGGGTTAAAACTCCTTGCATTTTCTTTGGAGTTAAGTCTACAAAAGAATATATCACAGGCATGGCATATAGGTTAACTGTTATGCACCAAGTAGAAGCAGTTGGTAGTGGCTCCCTAGAATACTTGATTGAAAATAATTCCACAGGACCCCAGCCTAGCAAAAAAGAGTTCCACAGCTGATTTTACTTATGTCTTCCATAGGTGAGGGAGAAAGAGTAAATTGTGATACATATACTGAGCTTGCCAATTCAATATTGTAAACTGTACAGATTTTCATTTCAGGGTGTAGATTTCATTATTCTTAACAAATTCTTTGGGTGTTAATATAGAATCAAAAGTTAACCATTCCATTTATTAGTATGTTAAACCTAATTCCTCAATTCCAAGACGTCATATATTTTAAGATACATTCTTGATTTAATAACAGGTTTTAAGGATAAGAAACTACAGTAAATCTGAACACTAAAAGTAACATTTACCTCAACATTTTTTTTCAGTGCTCCATCCAACTTATGAGGATAAACATTTTAAAAATTCAGCCTGATGATTCTTCCTGAATCATTTTTGACCACTGGCAGCTGTATGTAGCATTATAGCTTCTCTTCACCTTGCCTAGTGATCTTGACCTCCTTAGCAAGTGCAGGCCAGGCATTTTAATTGTTAGTCATATTGCAGACTACCAGGGGCCTGGCAGGTTACAGTCCATGGGGGGTCCCCAAAGAGTCAGACATGTCTTAGAGACTAAGCGACAACAACAACAACAAAAGACTATTAGGGATTCATTTGTATTTCTTGTTCAGTTAAACTCATAGTTTTGTCCTACTCTTAATTAAATTACTCCTTCCTGGAAGGTAAACAGCTTGTCTTGAAAGTCATCCAGAAGGTTCAGAAAGATATTTGGCACCTGCGGGTGACTTTGCAATGAGTGAATTGATCGTTCCAACCTCCTTTAACTTTAAAAATTCTGTTTCTCCTAAGAGATGTGTCACTTTTTATTGTATGTAATTACAGTGCCCATTGTGTAGACTGGCAAATCCCCTTTCTGTGTCCTCTGAAATGCTTGGCTGTTGTTTTGCTATGAAAACATGAAAGTGTAGTCATGCCTTCAGCAATAAATATTTGCTTCACTTATTGTAAATATGCCTCGCTAAGCTCTCCCATGGGTAGACAATGACAACTCTGTCTCAACTCACTCTCCTGCCAGCAGGTGGCAAATTTCTTTGCCGTGATATAAGCAGCATCCCAATTTTAGAAAGGTGAAGATGTGAACAAATAGAGTCTGAGAATAAAGGGAATACGGCAGATATCTAAGGGAAGCAAACTCGCAATATTCATTTTAGGATTCTGGTGCTCAGGGTTAGCAAAGAGACAAGTAGCCTCCTCCCCCTTACAGAATCATGTTTTCCAGGAATTAGTTGTATCTGGGTGTGCTGCATATAACACACACAACACAAAATGGAAAGTATTACAAGAAAGTAAGACAATATAGAAAGTATTCAGTTGTGTAAGAGAGGAGTGGAGAGATGCTATGGGAATTCAGAGGGACGGAGTACCTTGGCTTGTATGGATCAGGGCAGAGGAGCAGACGATATTCAAGTGCTCTTGAAATAGGTTGGAAAAATAGGTACTGGATGGGGTCTTGTGAAGAAAACAGGCCGATTGTGGTGGCCATGAAGAAGCACCTCTCGGATCTCTGACTGTGCAGAGCATAACTGATTGAGGACCCCACCTGTGCACTCTGAGCGCCATCATCACATTGGCACGGAGGCCAAGCTTCCCGCAGACCATTCCTTGTGGAGGACTGAGAATGACAGAGTTGGTGTGGCAGGCAGGCTAGCTCTTGGGAGGCACTGCTGGTGGGGGTGACTTTGGCTCCAGGACTTCTGGCAGCCTTGCTTCTTCAGAACTGCATCGAGTCTAAGATGCTTCCAATGCAAACTTTCTTCTCCCCTCTTCATGTGGTCAGACCCTGTCCCTGGTAGTTCTCCTGGCTCCCTTCCCATTTTCCCTCACAGGCATTTTTCATAATAAATCCCTTGCACATCTAATCCCCTCATGGTGTCTGCTCCTTGGAGGACCTGGACAGACACCCAGTCTTTGTGGAGATGCCAGGTGGGTGTCTTCAATGCGTTCCGAATCTGTTGCTGCATTTGCTTCGATATTTCTCACCCCTTTTCCAATTACCACTGTGTTTTAGAAGTTGGTGCCGTTGGGTATTCACCAGGGTGAGAGATACTTTGGGCAGTAAGAAGTGCATATGGGAAAGTCTCCTGGAGAAAAGGAAGCAGACCTAGAGGATGATTAGAAAGGCATCCTAAGAGGGTGGGATGATTTGGGGGAATGGCATGTCGGAGAAGGCGATGGCACCCCACTCCAGTACTCTTGCCTGGAAAATCCCATGGACGGAGGAGCCTGGTAGGCTGTAGTCCATGGGGTTGCTAAGAGTCGGACACGACTAAGCGACTGACCTCACTTTTGCTTTTCACTTTCATGCATTGGAGAAGGAAATAGCAACCCACTCCAGTGTTCTTGCCTGGAGAATCCCAGGGACAGGGGAGCCTGGTGGGCTGCTGTCTATGGGATTGCACAGAGTTGGACACGACTGAAGTGACTTAACAACAACAACAACAACATGGAAACGTGTATAATATCATATAAGAAACAAATTGCCAGTCCAGGTTTGATACAGTATCCTTGCTTGGGGCTGGTGCACTGGGATGACTCGGAGGGATGGTACGGGGAGGGAGGTGGGAGGGGGGTTCAGGATGGGGAACATGTGTACGCCCATGGCGGATTCATGTTGATGTGTGGCAGAACCAATACAATATTGTAAAGTAATTAGCCTCCAATTAAAATAAATAAATTTAAATTTAAAAAATCATTGTAATTTCATAACCATAACATCCATAAAAAAAAGAACAAGTGAAAAAAAAGGAAAAAAAAAGAAAGGCATCCTAATATTTTCTTATTGTGCCAATTATTTATTTAAATAGAGTTTGTTTTTTTTAAAGAAAGGTTTTGTTTGTTGGGACTCTTTTTGTTACAAATGACAGAAACCTAAGGCAAACTAGATTAAGCAAAAAAGGGTGAACCATGATGCTGATGGGGCTTCCCTGGTGGCTTAGCTGGTAAAGAATCCTCCTGCAATGTAAGAGACCCAGATTTGATCCCTGGGTTGGGAAGATCCCCTGGAGAAGGGAATGATCACCCACTCCAGTATTCTTGCCTGGGAAATCCCCATGGACAGAGGAGCTGCAGTCTGTAGGGTCACAAAGAGTCAGACGACTGAGAGACTAAGCACACCTGATGCTGATGATATTGAGTTCCTGCGTCTCAGGGACAAGCAGAATCTGAGATGGAAATGGCAGCCGGATGCTATTGCTGCCTCTCATTTCTGAGGATCATCGGATGGCCACTAATGGCTTCTGGCCTTTTACATCCTGCAACCCAGAGACCCCAAAAGAGACTGATTTCCTTTTCACTTCCCATTCTGAGTCCCAAGGGAAAGCTCAACTTGGCCCAGCTTAGGTCAGATGGGTACCCTCACCACGAACAGCCATGTTCATGGAGACTGGGTCAGGGAAGAGACCGTGATGGTCCACATTATACCAGCATGGGGGGTTCATGGTCATTCTGTGCACGTTGGAAGTTCTCAGAAGGAAGGAGGGTTGCTGAGAGGACAAAATCATTTTTATACTGTGCAGAATATGTTTGCAATATGTGTTTCTGCACCAGTGCTCAGCCATGTATAAACACCCAGACCTCCCCCTTCTCTGGAGAGCTCGATAACCTTTCAGGAGGAGACTGGTTTTTATTGCCATTCTGTCAAGAATAATAAAACAGTTTTTGGAGCTAGCACATTTGTTCATTTAACAAATATGTTTTGAACATCTAATATGTGCCAGGCATTGTGTTAGGAGCCCAGATGGGGTGACAGACCATAAGTACACAATGAAACAAAAAATACATAATTACAAGTGATAATAAGTTTCAAAAAGGAATTAAACAGGGAATGTGGATGGAGAATGATGGGGTAGGGAGGCACCTGATTAGATAGTAGAGTTGGTGAGATCCTCTTGAAGGGGACATTTCAGCTGAGACCCTTAGAGAAAAGGAGCCTGCTGAGCTAAGTGGAAGTAGTAGGAGCACGGCATTCCCTCACTGAAAGCCTTGTGGTAAGAGTGTTTGGTGGGTCTGACCAAGGGGAGGAGGCCAATGTGGTGTGGGGTGTGGTGGGGGGAGAAGTTGGCGCAGGGGAGGATAGTAAAGGATGAGGGTGGGGGGAGTAAAAACCAGGTCAGGTGGGGTCTTGTGAGTTAGTGTTAACGGGTTTGGGATGGGAAGTCATTGAAAGCTTTGAAGCAGCAGCATGACTTGCAATTTGTGCTTTAAAAGTCGGTTCTGACTATTCGGAGTGTTCCATCTTCTGTCTGATGGAAGTGGGTAGGAGTGTGTTTTTTGAAAGTTGTTTGGCAGGTGCTGAGAGAAATAGAGGAGGAAAGAGAAGTTGCTCTGCTCCTATCCTGGTTCAGCACATCCTTCAAGCGAACCATGTGGGCCAGATGGAGAAATGGGGGAAGCTTTCTTTTCTCCTTTGGCTGATGACTCTTCATTTAATGGAAAGGTAAAAGCAAATAGGAAAAAAAAAAAAAGAGAGGAAACTGGGATATTAGACTCAAATACTGGCCAGAAGATCCAGGACCAGTTACTTAACCTCCTTCAACCTCTTTTTCCGTATCTGCTGAATTGGAATAATACCGTGAACCTTGCAAGGTCATTGTAAGGGTGAACTGAGGCAGAACTCGCCACAGGTGTGCCAAGCACATGGCAGCTGTTAGAACTGTGTCCAGAGCCAGCCACCTTTCAGGCCTTAAGGATCAAACCAGGCTTTGAACCCCCCACTTCCTCTTTCAGGCCCCCAGTGGCTGGCTACCTTCCTTCTTACCTGAAACTCCCATAAAGAAAATGTCAGTTTACTAGAGCTTAGAGCAGTGAGGGACTTCAAAATGTGCCTCTGCTTTCAAGTAGGTATGGATTAGTTTTATTTTGCACTTTATTAAATTCCTCTGGAATGTACTCATTTTTAGCAGGCACCTGGCAACACTGCTTTTGGGCATTTGAGAGCCCTGGGAGGAGAAAGGTTTTGCACTCTCCTCCCCCACTTCATTGTAGCCCCTCTGGACTGACTCAGTGTCAAATTGTTAATGCGGTCTCCAAACGCTCACTGTTGGCTCCTGAAGTCACAGCCTCTGGCGACCTCCGTGCTTTGGACACAGGGAAGGTGAGGTTTCAGAGATGCCTTCCATTGCCTTGATGGCCCTGCTTAATGCTGGGCTCCTTGTCCAACCCCTGGTGCAGCTGCAGTGACTGCCACCTGGTGAAATTGCCTTTGAAGGCCGGTGTTTCCTTGGGAAGAACTTAAGCCCCAGTGGCAGACTTAGGTTGCAATGGAAAGTGGATTCCAAAGCTGTCCCTGGAATGTGAACTTTTCCTGGAAACTTTCCATGTTGCCTCTTAGAGAACAGCAGGCATCAACTTATTCACACCAGGAGTCAATTAAAGAAACCCAAATTATTGCCATTCCAATAAACAATGATCTCTCTTCCTTTTCAAATAAACTTGTTAGAATGGCCTAAAAGCCGGGTGTAATTACATGATCAGATAGCATAAATCTGATTAGAAGCTTTTCATCTACTTTATTTTCTCCTGCAATCAGAGCTATTTTTAGTAAATGCTAAAAATGTATTTGAACAACTTCAATGTATACCTCTTCTAAAACCTTTTTGGGGTCCTTTTCATTCATCCTTTATCCTTTTTGATGAGGCATGAATGTTCCTACGACACTATTCAGAGAGGAAAAGAGAACACCATACCTTCATAATTTAGCCTATGATGTCAACACATGTGTCCTGGATACAAAGATTTATATCATAGGTTTTTGAGAGGAGTCATTTAAGTTCTGAGTTAAATGTTTGATCCACTGGAGGGAAAGTAGAGGAAGTAACACGGTGGGAATATTAGCAGTAGCTCATGACTATGCCTTTCAAAATTGTCTTAAAATAGGACCTTGAAATAGGACCTCCCAAGGGCAATCATTCTTAGCAATTATCCTTCTTCTTCTCCTCCAACTTCCTGCCCGCCCCCCACACACATCAAAGACATTTTCCTTATCCCAAAGTGCATCTTTGTCTGTCCAAACTTGAGATAACTGCCAAAACCTCCTAATCTTACAGGAGTACGATGTATGTCGTTCCCCTTTGCTTAGCACAGTGCCTGATACATAATGGGAAGTAGGGAAAGATGGAGGAAAGGAGGGAGGGAAAGGGGAAAGAAGGAAGGAGAGAAGATGCTCAAACTCTGCATTGTTAGGGTTCAATAATCTCTTTGAAAGACCATTCTTCTGGTTGAAATGCATGACTGGTGAATTTTGGTAATATGTATTTTGACCAAATGCAGAGCACTGACTAATATCATATGTCAGATACCCTTAGTATGTGGCATGAGGAGTGGGTAATTGTGGGTGAACACTTTTCCCTTTGTAGTGGGATTTCTTAAGGGTCTGAGTTAAAATTCCATGTCATCTTCATGTTGATGAAAATTACTGCTGTCATTTTAGGTTTCTTTTAGTTCACCATGTCCTTGTCAATTCTGATGATGAAAAAAGCTCCCTTGAGGTTTTTTTTTTTTTAAAAAACAAATTCCCATAGAACTCAAGCAATTGCCCTTTTTTTCTTTTGCCTTTTTTTGGAGTGTAAAAAAATGTTAGCTTGAAACATTTGAGTATAACAACAATTTACTAATTGTAGAAATTCCTCTTCTTTTTTTGTTATGCTTATTAGTTCTAAAACCAATGTCCCTGAAACCAATGGTCATCACGTTTCTCTGTTTTTTCAAATTGCCCAAGAACACCAGAAGTAAAGGGGGGAAATTCTAAAATCCTTTTAGGTGATAAAAAAAAATTGCAACCACCAAACATGAAATACCATTTATTTTCCTGTTGATGTATTTGAATAATTTGCATCGAAGTTAACACACACAGCAAAGGAAGAACTCCCTAAAGATTTTGCTTTAATTTGTATGCACAGAGAGATTTAGGGCTAACTGTTAGTAAAGGATGGAGCCTTTAATCAAATGTAGTCAAATGAGCTGTTTGCACTGCTCAAGGGGAGGTGATAGGGTCCACTTATCAGAATCCCCAACACTAGCTGCAGGAGACCTCCCATACTTTCTGCTTTAGAGAAAGAACCCAATTTGGCCAAACAGTAGATAAGAAAAAGGACTCACCACTGGCTAGGTCAATGCTGGCAAGGCTGAAGTTTGATAATGTCTAATAATATCTCATGTTTACATAGGAACCTTTCCCTGGGGCAAAGTACTTTACCAGCATTATCTCATTAACCTGTCCTCTGACCCCCAAAAGCATCCACATTTTACTAAAGCTGAGTGTGAACAGAAGAGAGAAAGAACAAAATAATTAAATGGCAAAGCTTTAGAATTCAGGTCTCTAGACTGGGTTGCTCACCCATAGCCTGTCTTCACTCTTTGGTGAGGCCCTGAAGACCAAGCAAATGATGGAGGCCTTCAGATTTGGCAAGGCCTTTGAAAAAGGAAAAACAACTCTTGCTTTTCTCTGTTTTCAGTGTGTCCAAAGAACTGGTGAAAAAGCCTAAATAGTCTACCTGTATCTTCTAATTCAGGGGTTCTTAATCTTGATTCAATGGGTTTTGGGTAGGCGGAAATTATCTGCAATCTTGGGCATATATGACCATATTATGCATCTTTCTGGAGACTGAGCCCATAGTTACATCAGATTTTCAAAATGATCTATGCTTCCTTGCAAAGGACCTCTAAGGTCTTAGTTTTGTTCTCTAACTGGAGTGAGGTATTGTAGCCAGTCTACAGCAAAACTAGTAGAGTTCCAACTATGTGTTCAGCTCTGATCTAGTTATGGGCAATGGAGCAGGAGAAATTGATTTTGCCGGATAACCTGTAAGTCATATGTCTAAGGGTGCTAATACTTTATTTGGCTCCAAATAATTTTCCACCTGTGCTTCTTTCATTGTTTTATCAAAACAGACATTCACTGAGTATACTAATTTCCTGCTGCTGCTGCTAAGTTGCTTCATTTTTGTCCGACTCTGTGCGACCCCATAGACGGCAGCCCACCAGGCTCCCCCATCCCTGGGATTCTCCAGGCAAGAGCACTGGAGTGGGTTGCCATTTCCTTCTCCAATGCATGAAAGTGAAAAGTGAAAGTGAAGTCGCTCAGTCGTGTCTGACTCCCAGCTACCCCATGGACTGCAGCCCACCAGCTCCTCTATCCATGGGATTTTCCAGGCAAGAGTGCTGGAGTGGGGTGCCATTGCCTTCTCCACTAACTTCCTAGGTCTGCTCTAATAAGTTACATAAATTAGGTGGGTTAAGACAACAGAAATTTATTCTCTAACAGTTCTGGAGGTTAGAAGTCTGAAATAAGATGTCAACAAGACCATGCTCTCTCTGTAGGCTCCAGAAGAACAACTGTCCTTGCCTCTTCTGGCTGCTGGTGGTTGCCAGCAATCCTTGGGATTCCTTGTCTTGTAGATACATCACTCCAATCTTGGCTTTTGTTATCACATGATGTTCTCTTTGTGTGTCTCTCTTCTTCTTACAAGGACAATATTCAAACCAGATTAAGGTTTCACCCTACTCCAGTATGATCTCAGCTTAACTCAATTAACTGCACCTGCAGTGACCCTATTTCCAAATAAGGTCACATTCTGATGTTCTGGAAAGGACATGGATTTGGCGGGGGACACTATCCAACCCAGTACACTGAGCATCTCTCTGTATTGGATATTACACTGGGCACCAGAAACTAAATATAAGGCAAATCACTGCCTAGGTACTAATAATACATAATGACCTTGCTTAAAGTCCAACAGTATTCCTTCTTGGAATTCCCTTAGTTGTCCTGGAGTGATGTAGGAGTGTCCCAGGGTGATGGTGGAGGTATTTTGGTCTCCACTCTGATTTCCTTCTGGATCTATATTCCTGTCTATTTTTGAAGAGAGCTGGAGTGCATCCAATAAGGGGCATGAAACTTTCAGCAGTCAAAATAGCTACAAATTCTCCCTTTCATCAACAAATAATTTTGTAATAGAAAATCAACAAAGATTTACTTGTTAGGATTCCCTAACAAGTTTACTTGTATAGGATTCCCTATAGCATGGGGAATGGGTGGTGCAATGGTAAAGAATCTGCCTGCAATGCAGGAGATGCAAGAGATGTGGGTTCGATCCCTGGGTTGGGAAGATCTTTTGGAATAGGAAATGGCAACCCACTCCAGTATTCTTGCCTGGAAAATCCCATGGACACAGGAGCCTGGCAACCTACGGTCCATGGGTTACAAAAGTGTCAGACATGACTGAGGAACTGAGTGCACACACACACACACACACACACACACAGGAAATTATATTCAATAGCTTATAATAACCCATAATAGAATATAACCTGAAAAAAATATAACTGAATCACTTTGCTGTACACCTGAAACTAACACAATATTGTATATCAATCATACTTTAATAATAATAGTAAAAAAATAATTTGTGTGAATCATGAGTGTGTAGGACAGGTGTTAAGTAGATCAGCACTACCAGCGTACTCTTCGCAGAGCTGGAATGCTGAGAGCTGAGGCTGGAGAGTTAGACAGAAACCACAGAGGACTTTGTATGCTGAGTTTAGGGTTTTCAATAAGGAAGAGACATAGTTGCGTTTACCATGTTTCCTTCTGGCATGGACTGGGATGACTTGGAGGAGGGATCACAGTGAAGGCTGGGAGCCCAGTTAGGGAGACATTATCTAAGAAGGAGATGGTGGTCATAGGGGAACTGGAATCCAGGTTGGTTGGCTGACTCCAGGTTAAGGGAGAGGATAGAGCCAAAGATAAATTGCAGCGCTGGCAGAGTGAAATACCGACCATGTCGTGGCAGCCACAGTGCTTCTTAAATGTTAAGAGCCTGCAGGACTGCAGGGGAAGACAGCGGAGCAAACCAGCCCTGACAACAACAGGGGAGCACAATTTCCCTTATAACCACCTCTTCTCCCCTGAGGCGAGTCCCATAGAGGAGTTACAATTACTAGTTACATCTCTCTAGAGAGATGCCTGCTGGACTTTATTCTTCCAGCAGTGCTCTCTTACTCAGGATGCTTCTGGTAGAGAAAGAGGGCATGTCAGGTTAGGAGATGGCAGAGCCTAGTTGGCTTGGAGACATCCTTTTGTCCTTTGACCATCTCGGCATCATGCACTAAACAACTGAGCCCAAGATACTCCCCCAGACTGGAATAATAACACTGACTTTTTTTTTTTTTTAATGTTGTGAGGGAGCCATTAACTCATTTTCCCAAACAACCCCCAAACTCCTTAGGGAACCTGTCATTATTTCTCAAATCACTCATTTTCATGGGGGGGGTTTGGAGACTGGACTCAGTGAACACTTGGGGAGCACACACAGTTGTCATGTGGACTTGGATCTTGATCTTCTGGAGTCACTGTGCCCAAGGGGGGCTCTTATTGGGCTCCCCTGCAACCCCTTTAAAGTAAGAACACAACTAGACGAACTCAGTCCAAATCCACTTTGGCTCCACCAGTCATCAGCTCCCCCACTGGTGGCCATGATTCTCCTGTGATACCCTGCCATGTGGGGTGAAGTCATTAGACATAGATCATGGAAAAAACAGGGTCTAATACCCTGCTAACCAGGAACACATGACTTGGAATAAATATATTTCACAATCCTGAGAAAAGCTAATCACAGTTTTAGAGATATTTCAAAGAAACAGAGCTATTCTATGTACAACAATAATTCAGTAGTCAGGGTAGGGAAGAAAAAGCAGGAAGAGGAATGCAGTACTGCATAGCAATCAAGAGGTCTTGAGCAAGTAACTTAACCTCTTGGTGACTCAGCTTTCCCTATCTTTAAACTGGGATAATAGTATCCATCTCAGAGAGTTGTTGAGAGAATCAAATGAGATAAGATGTGCTTAGTATACTCTGAGTTTGTGCTTGGTACATCAAAACCCTCAATGTTACCACTTATAATTCTGGGGGCACAGGGGATGAGACTAAAGATGGAAAGTCAACTAGTAGTTGTCAAAGGAATGATTGAATTGAGGTGTCAGTGGCTCAGAAGCAGGGCCGTGTTCAGAATTTTCTCTTGCTATCTTGCTCTCTCTCCTTCCTGGGTTTTCCCTTTGATCTTTTTTTTTTTTTTTTTCCCAAACTCATTCCATCTTTGTGTTTCCTTTTTCTTAGTTCAGAGTGACAGGTAAGAAGGATCTCTAGGTTAAAAGAAGTGTCTCTGAGGAAAATGAGGCTAACTCCATTCTGCTTTTTCTTAAAGGCTGGTCCTATGCAGAAGGCTAACCCTGGGTTAAGCTGTTTCATTTTTAAAAATCAAATAGCCAGGATTAAGAGACATCGTAATGTTTATCCTACCCATGCTGTATCAGTCTTGGAGGTGGAACCCATTTAGTATTTCTATTCATAAGCAGATTACCAAGCTGGTGGTTTGACTAGGAAAAAATTGTGTTTTATTGTTTCAAAATAAGAAAGGCATTTCAGGTGGATTCTGATTGGACAGCAGAGATCGAGTTTAGATTTTTTTCAGCCAGCACTGCAACGGATCAGACAGATTTGGGCGATGCTGAGAGACGAGCACAGAGCAGTTATAAATGCATGATAGCAGTGGTGTGCACTGAAATCGGACTTGGTTATATGGAGTAAACATGGGTACAATCTATAGACCAAAAACCACTTGGTGAACGGAGGAACTGTGTCTCCTTCCTCTCATCAGAGATGAATTAACTGAATTTCCTTGCTGTTTCACTTACCTCTTAGAGTGAAATAGATTCCCACCTTAGATGAAATATGAATCTGCTTTTGTGGAGGGAATTCCCCTAAGTGAACCCCAAACCCCGAATGGAGAACTTGAAAGCTTAATTTTTAGCCTTCCTTTTTGTCAGCCACTGGTTCTAGCAGTAAAATGAAATGTCTTTGTGACTTGAGAGGATGATTTGGTTTGAACATTTGTTCTCATTTTCTGGGGCTCTTCTGACTTTATCAAGCCTTTTGGCTTTTTTAAGAAAGCTGCTAGAAGCATTGGCAAATGTGTGCTCTGCTGGAAGTCGGAAGTACTGGTGGCAAATTAATATGGCATTGACTTTTTCCTAAAGAAAATATGTTATTTAGTAGTTTTATTCCTTGGAAATGCTAAGTGCAGATGGTGATGAAAATGGCAAGAAATCCTTTCTGCTAAAAATTAGTTTCCTTCTAGGCTGGTATGTGTCTTTGTGCAAGGGTGTCAAATGGATGCCATTTGACATCCATGTCAACCCTCACTGAATGAGACCCAGAAGTTAACAATGAGAAATGCAGCTATTACCACAGTATTCAGTGTTAATCATAAAGGACTGAGAAAGGAAAAAAGAGGAGGTGGGGGGTAGAATACATGTAAGATATATTTTAAATAACATATTAAATTTAAAAAGATCTTACCTTCACATTTAGATTTTCCCCTCAAGTCAGCCTCCCATTAGAGCATCAAATTTCAGTTTGAACTGTCTCTCACATGCAAGCTTCCTTTTATTTGCAATAGTCTGCACACACACACACACACACACACAAACACACAACCACCACCACCACCACCACCAGCACCACTACCACCTACCTTTCATTTCTTTTATGCATGACTCGATTTTCTGCGAGACTCTAATTTCTAAGCAATCTAAAGCTCACCTAGTCCCATAAACTAATGGGGTCTTGATTCTCCTTATATCTAACTATCAGGGTTTGATGAGAAGATTGGCAGATAATTGTACTGGGCAAAACCGTTTGCAGTTCTAATTTACCAGTTTCTGCTATGAAGTCCCCTACGACTACACCCTTCTCCCGGTCGGAAATCCAGTTATCTCACAGGCACATGTCGTAAGCCTGCAGAAATGTGGCAGGCGAGGTGCAGTGGGTTCAGGGTTCCTGGTGTTCACCATCAGGGCAGAGGCACTGCTCTCTCACTTCTTTCTCTGCAAATGCACTGGACTTATTTTTGCTGTTTTATTTGTTTTTATTAAAGAACAGCAACAACAAACAGAGTGTTCCCTGAGAATTCACACTTTCCAGAGCTAGGGGTGGGAGGAAGAAGAATTGAACTACAGTCCCTGGAATTGTTTTCATTCTTTCCCCTCAGTCTCTTTTTGTTAAAGAGCACTCCGAGGGGGAACCGAACTAAAATATGCCACAATTTTTTTGGGCTCCAAAATCACTACAGATGGTGACTGCAGCCATGAAATTAAAAGACGCTTACTCCTTGGAAGGAAAGTTATGACCAGCCTAGATAGCATATTCAAAAACAGAGATATTACTTTGCCAACAAAGGTTCGTCTAGTCAAGGCTATGGTTTTTCCAGTGGTCATGTATGGATATGAGAGTTGGACTGTGAAGAAAGCTGAGCACTG
>NW_011495032.1:24763771-24773880 GCF_000754665.1 Bison bison bison | reverse complement strand
ATGCTTTTGAACTGTGGTGTTGGAGAAGACTCTTGAGAGTCCCTTGGACTGCAAGGAGATCCAACCAGTCCATCCTAAAGGAGACCAGTCCTGGGTGTTCATTGGAAGGACTGATGCTGAGGCTGAAACTCCAATACTTTGGCCACCTCATGTGAAGAGCTGACTCATTGGAAAAGACCCTGATGCTGGGAGGGATTGGGGGCAGGAGGAGAAGGGGACGACAGAGGATGAGATGGCTGGATGGCATCACCAACTCGATGCACATGAGTTTGGGTGGACTCCGGGAGTTGGTGATAGACAGGGAGGCCTGGTGCGCTGCGATTCATGGGGTCGCAAAGAGTCGGACACGACTGAGCGACTGAACTGAACTGAACTGAACATCTTAAGGGCTTCCCAGGTGGTGCTAGTGGTAAAGAACCCGCCTGCCAATGCAGGAGACAATAAGAGATGCAGATTTGAGTCCTGGTTTGGGAAAATCCTCTGGAGGAAGGCATGGCAACCCACAACAGTATTCTTGTCTGGAGAATTCCATGGACAGAGGAGCCTGAAGGGCTACAGTCCACGGGGTCTCAAAGAGTTGGACATGACTAAAAATGACTGAACATGCACACATGCACTACATCCTTAAGGCCCAGATCAATTCTCTGTGCCTCAGTTGCCCCTTCTGTAACCTGGAGACAATATAAGGGTATTTAGGGTAGGATGCTTCCATACGTGCTCTCTTATTCAACTCTGATGCTCAGTGAGATTCCAGAATCCCATACTGAGAGCCTATAAAATGAGAAAAAGAATAGTTTCCAACTCATAATGTTGTTGTATAGATCGAGTTAATGCAGGTGCTTCACACAGAACCTGTACAGAGTAAGCTACCATATTATCATTTTGATATAACACTGATATAATACCCATGATAACAGTACTGTGGAGGCTCCTGTGATTCTTGCAACGGGGCTTTAGGAAGGGGGTCTCTGCCACACGAGGGCTGTTGTCCTTATGCTCCCACTCACTGACTCCTGGTTAGCAAGGAGCAGGAGTCTTCCCTCTAAGCCCCTGTCCCAACTCTCAGGCTGGAACTGGCACAGAAGGTTGAGTAAGCCTCTTGAGGGACTCAAACCACCCCTTCGAGGGGCTGCATCTGGGGTGGGGAGCGGTTCTGGGAAGCACTTCCACAGGTTCCTTCTTGCTGCCAGGCCCTTGAACTCCAAATTAGAAAGTCAGGCAAGAACAAGGGAGCATCCAGCCCTCAGAATTTAAATAGCACTTAATGAGTCTTCTACTTCTCACTAAAAAACCAAAACACTTCCTGGGACTAGCACTGCAAAAGTCCTGCTTGATTCCATTCTGTCCTGATGTAACTTATTCTCGTTGCTTACCCTCACTTCAATCCTGGTTTAAATTAAAAAGAATGATGCTTAGAAGATTTTGAGACCTCAGTAAATATCTGTAGCTGGGTGACTAGGGGCACAGGCTATAGTCAATTTGCTGCTCTGAGGCTTACCTTTCAGAGCCTGTAAACTGGGGGGTGGGGGGGGATGATACCTACCTCTCAGAGTTATTGTGAAGAATAAATGAAATAATTATATATTAATAATAGTAATGCTGACATTTATCCATCACTTATTAGGTGTCAAGTACTGTGGTTCCAGGCTGTGGATTATCTTAACTGCTATACTGTGCTGTGTTGTACATACAGCTTAGCACATGGCCAATATTTAATACATGTTAGCAATGATAAAGACAATGATGATATCAACAAAGTATGAAGAGCCAGTCTTCACTGCCCTTGGCAACGTGTTTGTGTAATCATTCTCCCTTTCCTAAAGCTGGGAAATCACCCATCACTCCCCTGTTCCCCTTTGGTCCCTTTTCTTCTGGCCACATCATATCTTGAAGCCCACTGCTCTGGTGGAAAAGATGGCCACATTCAGGGTCTTTGGGAATCCTGAGTGTGTCCTTCACTATGGCCTGGCTTTTATTTACTTGTGACACTCAAGCTGCTTTTAGCCTCATCAGTTTCTCCATCTTCAGAGTGTGATCAAGATACCATTAACCACTTATTGTACTTTAGTACAGTGGGGAGAAAGAGTTTGTAAACACTAAGAATGGTTTTTCTGGCCTATTCCCTATTCTAGAGGTTGGGGTGGGAAATATATGAGGTGAGAAGTATGTGCTTAGTTCTGGCTAAGACTCAGGATAACAATTTCCAGAAGTCAGTCTGCTATATCCAGGGCCTGGCATAGCATCTGGCATGTCCTAGGTCCTCAAGAGATGATTTATTGGCATTGAAGATAATTCATGATTTTAACTCGAGGGCTTATTCTGTACGTCTGCTGCAAAAAGCAACTCAGGGACCAGCTGCCACTCATCTCTCCTTCCAGTTATCCCAGATTTGGAATCTGGAACTAAATGCTACATGCCATTTGTTTTCCTTTGGAAATGAAAATATATAACTGGTGCTAGGTTATGCCACACATGTTTCATTATTGGTTATTACACTTCCTATTTGCTATCCCACCATACCCTCCCCAAGATGCTTTCTCTTTGAATGAATTGTCCTCCAGAGTCTGCAATACCATGCTGAAGTTGAAGGATCACATTTTCTAAGAGTGAGTAATATTAGGTGGTTGTCTTACTGAAACCAGTTGAGCAGTTTGTTTCCATTCATGGAGTATAGGGCACTTTATCTCCTTACTCTTCCTCCCTTTGTTTCTACCTCCTAAATGCCCTCTCTTGCTTCCGATATGTCCGTCTCTTGGAGACCCACTTCTTGAACTCAAAGCTGAACTGATGCCAGGGCTATACCACATAAATAGATTTGTAGGTGGGAAGCAGTTTAAAGGAAGGTCAATAGCAAAAGAGGTGGACTTGAGCTCCCCAAAAGGACCATTCCAAAGTGAGGTAGACCCCCAACCAAGGCACGATGGAATCCCTCACAGTAGCTCCAGTTTTATTTTGTTAGTTTGAAGTCTTCTGAAAAAGGCTTTAGGGACAATGACCTAGAGAAGCATTTAAGGTTTTGGCTGGTATAACTGTTCAGAATCAAAAACCTTTGTCCTATTAGTTCAGCCACATAGAATGTTGACTTGGCTGAGAAATATCCAGTAATGGGAATTCCAAGTTAAAAGATTGCAGCCAACCAGGAAATATGGATGTGGTCTTTGAGAGAAACCAGGAAGATATGATGCAACATAGCCCTTTGGTGTTGAGGAAGGCATGCTTCCAGTGGCAGAAAGCAATTGCTACAAAGAGGCATGAGGAGAGGCACGGTAGCTAGCTCAAGAGATTAGATAGCCCCCAATCTTGCATTTTGACTTCAGTGTACAGTAATACAGTGATGATCTTACTTTTTGAATTGTGCTTAAAAAGGCCAATGGGAAGTTCATCTTCCTTCACTGAGCACACACTGGCTTGGCTGGCTGAGAGGTGGGACACATTGGTCTACAAGAGGGTAAAACAACTAGTCAGGGATTTCAAAATAGCCGTGGACAGTCCACAAATGGATGAGTCAGTTCGGCCTTCTTACTGGCCGCATGGAATCACAGGCCCCTGGAGGAAGGTCTTCATCTCAGATGTCATCTTCAGCTGATGAAAGAAAGGCCTCTGGAGATGAAGGAACCGATCTAAGAGGATGAAAATTATGGAGAATCACATAATCTGAGTTCTTGGGAAAGGCATTCTTGCTGGATACACACCCTCTGCCATTAGAAGCATCCTTCCCGTGACTCACCCTCACAGTACCTTTAGAGAGGGGCTATGTGACATGTTACAGAAAGTGGGCTGAGCTCAGAATCTGAGGATGGGATATGATCCCTTCCTCTTCCCGTGTCACTTCAACACACTAAGCTCCTCAGCTTCTTCATTTTTATAATAGGATTTATTCCATGTCATAAGATTGTTACAATAATTTTGAGGATAAAGTCAAATAATGAGTGTGAAAGCAGCTTTTAAAACAGTAAATGCCACCAAATGTCAAGTAATATTATTCCAAATAACATTTGGGCCTCTGTGATGACTTACCACATTCTGTCTAGAAAGATAATTATTTGCTTATTCCTCCACTGGGGAGGCTGTGCTCATTCACCCTGAATTAGGCTCCAGGTTACCTCAGGTGGAGTGTCTTTTTTTTTTATCTTGAATCCCTCCAGCCCCTGGGAAAGCACCTTTTCTATAGTGGCTGCTTGGTTAGTACTTCTTGGACTGGATCACTTATAATAAACAATTGTCTTGGTCAAAATTCCTTTTTTCCACCACTGCGGTACTAATTGAGAAAATTCCAATTAGAACTTTTTTTTTTTCAACCAGAGAGTAAGAGGCACAATGTGTGTTTACCAAAGACTTGACATTTTAATGGTACCCTTTTAACTAGTTTACTTTTTTATGAAATGTGAGGAATATAGATTCAGAGGTAAGAAATGTTACAAGTTGAAAAGTAAGAGTTGAAGAACCAAGTTTTATTAAATTACATTAATGTCACTGAGAGTGAAATAAGAGAAAAATAGAACAGACCCACACGTAGGATTTCCTGAAGCCCTGTTAGACTGTTATTCACCGTCCACATATGCATATACAAAAATATACTATCTATAAATAGCCACCTGCCTTTTCAGTGAAATTAAAGATGGGAGAGTTAGAAGAGAATTTCCCAGTATAATTACAGGGTTCAAACCTACAGCTGTTAGACTCCTGTAGTTCTGTCCAGAGAACTAATATCACTATTGCTAATATCACTATTTTCTATCAAGCACATTAAAAAAAAACAAACCTATTTTTAATGGGTAAGATGTTGTCAATAGGGCTTTTATTTGTTTCTTGCCAAGATTCTCACAAACCTACTTTAAAAGATTAGGTGTTGCATATTGTATAGACTAATTTTGTTTGATAAACTGAAGTCAATTTTCACAAGTCTTTCTGCTCCTCATCTAGGGATTAACACCAAACTCCCACCAGTGTTTTTCCTCAACTCTACACATGCCCTTCCATACACACTTTCTTTCACCTATTTTCTGCGAAGATGTACCTCCTGAAAGATCCTTGAGCCTCTAAAATTCTTAGGTAAGAATCTACTACCTTAGGATGCACCACAGTGTGAAAGGAACAAAACAGAACCCTTTCATCTTTGCTTACAAAAAAGCAGGTAGTAATTTATTCATATGCAGTCTTTGTTCCCTCACTAAAGACCAGTGCTCTTCAGTCTGCGAGAGCTCTGAAGGACGAGGCCATGCTGAGGAGAGGAAGGGGACACATTTACAGGAGCAACCACCTCGCTCTCCCCACAGAAGGGTCTAAGTGCCTTTAGCAGTTAATTTGAGAGCAAAAAACCCCATTGGGAGCCTTCCATCGACTCTAAAAGCAAACATTCTTAACAGGCAGTATTAGTGTGGTGTTAAAAGAGGCATGCTTTAACCTAAAAGGTGTCATTTTATGAGCAAAAACTGGATAAACCTTAAGAGACTTGAAGTCGTTTTTTTTTTTTCTTTCCTAGCCGCCAAAATCTTCACCGTTTAAGATGACCTCACACCCATTGTGATGTTCAAAACCCAGGAGGATCTTAAAGCCGCTTTGCACACACTGTGTGGTTGCACGCCTTCCTCCTCCTGGTGAGGACTCTGTCACTGGTTTTCATTCTTTGTGTTTGTAAAACACACCAGCCGTGTGTGTGAGCCTGTTAATTAAAACAAAAACAGAAACTGTTTCTGTTGAGCTTTAGAAGTGCTGAAATTTAGAGCTGAGGGAGGACAGGAGAAACAGCAGCGTCCTGTCTGTTGCTGTGACGGCTGCGGAGAATGAGTGGACTCTAGACAGACACCTGAATTAAAGTGGGGAAAAAAAGAATCTGGTGAAGCATGAAAATGGAAGTGTTTAGAATGCCTTTATCATTTCCCTGAGGGACTGTTGAATATCAAAGCGCCTGGATAGTGAAGGCTTCTTCGTCTAATCTGATTCCAAAGTTAGCCTCCCCGGCAAGAGGAAAGAATAGTTTCAGTGGCTTCCGAGGCCGTGCCGGGGTCAGGCGTGGAGTCTATTACTGCTGGAGCTGCTGAGTCACTGCCACCTCGGGGAATCACTTGACCTCCAGCTCAGTTGACCTAGAAGGGAGAGTGAAGCCTACAGCCAGGGAGGCTCCCAGAGCAAGGCTCCCATTATAATCTCTGGAATCAACTACAGATCTTCCAGTCACCTGAACCCAAAGGATTTAAGCCCTAACAATTCAAATAAGGGGCCTTAGAATCAGTAAAAAAAAAACAAAAAAAACATTCATAGCATTCTCCCCAAGGAAAATATCTCCAGAAAAGTGGACCAAAAATATCTAGTCCTCTTTCAAATATGGACTCCATGCCTGAAGGGTAGTAAAAACATGGATCAGATAGCACCTCTCTAAAAGAGATGCTTATTCTGTACCTTCAGTAAATGATTCAGGGCAGGATGTGAAAATGCTTAGGGGTGTCTGTGCGCCAGGGTGGTGGGAAGAGAGGCAGGAAGCAACAACAACAGAAAAAAAAAAAAATTAAAGGACAGTTAAGGCATTCATTAAACTCTGTATTTTAAAAGGCAAGGAAAAAAGACCTTCATATATATAACATCTTCTTTTCAGTTCAGTTCAGTCGCTCAATCGTGTCTGACTATTTGCGACCCCATGAATCGAAGCACGCCAGGCCTCCCTGTCCATCACCAACTCCTGGAGTTCACTCAGACTCACGTCCATTGAGTCAGTGATGCCATCCAGCCATCTCATCCTCTGTTGTCCCCTTCTCCTCTTGCCCCCAATCCCTCCCAGCATCAGGGTCTTTTCCAATGAGTCAATTCTTCACATGAGGTGGCCAAAGTACTGGAGTTTCAGCTTTAGCATCATTCCTTCCAAAGAAATCCCAGGGCTGATCTCCTTCAGAATGGACTGGTTGGATCTCCTTGCAGTCCAAGGGACTCTCAAGAGTCTTCTCCAACACCACAGTTCAAAAGCATCAATTCTTCGGCACTCAGCTTTCTTCACAGTCCAACTCTCACATCCATACATGACCATAGGAAAAACCATAGCCTTGACTAGACGGACCTTTGTTGGCAAAGTAATATCTCCGCTTTTCAATATGCTATCTAGATTGGTCATAACCTTCCTTCCAAGGAGTAAGCGTCTTCTTTTATGAGGGACATATTCAGTGGGTGTCCCTCCATACCATCTTTCCATAATACAAAATTCTGTTCTTTGGCTTATATGGGAACTATAAACTAAATAAACGTTCACTTTGTATTTAAAAAAAAATTTATTTGTGATCTGTACATGTGATAAAGTGGGGCTTCCTTGTAGACTTTAAAAGGCAAAACAAAACAAAAATTCAAAGTAAAAATGTATAAATACAATATATATTTTCTTACAAAAATGGAAGATTTACAAAATATACATACTGCACTCGTCTCTATTTTACAAATTTCACATGCAAGAGATATAACACAAAAGATGCCGAAAACTGTGTAGTGGGCGTTTTAAAAATCTGACAAATGAGACAGTTTTGGAGGTTTAAGAAACATAAGGTCAATGTTAAACTTTAATATAAAAAGCAGCTTCACTCAACTGTACATGTATAAAGCAACTTGTACTCTTGTAGTACCCTCTATGATTTAAAAACTGTTTCAAACAGCATTTAAAGACCGTTTTGAGAAACAGGATAGTGTTGCTGGATTGGAAGGTGATGTCAAAGGTGGAGTAAAGGTTAGCTCCCATGATTCTCTGTTCAGCTTTAGATCATTATGCAAAGGAATTGGAGTTCTATTATAGACGGAAAAAAAGTACATGATTTAAGATTAATAAATTTAAGTCATCCAGCACATTTCAAAGAACTCCAGACTTACTTTGAAGTTTACCTTCTTTTAACGACTTTCCATAAAAATGGGGCCCATGGTTTGAACTGTCCTCTTCACTCACTGTCATTTCTGCAGGTCACCTCCCCACCCAGCCACACAAAGACAGGGTCAGCATACACATGATATTTTATAAACGGATTTATGGAACAAAGAAAACAGGACAAAATGCTCCTTTGACTTTTAAAAAAATTTAACGTTCCTTTATTATGAGGCTAAAGGCATTATGCTTCTCCTTTTATCTTAGAGGATTCAAATTGGAAGGAAAAAAAAAATCGAAAAACAAAACCTAAATGCAGGTTTAAGGGAAGAAAAAGAAAATGAAGGGAGAGATTTCCCTGAATGTTTTAACAGAGCCTGTTGGATCATGTGTTCTGAATTAAATTTACTTAAACACAGCAAAACCCCTTGCATTTCCTTTAGCCAAGTCAGTACCTCTGACAGAAAGGGGTATGGAAGCACAGCGCCCTTCACTTTTCCTTAAAAAGGAATGTTTATTACAACCAAATTAACATCCAAAGGGAACCTCAGATTTGCGCTGCTTTGCCTATAAAAGTTGCTGTCTTCACAGTTGTGCCTTTCCACAGGGAGACACTTGTTTCCTCTTTTGTCTCTTACAACAAAGACAAGGGGAAAAAATGCATTCCTGTTTTGAAAAGCAACAAGTCATCACTTCTTTTCAGGATATTAAACCAAATAAAACAGCCTTCTTTCTTCTGCCTGCTTCCCCAGAAAATAAAAAAGCAGTAGAAATACCTACTACTAGCCTCCTTTTCCTTGTTGCAAAATGTTGTCATTTCTTTTTGCATCCTCACATCAGGATTCTAGGAGGCAGGCCTCCCAAGACTTCAAAATGCTTATTTTACAAGACTTGAAAGGAGTAGAGGAAGAAAAACAGGCGGGGAGGAGGCAGAGGTGGAGACTGTAATGTCTGACCCTGGAAATTAACCCATCTGGGCTCCAGTTTGGCCCCAGTGAAAAGAGATTATGGTTTGACCACCGCTTGACAAGGACACTGCAGGGAGTCCTCCCTTTTCCCAACAAAGCGGCGGCCGCAGACAGCTGTACCTTTCACCCGGGCCTCACAGGAGTGAGGACAGGCCACTTGTCTTGCAGCAGGGGAATCGCTCACAGTCCCAGTTCGGCCCAGAGCCGGGAAGAACTCACAGCAACCTTCTGATCTCAATCTTTTTCGACAGGCCCAGGGCGGCCCGTACCGCACATGATTAACGTCACTGTTAACATCACCAGCATCATCCTGCAAGTCTTTGCCAGAAGTCTTTTCATCCAAACCGTCTTTCCACCCAGGCCTCTTTTCCCAACCCACATATATCTACATATATCTTCTCATTTCCAGGTCACTTCTCACTGGAGCGGAAGGAGGTTCCAGAAACAAGTCCCCCCACCCCGCAGTTCTTTCCCTACCGCCCCTTTCCCACCCCCGGCGGCGGGAAGGAAGGGTGGGGGAGGGGCCGGGGTTCATACCGCAGTCTCCCCCTTGCTGCTGTGGCTGAGTCTGTGGTAGAAGCGGCGCCACGACTGCAGGGTCTTGCCCGACCAGATCCAGAAGCCAGTGGTGATGCCGACGATCATGGTCATCAGGTACTTGATCATGAAGACGGTGAAGTCGGGGCTCATGGGCGGGAAGTGGCCGGGCGGGCAGGGCACCGCGTAGCTCTTGCACGTCTGCAGGAGCCAGGTGCGTTCCCAGTGTTCGCGGAAGGCCTGCTCATAGAAGTAGCAGGCCAGAACGATGGTGGCCGGCACCGTGTAGAGCACGCTGAAGACGCCGATGCGCACCATCAGCTTCTCCAGCTTCTCGGTCTTGGTGCCGTCGTGCTTCATGATGGTGCGGATGCGGAAGAGAGACACGAAGCCCGCCAGCAGGAAGGACGTGCCGATGAAGAGGTAGACGAACAGGGGCGCCAGCACGAAGCCCCGCAGCGCGTCCACGCTGGACAGGCCCACATAGCACACCCCGCTGAGCAGGTCCCCGTCCACCTGGCCCATAGCCAGGATGGTGATGGTCTTGACAGCGGGCACAGCCCAGGCGGCCAGGTGGAAGTACTGCGAGTTGGCCTCAATGGCCTCGTGGCCCCACTTCATGCCGGCCGCCAGGAACCAAGTGAGCGACAAGATGACCCACCAGATGGAACTGGCCATGCCGAAGAAGTAGAGCACCATGAAGAGGATTGTGCAGCCCTCCTTCTTGGTGCCCTGCGCCACCGTGCGGTAGCCGTCGTCGGAGAAGCGCTCCA
>NW_011495032.1:24762812-24763528 GCF_000754665.1 Bison bison bison | reverse complement strand
CTCCTCCTCCTTAAAGTACATAAGGCCGTTGGCGCGGCCCGGCTCGCAAGGGGCGCCGCAGTCGCGCTCGCCCAGGAAGCGGTAGCCCAGGTAGGGGGGTACCTTGAGCTGGCGGGGGCACGAGAAGGGGAAAGCGGAGCGGCCCCGGCCGTCAGCGGCCCCCGGAGGCAGCGCGGTGAAGGGCAGGTCGGGCAGGTAGGGTGCGGTAGGGTAGGCGGTGGGGCCGCCGCCCGCGCCCCCGGAGCCGTCCGACGTGTTTTGGCCCACGCAGATCTCGCCAGCGCCGTGCACGGGGAAGTTTTCGCAACGCAGCCGCTCAGGCCATTGGAAACCGAACTTGTTCATGAGTGCCTCACAGCCCTGGCGGGCACGCTCGCACAGAGAGCGGCACGGAGGGATGGCCTTGTCGAGCACTGTACACACGGGTGCGTACATGGAGCAGAGGAAGAAGCGCAGCTCGGGAGAACACTGCACCTTCACCAGCGGGTAGAACTGGTGCACCTCGAGGCCCGCTTCCTCTTGGTTCGTGTGACCCAGCAGGTTGGGCAGGATGGTCTGGTTGTAGGCGATGTCCGTGCACAGGGGGATGGAGATGGGCTGGCAGAAGCCGTGGTCTGGCACTGAGATGCCCTTCTCTCCGTGGTACGGCTGCGCCCCGGCGCCCGCGGGCAGTGAGCCCAGCAGCGCCAGCACCACGGTGCAAAGGTCCAGAGGCA
>NW_011495032.1:24756196-24762577 GCF_000754665.1 Bison bison bison | reverse complement strand
GGGGTGCTCGCGCCACGGGGGCGCCGCCGCCTCCGCCCAGCACTGGCGCAGCCGCCTGGGGTCCAAACTCGTCTCCCTGGGCTGGGGGCGCAGATGGGGGGGCCGCCTTCTCCTCTCGATGCGACGTAACGGTGCGGCTTTTTCTGCGGCGAGAAGCAACAAGCGTCTCCGGTTACCCTTCAAAGTTTGCCCAAGTCTCCTGACTCACTGAGCTCAATAAGGCGCGCGCCCCCCTACACACCAAGTCTGGCCCCCGGCAAGCGAGAGCCCGGCGCCGCCGCTTGCTAGCCAAAGCCGCCGCCTCAACGGTGCTGCTCCGCCTTCTCTCCTCGAGGCTCGGCTCGCCGCCGCCGCCGCCGCCGCCTCCTCCTCCTTCGCCTCCTTCTCCAGCCCCAAAAGCTTGGCTCCAACTTTCAGCCAAACGGCTGATTCTCGCTCTGAGTCCGATCGGCGTCTTGGAGCCAAGAGCTCGGCGAGTTCTTTTAAGAAATCCAGTCACACTGCGTCCGAAGCTGCGAGGTCCTGGTGCCCGCGGCCTGGCCCTGGCCTCTCCAGCCCCGCGCAACTCTGAGCGGTGAGGGAGCGCTGCCCGCCGGGAGGGAGCGCAGAGTAACGCCTTGGAGCCGCGCAACTCTACAGAAGAAGCGTCGGGCTCTCAGGGTTCCGGACCGCCCCGCCCCCTCCCCTCCCCCCATTCACAAACCACTCCGGGGGCGGGCCCTCGAGCTCCAGGGAGGCCCAATAGCAGCCTTTGTTTTCTGTGTGACTGCCTTCGGATTGGGTGGAAGTCGGAAGGGGCGGGCGAGGGAACGCGAGAGGCTAGGTCTGCGGAGCTCCGGGCGGATTCCTGAGGGGAGGGGCAGGGGGCTGGGAGGGAAAAGTTAAGAAAAACTTTTACCCTGAATTCACTAGGGGGAGGGGGTAGAGAAGCGCATCAGAAAGGGAATTTGCTTGAAAGATTTGTTCCTCTTCCGGGTACACTAAAATACACATTCCTGAACAGAAGGGCACGCCGGGCAAAGCTTTTGCATGGAGAGGCTGAGAATAAGAGTACTGCCTCCGCGGAGAGAGACGTGACCCCGAGTCGTGTTTAGCCCTCCTTGGGCTGAAAATGCTGGGTTTGGCGGGGGCCTTTTAGGTAGCAGGATCCTAAATGTGGGGTTCGGAATGGGGCAAGAAATGGGTGCGCCTCGCGGATTGCTTTTCTCTCCGCACACTCAGACCACGTGAGGCCACAATCCCCGCTCACCCCCTCTCCGGGTTGTAAAAAAGAGGAGGGGCCGAGGCCGAAGAGAAGTAGGAGTCTGGCAGAGGGGGCCGGCTTAAGGCAGGAGGAAGTGTCGACCCCTCCAAGGGGACAGGGCCGACGAGCGGCGGGCGCGGGGGACCCAGGCATCAGGCCACCCTGCCCGCACGTACGGCCCAGAGTCTAGGGATTTGGTATAGCTTTAGTGAAGTCATAAGAAAACTAGTGCGGGAAATTATTGTAAAAAAACCTGCGGCCGAGTGCCCAGGAACACTGTACAGGTTTACAGCGAGTATTTAATTGCCCTATTTTCTTTAGTTCTGCGGCGTGTGGCCCTTGGGAGTCCCACCTTCGTCGCGGAAGCAATGATTCGATTCTTGGAATCTGCGTAGAAAAGTTTTAATGCGTATTAGAAACCAAAGGCATTTGCTAATTAAAGAGTTTTCAAAACACAAAGAGAAGTACTTCTTGTTCTCGGGTAGCGTTTTCTGATTGACAAGCGTTCTTTTGTTCTCGATCAAATCTTCGCCCCGCTGAAGGCACTGGGCCTTGGCGCGCGCTCTCTGGTTACTCCCGGCGAAATCAGAAGTTACAGCGGGTGGAGGTGGGGGATGTTACTACCCTCTCACCGGACTGAGAGGAATAGCATGAATTCCCATGGAATTTCCATGCTAAGCAAGGAAAAATCTTCTCTGTGACATTCCCTCTACCTCCCCCCGCCTCCCCCCCTACGCCCGCGCTATCCTCTGCCTTAAAAAACGTTACTCCTGGCCTAGCCCTTCCTCCTGCCAGCTCAGTTCCAGGCGCTAGAGCCCTGAGGGATTCTGATCAGGATGCATGTTTGCAGAAGTTAGAAGTTGCTGCCTCTGCTGCCCCCGGTGAGCCTCTTCTCCAGCAAGAAAAGACTAATCCTGAAACCGAAGACAATTAATTGGGTTCCCTTCCATAGGAGACTTTGGCCTCCTCTGTTTTTCTTTTATTTATTTTCTATTACTGGTTTATGGGGAATCTGTTCTTGCACTTCACAGTTCTTTGTCCTCCACTCTTGTTAATGGGTCTGGAAGGCTGAATCATTTAGGCCAAGGTAGGGTGTCAGACTGCTCACATTCTCCATCCGGTCCTCAACAGGAATCCTCGTCTTTTTTCTTCCAAAGGATCAGTTTTCCCTTCACACCCAGGACTTTTTTTTTTTTTTTCTTTTCTTTTCTTTTGGGCAATCTGCCTCAAGGTAATATGAAAGATTAATAATATTTTCTTTAAACATATTTCCTTCTCTCTTTGTATTTTTTCAAGGGCTCCTCTTTTTCTTTCTAAATTATTATTCTTATCACCTAACATTGGGGAGCCTTGATATTGATTGCATTGAAAGATGCTGTTTAAAGACAATGCAGCTTCTTTGCTTTGTCATTTAAAATGTGTGTGTGGTGGGGGGTTGGAAATCCTTTTTTCTCTCTGTGAGCTCCAGGATGTTCTCCTTTCCTAAATCAAATTTTCATGCTTATTCATCAGGCCACTGATCTAAGTCATCTTTGCTTATTGAGGGAGAAATTGCAAGCACTGTCATCTAATAAAATGAAAACCGACAGGATAAAATACTGTCTTAAATACAACTAAACCAATTTAGTTATGAGCTTCTTCTCCTCATAGCCTCAGACAGCTGCCTGATGAGGTAATAAGGATAATTCTTTTTTTAAGAGGGGAAAAAATAGCCATTTAAAAATTCAAGGGACAAATGAAATATTTTTTAAAACAATCTGTGTATTAGATGCAGAAAACCCATCCCCATTTATCTTGATGAACTGTATCACAGATGAGAGTCTTGCTCTGACTCAGGTAGACAAGCGCAAAAAACAGAGAAGCAAAGGCCAATTTTGGGGGGAATGTTTTGTGTTTTTTAGGAGGATTAAAAAAAAAACACTCCAAAATTATCTGGAAAATAAAAATTCACTGTTTATGAGAGAGGTGTGGTAGCTTTCTGTGCCTTACCTGACATAGCATGCTGATTTCAAGGAGCTAAGGAATAACAGGGAATAGTTCAGAAAAGTAAGCTCACTGTGTAGGGGGCTAAATAGTCTGTTTTAGGCTCTGTGATGGATGTAGTAACATTGGTTCACATCTGTTTAGAATCAATTTAATTGTCTTTTCCAAGTAACACCTTCCACACCCAACTCCCAAAGCCACTAACTGGTATCTTCCTTGGAAAGCTAAGGGTGGAAAATTTTGTAACCGTCTGCTGCAAAACTTCCAATTGTCTCTGCCCTTTAAAACAACAAAAGCTTTTATTTCTTCACATCATAGTTATGTGGTTCCATAGAAAAGTGATGCTATTCATTGGCTCCAGTTATTTAAATATTACTTATCTTGGCCAAGTCCCAGGTTTATCTAGTTGAATTTCATTCTGATGTCAGGCCAGATTTGAAAATGGCCACCTTCGTAGTGCCACAATCCTGTGGTTGTAGTGAAACTCCAGCTTCAGGAATTACTCATGCAAGACCAGAAAGGGCAGCTTTTAGCATATACTTTCTGGCCTCTCTTTTACCAGACAATTTGTGACTTTATAACATTGAGGATTTGTGATTACCAATGGCCAGGTTGCCTTTGGCTTCTTTTCACTTTAGTTGGGAGTGTTGGATCATTCAAAAAATGGAACATTTTGATCCCTAAGGCAGACTTTCAGGTATTAATGCAAGTTAGAAATGTCTAGATTGAATTAGGAGAATTAGAGGGGGGCCATGCTGAATTCTTCTAGACCCTACAAGTGGAGGTGGTTTGTGTGGCAGATTCAGTGATTGTGTCTATTCCACCATTTTCCTTGTTGGTTGAGGACTGTATTAGTTATCTGTAGTTGTATAACACATCACTCCCTAACACAACAGGTTAAAACAACAAATATTCAATATCTCACAGTTTCTCTGTGTTAGGAATCTGGATATGCTTAGCTTGATCCTCTAACTTGGGGTCTCTCACAAGACTGCATCAGGATGTGGTCAGGGCTGCAGTTATTTCAAGGCTCGATTGAAGGAAGATCCACTTCCAAGCTCATAACAAGGCTTTTGGCAGGCCTCAGCTTCTTTTATAAAAAAAAAAAAACTTTTTATTTTGTATGGGTATAGTTGATTAACAAACACTGTTGTGATAGTTTCAGATGAACAGCAAAAGGGACTCAGCCATACCTATGCATGTATCCATCCATTCTCCTCCAAATTCCCCTCCAATCCAGGCTGCCATATAACACTGAGAGGAGTTCCATATGCTATACAGTAAGTCCTTGTTACCTATTTTAAATATAGCAGTGTGTACAGGTCCATCCCAAACTCCCTAACTATCTCTTCCCCCCATTCTTCCCCCCAGCAACCATAATTTTGTTCTCTAAGCCTTTGAGTCTCTTTTTGTTTTGTATGTTCATTTGTATCATTTTTTTTTTTTTTTAGATTCCACATATAAGGGATGTCATACAGTGCTTCTTCTTCTCTGATTTACTTGACTCAGTATGATAGTCTCTAGGTCCATCCATGTTGCTGCAAATGGCATTATTTCATTCTTTTTAATGGTTGAGTGATATTCCGTCATGCATGTGTACCAAATCTTCTTTCTAGTTGTTGGCCAGAGACATGGGTCCCTTACAGTGTTCACCTCTCATGTGGCCCACTTTGACTCCTGCCTCCCCTCCCCTGCCCCGAGATGGAAGTCATGGTCTTTTTGTAATCTAATCTTGGAAGTGACATCCTCTCAATTATGCCTTACTCCATGCATTAGAAGCAAGAAACTAGGTCTATCCACAATCAAAGGGTAGTAGGGATTCCTCTAGAATGTGAAAACCCATTAGAGGGTGAGCCATTGTAGAGATGGTTCACCACTAGGGTTATTTATTCCTTCCCAAAGTATTATGGAGATAATGCCTCAGAGAAAAACAACTCTTGGGTCTCTGACTTTGGAGTGTTCAGAGAAAGGGTCACAGATAACATGAGTTGGTTGATTATAATGCCACTTGCATCTGCTGAAGTCGGAACAGAATCCTAATTCTGGTCAACTGTTTTTTCAAACACATGTCTTTGGTCTAGAAGGAGAAAGAATATAGGACAGTTGATTAATACAAGGCTATCAGCAGCCCTGCAGAAAAACCTCCAAGTTCAGAAGGTAGCCATTCTGGGGAGTCAGATTGGTACTCAAGGACCAAAGGCTTCCCTGGTGGCCCAGATGGTAAAGAATCTGCCTGCAATGTGGGAGACCTGGCTTTGAGCCCTGGTTGGGAAGATCCCCTGAAGGAGGGCATGGCAACCCACTCCAGTTTTCTTTCGGGAGAATCCCCAGGACAGAGGAGCTTGGCGGACTACAGTCCACGGGGTCACAAAGAGTTGCATACCTTTGAGCGACTAAGCACAGCACAACACACACCAAGGACTTGGATCAAGTCTGTAGAGAGACTTTGGCTATTTGGGTTGTGAGGTTAAAGCATCACTGGTAATTGTTTTGTTGTTATTTAGTCCCTAAATCGTGTCTGACTCTTTGCAATCCCATGGACTATATAGCCCACCAGGTTCCTCTCTCCATGGGATTTTCCAGACAAGAATTTACCCATGTCTTTATGCCAGTTTGGACAATAATGATGTGTGGGAAGGGTGGCAGAAGTGGTTAGTACAGACTAGGTTAGTTCTGCTTTTCACCATTTGATTTCCTGTGCTGCCTCAGGCGTCACTTAACATCCCTAGCTCTCCAGGATGTTGTGAGAAATAATGAGATAATGTTTGCAAAATGCTTGTAATCTATGGGCAAAAAATCATGAGGGCAGAATCCTGGTTTAGTTATATGGATGCAAATCATAGATATAAAATAAAAGAGCAAGTTAAGTGCATATTTTCTGGTGCTGGCTTTTTGTTGAGGTTGTGATTTTTTTACAGTAGTGTGCTGGGAAGTGTCTACCAACTAGCCCTCTAGGGAAAAAAACCCCTGACCGATGTACATTTGCCAATTTCCATGGTGTAAATACTGATACCATGGCTGATTTCATGTCACATAATATCACTGAACTTGCAGTTTGGAAAAGATACACATAATCAGCTCTCACAAGTCCCTGAGTACTGATCCTGTCACACCACTGGATTTGTAGGACTTATTCTGTTCAGATGATTTTGAGC
>NW_011495032.1:24754216-24756096 GCF_000754665.1 Bison bison bison | reverse complement strand
TTGAGCATCAGAAATAGTTATATTTTTAATAGAATGACAACCATTTATAAGATACCAGTTGCTTTAGGTACACTAACTCAAATTTTATAACAATGCTTCACAGTTCCAAGTATAAGCTCCTTTTTATAGACTCAAAGCTTGGACTAAAACCTGGTCTATATAACATTTTTCACTTCACATTGCACTGCTACTTGATGTCTTCATGGCAAATTTCACTAATATTGGTCCTTTTGTTTCAAAAGGATCAAAAGCCATCCCCAAATTTAGAGATGTCCCAGAATTTCTAGGCTTGGGTTATCAAGCCCAGATTGGTGATGACCCCCTGAATATTATACCTATACAGGTTTCAAACCCACTTGGTAATGACCACTACTTTTTTCTAATTTTCCAAGGAGCAATTTAATTCCCATCACTGAAACTGCACCAGTGAGTTTCTAGATTAGGAGATGTCAGTGCTCTGCCCCAGCCCACGAGGGCAGATGGAAAATTTGACAGGGTACCAGGCCTTCCCATTTTGGCAGGCCAGGACAGTCAGCAGAGAGCTAGGAAAAGCTGCAAGAACAATTGCTCACAGTAGTAATAAAAGCCCCAGTGCCTTCTAGAAAAGTGAAGATGAGAGCTAGAGCAGTGGATCTCAAAACTGGCTGGTCATCAGCACCACCTAAAGAATTTTTCCAAAAGTTTGGGCCCCACCTCAGACATGTTGAGTCAGAATCTCTGGCGTTGGACTTGGGATTTAATTTTTAAAAGCTCATAAGGTGATTCTTTTGAATTAGTCAGATACGAGAACCTCTGACCCAGACTCATATTGCAAAGCAATGTATTGTGTTGCTCATGGCTCATAGAAGGTCTTTGGCCTTGCATAGAGTCCTCCTTACTCTACATGATGATGTTTTGAACTGAAGGATGAAATAATGAGGATGAGATATGTGGGGGGTGTGTGTGTGTGTGTGTGTGCGCGCGCGCGTGTGTGTGTGCGTGCGCATGTGCACGCAGAAAGAGAAAACACAGGGGCGGGGGAGGGGTGTTGTTGGTTGATTGGTTGCAGGGTGTGATGTTGGGCCTGAGATCTCATTTATGAAGCTCAATGAGTTCCCAGTGGCTATTCTAAAAGGTAACAGCTTCTATTTCCAACAGTTAATTCATAGCATTTCCTCAGATGATGTTGCCATCCGTGTACCTTATACCACATTAACCCTCCCCTCAGATGACTGAGCCAGGAATAGGCAAGCATCTGACCTAGCCATGAGGTTGTCTGGCATGAGACCTCTGTCCAACAAATATGCCCACTGGCCACCCAATCAGATCCTTTCATTTGGGGAATCTGAGTGTAAAACATATTGGCAAAGAGCTGAGAAACATTCAGTGAGAAAGGAATGAGCAGAAACCAGGAAACAGAGTTGTTTCCTAGCTCCTTACCTTGGAATTCCACTATCCCCATTAATGAAGTCACCTGCCTCTCTGCCTGCTCTAGCAACTAGAGAGACCCTTTCTAACCATAGTGCTGGGGTTTGCAAAAGGGTGAAAACACAGATCTCTTCTGGCTTTCTCCTGGGGCATGGGCCCATAGCTTTTGGAAGGCTGACCTCCAAGTATCAGCACCAACCCAGGAGAGGCATCCATTCAGGCTTGACTAACAAGGCTCAGTCTTGCAGTCACCTTCATCTTGCTCAATGGCCTGAGTAAAGCATTTGAAAAGATACTTCCTAGGACTGCAGTTGTCATTGAGTTGACTCAATTGAATGCTTGCAAAAGTGTTTCAAGATAGGAATTATCTATAAAGGCACAGGAAACCTCTTTCTTCTGAGTTATTATAAGAAAGAGAAATAAATGCTCTAAAATCAGATCAAATTGCCAACATCTGTTGGACATAGAAAAAG
>NW_011495032.1:24734352-24753908 GCF_000754665.1 Bison bison bison | reverse complement strand
GATGAAGCACAAGCTGGAATCAAGATTTCCAGGAGAAATATCAATAACCTCAGATATGCAGATGACACCACGCTTATGGCAGAAAGTGAAGAGGAACTGAAAAGCCTGTTGATGAAGGTGAAAGAGAAGAGTGAAAAAGCTGGCTTAAAATTCAACATTCAAAAAGATTGTAGCATCTGGTCCCATCACTTCATGGCAAATAGATGGAGAAACAATGGAAACGGTGAGAAACTATTTTCTTAGGCTCCAAAATCATTGCAGATGCAGACTGCAGCCATGAAATTAAAAGACGTTTGCTTTTTGGAAGAAAAGCTATGACCAACCTAGACAGCATATTAAAAAGCAGAGACATTACTTTGCCAACAAAAGTCTGGCTAGTCAAAGCTATGGTTTTTCCAGTAGTCATGTATGGATGTGAGAGTTGGACCATAAAGAAAGGTTACCATCGAAGAACTGATGCTTTTGAACTGTGGTGTTGGAGAAGGCTCTTGAGAGTCCCTTGGACTGCAAGGAGATCAAACCAGTCAATCCTAAAGGAGATCAGTCCTGAGTATCCATTGGAAGGACTGATGATGAAGCTGAAGCTCCAGTCCTTTGGCCACCTGATGCAAAGAAATGACTCTTTGGAAAAGACCCTGATGCTGGGAAAGATTGAAGGCAGGAGGAGAAGGGGACAATAGAGGATGAGATGGTTGGATGGCAACACCAACTCGATAGACATGAGTTTGAGCAAGCTCTGGGAGTTGGCGATAGACAGGGAGGCCTGGTGTGCTGCAGTCCATGGGGTCTCAAAGAGTTGGATACGACTGAGTGACTGAACTGAGCTGAACTGAAAATATATAAAGTCCTTAGCATGGTGCAGATGCTGCTAATTGCTCCTCAATATATGTTTTTCCTTTCTTTCACGGTAGTGGAGGCCCCAGACATATGACCACTTGGAATAAAGACCCCATATAAAAACCTCCCTTGGGTCCTTCCATTAAGTTCTGGCCAGTGGAATATCAGCTGTGTGTGTGCAACAACACAGCTGGAACTGTGTCCCCTCCCCTGAAAGGCTGGAACTCTGGAGGCTATTATAGACCATGAAGTGACCTTGAAAAGGAGAAAAAGATAGAAGGAGCGTGGTCCCTAGCACTGTGGTGGACTATACCAGCCTATGATGAACTCCCTCGGGATTCTCCAATATGAGATCAAAATAAACTTATGTCTTGTTTAAGCCAGTGTTATTTTAGGATTTCTTATGCCTCTCAGCCAAGCCTAATTCTAATACATCTCATATCTCCTAATTCTAATATATCTCATATCTCCTAATTCTAATATATCTCATATCTCCTAATTCTAATATATCTCATCACATAGTAAGTACTCATCAAATGTCAGTTTCCTTCACCATCTTTCTCTGAAGGTTCTATAGCTCTTTTGATGTTACTTCTATTCTCTCTTCTCTTTTAGGGCCTATCTTATACCACGTATTCATCTCAAAGGTCCTTGAGAAGAGAAACGATGTCTTATTTTTCTGTTTTGCCTTTCATAAGGTTCCATTTATTGAATCAAATTGAGTGGGATTGAGTCAGATGAAGTTAAGTGAAAAAAAAAATTTTTAAACCTCTAAGTTGCAGAAATATAGGGTTGTGAAAGACTAGCTAAGGACACAAGATCTGGGGATCATGACAGACCACAAGCTAAACATGGGTCGACAGTGAAATGTTTTAAATTGAACATGCTTTGGGATACATGAACCAAATTAAGTGACATGAAGGCAGCAGCAGAAACAGTAGTAATTAGAACAAGTTGAAAGGGAGATCCTCAAAGGGGAGGTGGCCATGGCGGGTGGGGGTGGTTAGTGGTGGAGAAATTTAATAATTAAAATATCTACTTTAAAAAAACAAAACTAGTTCCTGAGTCCTACCCCAGAGAATCTACTTAAAATCTCCCATGTGCCCTGGAATGTACAGCTGGGATCCCAAACAGTTGAGAAGACTAGGTGAGAATGTTTGGTTGTTTCACTTGGAAAAATATAGGAAGTCATTTAACTGTCTTCCCGAGTCTAGGGACACTCGTTTTAGGATTTCTCTTTCCAGAGTATCAAACACAGGAGAAAGCCTTCAGTTACAGCTAAGGAAATGAAAGGAATTCCCCGGGTCTTGATCCAGCCACTAACCGCCTTGGCCTTGAGCGAATCGGTTAACCTCCGTGGGCCCGTGTCTTCATTGATAAGGCCAGGAAGCTGGGCTCTGTGATCTGGCCCAAGGGGAGCCTTAGGCTTCTTTGGGGTTCCTCCCCTGGGCCACGACTTCTCACAATAGGGGCTTTGTCGTGTATTCTGTGGAAGTGACCCTCGAAGCCAAGCCAGCCTCTTCTCAGCTCCTGACGGAGTGGCACAGAGCAGCCCCTTCGCTGTGCCCGACGTGTGCCCTGAAGGCGAGCGCGCGGTCTGAGAGCGCCCTTGAGGGCCACTTACCCACCGCTTTTCTTCTCATTCACATTTCCACTTACTCCCTTCCGCCTCTCCCTGCCCCTCCTTCCTATTGTAAAATAGTACTTTAAGCTCTCGAGCCAGGCTCTTCAATTAAGGTGTAGACAAAGTGGTTTGACTCCACTTGATTAAAAACGCTGTGAATGGAAGAGAACACAAACCTCAAAACATTTGCTTTTCAAAGCCGGGGAACAGGGGGGTGGGGTGGGGGTGGGGGGCGCGGCGCGGAGGAGGAACTGTGACGGGATCTCGAATTTGCCAGATGTCAGTTTAAAGGCACCTAAAGAATTCCTAAGCCTTTGTTTACCAAATCCTCTCTCTACTGGGTCAGAAACTCACTGCAGCCGGAGCCTGTGGCCCCTTGCAGGAGGGGCCACCGAAAGGCCAAAATCGGTTGGTCAGGGGCCAGGGGGTTGGGGGAAGGTATTTGATTTTTGTTTCTTCCCCTGTCTTAATTATCTGGGGCTGCCCTTCGAGAAATGGTCCTCTTTGCATTGAGAAATTAACTCTTAATCGCCACAAATGAGGGCAATCAACCCATTTACTAAATAAACACAGATCATTGCAGACTGGCTGCCCCTCTTTGTGATTTAATTTGAGAACAGCTTCACCTGAGGGAGGAGCCGAGGCGTGGCTGGGTCCGAGCGACCTGGCAGGGTCCCTAAGGGAGGGTGGCAGGTTGAAGAGTGGTTAGGAGAGGTTGGAGGGAGCTTGAGAAGGCTTTGAGGTTTCCTTTCCCTGTGTAAATTGAAGTCCCTCCCTGGTTTGGGTCTTACCTTCTGAGTTTATTTGGGGCCTTCCGTTAAATGGTGTTAATTTTGGCTTTCAAAGTGTGAAGTTGGTAAAAGCAACTTTTATTAGAATGCTGGCTATCAGAAATCTTGGGGGAGGGGAACAGAGAAGCCCTTTATTTCTTAGCTAACTCTCTCATTCATGTGTTGAGGAATCTCTCCTTGCTTTTAATCCCCCTTCTCAGTCAGCAGTTACTTTGTTTTTAAGTGGTCACAGACGTTTATTCAAGTCCTGGGTAGTTACACTGCAGTCAGATGCTGGTGTATATGATTGAATGAATGAAAAAAAAAAAGAAAGTTGCTCAGTCCCCTGTCTGGCTCTTTGCAAGCTCATGGACTATATATAGTCCATGGAATTCTCCAGGCTAGAATACTGGAGTGGGTAGCCTTTCCCTTCTCCAGGGGATCTTCCCAACCCAGGGATCAAACCCAGGCCTCCCACATTGCAGGTGGATTCTTTACTAGCTGAGCCACCAGGGAAGTAAGGCACCTCTTAAAGGATGAAATAAAATCCCATGGCCTTCATTTATTTTAAAAAATATGTGTTTATATGTATTTACAGATTACAGTGTGTTAGGCACTGCTTGGAGAAGGCAATGGCACCCCACTCCGGTACTCTTGCCTGGAAAATCCCATGGACGGAAGAGCCTGGTCGGCTGCAGTCCATGGGGTCGCTAAGAGTCGAACACGACTGAGCGACTTCACTTTCACTTTTCACTTTCATGCATTGGAGAAGGAAATGGCAACCTACTCCAGTGTTCTTGCCTGGAGAATCCCAGGAACGGAGGAGCCTGGTGGGCTGCCGTCTATGGGGTCGCACAGAGTCGACACTACTGAAGCAACTTAGCAGCAGCAGCAGGCACTGCTGGTAAGGTAATGAATGTATCCCTGCCATCATGGAATTAATAATCTTTTTAAAAACTGAAGTATAGTTGATTTACAATGTTGTGTTAATTTCTGCTCTATAGCAAGCTGACTCAGTTATATTTATATATATATGCTTATACATATATATGTGACTCAGTTATATATATATACATGTCTTTATGTACATACATATGTATATATAACTTCCCCCACCCTCCCTTGCTATACAGCAGAAATTAACACAACATTGTAAATCAGCTATACTTCAATTTTTAAAAAGATTATTAATTCCATAATATACATATGCTTTTTTAAAATATTATTTTCCATTGTGGTTTACCATAGGATATTAACTGTATTTCCTTGTGCTATGCACAAGGACCTTGTTATCTGTTCTGTATATACTCCAAGCTTCCACTTCATCCCTCCCCTACAGAAAAAGTCTGTTCTCTATGTCTGTGAGTCCATTTCTTTTTCGCAGATAAGTTCATTTTTGTTGTATTTTAGATTCCAAATATTATAATGTATTTATTTTTGTCTTTCTGACTTACTTCACTTAGTATGATACTCTCTAGTTCCACCCATATTGCTGCATTCTTTTTTGTGGATGAATAGTATTCCATTGTATATACATACCACATCTTTATCCATTCGTTTGTTGATGAACCTTTAGATTGTTTCTGTGTCTTGGCTATTGTGAATAGTGCTACAATGAACATAGGGGTGGCATGTATCCTTTTGAACTATAGTTTTGTCTGGTTATATGCCCAGGAGTGGGATTGCTGGATCATATGGTAGCTCTATTTTTAATTTTTTAAGGAATTTCTATACTGTTCTTTTTAATAGCTGCACCAATTTATGTTCCCACCAATAGTGTAGGAGGGTTCCCTTTTCTCCACACCTTCTCTAGCATTTCTTGTTTGTAGACTTCTTTGATGATGGTTGTTCTGACTGGTGTGAGGTGGCACCTCATTCTAGTTTTGACTTGAATTTCTCTAATAATTAGCATTATTGAGCATCTTTTCATGTGCCTGTTGGCCATCTCTATGCCTTCCTTAGATGGATGTCGATTTAGTTCTTTGGAATTAATAATCTTGATGAACAAATGAATTGGCTTTTTGTGATGACATTGAGTTTGTATCAAAATTATAAGGGGAGTCTGGCACTGAACTAGGAGCCAGCCCATCCTGTGATTAAAAAGGAGAGACTGAACTGGAGAATGGTTTGAGGGATTTATTTTTCAGAAAGGACATCAGAGTTCAGTAATTTTTCTCTTTCATTTTACAGATGAGAAAACTGAAGCCCAAGATGGTGGACTGAATTGTCTAAGGGTTCAGAGAATGACAAAACTAGAATTCACATGTTTGGGCTCTTGGGCCCTGTGATTTAATCTAAGAACTTTGCATATGATGACCTGACTTTACCTATCTATTTATCAACTATCTATTTATTTATCTCTGCTTCATGCTGACCTCACATTGGAAATGACTTGTGGGCACTCCAGAGTGAAAGGTCACAGGTGACTGGCGAAGCGAGGGGCCTCAGGCTGGCTTGTGCCGAGAGTTGCACAGGGTGCTCGTGACGCGTCTGCTCTGCTTATGGGCCACAGTCTGAGCTGAGCCCCCACAGCTGTGCTGTGTCAGGAAGGTGCTGGAAAGGGGGCTGCAGAAACTACTGTGGAGCCAGCTGGACCCCACAGTCAGGGGAGGGGCTTGGGGCAGCTCCTGCTGGCTCTTTGAGCTGGGGAGAGGACTGTTGGCCCATTCCTGTGGCCTCCAGCAGACTTGTGAAGAGCTGCTACCAAAATGGAGGAGTTTTGAAAACAGCCCAGGAGGTGGGAGAGGAAACATTTAGAGAAGAAATAAACAAAAGAGGCGACAGACTTCTCACTCTAGCAAAAGGGGCTTTGGCTTACCTGTGAAACTTCACTCCTCCTCTTCCCCTGGCCCAAAATTTATCAAGCTAGTCCACTGCTCCCAGAGATGACTCATTGTTTTAAAGCCTTAGTTCTGAAGACCATATTGGTCCTGCTGTGTCTTAGCACCCAGTGTTGACGATACCCTGGCTTAAATTCCAGCCGAACAGTTAAGACAAAGCCAACTGACAGACTCCAGTGTCTGGTATTAGTCGTATCGTTACTATGTTTATTAACAGCTAATGTTTATCAAAGGCTTACCATGCCAGGCATTGCGCTAAACCCTTAACTGGCACCGTCTCCTTGAATCTTTGTCCTCACGACAGCCCTTTGAGATGGTGACTATTTATTGGGCCCATTTTATAGATGGGGAAACCAACGTAAAGAGAAGTCCAAAATCACACAGTTGGTGGATAAAAGAACAGGACTTTGAACCTAGTTTTCACTTGGAAGAAAAAAAAAAAAAAACTAGTGGGAAGGAAAGTAGTAAAGGGAAGAAGTTGAATCTGCTTCTAAGCACCTAAGTATGTCTGGCCTGGAGAAAGCCCCAGAAAGCAAACAGACAGAGTGAGCACATGTTTTTTATGGAAGCTTCCTTGAGGATGTGTTTCTATCTAAATACCCGCTTTGCAGCCAGCTGTCCAAGAGGACATCACAAGAACAGGACATTCTTGGGATACTGGGTCACTGTAAGGTCTATAGGATGCTGGGCCTCCCCCAAGGGCCAGATCACATTTTTCACTCTGCTAGGGGGAGTGATGAAGTAGTTTTCCCATTAATTATTCTGGAAGTTCTTATATTTGTTGTAGTGGGGACTTCTCTTTCTTTGGAGATGCAGTTTGAAAGTAATGGTTGAGAGCAGAGGTTTTGTAGATTTAAATCCTTATTCAGGGACTTCCCTAGTGGTCCATTGGCTAAGGAGGGGGCCCAGGTTTGATCCCTGGTCAGGGAACTAGGTCCCGCATGCTGCAACTAAGGATTCTGCATGTAGCAACAAAGACCGAAGATCCTGGGTGCCGCAGCAAATACCCAGCACAGCCAAATAAATACATAAAATAAATATTTTTTAAAATGCATGTTCAGCAGTTTGTTATTTTGTGGCTTTGGACAATCTGCTTACTGCTGTGGGTTTCAGTTTCCTCATCTGTAAAATGGTGATAATACAAACACCTGCTTCACAGGATTATGAAGATCAAATGAGATAATGCAGTGACCTTAGTGTCTGGCATGTTGTAAATGTTCAATAAAGGGTAATTATTATGGTTCTTTAATGGTTTTAAAGAGATCTAGGTCTAGGCAGAGGGGGGTTAAAGTTTCTGGTTTCTCAGAAGGCCACCAGCATCCTCTATGTTCAATTGAGAATGAGAATACTGTAGAAACGGTAGGGTCAAGGAAAAGTCATGTTTCCCATTGAGTATTTTGAGTATTCCAGTGAATTAATAAGCTGCCGAGAAGGATATTTGAAAGTTGTGCTGCAGACCACAGCAGCTACCAAAGAGAAAGTTTTCTTTTCCAAATGTGGATGCCTACAACCCATAGAAAAAAGATATTTTGGGCATCCCATGTTTATTTCTACCCATGTCCTTTTTAGGCAGAGGGCTTTCAGAACCAAGAACTGTGCTAAGTACAAGTGAAAGGGAAAAAAATTTATTTTTCATTCCTAGGCAATATGTACGTAGTTTATCAACATGATCACAATCTTTAGAGAAACTAAACTTTAATGGAAAATGCGAAAACAATTTAAGTGGTACATTTTTTGCCATACTTTATATTCTTGTCCTGCCCATTTATTTTAGAGTATAAACCAATCTAAAATGCCCTACAGAGCATTTTAATTTTACAGAGCCTGTGGAACATGGCCCATTTTTCAAATGGAAGGGTCAGAGGCAGTTATTTGCTAACACAGCAAGCCCCAGGCAGGCAGATTTGCGTCCCAGCCATATTTGTGTTTCCCTAGAGGCTTTGCATGAGGTGAGTGCTTAATAAAATTGGTTGAATAAATAAGTTTTGTTTTCTACCTTTCTTTCCCCTCTGCAGTTCAATTTGTTGGTTTAAAAAATTTTCCTCATCACAATTTCCGAAAGTTTAAACACTAAGGTTTGTGTTACATATGTAGGTATGTAAAATAACAATTAATTACAAAATGCTGTTTTATGTTGTAGCTAGTGAAAAATGGTGACCTCTCTTTTACTACTTGTATAAACCAGTAAGAGCCTTGAGAACCCAAAGGCTTAGAACACTATCTTACTGCTTAAAGACTCTTTTGATAAGCCTTAAAAACACATACACACACACACACACACAAACCCTCACAATTGCCAGAAAGTCTAATGTGTTTTTATCTGCATTTTTTGGAGAGGCTAAATAACTTGCCCAAGATCATAGACTTAGTGAGTTTTAGGGCAGGATTTGCACCTGGGCAGTCTGGCTTTAGAAATGGAGGCATTGCTTAATCACACTGACAAATGGGAGGAGGTGTGTGTGTTGCTGGCCATCAGGCAGTTCTGGCTGGAGAGATCTCACTCCTCCTTGAACTCCAGGGAGACAGGGGTCTCTAAAAGGGTTCCCTTCCATTTTTCTGACAGCTTTAATTGTTAAAAAGTCCTTCATTATATTGAACTGAAGTCTGCCTCTCCAAGGCTTCCATTGATCTTCACAGTATAAATTTAATCCCTCTCCCACACAGCCGCTCCTCAGATATGTGCATGCCGCCCTTCCCCCCCACCTCCTCCTCTGGCCTGTTGGTGGGAACATTGGAAACAGACCCTCTCAAGATTCCAGGCCCCCAGAGTGGCTGAGGCCAAGGGGAGGCCGGACAGGGCTTATGCAGGAGGCGGAATATGAAATCAGGTATTGTAAATAGCTCTTAGGCAATGTTTAGAATAGTGGGCAGGGAATTCCCTAGGAACCAGCTAAGGATGGCTCATCATCCTTGAATTATACACTTCCCTGTAACACAGACATTGCTATAAGATGTAATTGGGACCGAAAGTGGTGAGCGCAGTGGAATAGCAATGACTTGAGCCCTCTCATTTGTAGCTGAGTCTTTATTTCAGCCTAGATGGGGTTCAGTGGGAGAGAAAACCAGACGCACAAAATTGGTGAGGACTAGACCAAAAAAGACAGTGTACTGGGGAGGGGCCTGAACGGGGATACAGAGAAGGTTGCTCAGGAGGGATGATTACATGATTCCTGGTGGATTGGAAATGGCAGAAAACCCTTGCTAAGTGCAAAGGATATACGAATACCCTGGCCAGAGAGCCAGAAATGCTGATTAAAAAATATTCTGTCCCCTCCATTAATTACATTGTAGAAATAAAAACGCATGTGTATACTAGGGGTGGGTGTAGTGTACAGCAATGGGGACCAGCTCCACTGGGCAAGCTCAGTCCAGAGGAATGAAGGAGAAGCACCTCTGGGCAGCTGTTTCTAGCTGTCTCCAACCCATGCCCCCACCTGCCTTTGGCTAGCCTATGGTGCCTGATGAATGGATGGCTTTTTCTTGTGTAATCACATGGCTGAATATCTCTAAATGGTCACCAAAGATGTGATAGTCCCAGAGTGCTGTGGAACCCCAGACTTGATCAGAACTGAGATCCTTTGAAGAGGCAACAAAGATAGCCAACCAAAAAGACATCTTCACTGCCTCCAGATGCATGTGTTCAATTCTTCCATCCCATACTGTGCGTACTGGGTGCTGTGCTAGGTGCTTGTGTTTGTATACATACATACGCTGTATGTATCTACACATACAATGATAAACAGGACCAGCACAGACCCTGAGTCACGCCACTCAAGCTTCTTGGGTACCTACTGTGAGCAAGGCTCTGGGCTAGCCTGAGTTGCTTTGGAGGCTGTGAAGGTTCCATCCTCTTTTTAGAGCTTTTGGGAAAAAAACATGGAGGGTGGAATTCTGTGCTGTTGGAATAATGATGTTTCTGGGAGCAGGAAGATTGGACATGGAGACTGCCCAGGTTGGCTGTCTTCTTGGAGGTGTGAGGTCTGCTGGGTTCCTTGGAGGAGGCGTACTTACAGGACCTCCTGGCCCCTTCCCCCTGTCAGTTTTTACATCTGTCTTATGGAGACAAATTCCCCTTTGTCTAAATTTTGGATATCGTCCTCTTTAATGGAGTGGAGTAAGGCTAGCAATGCCAGCGTTCCTTGGAATCTGAAGCCAAGCCTTTGAGCAGATAGGCATTCTCAGTCTCTCAGCATCACCCAGCGATTAACATAACATGACACCAGGCCCATCGAGATAAAGATCGTAATTGCCACAATGGCTTCCCTTTCTTCCCTCAGCCCTTTATTGCTCTGCACGGTATGCTCACTTCCAGCAGGGAAGAGTTTATAAGCGTGGGGCTAGGCGAGCCCGTTCGGCAGGCAGCTCCCCGCAAGGCTTGTGCGAGGGCTCCAGGGACAGAGATGCGTTTCCCTTTAATAAGCTTCTCACACTACATTAAAGATAAAAGGGGAAGGGAAATATTTATATTCTGACAAAGCAGCTCTTCCCTTCAGGCTCTTGTTTTATTTATTAACTTGCTCTGTCCCTCTCCCAGTTTTTCTGTTGCAGGGGCTAGGCGTTTCCTCTCCTTCTCCCCTTTAGTCATTAGTTTTGCAGGTGAGTGACAGTGACAGCGGGACTTTAGCATCGTTGTCAAAGAGATGAGGTTTGTATGTGGGTGCCCTTCCCAGGTGACACAAACAGCTGTTCCTCCACCCTCCTAGGAGCACCCCCCCACCACCACCCTTATCGCATAGCGCTTGAATGGCATCGCACTGGTTAAGTTACATCATTTGAAACGGTTCTGTGTCAGTCCAGCAAATGGTTTAGAGATACAGCAACCCAGACCCGTGACTGCCTACACCTGGGACTTCTTCAACCTTTTGTTGACACACATTTCCTTCTCTCACTGAGGCAATCTCTTAAGGGTGCATACTTTCTCCAGCTAATCTGTCCAAAGCCAATAAAACACAGGTATGCTATTTTGAATTTCGATTCAACACTTGTGCAATTATTTTTAAAGTCTCAGACCACCTATTGTTCAAAGCCTATGCTAGTTTGTGAAGGAGTTAATCCTCTGAACACCGCTCCCCACCCCCCCCTACCCCCCAGAAGTCGCCTAGATGAGTAGTCAGGAGGAGGATGTGTGGGGGGCTATTTTAGGCTCTGCTCAGTGGGCCTGTATGGTACTTGGAGTATTCATCCTGTCTTCCAAGTATGAGCTCTTTTATAGTTAGGTAATGACATTTAAAAAAAATGACACATAATCATCAATTAAAAATTTAAAGTACAAGGACAACAAAGAATGACCTACCTACCTACTTGTGGACAAGCAATATAGGGTGATGGCTAAGAGCGTGGACTTTTGAGCCTGAAGTCTTGAGTTTGACTCTTAGCTCCTCCAGTTACTACTTGTGCCATGATAGGAAGCATCTCTATGTTTGTTTCCTCATCTGTAAAATGGGGGTGATGATCGTATCTACCCTTTAAGAATCTTATAAGTATCAAGTATGTAGATGCATATAAAGCACTTAACATGGTGCTTCACACAGTGTAGTAAAGGTAATATGTTCTTTCCGCTATCTTTCCATGCTGCCATAATGATGTGCATGAATGTCCTGGCTGATGCTCTCAAGAGTATCATCAATGCTGAAAAGAGAAGCAAATGCCAGGTGATTATTAGGCCATGCTCCAAAGTCATTGTCAGGTTTCTAACTGAGATGATGAAGCATGGTTGCATTGGAGAATCTGAAATCATCAATGATCACAGGGCTGGGAAAATTGCTGTGAACCTCACAGGCAGGCTAAGTAACTGTGGAGTGATCAGCCCCAGATTTGATGTGTGACTCAAAGATCTAGAATAATGGCACAATAACCTGTACCCCTCCCATCAGTTTGGTTTCACTGTACTGACAACCTCAGCTGGCATCATGGACTGTGAAAACACACAGGAGGGAAAATCCTTGGATTCTTTTTCTAGGGATGTAATACATACATGCAAATAAAATGCCTCAGAGGAAGCAGTGACAGATTTTATTCTCTTGGGTTTCAAAATCACTTCTGATGGTGACTGAAACCATGAAATTAAGACACTTGCTTCTTGGAAGAAAAGCTATCACAAACCTAGATAGCGTATTAAAAAGCAGAAATATCACTTTGCTAACAAAGGTACATATAGTCAAAGCTATGGTTTTTCCAGCAGTCATATATGGATGTGAGAGTTGGACCAAAAAGAAGGCTGAGTGCCAAAAAATTGATGCTTTTGAACTGTGGTGCTAGAGAAGACTCTTGAGAGTCCCTTGGACAGCAAGGAGATCAAACCAGTCAATCCTAAAGGAAATCAACCCTAAATATTCACTGAAAGGACTGATGCTGAACCTGAAGCTCCAATACTTTGGCTACCTGATGTGAAGAGACAACTCATTGGAAAAGACCGTAATAGTGGGAAAGACTGAAGGTAAAAGGAGAAGGGGGGACAGAGGATGAGATCATTGGATGACTCAATGGACATGAATCTGAGCGAACTCCAGGAGATAGTGGAGGACAGAGGAGCCTGGCATGCTGCAGTCCATAGGGTTGCCAAGAGTCAGACACAACTTAGTGACTGAACAATAGCAACACAACAAAGAAAACAGATAATAAGAATTACCTATTGCTACTATTACCATTCAAAAATAATGAATATATAACATATAGTAAGTATATTCTAAAGAGAGAGAAAGAATAAGGGGAGGGGGCAGCAATAATTTTGTAGTAATAGGATCATATTATGCATGCTTTTAAAAGTAATTTAAAAACATTAGGTTTGGTTTTATGAACTTAACAGAAGAAAAGCACTTAGTTGAAATGGATGAACTTCAAGTATCTGTTCCTGAATAATAAGATATGTTAACTCCTAAAAGATCACTCCCAGGTTAAGAAATGACATGAGGGACATGAACTTGGGTGAACTTCAGGAGATAGTGAAGGACAGGGAAGCCTGGCCTGCTGCTGTCCGTGGGGTCCAGAGAGTTGGACCTGACTTAACGACTGAACAACAACAACAAGGTTAAGAAAAAATAAAGCGATGATGAAAATAAAGTTTGGGTGGGTCGTTTTGATTGACTTCCTATAAGGTGACTAGATGTTTTGGTGCTGTCATATTTCTTTCTGTCTCCCAATTTTTGATACTTCTATTATTTTAAATTTGTTTGGATTTATAGTACCTACATTCTGATCTGCATTTATTTATTTCTTCAGAGGTTTAGTTCTCTGGATTTAGTGTTATTGCTAGTCTTTTAAATCACACTTTCATATTACTAATCCTCTAATTTGATGAGTTTCTTGATGGCTATATTTCATTGTTAAGTAGTTTTTTGAAAAAAATTATTTTTGGCTGCTCTGGGTTCTTTGTTGCTGCATGCAGGCTTTCTCTAGTTACAGCGAGTGGGGGCTACTCTCTAGTTGCAATGCATGGACTTCTCATTGCGGTGGCTTCTCTTGTTGCAGAGCATGGGCTATAGGCTGTTACCAACCAATGTTAGGATTTTGGTCAAGTCACCTAACTCCTCTGGGTCTGATAGTCTGCAAAACAAAAGTATTGGACTAGATTTTGAAAACTTCCTTAACTCTGAAATTTCCCTTCTCTTTTTCTACTTTGGAATCTTAGTGTAACAATCTGAAGGTATGTGTGATGGATAGACTACTTCAATTGCAAGCAAAAGAAACCAACTCCAATTCATTTAAGCCCAAAAGATATTTATTGAGGATATGAAGGTAGGTCACAGAGCTAAAGGGAAAGCAGAAAACACAGGTTCAGAGAGGACAGAAGTCAGAGCAGGTCCTGGGGTCCTGGCAGCAGAAGCTAAGGAATAATCTCTTTGGGGCACTGTAGTTTCAGTTGATATACACAACTGCACTCATTTCACAAGCTAGCAAAGTAATGCTCAAAATTCTCCAAGCTAGGCTTCAACAGTACGGGAACCAAGAAATCCCAGATGTTCAAGCTGGGTTTAGAAAAGGCAGAGGAACCAGAGATCAAATTGCCAACATCCGTTGGATCATCAAAAAAGCATGAGAATTCCAGAAAAACATCTACTTCTGTTTCATTGACTATGCTAAAGCCTTTGCTTGTGTGGATCACAATAAACTATGGAAAATTCTTTTTTTTAACCTTTTTATTTTTAAAATTTATTTTAACTGGAGGCTAATTACTTTATAATATTGTCGTGGTTTTTACCATACATTCACATGAATCAGCCATGGGTGTACATGTGTTCCCCATCCTGACCCTCCCTCCACCTCCCTCCCTAAACTTTGGAAAATTCTTAGAGAGATGGGAATACCATACCACCTTACCTGCCTCCTGAGAAGCCTGTATACAAGTCAAGAAGCATGAGTTAGAACCAGACATGGAACAACGGACTGGTTTAAAATTGGGAAAGGTGTATGTCAAGGCTGTATATTGCCACCCTGCTTATTTAACTTATATGCAGACTACATAGTGTGAAATGCTGGGCTGAATGAAGCACAAGCTGGAATCAAGATTGCTGGGTAAAATATCAATAACCTCAGATATGCAGAAGACACCACCCTTATGCAGAAAGTGAAGAGGAACTAAAGAGTCTGTTGATGAAGGTGAAAGACGAGAGTGAAAAAGCTGGCTTAAAACTCAACATTCAAAAAACTAAGATCATGGCATCTGGTCCCACCACTTCGTGGCAAATAGATGGGAAACAATGGAAACAATGAGAGACTTTATTTTCTTGGGCTCCAAAATCATTGCAGATGGTGACTGCAGTCATGAAATTAAAAGACACTTGCTCCTTGGAAGAAAAGCTGTGACCAACCTAGACAGCATATTAAAAAGCAGAGACATTACTTTGCCAACAAAGATCCGGGTAGTCAAAACTGGTTTTTCCAGTAGTCGTGTATGAATATGAGAGTTGGACCAAAAAGAAGGCTGAGCCCCCAAGAATTGATGCTTTTGAACTGTGGTGTTGGAGAAGACACTTGAGAGTCCTTTGGATAGCAAGGAGATCAAAGCAGTCCATCCTAAAGGAAATCAGTCCTGAATATTCATTGGAAGGACTGATGCTGAAGCTGAAGCTCCGATACTTTGGCCACCTGATGCAAAAAGCCAGCTCACTGGAAAAGACCTTGATGCTGGGAAAGATTGAAGGCGGGAGGAGAAGGGGACAACAGAGGATGAGATGGTTGGATAGCATCATTGACTCAGTGGACATGAGTTTGAGCAAGCTCCAGGAGATGGTGTAGGACAGGGGAGACTGGCAGTCCATGGGGTTGCAGAGTTGGACATGACTGAGTGACTGAACAACGTCTCAGTTGAACTTTGATCATTTGCAAGAACATTCCAGACTGAAATTCTGATGTTATGTTTCTAGCCTAGCTTAGACCTGTGTGTGTGCATGCTCAGTTTTGTCTGACTCTTTGTGATCCCATGGACTGTAACCAGCCAGGCTCCTCTGTCTATGAGATTTCCCAGGCAAGAATACTGGAGTGGGTTGCCATTTCCTCCTCCAGAGTATCTTCCTGACTCAGGGACTGAACCTGAATCTCTTGCATCTCCTTCATTGGCAGGCAGATTCTTTACCACTGGGAAGCCCCCCCATTGTATAAAAGAACCATGATGATTGTATCCACTAGGGAGGGGTTATTCCTAAAGCCACTGAGGGGGTACTACTAGAAAAGGGGGGACTGGATACCAAGCAGGGGTCCATGATAGAGTGAGGGGCAGAGTTGTCTAAATGCTAAACATTATACCATGAGAAGCCAACAGATGATTCCAAGAAATTGAAATGGTGGCATGAGTGCTTTGTTCATTCTCTTAGTAAATACTTACTAAATTCGTGAATGGCATTTTGGAGGAGACTAGATAAACATAATAATGACCTGTGAAGCTGGTGGGAAAAGGTTCTTGGATCTTACTCAAGATGATCTGGGAACAAAATGATGTTCCCTTTTAATCTGAATCATTAAAATATACCTGGGCATATGCAACTGCAACTCATTATAGGAGAGATGTTAAGTAATTCTCTAATTATATGTATTACACTGTAGGCAGAGGATCCCAAGACAAGTGACTTATCTCACATGTCAAGGGGCAGAGCTAAAAGCAGGACTTGACTTCCTGACTCAAATAACTGTTCTGAACCAGCTGCCTAGCAACCATGGCCCCCATTCAGGAGCTGCTATCATGTGAGTCGCCTTGGCATCTGGCTCCCCAACTAAATCCTGAATTTGTCAACCCAGGAACTTCTGGGTTTGGTTCCTCTGTACTCCCTCAGGGCCTCTCATGGGGATGGACACACAGAAGGGGGATATTCAGTGAGCATCTGCCCGATAGCCTCCCTGGAGGATGCCGAGCCTATCCTCACTTTAGATGCAGACTTGAGCTGCAGAGTATTGAAAACAGCTCTGGCTACTGTCACAAAGGCTTGGCTGGGGGCACAGGAGGAAGGACTTATTTCAGAGCTGAAGGATTTCAGAGACTTTTTCCAGCAGGAGGTGGAGCCATAAGCTGGGCGGTATCCATGTTAGGTGGCTCATTCATTTCAACATGGACATATTATAATGCTTGTGGCAAATAATGAAATATAAAGACTTCATCAAGAAAACCTGAGGGTGCAGGCATTTCTATTAGCTCCCGCCTTTTCCACGGGAGAAAGCTGACCTGTGCCTTGAACTCTGCTCAGAAGGAAATGTTTATTGAAATTTGTCCTCCATTAAGGACGTGTGTGCGTGTGAGCTCTTTGCTTAAGGAAACTTACCAACCAGCATGATTCACCTTCAGAGGCTCCTGGCCAGGCCTCTACCCAGCTCTCCCGGGTTCCACAGTGCCCTTGGCCCAGGCAGGCTCCCCTCTCTAAGACTGGAGCTTGGCAATACCAACCCCACAGCTGGATCCCAGAAGGATGGAACTCTGAGGCCATGAAATCATGTATTAATTACTGTTGCTTCTTCTTTTTATGATTAGTTACCTGCAAAGGAGGGAAGGGGTTTCGGTTACTCCTGTTTCTTTCTTTCTTTTTTCCCTGAGGCGGTCAGTCTATTGCTCTAAACCCAGTTTTGTGGGATGGCAGGAACTTCTAGCTTCAGCTTCACAACAACCAGGCTGTCTCCAATTATCGGAAGCCGGTTGTGAAATCCTCAAAGTTAAATTACCCTTGTTCACTTATGCTTCATAAACTGACATCACTCTGCCCTGAGAGGAGCGGAAGGCAGCATGTTGGGAAATCAGAGACTTTATAGATGGTTGTATCTCCAAAAAGGTAGGTGCTCTTGGTGAACGTTTGGGGCTGCTTCATCCTCACTTTTCATACTTCCATGGCACAAATATGGTATTGATTTGTTTAAAACAAGATTTTTTTCCCCCTGAATCTCAGCATCAACCAGTCTTTTACATGTGCTCAACAGCCCTTGTCTCATTGTATCCATGTAACTCTGGTTATTTCACCCCCCTCTTTGCCTTCACCCCATCTTCCATTCCCAGTGCCATGTCACGTCCATCCCCTGCCTTGTGTGTGACAGTGAATCTGAGCTATTTATTAATAAGGCCTATTTGAGCTGACTTCTCCACGCCAGTTTCCCTGGCAACTCCAATGAATTTACATCAGAGAAATTTCTGCTGGGCCCTTAGCTGCGTGTATGCATGCTTAGTGGCTCAGTTGTGTCTGACTCTGCAACCTCATGGACTGTATGTAGCCCGCCAGGCTCCTCTGTCCATGACATTTCCCAGGCAAGAATACTGGAGTGGGTTGCCATTTCCTCCTCCAGGGGATCTTCCCGACCCAGGGATGGAACCTGTGTCTCTTGTGTCTCCTACATTGGCAGGTGGATTCTTTACCATTGAGCTACACTGGGAAGCCCACCCTTAGCTACACCTCCCTTACAATCCAAGAGATTCTCCAGAGAACTCAGCTCGCCTCCTCAACTTGTTTTCTAATACTCACTTAAAAGCAAACTACAAGAAAATAATTTTACTTCTACTTCAGTTGGACTTCAGTTTTCTTCATGTAGCCACAGAGATTTAGAATCACATAGATCTAGAGTGATGCTGAAGGGTGTTACAAGAAAAGCCCAGACAAAGGGTGGCAGCAATATCAGTATCAGTGATGGGCTGTCCAGATGTCACTCATGTCACACTTGTCCTCCAGAGCCTGCCCTCTGGCTTTCTGTGTGGATCCATCCCAAGATAACACAGGAAGACAGTTCCTGCATTTCCCCTCACTGTTCCCCCTTTCTCACTCCAAAAATTTCCAAACTTTTTAATGTCAAACACATTTTATATAGTGATTCAAACACCAGGAACATCCAAAGAATGTTTCAAGTTTCTATTCATCAAGTGGCTTTGAGTGAAGAGCAGAAGTTCAGGCAGGACACACCCAGGGCTATGGGTGGACTCTGTCAAGGCTGCAGCTGAGCACTTGGGGAGAAATCTGGGACTACCTGTTCTCCAGGGTGAAAGGTGCACGAAGGAGAAAGGAGTTGTATAGAAAGGATGCTTGTGCAGCTGACTCCAGCCTGGGCTAATTTCCCTTTCTGTAGACTGGATATTTCTGTCTACTGAAGTTGACCTCACTGACACTCTAGGTTTGAATAATTAGCATTCTGTGCAAACAGAGCTTTTGTTTAGGGCTTTTTCCTCTAGGGAACTTGTGAGGAGGGTTGGAGAAAAGGGAAATTTTTCAGCAGGGACAAACCCACAAAAGAAGGAGTTGTGAAAAGCAGAGACATGCAGGAATTTTTTTTTTTTTCCTTAAATTTAAGTATAGTTGATTTACAAGGTGTTGGTTTTTGGTGTATGGCAAAGTGATTCAGATTATATATGTATATATTCTTTTCCATTATAGGTTTTTCCAAGATAATTGAATATAGTTCCTTGTGTTTATACAGTAGGGTCTGGTTGTTTATCTATTTTATATATAGTAGTTTGTGGCTGCTAATCCTCAACTCCTAATTTATTCTTCCCTGCTTTCTCCTTTAGTAACCATGAGTTTGTTTTCTTTGTCTGTGAGCAGGACTATTCTTTATGCTGTGTTTTGTTGATCAAATAAAAACCTGTGCCAGAGCCTGATTCCAATTTATCTTTGTTACATCAGAAGAAAATCAGCTCATATGTTATGAGAAGGGAAAAAAAAAAAAAAACCAACTCACACCAAATCTTGTTCCAAAGTTTGGACTATGTTCCTTTCAGTTCAGTTCAGTCGCTCAGTCGTGTCCGACTCTTTGCCACCCCATGAATTGCAGCATGCCAGGCCTCCCTGTCCATCACCAACTCCCGGAGTTCACTCAAACTCATGTCCATCGAGTCGGTGATGCCATCCAGCCATCTCATCCTCTGTTGTCCTCTTTTCCTCCTGCCCCCAATCCCTCCCAGCATCAGAGTCTTTTCCAATGAGTCAACTCTTCGCATGAGGTGGCCAAAGTACTGGAGTTTCAGCTTTAGCATCATTCCCTCCAAAGAAATCCCAGGGCTGATCTCCTTCAGAATGGACTGGTTGGATC
>NW_011495032.1:24704424-24734252 GCF_000754665.1 Bison bison bison | reverse complement strand
TCTTCACAGTCCAACTCTCACGTCCATACATGACCACTGGAAAAACCATAGCCTTGACTAGACGGACCTTTGTTGGCAAAGCAATGTCTCTGCTTTTGAATATGCTATCTAGGTTGGTCATAACTTTCCTTCCAAGGAGTAAGCGTCTTTTAATTTCATGGCTGCAGTCACCATCTGCAGTGATTTTGGAGCCCAAAAAAATAAAGTCTGCCACTGTTTCCACTGTTTCCCCATCTCTTTCCCATGAAGTGATGGGACCAGATGCCATGATCTTCGTTTTCTGAATGTTGAGCTTTAAGCCAACTTTTTCACTCTCCACTTTCACTTTCATCAAGAGGCTTTTGAGTTCCTCTTCACTTTCTGCCATAAGGGTGGTGTCATCTGCATATCTGAGGTTATTGACATTTTTCTCAGCAATGTTCCTTTCGTTCTACCCAAATTGATGGCCACCAAATATCTCTGTGAAAACGCTTAAATTTTTTAAAAATTGAAATGTAGTTGACGTACAATATCTTGTTCGTTTCAAGTGTACGACATAGTGACTTGATATTTACATACATTATGAAATGATCACTCTGTTAAGTCTAGTAACCATATTTGTTGTTTAGTCGTTAAGCCATGTCTGACTCTTTTGCAAACCTATGCACTGTAGCTTGACAGCCTCCTCTGTCCAGTAGATTCTCCAGGCAAGAATACTGGAGTATGTTGCCATTTCCTCCTCCAGGGGATCTTCCTTATCCAGGGATCAAACCCGTGTCTCCTGCATTGGCAGGCAGGTTCTTTACCACTGAGTCACCAGGGAAGGCCTCTAGTAACCATACATCTCCATACAAAGTCATTACAATATTATTGGCCATATTCTTTACGTTGTAATCTATGTGAAAACTCTTAACTGTAGTGTCCAGAGCCCTGCTTGCAGCTAAGCCAGTGAGATTATTAAAACTCACCCAAGGGCTGCAGACAATTAAAATAATGATGTACAGCTCCACAAATTGGCATGAGTAACTCGGGTGATACCAAAGAGGAAAGGAGGATTTTGAGCCTCTCCAGTAAATCAGCTTTAATGAGGATGTCCTTTGCTTTTCCTGCCATCCTTTCTAGTTATAAAATAAAGCTACCAAGATCTGTTGATGTAATTCCAAAAGACGATGCTGCCCCCACACACAGGATGGCCCTCAGTCTAAAAGTCACATTCCCCATCTGATCACCTCTTTTCCTCTTGAACGGAAAAGTTCAGCTTGAATCAGGTACTACATGTAACCCTCACAATTTCCATTTAATCCTATAAGGAAAGAGGGCGATTAGTTTTGAGCTGTGAGAAAACTCAGTGCTTGCTTCACTGCTCTCTCTTCCTGTACATGGGGTGGTATGTTTTCCAACCCAAGTGATTAAACAAGACTCATCCTGAGTTTGAATCAAATACGAGTTGAGGGCTTGGGAGGCCCCAGCTTTGTGAAGGACCACCTGTTTGCAAATAAACCTTTAAAAAAAGGAGTAAAAAGATTTTTCTGGGGATAGAGTTAGCTCTGGCAAGGTATCATCTTAAGGGAATAAGCTTAACAGAATTAGAAACAGGTGGATTAGCTTTTCTTAAAAATACCCTTCGTTAAAACAATGAGGGGAAAACACTTGGCATGATGCATTTCAGATTTGGTGCAAGTAACATTGGAGACAGGGAGGTAATTCACTGAACCCATGGACAGGTCAGTTAACTTGTGACATGTCAGTTAACTTAGATGCTATGGCGTACGAGTATACAATGTATACTTACTATACATGTTACCAATAAAGCCTTTCACTGGCTAATGCGTCTCTGATTTGCAAATTAACTCTGTGTGCTTACGCTTTTGTTTTAAAATCATTAGCTTGTGCTAAAGCACTGCTACCATGGGCAACCAAATCTCCAACTCCATCAATAAGTAATTCTAAAAACAGAAGTTTAAACAAATATCTGTCTTATTATCTCATCTTTTAACTGTATGTCATTTGACACACTCATAGCTCCTAATAAGGAAAGTAAAGATTAATTTATTAGCTTAGGAAAGGGCATGTCAAGATTGGCCCACTCTACAAAAAAATGTGACTCATTCTCAAATTCTATGTGTATGTGCATGCATACATGTGTATGAATAATCTTGTTCTCATACCTCTAAAATGTCCACTAAGTAATCCAGGAATTTTCTCCTTAATTTTCCCCTGTAATTTCAGAACAGAGTCTAGTATATAGCAGGTGAATCTTACTTAACTGCATTGTACTGAGTGTCTACCACAAGGGGTAGGGCAAATAAGTCTATGTAATCTTGGAGTCAAGGTTATCCTCACTGGCTCATGAAATACAATACAGGGACAGTCCTCGCTATGTTTTTCTCCAATAATGGATCAGATTGTTATTTTATTTGCTTTTGCTTGGGAACCAAATGAATCAGCTGGCTCTTATTTAGAGACCCTTGCTGCTAAGTCGCTTCTGTCATGTCCGACTCTGTGCGACCCCATAGATGGCAGCCCACCAGGCTCCCCCGTCCCTGGGATTCTCCAGGCAAGAACACTGGAGTGGGTTGCCATTTCCTTCTCCAATGCATGTGTACCTCCAAACACTTATCTTTCAAATGTGGGCCTTACATTTAGCCTCACCTTTAAGGGGTACTGGGAAAGTAAAACCAAGCCAAGCAAACAGCAGTCTCCTCCCCATGTTGCTGAATTTGGGGCCTGTCATTGAGTGACTCGGTGCTTGGAATGTCCACACTATTGAGAGTACTATTTTTCTTCCTTTTTGGTAGGGAAGAGACAGGCCAAGTGCACATAGCTGAATTTGTACCATATGATATGTTATGACGCTCTAGTAAATATTTATTGAATTAATAAATATTTGCGATGTAGTAGATATTTGGTTTGGTTGCTTCACTAACTCTTGTTTGAATATATGCTGTTTTTCCTCACTGGAAAAAAAATCAATGGTTTAAATGGCTTTTAGAAAGAGCTGCTTCTGCTGCTGCTAAGTCGCTTCAGTCGTGTCCGACTCTATGCGACCCCATAGACGGCAGCCCACCAGGCTCCTCTGTCCATGGGATTTTCCAGGCAAGAGTACTGGAGTGGGGTGCCATTGCCTTCTCGTTAGAAAGAGCAAAGCATGTGAAAAAGACTAAGAGAAGAAATTACCAATCACTTTAAAAAGGAAAAAGGAAAAAACCCAGCCAGACTACTTAGATGAAGGCCTCGCCATAAATATGCTTAATTTCCTAGGGGTACAATATATAGCAATACTGGCAATTTTAATACCGTCACTAATCATTTGAAATACTCTGACATCCTTTCACTGTAATATTTGTGCATTTGGTGGAAACTTTTTGAAAAGTTATTCCACTAGCCAACAAAAGTCATTTCATAGTTATGATGTAATTGTGAGGTAGTATTTCAGGGCTGTCAAGATCAAAGCCTTGAAATATGACTTATTAAAAAAAAATAAGTTCAGGAGAGACCCCTCCAAATAACCCTTTAAAGTAACTAGCCAATAGTATCTCATCTCTTTTCCTTTGGTTTTTTAAAGGTAGAATCATACAAAAGATATATTCTCCAGAGGCACATGTATTAAAATTAAAGAGGGAAAATAAATAATCTTAGATGAAACTTCTCCCTCTGATTTAAACAGTGAGAAATATATGTATTCAATGTATTGGCAATAAAAATAGGAAAACTGTACTCAAATTGTGAATTGGGCTCAAAATGAAAACCTGAAAATGAATGTCATGAAAATCATTTTATGGTTATTGTGTTGATTGAAAGACTTTTTAAAAAATGCTTGAGGGGTATATGCCTAGTTTATCTTCTTGGGCCTTGTAAAAAATAGAGATTATCTTTAAGAATGAAAGTCCTTTCTGTACAGTAAAACCCAAGTCAACATGTAAGTTTTTCTATATTTTTCCTTGCTGACCTCTGTAAGCTCAGCTATAAACTATTGATCAGGTCTGAATGGACTGATTCCTGGGTGAATTCAGACAGTTGTTTATTTTCTCTGGCTTGTATAAGGTGATAAAGGAAACTTCAAATTATAATTCTCTCTTGTAACACTCTCTGACTGCCCCAAGCTAAAAAGAGGAAAGCCAAAACAACAAAACATAACACATGTTCCCATATTAAACATTTTAAATGATGATAATTTAAAAAATCATGATCCACTGGGACTCATGTTACAGTGGTTAAGAATCCACCTGCCAATACAGGGGTTCGATCCCACATTCTGCAGAGAGACTAAGCCCACGTACCACAATGACTGAGTCCAAGCTCTACAGCCTGTGATCTGCAAGAGAAGCCACTGCAGTGAGAAACCCACACACCTCAGTGAAGAGTAGCCCCCACTTGCTACACCCAGCGCAGCCAAAAATAAATAAGTAAATAAATAAATACATAAATAAAATCATGATCTACCAACCCTTTAAAAGAAAATTAAGGGAAAATAAGTGTTTCTGGTGCCTGGCTTCCTCCCTCTGGTACCTTAGAGTAGGACTCCAACCCAGCATCTTTTGTTTGTCCTTACTCATAGACTTGGCAGAGAGGATCTTAATCTTTTTGAAGACAATGCATCCCCAGGGGTGGATGAATCATTGAGTGATCACATGTAAGTAAAAAAATCAACTAGATTTTTCCTCCAAAAAAGATGGAACATTTGCTTTTGTTACTGAAAAATGCCACTTCCAGTGAAAAATCTACATTGGTACGCTGTGGTATGTTCCCATTCGAGTCTTAGGTATGCTGCTCCCTAGAAGGGATTTTCTCCCAAGGTTTCCCCATATTACTTATTGCTAAAAGGCTCCCCTCCTTCACTAAGCACAATCCTGTTAATAACACAACTGGAGCAATAGTAATAATAATAAGTAACCACCACAACAGTAACTTCCCTGGTGGCTCAGATGCAGAAGAGTTGGGTCAGGAAGATTCCCTGGAGAAAGAAGTGGCAACCCACTCCAGTATCCTTGCCTGGGAAGTCCCACAGACAGAGGTGCCTGGCGGGCTACAGTCTGTGGGGTTGCAAAGAGTCGGACATGACTGGGTGACTTGCACAACAGTAGCAGTTACCATGCAGCAGATGTACTGCGTGTCTGGCGCTAAAATTGGTGATCTGCACTTGTTAACAGATTGGGTTTATTATCACCATTTTTATAAATGAAGAAACTGAGCTCAGAGATGTTAATAACTTGCATGCACATGCTTAGTCATTCAGTTGTGTCCAACTCTGTGACCCCATGGACTGTAGCCTGCCAGGCTCCTCTGTCCATGGAATTCTCCAGGCAAGAATACTGGAGTGCATTGCCATGCCCTCCTCTAGGGGTTCTTCCCAACCCAGGGATCAAATCCGGGTCTCCTGCATTGCAGGCGTATTCTTTATTGTCTCAGCCACCAGGGAAGCCACGTTAAATAGCTTAACACCTCATAATAAGGAAGAATTGGGTTGGCTAAAATGTTCATTTGAGTTTTCTCATAATATCTTATGGAAAAATCCAAATGAACTCTATGGCCAACCCAATAGTAGAACTGCAATTTGAACTCATCTGACTTTAAACTCACTCTTTTGTGCTCTTGTTTTCTGATACTCTATCTAGCTGTGATGGCTATTTCTCAGGGTAGAGGTGAAGGAGGAGCCAAACACATGGGGAGAGAGCATCTGGGCATTTTTCAGGAAGACTGGAGAATAAACAGCTACCACTGTCCTGGATGTTCCTCCAATAAACTGTGATGGCCAGGTTCCATCCCTGTTGTATTCTCACTGGCGGTCACCTACTGGCTTCCCCAGTGGCTCAGGTGGTAAAGAATCTGCCTGCAATGCAGGAGACCTGGGTTTGATCCCTGGGTCAGGAAGATTCGCTGGAGAAGGGAATGGCAGGCCACTCTAGTATTCTTGCCTGGAGAATCCCTGGGCAGAGGAGCCTGGCTATAGTCCATGGGGTCACAAAAAGTCTGACATGACTGAGTGACTAATACTTTTCACTTTCAGGAGATGAATACACGTGAAATGGAGATAATAGGTGCTCATTAAATCTGTTTCCGAGTAAATGTTAAAACCACTGCCATACCAACAGTCAAGGCTTCACAGTTTCTCTGCAGGAGGGAGTTAAGGAATGGCATCTGGTTGACAGGGAGTCTAGGCAACTGTCTTGGAGCATATCTTGGTGGGTGGTTTTGGTAACAGTGGTAGTAAATGGTAATGATGGTAACTCAGGGCAGGGCAAAGTCCTCACGAGTCTGTTCAGGGTGGAGACTGAGTGCCCTCCCTGGCCCAGGGATGGGTCAGAGGTCTCATGACCAGTGAAGCACCCACCACCTACTGCAGACGTGGGAGGGAGGCTTTGAGGGAGTGGAGGGCTTGGCTGGGTGACCCGCCCAGGGACAGCTCTGTTTTGCCAGCAGCGCTGCAGCTGGGCCGCTTAGGGTGTTTTCTGCAGTGCGATGACAGTGTGATGGAAGGGCCGTCGTCTCACAACCGTGCAGTCCTGCCAAGCCCCGGGAATGCTCGTTTGCCTCAGCAGCTCTCCTGAGAACCCACCCAGCCCAGTGGGGCCCAGAGATGGAGGGGAGTGGAGGGCGCTTTTCCTAATGTAACATCTTAGCACATTAATCAAAAGCAAAATAAAAGCGAATTTCCTCCTAAACATAAGCTTGTGTCGACGGCACACCTCTCTTGAGAACAGGGCCGTGGCCGGGTCCAGCTGGGCGTGGACTCGCCGGCTTCATGACCATGGAAGTAACCCAGAAGAGTGCAGAGGATACAGGAGATAAAGTTTCTCTGTTGGGGAAGAGATTGGAAACCAACTTCAAAGGAAAGAAAGGGGCGTTATTGTTGAGGTTTGGGCCTCAGAGGAAGTCTTTCCAGCTGAAACACTTAACAAACCAAACCCACAGAATTGGAAATTCTAGACTCTTTGGTCAAGAGCACCTGGGGGCCCAGGTCTTACTGATCTCTCTTTTCTGGCCTGTAGCACTTTGGATATGTCTCTCACAGGTCTGGCCTGGATTAAGCGAGGCCTTGTGCCTTTCCCTGGAGGTTTCCTCTCTGCAATCTGAACTCCCTCGCCAGGCTCTAAGCATTTTCAATCCAGAAGCCACTTTCCCCTCTCCCTTGGCATCTGTCTGAGTTACGGCAGGTGAAAGCATCTTATAAACGGGAATGTATTTTACAAACGTGAGTTCCCTCAAAGACTCCTTTATCCCTCTCAGAGCCCAGAACTGTGGCGACCTGAAGCAGAAATGCAACGACGAACCATCAAATAAATGAAACAATTGCCTGGAACAACACTCTTGTTGGCCAGTTTGGAAACTGAAATCCCTACAGGCAGCTTCCTGTTTTGCTACATTGGCCTCATTTCTGGAAGTGAGGAAAGGTGAGGAGAAAGGCTTGACAAGAAATGTTGGGGAAGGCAGGATGTTGAATGTAACCTTCTCCTGAGAAAGAGGGGCTGCAGAACAGAGAAAGTTTCTGCCTTTTCCTTTCCTCCTGGGCGGCCTGGTTATCTGTTTGTGGGGAGAAACAGAGATACTTTCCAGAGCAGTCAAGAGAAGAGAGTTCAGTAAGACCCAGACCTCTAGGGGCTTTCAACCAAAGTGTCTAGTGGACTTTTGACCTTTCAAATATGACACACATACACACAAATTTTTTTTGTACCTTCTCATTTTTTTTTTTTTTTGGTACCTTCTCATTTATGAAGTACATCAAAGTGAGACAAACATAAAATAAAATTAAGCCTGTAAATTTAACAATCGCACTCACTTTTGCTCTTAGAAGCCTCTAAGAATCTATGCCCAAGTTTCTATTTTATCTGTAACTATAACTCTGTTTTCCCTGGAAGGAGAAGTTCCTCCAGCAGAGGGTAATTTAATTTTGTCAGTAAGCAGACACATTCTGTTTAGATTTGGAATCCTTTTAAAATGGGAGCTTTCTATCAATCACCCTCCCTGAGCATGTTTGGGTTATACCCTCTTCGAGAAAAGGGGCTCTCTGCCTATTGATGATGCTCAGTGACCAAAGGGGACGGACCACCTAAATATCATCAGTGTCCCTGGGTTCATGGGCAGGATACGGTCTGGCGACAGCTCTCCTGGCCACGTGGTCCCTGACTGCCCCAAGGTTGTCCTCTTGGTGAACGGCCACTGTCCGGCACTGCTGAAGAGTTCCAGCACCAGTGAAAACATAACTTTCCACTCCATCTCAAGAAGCCAAACACAGAAACCATATTCAAAGGGTTCTTTGTCCACAAGATAACGTTTGAATCGGAAACTCGTTTAGCCAGATTCTCTTGTTACAATTTACTGCTTCATCAGGTGGGGGCAGGGACTGGCACAATCCATCCTTTAACTAATAGAGGATGATTCCCACAGGAAGGTCTGCAACTCCAAGTGTGTGTTTAAACAAAATCCCTCATCCACCCACATCTCAGCCTCCAGTGCAGAGAATGCACCTTGGACAGCTGGAGGGTGTTCTCTTGGTGGGGGAGGGGCCCATGCACAAACAACCACACGCAGGAGCGTGGGACTTTCAAGTTGGAGAGGAAAAAGTAGCCAAGAGCAATAATATTAGAATCCCTTCCCTCCCAGGGATTACAAGGCAGGGGCAGAGACTGGAGGGATGGGAAGGGAGGACAAGGATGGACAGACAGTCCTATGAGAACAATCGCCTTTGTTCCGAGCAGGCTCAGAGCGCTGCTTGGGAAGCTCCGGGGCAGGTTAGGGCTTGTGTGTGCGAGTGAAGTCTCCTGGTGACCAAGGGCCCAGGTGGGTGGGCCTGGAATGCCGAAACTAGCGCTGGACTGAGGGGGTGTTTTTGGCCCATTGTCTGCCCACCTCTACCCAGAGTTCCTACGGCTTCTTTCCAGAAGCCCCCTGGAGCATTCTCAGTGGGGGATGAAGGCTAAGCAAGGATTTCTTGTCTCCTCAGGGAGGGCCAGATTAGCTGTGGGGACCAGACTGGGATTCTGACTGTCTGATGCTCAGTTCTGGATGGGCCACAGTCCCCTGAGGAGTGAAAACAAAACATACCGCATTCTTGGCCCCCCTAAGATCTTTTGAATCCAAATCTCCATAAGGATTAAGCTTGAGAATTTGTGTTTCCAAAGCTCCCCAGATATTTCTCATGCTACTGGTGAGGAAACCTGTGACTTGTAAGCCTGCTAGCGTGAATACAGTCTTTGTTTTATTTTAAACCTGCTAATATGAACCAAATCTGAATTCCAAATTTGAAAATTAGCCAAACTTCTAAGGGACTAGGGCAGAATCCCTAGCTAATACATTTCCTAAAATGGGTTTGGAGACAGACACTCATCTGGCCTCCTTCAAACTTCTGATCTCCCTGGATGAGCACTTACACAGTCATCAGACTTTTGTTTTTAAGATCCGGTATCTTGGAAAAGTCAGGCATGGTTGATCACAGGTCCTGGCTATCCATTGGAAGGTAGGAGAGAATGGAGATAGGAAACCAGAGACATGCTTCTTAGTGCAGGACATTCTGTGCAGCATGGCCGCTAAGCCTCCATTTCATCCCTTTACACCCCTCTTGGCCAAGCTCTTGTTTTCACACTGTTCTCATTTGCTTCAAGTGGATCTTTGGGTTTATTTTGTTGTTGTTGTTCAGTCTCTAAGTTGTGTCTGATTCTTTGTGATCTCATTGACTGCAGCATGCCAAGCTTCACTGTCCTTCACTATCTCCTGGAGTGTGCTCAAATTCATGTCCATCAAGTGGGTGATGTTATCTAACCATCTCATTCTATGCTGCCCCCTTTTCCTTTTGCCTTCAGTATTCCCCAGCATCAGGGTCTTTCCCAATGAGTCGGGTTTTCAGATCAAGTGGCCAAAATATTGGAACTTCAGCTTCAGCATCAGTCTTTCCAATGAATATTCAGGGTTGACTTCCTTTAGGATTGATTGGTTTGATCTCCTTGCAGTCCAAGAGACTCTCAAGAGTCTTCTCTAGCACCATAATTCAAAAGCATCAGTTCTTTGGTTCTCTGATATGTTTGGCCTTCCTTGGTGGCTCAGAGGGTAAAGAATCTGCCTGCAATGCAGGAGACCTGGATTCGATCCTTGGGTTGGGACGAATCCCCTGGAAAAGGGAATGGCTACCCACTCCAGTACTCTGGTCTGGAGAACTCCATGGACAGGGGAGCCTGGCAAGCTACAGTCCATGGGGTTGCAAAGAGTCAGACATGACTGAGTGACTTTCACTCTCACTTTCAGCCTTCTTCATGGTCCAGCTCTCACATTCATTCATACATGACTACTGGAAAATCCATAGCTTTGACTAGACGGACCCTTTGTTGGCAAAGAAATATCTCTGCTTTTTAATATGCTGAGTAGGTTTATCATAGCTTTCCTTCCAAGGAGCAAGCGTCTTTTAAGGTTTGTTTATGTTCTTGCAAGAAAGATAATGTCTTATTCATTGATTCACTCAACAGTGTTTGTTGAGTACCTACTATGTGCTAGGCATTTGGGGATGATTTAGTGAAGAAAGCCATCATATTCCCTGCCTTTATGGAGTACATATGCTAACAGGGGATGAAAGATAATAATCTATAAGCATAAAAATAAGAAAATTATCAGTATGTTAGATGGTGGTTAAATGCTATGGAAAAAATAATCCAGAAAAGGGGTATCAGGAATGCTGACTAGAAGGACTTGGGCAAATTACAGTGTTAAATTTTCTGAGCATCTATTTTTGGTTTATATAAATAGTATTATTACATATCTCATTTTGCCTTTTATTTATTTTTTTGCATCACATCAAGTTGTAAATTGCTGCATAATATTCTATGAGAGTCTCTTGTACTGCAAGGAGATCCAAACAGTCCATCCTAAAGGAGATCAGTCATGGATGTTCATTGGAAGGACTGATGTTGAAGCTGAAACTCCAATACTTTGGCCATCTGATGCGAAGAGCTGACTCATTTGAAAAGACCCTGATGCTGGGAAAGACTGAGGCAGGAGGAGAAGGGGACGACAGAAGATGAGATGGTTGGATGGCATCACCGACTCAATGGACATGGGTTTGGGTAGACTCTGGCAGTTGGTGATGGACAGGGAGGCCTGGCCTGCTGTGGTTCATGGAGTTACAAAGAGTCAGACACGACTGAGTGACGGAACTGAATTGAACTGATTCTATGTTACGTGTTTACCATTCTCACCTACTTTCCCAGTATGAACACTCAGATTGCTTCCAATTTCCCATTGCCATGAATAATGCTGCAATCACCATTATATAATAGAAAATGTGTTTGGGATTTATACCCAGGAGGGGATTTTCTGGGTTATGTGTTCTTTGTTGTTTAGTTGCTAAGTTATGTCTGACTCTTTGCGACCCCATGGACTGCAGCTTTCCAATATGACCCATCCATCTTGGGTGGCCCTGAATGGCAAGGCTCATAGCTTCATTGAGTTATGCAAGCCACTCTGCCATGACAAGGCTGTGATCCATGAAGGGGGTTATAAGATCTACCTATGCTTAATATCATCAAATTTCCAGATTGCTTCCCAGAGTTGCTGCTGCTGCTGCTAAGTCACTTCAGTCATGTCCGACTCTGTGCGACCCCATAGATGGCAGCCCACCAAGCTCTCCCGTCCCTGGGATTCTCCAGGCAAGAACATTGGAGTGGGTTGCCATTTCCTTCTCCAATGTATGAAAGTGAAAAGTGAAAGTGAAGTGCTCAGTTGTGTCTGACCCTTAGCAACCCCATGGACTGCAGCCTACCAGGCTCCTCCATCCACGGGATTTTCCAGGCAGGAGTACTGGAGTGGGGTGCCATTGCCTTCTCCACAACAGCCCACAATCCCATCAGCATGTACAAAGGCCCCTAAGTCTCCACACCTCTGCCAGCATTTGGCATTCTCCAGCTTCCTGGATTTTTTGGCAGAGAATTCTGGCTTCTATTATCAGCACTCTTGCTAAAATAAGGTTCTGCCATTGTTATCCATGCCCTGTCCTTCTCTGGCTCCCTTCAGCTCTCATCTTTACATCACCCACCTTCTATTTCCTTCTGACTACGAACACTTTTTGTCTGCATTGCTGGGCTGTCTGTTTTTCTAAGCTCAAGGCTCATGCCATTTAGACTTCCTATCCTAAGGTCAGAAATCCCACCTCCTAGTTGGCTAGATAGAGACCTCCTCTTCCTGGTCGAACAGCTTTACTTGCATACTGTTTTTCAGGGCTTATTTAGGGCTCACAGTGGTTTCCTCTGCCTTGCCTCTCCTAATCTAAACTCTCCCTTCTGGTTTGAAGAGCTTCCACCACCTTGACCTGCTCTTCCATCCCTCCTGGATCTTTGCACATCTTCCTCCCTCAGCCAGAACCTCTCTCTCCCCCACTCAGCTGAGACTCCTGTCTCCTTCCCCCAGGTCTCAGGGAGGTGTCCCTCACATATGCCCATGCTCTGTGCTTCCTTTCCTTTTTGTGACACTTCTGCAGCCTCTTTGTCATGGACACCATGAGGCGTCACGCTCTTGTTTGCTGTCACAGGCCCAGCATCTCCTGCTCTGTGTGGCACACAGTAGGTATTCAATCCATATTCATCGACTGAATGAAGGAATAAACCAGGGAGTGAGGGCTTTCCATCTCTCACACATATGATGTTGGCAGCCTTGGGTTTTTGTACCCACTTGAAATATTTCTCTCTTCTATCCTTTCATCTGCTTCCTCCATTTGACTCAGGCCCCAGCAATTCTACAAATCTTATCCCCATAACTGATCACAACTATATCCCCAAACTGATCACTGTTCCTCTTTTTTATTTTGGGGACTCCTTTATTCTTTGTAACATACTGGAGCTAGTTTTTCCACTGGATTTAGGTGTTGTGAGTGCCATAGGTCACATTATAGAGGAAGCAGTCTCTGGTGGGGTCCTCCTGCTCTTTCCTGTCCTCTGCCAAATTCTGTCCCAGGGGATGTCCCTTCAGCCCCCCATCCCTCAACATATCACAAGTCTTGTAAGAATAACTGATCATTACACCTTCTCGGATGTCAAGCTCCTCTTGTGGAGTGAGGGAGCTGGATAAGATCAGGGCTGATAGTGAACCCAGATGCACCAGCCCAGGCTGCCAGAAGCATTCTGGCCTGACATTCCTGTTGTCAAATATCTTAAATCTGGACCAGATAATTTCAGTGTTCTTGTATATCTGTCATTCTGTGATTCTAGGCAGGGAAAATCAGATCTTTTTATAATCCCTGATATTCTGATCCAAGCACACCTTGTACAAAGTGCAAGATGAAGCATGTTATAATAAACGGCATATCTGTGCTTCCCTTGAGTTTTGTTTATCCTTACCAAGTTTCCTTTAGATCCCTCTTGCTGGGGAGGGTTCAATTTAGGAATAAAGGGAAAAAGGAGGTCTGGGTCTCAGCCTGGAGTGTGACCTCAGGCATCTAATTTGTCACATTGCTGTGGGTGGAAATGGCGCAGGGGACAACTCACAGTGAGGCTTTTTTTGTTTTTGTTTTATTTTTGCTTGTTTTGCCTAGATTCTAAAATGTTGTGCATTTCCCCTTTTATATGTCTAGAGTTTTGAAATATTTTCTTCTTAAAAACAAGTGTTTTCTCATAGTTTTCATTGCTGGAAAAAAAATCACATGGCCTTTGCTCCACAGTTCCCATCTATACTTTTCATTGCTGTTTTCAAGGTTAGCAATATGCTGTTCTAGATGAGCTAGCTCTTTCTAGGCCTACGTATCTCCAGGTAGCATACAGTATAAGCACACCAGAAGTGGGATTTCTAAAGAATGACTTGGTGCGGTCTTAGCTCCTGGGCCTGGTACCTGAAAAACATGCCAAGGGGAGTTTTATTTGGGTGTATCACTAAACTCTGCTTATTGTCATAGTAACTCTAATAACCCATCAGTGACAAACTGAGTGAAATTAAGAAAAGTGAAGAGGCATGTGGTGGGTGTCAGGGAGGGTGAGGTAGAAGAAATGGGTGAACTGTTTATCTATTAATTTAAATAGAAATTTTTGAAAAAGAAAGAAAAGTGAATATAAAAATAAAAAGCCCCCTGTAGAAATTTCTCTCAGCTTCAAGAGGCCTAGTTGACTTATATATTGCGAGATCTTTTTAACTTAAAAAATATATATATTATATTTATTTGGCTGTGCTTAGTTGTAGCATGTGGGATCTAGTTCTTTGACCAGGGATCAAGCCCAGGCCCCCTGCATTGGGAGCACAGAATCTTAGCCACTGGACCACCAGGGAAGTCCCAGGAGATCTTTTTCTGAAAAGTAGTTTTGACTCATTCATTCTGATCTGTTGACAAATCAGATTAGATTGTTGGGCTCTACCTTAAGAGTATGTCCAGTGTATAAGCACTTCTGACTTCCACTGCTTCTGCTTGGGCCAGAGACACCATTATCTTTCACCTGGTCTCTGCCATCTTCCATCTTCCATTCTGACTCTTCTGCATTTATCCTTCATAGTGTAGAATCACATCCCTGCTTGAAGCCCTTCTATCATGTCCTCTTGCACTCAGTATAAACCCCACAGCCTTACCATGGCCTTCAAAACCCAGCCTGTTCTGATCCAAGCAGCCATTCCAAGGTCATCTCCTCTTATTCTTCACTCCCTCTCTCTCTTTGCCTCAGCCACCGGCCTCCTTGCCACTCTTCAGATGTGCCGAGCGTATTCCTGCCTCGGGGCTTCTGCCCTTGCTGTTCCTTCTTCATGGAAGGTTCTTTCTCAGATACATATTCAGCTTCCACACTCCCATCAAACCTTCACTCAGATGGTTTCAGAGGTTCCCTCATGACCCTAAGAGAGGAGCCACCATTTCCCTCTACCTTATCTAATTTGTCTTCATGGCCTACATTCTTAGGTGATACTATGAATTTATTTCTTTATTGCCCTCTTATGTGAGGAACTTTTATCTGTGTCATTCACAACAGTGTCCCTGAAAGCCTAGAATAATGCCTGGTACACAGTAGGTGCTCAGTAAGTAGCTGTTGCATGAATGAATGGATGAATGCATTTATAAAAAAGTATTTGTTGCTTACTTATTAATAGGCTGGGCATTGGTCTTGGGTTTTTAATGTAATCAAATATATTATTTTTTAGATTGTAAAAGAAAAAAAACTCTCTGAAAACACATTTCTCAAAAGATGCCAGCATCTGTTAATTTTTTTTTTTTTTATTAAGAGCTGTAGTCCCAGGTCTGGACAGGCAATTGGCCTTATCTAATAGCTTAAGTGGTGGTTAAGTATGTTTTGGGATTTGTTAGCCTTAACCCTGGGGAATGGCAGCTCAGCCAAGTTGATTATAGCCCAGCTGGGCCTGAGGTCACTGGATCCTGCCCTGGTGAGTCTGTCAGCTTTGTTCTTGCCACAGCGCTAGATCTGTGGCTCTTGCCCCGACTAGCCTCCCCTCGCCAAAGTTGACTGTGGCCACCAAGGAGATCACTTGGGAAGAGATGGGTGGGTTTGCACAGAAGTATAACTAGGTCTAGAAATTCAGCTCAAAATCATTTCAAAAGTAGCTGCTTTATCTGAAGACCACACAGTTTTGGAGGGAGCAGTAAGTGTGGTGCCACAGAGGTGGGTAATGCCCTCATGGGGGTACACTTTGTTCTTAATCCAAGCCCCTTGGGTCTCAGAGATGGCCCCTTTTACCAAATCCATATAAAGGTCAGCAGGAAAGTGAAAGTGTTAGTCACTCAGTCATGTCCAGCTCTTTTCAATGCCATGAACTGTAGCCTGTCAGGCTCCTCTGTCCATGGAATTCTCCAGGGAAGAATACTGGAGTGGGTTTTCATTCCCTTCTCCAGGGGATCTTCCAGACCCAGGGATTGAACCTGGGTCTCCTGCACTGCAGGCAGATTCTTTACCATCTGAGCCACCAGGGAAACCCTAAAAAATCAGTGAAGGCCCAGGGAAATTTGAACACAAACCATAATTTTCTCTTCTTCATTTATCAAAGAAAAACATACCTGAAATCCTCAAGCAGGATTTTTATCTTCCCTAAATGCTTGTCCTGGTGTTTCATGTGCTTCTTTATTGTGCTAAGGAAGCCTCTATTGTGCTAAGACCTAAGGAAAGTGAAAAGTGAAGTCGCTCAGTCATGTCTGACTCTGCTACCAGATGGACAGTAGCCTATAACACTCCTCCATCCATGGGATTTTCCAGGCAAGAGTACAGGAGTGGGTTGCCATATCCTTCTCCAGGGGATCTTCCCCGATCCAGGGTTTGAACCTGGGTCTCCCTGATTGTAGGCAGACGTTTTACCATCTGAGCCACCAGGGAAGTCTAGACCTAAGGAAGCCTCTCCCAATTTTTATAGGTGGTGAAAAATGAAGCAGGGACAGTCACACAACTTGATTAGTCCGGCTTATCAGACTCTGGCTGTCCTCATGTCCACAGAGGAGTTTGTGAGATAAACACTGCCTTTAAATCCTGAGCCCCACCTGGCTATACACTTCCCTGCCTTTGGCCAGTGGAAGAAATTGGGAAATCTAAAAGCAAGAATGTATACTTGGGAGGAACCTGGAAAAACATTCTAGGGCCTCTGTTTTTCCCCTTGTGTTTAGAGAGATGATCCTGCATCATGTAGAAGGGAAAAAAAAAATTGACCAGAAGCCCTGACTGTGCCTGTGGCTGACAACTAACTGGTCACTTGAATTGTCAGTGAAGATACCATTTCCCTGGCATTTTATAACTGAGTTTCAGGGATTCTACAGGGATTTTCATTTTTCACATGAATTTCATTTACCAGCTGACAAAGGGAACAGATTATTCTGTTGAGGTTAAAAAAAAGGCTGCTGCTGCTGCTAAGTCTCTTCAGTCGTGTCCGACTCTGTGTGACCCATAGACGGCAGCCCACCAGACTTCCCCGCCCCTGGGATTCTCCAGGCAAGAACACTGGAGTGGGTGGCCTAGTAAAATGCTAAGGCCACTCTCTACTCTGAATCTCAGGGACTCAGGCCAGGAGTGTGGAGGTCACGAGATCAGTATCAGACGTGAGTTGATAAATAGAAAATTTTATATCTTATAAGAATTTAGGCTTAGGGGAATTCCCTGGTGGTTCAGTGGTTAGGACTCAGCGCTTTCACTGCCAAGGGTGCGGGTTCAATCCCTGGACGGGGGAACTAAGATCCCATAAGCCATTCAGTGTGGCCAAAAAAAAATTCAGGTTTAGAATGAAAGCCTACCATTGACAACACCTTGGATGGACCTTGCGGGCATTAGACTAAGTGAGATAAGTCAGATAGAGAAAGATATACTGTATGATCTCACATACATGGAATCTAAACTGAGAGAAACAGTAGAGTAGTGGTTATTGGCATGAGGGATGTGGGAAATGGGGAGATATTGGTCAAAGGGTTTAAGCTTGTGGGTGTAAGATGAACAAGTTGGGGGATCTAATGTACAACACAGTGGTTAAAGCTAATAATACTGTTTCAGGTACTTCAGTGTTGCTAAGGGTAGATCTTAAATTTTCTCACCACAAAGAGGAAATGGTAACTGTGCGACAGGGTGGAGACGGGGGCTAATAATGACGGCCATCATTTCGTAATTTATAAATGGATCAAGCCAATATGTTGTAAGCCTTAAACTTACACAGTGTTTTGTGTCAATTGTATCTCAGTACAACCCGAAAAAACCATTCAGGTCCGAATGACCTGGTTGTACCTGGTTGTGTGTATTGAAGTCTCAGAGATACTCCCAACAGTCAAGCCAGCCTCAGATTGCACTGGGCCTCACTTTTTCCCTGGGGGAAACTGAGGTATGGCATTCCAGAGCCCTCCGTGGGAAGAGACTGTGCCAAGGGAGTCAGTTGGTGGCCAAGTCTCTTCCTCTAAACCACACTCTGACTCTGCCTCCTGGTATGTTTATGACGGCTCGGAAGGTAATCTCACATGTCAGCGAGAGCTTTCCGGAATACACGCATCTCATATTCTGGGAAGAGTAGGCAGCAGGGGTGAAGGTGAGACAGGAAATCCTTCTGAAGGCTCTGAAGCCATCCGGTTTTGGAGCGTCCCCAGCAACTCCCACAGAGTCGAGCCTTTGAAATTGCCTGTGGGGAGACTGGACGGAGAGCCGGGCTGCCTCAGCCTGCTCTGGCCCTGCTGCCTTCCTGCAGGACCCTCTGAGGGGAATTGAGCAGCCCCCCCGGGAGGATGCTAGGAGAATGGGCCAATGGAAGGACATGGGCACTGGACTGGTGGGCTGCCTGTCAGGCGGCGGCAGGGTGGCCTTTTGTCTGGGTTTGCTTACAGAGCCAGGGAGGCCGGGTGCCAGGGAGAGTGTTTGCTCTGTTTGGGAAAAGCCGTGTCCGTCTGGCTTGCTCTGTAGCCTGTGGCCTCTCAGCCCTGTGGAGTTCCTGTCACTGGGCACGGACCCCACAGGCCAGGTTTCTGCTGTGGCCAACAGGAGATACTGGGCTGGAAGAGACAGCAGGGAGCCAGTGTGTGTGTGCGTGTGCATGCACGTGTGGGTGGACTGACAAGCTGCCAGTGTGCCTACTCCCCAGACCTTTGCTAAGGGTCTCCCCACCTAGGAAATGTGGACTTGGCCCGTTGATGTAGTCTCAGGGGGAATTTTTGGGAGTGGCAGCCCAGTATTCTTAGGCCTGAAGGGGTTTCACAGATCATCCTGTGCAGCCCATTTTATTTCTTACAAATGAGGAAACTAAGGCTCAAGGATCTGACCTAGTTCATCCAAGGTCATATAGGAAACCCAGGTTTGAGGCCTGGCTCCATCACCACCTTGTCGTTGGACCTCGAGTGAGTTATTATACTTGAACTTGCTAAGCCTGTTTTCTATTCTGAAAAAGGGGATAAGAAAAGTACCCAGCCTACAAGGCTAATGTGGGTGTTAAATGAGATAATCCAAGAGAAAGGCTCATCACGAGCCTCTGGTCACGTCCATCTCAGAATCTGCATGTCCTTATTTTACTGTTGCCATGCAGTTAGCAACAACCAGAAGCCAGGGCTCTGCAGCCACATGTACATTCAGCTGTTCACCAAAGGGTTAGTCTCTCAGTTGTGTCTGACTCTTTGCAATGCCATGGACTGTGGCTCACCAGGCTCCTCTGTCCATGGGATTCTCCAGGCAAGAATGCTGGAGTGGGTTGCCATGCCCTCCTCCAGGGAATCTTCCCAACCCAGGAATCGAACCCAGGTCTCCCATATTGCAGGCAGATTCTTTACAGTCTGAGCCACCAGGGAAGTCCAACCGCTTCCAAAATCACCATCACCTTCTGTCCTCCCCATTTTCCTATGAGGTAGAGAAAGCCAGTCTCCTTTCTTCCATTTTCCTGATGAGACAGCTTCAGTGCAAAGATGGGCCTCAAAACTGAGTCTTCTGTTTCCCAGAGCCCCCTGCTCTTTTTTTTTCTGGCCTTCACCTGCTGCTAATTAGAATATTCCTACTTGATAGAATATTCCAGCTACATTGGGACTAACTATGGGAAAGGAGGAAGACACTTTCCACCCCCGCCACCCCAGGCTTTCCCAAATGAATGGAAGTTACCTCAGACTCCTACCCTTTACCGTTTGTTCTTGAGTTCATCCTGAAGGCCCCAGGCTTCCTCCTCTGACTGGTAGACCTGTGTCTGATGGAAGGACAGAATATTCTTCCCAGCTTTAGGACTGGCAACTTGAACAGAAAACAAGAATCGCCATTAGTTGTGTTGTGGTGGCTGAAGGGATTTATGGATGTTTTTGGAAAATCTATGGACACAGACCCAAATGGAACAGAGCCCTGAGGAAACGCGGTAGCCCTTGTTACATAGGAAGAATGGATTTAATGTATATGGGGTGAGGGTAGGGGGTGGTGAGGAGAAAACAGAAGGAAGAGGGGCCTGCCCTACTCAATATTTACAATTTGAGCCCTGAGCCCTGAACTTCCAAAGGTGGTGGCAGGAGGATTGTTTCTGTAGTATATTCCTCCCGCTAAACCCACCCCCGAGAAACTGCAGCAGGTGCAGATCACTGTTCATGAATATTAACCAGCAAACTCCTCCAGCCACATGGAAATTGGGGCTAGTGCGAACACACTCACCCCCACCCCCCAAAAGCACCAAGCCCACCTTCCCCCCCACCCCCCTGCCCCAAGGAAAACCCTGAAACCTGACCCTGAGGCTGAGAGAGAAGGGGTCATCCAGGCAGATGGGTCAGAGGGCATGGCCAGGGGAGGGGTCAGCTTTGTTTCCACTCCGTGTTGGTGAAAGCCAAATCTTTATGGAAATTTTCTAGCTGCATTTTGGGCTATTTAGCTTCAAAAACAAAAGATTTATTTTTCCCTGCTCTCCTTTTGGGTTTTGTCCTCTGCTGACAGCAGTGACATATGCGGGTCTAGAGGCTGTTAAGACTAGGCCAGGTTCCCCCACCCCCAATCCCACTCCTTCTCCCCCAGTCCTGAGGAAAAGAAAAGAGAATCCTAAGTAAAAAAGAACCCAACCTGCAGGGAGGCAGCAGGAACATTCCCAACTTCCACCGCTGCTTCTCTGGTCTTTTCAATAGAGAAAAGAACAGGAGTGGCATGGTGGGACGTGCCTTTCATTATACACTGTTGACATAACCTGTTACATTTTATAAAGCACTTGCACATGCTGCAGTATCCCATGGGATCCTTGCATCCGTTCCTTGAGTTGGGGCTTATGGTCCCCTTTTGCAGATGTGAAAACTGAGGCTTATCAGTAACTCTGCCAAGGTCAGTGAGATATCAAAGGGGTAGAACTAGCACTCCCACCAAAGTTTCTGTCTCCAAACACAGGGACCTTCCTGATAGATACGCTGAGAGATGTGATTTAACTTCTCCAGGTCTCATTTTCCAAATCTAAAAGGAGGTTATTCCCTAGGTTCTATTGAGACCTTCTAAACTGTTTTCTCACTTTGGTCCTTCACGAGAAAAAGTCAATGAAAGGGGTGTCAGGAGCTTGACAGTATGAGGGGAAGAAATCAAGCTGTGTCTCTTGGTAGCTTCTGGGGTTTTACCTCAAGTCCCCTGCATGGTGACAAAGATGGGTTGTTGTTCCCATGCAGTTCTCAAGTATTGATCAGAACAGTTATCGAATCAATCTGGAACATCTCCAGAGCGGCCCTCTGACATTGTGGATGTGGAAGCCGTTCTTAGCATTGCCAGGTGTTCAAAAGTAAGGGATTTTGGTAAAAAAAAAAAAAAAATACAGTCCTGTTTCAACACTATGATATTATTGGTAGAAATGTGACTGAGACTCCTGGGCTTCTGTACACAGCCTGTATTTTAGAACTTGTGCTCATATGGCAGGGTTTTGGGGCAAGAATTTGTAATTAGGTTCTTCGTGAATGACTTAGGACAGAGTACTGCCTGGGCTCAATGCCTTTCTCTTTTAGATCTTGAGTTGAAAGCTGTATCTCACTTTACATAACTCAGATGCAAGTGTTCTGGTGACATTTGGATGGCCACAGGGACGTGTATTTAGCGTCTTGGTCTAGTTACTACTCTTCTGGTTATTGTGGACGCGCTAAGGTGATTGGCCAGCAGCATTACAGGGTGCTTGCTTAAGGAGTGGGTCTGGGTGGAAAAATCAGGGACCAGGTCTGGTCTGAGTGTGAAAAGCCTGGATGGCTTAGTTTGATAGAGAAGCAAGCCCTTTGGTATTTAGTTCAACCCCTGTAGCTCTCTTGCGCTTTTTGTTTCTGGGCATCTGAAATTCATGGGCAGGAGGGACTAGAGGGCATCAGGGGACCAAACTGTTACCTCATTTCTCTAGATTTGAATCTGGTGGTGTGTGATAGCATTGGAGAGCCTGCCAGAGGTGAACACTATGGGAAAGTTGATTTTTTTCTCCTGCCCTCTCCTCACCGTTTCCGCAATAACAATGCTGAGGCAAGCACAGCAGAGGTGGTACGGCACAGAGATTAGCAGTTTGGGCTCAGGAGTTAAGATTCCCTGAGGCCAGATCCCCGCTCTTCCATGCTGGGGTCTTGGCAAGTTCTTTCACCCCAGTGTTCCTGTTTCCTTCTCTATAAAATGAGGATAATACTAGTTCCCACCACATAGGTTGTTGAGGGGGTTCAGCTAAATGGTTACGACAGCTCATCGCTCAGAATGGACACCTGGTTAGTTAGTTATTCCTGCCAGACTCCATGTTGGCTATAGCAGACGTGAGGGCTTCTGTTCTTCCTGATACCTGGTTAGAACCACATACTCCTCTCTGACTACAGAATATTGGGAAATTGGCCCAGGCTTTTTTCTTTTTTCTAAGTTTTCTTCAGCTTCCCTGATGGCTCAAGTGGTAAAGAATTTGCCTGCAATGCAGGAGACACAGGATTCGATACCTGGGTCCAGAAGATCCCATGGAGAAGGGAATGGCAACCTACTCGAGTACTCTTGCCTGGGGAATCCCAGGGACAGAGGAACCTGGTGGGCTATAGTCCATGGGGTCACAGAGAGTTGAACACAACTGAGTATGCACGAACTACTCAGGAACGTGGGATATTTTAGCAAATATGACAACTGCACAGACACACAAGGTCCTGCAACCCCCCTTCAAACCCCCCCACCACCAGCTGCTGGAGGAACAGAGCGGGTGTGTGTGCTCTGCCTGGCCCTCTTTGGTTCATTGCCGGAATCTGAGGCTCTGAGCCGAGCTGTGTGGTGCATCCTGGGCGGCTCACTTTAACAAGCTGGCTCTGAGCAGGCCGCCAGGTGGAAGGACTCTCTGATCCTCAGAGAAGCCAAGCTCCAGTCAGCCCTGCTGGGAACAGCCAAGACGGGAAACAGGCGCTGGAATTTCCCACATCTTCTGGAACTGGGGGCCTAAGGGGGCCCAGAAGTTGGTCAGAAGAAAATTGCAAGGAAGACTTTGTCTCTTTCACCAGATTCTTAAAGGGATCTGGAACCTTAAAAAAGAAGAGCCCTTGTGGGAGAGAATGATGGGATGTCTGCGGCTAGAAGGGAGAACCTGGATGAATGTCCCCACACTGGATGGTCCTCAGGAGTGAACTGGGGTCCTGCCAGGACTTGCTCAGTAGTGGAGGATGGTCAAGTGTGAGAACGCGACGGGGGCTAGTGTACTCTCTGATCGCAGGAAACACAACCACGTTCTCGCCTGCTGAGAGGCAGCTGGTCCAGTAAAGTTAGGATTCTTCTGGTCAAAGAATTGATCTGGGTTGATAGCATGATGCGAATTACTATGTTTACTAATGACTGTCCCCTTGGAGGACCCAAGGTGGAGATCATGACAGATGTGAGTTCCTAGGGCTGCTGTGGAAACTTACTTTAGAAGACAAAGGTGCTGATTTCTTTCTGGGGCGGGGAGACATCCTTCTTTCCATGGTTCACTTGAGCTTCTTCACCACGTCTTTCCTCTCCCTTAGTCGGCCCCATTTCAGCAACAGGAGTATCACAATCAGTGACAACCACACCATTTCCGCTTACAGGGGGTGGTGATGGGCTGTATGCCAGGCACCTGTGCCGAGTATGTTCTGCTTATGATCTGGGTTAATCCCAACAACATTCTCCTAATGTAGACATGATGAGTATTTTGCAGACAAGGCAAGAGAGGCTCAGAGAGATAACTTCCCCTGCCAGGTTCTACGGGTAGTACATAGACGAGCCCAGATCCACTTCGGACCTCTACTCCAGTGTCTGCATGCTGTCCCGCTCCTTTCCCTCACCTTCACTCATTTTAAAAAAGAACATTTATTTATTTATTTGGCTGTGCTGGGTTTTAGTTGCTGCATGCAGGATTTTTAGTGGCGACTTGTGGGATCTAGTTCTCTGACCGGAGATCGAACCTGGGCCTCCTGCATTGGGAACATGGAGTCTTAGCCACTGGGCCACCAGGAAGTCCCCCTCTGCCCACCTTCTGCTCTTGTTCTACATCACACACTGGATTGGAGTGCTTCCCTGTGAGGGTCTGTCCTAGAGAAAAGGCAAAGAGGGAGGGGCTGGAGAACAGGACAGCGTTGTCAGTGTCTATGTGTGTTGGGGTGTTGTGTAGCTGCGTTTGTGTTGGGTTATTGTGTAGGGTGAGGGGCATTGTGTGTGTTGGGTGGCATGTTTGTAGAGGGTGTTGCTGGTGTTGTGGAGTTGTGTATGTGTTGATGTGTAGCGTTGGGGGGGTGTTGTGGTGTGGTCTTGGGGAACTGTGTAGTGTTGGGAGTCTTGTGTGTGTGTTGGGGTGTTGTGAGGTTGTGTGCTGGGGGTGGAGTGTGACAGGAGGAGAGTGCGTCTCTGTCTCATGCTTGGTTGGTCATTCCTTGTCTGGGGACCTCACTTCTGCCAAGGTCCTAACTGTCACTGCTGCCTGTTTCCCCCAGACTGAAGGAGATGAAGCAGCTGGTCCTCTGTCGCTTTCCTTTCTGACCTTAATGTGGGGCTGAGACTGGCCGCCAGCTCAGGGGCAGGAAGCTAGAGGAGAGGCTCACAGAGAGGCCTTAGGGTGAAAGCATCTCAGCATGGGCCGGTGCATTTATAAAGGTTCTGCACTTGAGCCCACTCTTGGTGCATATAAATATCTAAAGAATGAAGGATTTGCCAAAACCTGGCTTTGTGCAGCCCACAAGAGAGGTATGTGCTTTTTATCTATTATCACGTATTACTGCAATGACAGTAGTGAAAAACAGCTAGTGCTTATATAATGTTTACAATGCAACAGGCACTATTTTAATTGCTGTATATATATATATATATATATAAAATTTAATTTTGTGATAACCCTAAGAGGTAGCTGCCTTTTTTTTTATCCCCACTTTATAAATGAGGAGCCTGAGTCACAGAGCTGTTAAGTAACTTATCCAAGCTAGCACAGGTAGAAAGGGGTTGAGGCAGGCTTCGGAAACTAGGCACGTGCTTTAGAAACCCTGCACCCATGCCCTTAACCACTAGATCTCGTGGCCTTATGATATCAGGCAGAGAGACTGGCAAGTCTGACTCCTGTGCTCAGGAATGCAGACAAGGTCCTGTGATTCTTGCGGCTGGTGAGGCTTCATGGTTCAGGTAATAAAAATTTTGGCTGGGTTTTATTTAGACCAGAGTTTCCATCTCAGGGTTGAACGATCCTATTCTCAGCCTGCTGGTCTCTGGCATTTGCAACAGGAGCCTTCTCTGTTGAAGGACTGACTGGTCCAGTTGAGCCCCAGGTAGAAGACAAAGGAGGTATAAGACAATCTTTCTCCCTGCTGGCTTGGAAACAATCATCTTTCTCCCCAGGAATCAATGTCTTTGCATTCTGGATGTTGAAAGAAAAGACTTCATGTCATTAAAAATAAAATTTTTTAAAGGAAAAAAAAAGCAGTGTTCGTCTCTTTGTGCATCTCTACACCCTCTTAGATGTGCCTGCAGAAAACTTCACTTAAACGAGCACATTCCTAGAGTGCTAAGGGATAAATGGAACAGGAAGTGGACTGACTACTTGGTTATTTGTTAATTCTCTGCAGGGGAATAACTTAGGACAATGCCTGGTGAAGATCTCAGAGACGCAAAAAAGGAAGGTGTCAAAAGGTAAAGGGATTCTTAGCTGGGAGTAGCAAGGGAGGAATGAAGGAAATGTATCTAATGAAATTATACCAGCCTATAAAGATCTGGAGAAAACAAACCAACATTTTTAACTGCTGAGGAATTCACACTGAGCTCAGACAAGACAATGGATTTATTTATAGGTGCCCCATGGTGCATGTTGGGGCGAGTGGCATAGCATGCTTTTTGCTCCAAGAATTTTCCTTGTCTAGAAAGTGGATTTCTTGGCAGAACTGGAACCTGGCTACTTTTAGATTCCTTAAGGACAGAAGAAATTCCCTGGGATGCACACAAAAGAGTCTGTTTCTGTCAGATAGTCAAGAGGAGCTTGACTATAGTCAAGACACTATACTGGTCTCAAGACCAGGGACATCTCACCTTTATGCTGGCAGATGCTCTGGGGCCATCTGCTACTTCCTCAGGGTGATAGGGGGCTTTCCCTGATAGCTCAGTTGGTAAAGAATCCGCCTGCAATGCAGGAGACCCTGGTTTGGTTCCTGGGTCAGAAAGATCTGCTGGAGAAGGGATAGGCTACCCATTCCAGTATTCCTGGGCTTCCCTTGTGGCTCAGCTGGTAAAGAATCCGCCTGCAATTCAGGAGACCTGGGTTCGATCCCTGGGTTTGGAAGAATCCCCTGGAGAAGGGAAAGGCTACCCGCTCCAGTATTCTGGCCTGGAGAATCCAATGGACTGTATAGCCCATGGGATAGCAAAGACTTGGACACAATTGAGTGACTTTCACTTCACTTGCAGGGTGATGGAAAGTGAAGTGAGGGGCTGGAGGGAGGCCATTAGGAATCCCCAAGGTCTAAGTTACAACCCATACCTGGTTTGAGCCATCACTGATGCATTTAAAGCAAAGGAACTAAACTCAGAAACAGATATAGAAGAAAATAAAAACAAACAAATCCATTAAAAAAAAAAAACAAGCAAACAGGAAGCCTGGACACATAGTAAACTAGATTTATGAGACTTCCCTGGCAGTCCAGTGGTTATAAGACTCTGCACTTCCACTGCAGGGGGCATGGGTTCGATTCTTGGTCAGAGAACAAAGAGCTCATAAGCTAAGCGGCCAAAACAAGCCAACTAAACCAACCAGATTCATAACAGAAGTGGGGAATGAGTGTCAAGTGCATCCCAGGGTGCTTTGGAAGCTTCCCTCCTGTTCTTCTCTAATATTCACCCCAAACCCTCCCCAACCATGAATGAAGTGGGGGCTGGTGGAAAGAGAGATCTTCAGGGTCTTTTTTGAGCAGTCTGGCGCCTAGCCTGCCTCTCAGTGTGTTCTTATCATCCTAAGACTGGGCTAGAGCCGCCTGCGTCTTGCAGAATACCGAGGATTTGAAAGAAAAAAGAAAACCTCTGAAACCTTCCTGCATTATTCCCAAACCCAACCTGTCCCTTGTAACATAGCCCACTCTCTAAGGGCTGGGAAGTTAGGGAGCTCTGTGTAACCTAGGCCATCTCATACTGCAGAGAACTGAAGAGAATGAATTAATCCTCTCCATCTGGGTATCTGATGGAAAGTCCCTCCTGGTCCTTGTCCAATGCCAGCACCTCTCCTGCTGTTACTGCTTCGTGCAGAGAGAAGCCTGGCTGACAATCACAGTGGGCGGTGATGGGTAGAGATTCTTTGTCACAGAGACATGAAATCATAGCCCTGGGGGACATCTAGATGCTTGAGGCTTGAACTGCAAACTTAGAGTAAAACCACGGTAAGCTTTCTTAACCCCTCCTCAGCTTCTCCGCTTTACCTCTCAGACATCACATCTTACCACTTTTCACACCCCTTATTCTGCTCCAACCACACTGACCTCCTAGTTGTTCTTTGAACATTCCATCCTGCTTTCAGCCTCAGGGCCTTTGCACTGGCTGTTTCCTTTGCCTGGAACTCTTTCCCAAAATTCTCTTATAACAAAGTCCCTCCTCTCTTTTGAGTCTTTTCAAAAGTCATATCCTTAGTGAGGTTTACCCTGACCACTCAATCCAAACCCTATAGCTGCCCTCTGAGGGTGTAGGGATCTTTGTTTTGTTCACTGCCCCAAGAGCTTTTTGTTCATTATCCCTATCAAGCACCTAGAAGAGTCCTGGCATGTAGTAGGCCCTCAGGACATCTTTTTTTTTTTTTTTTCTTTTTGGCTGCAAGGCTTGCAGGATCTTAGTTCTCCAACCAGGGATTGAACCCGGGGCCTGGCAGTGACAGTGCCTAACCCTAACCAGTGGACCATCAGGGAATTCCCTCAATACAGATTTTTTGAGTGCACAGGCTTTACAAACATACTTACTGATAGAAGAAAGAAGGGCGCTCATAACTGGTGTATGGGGACTCTGAGATGAGGTCACTAGCCAAGGTTACATGGTTAATAAAGGCTAGAGGCAGGGTTTGTGTGAAAGAGCAGTTGAAATCTTGGTTCTCTGCCATCGTTCAGCTCTGTGACCTTGGGCAACTTGCTTAACCTTGCTGAGTCTCCATTTTCTCACTTGTAAAATGAACATCAGTTAATCTCTCCTTGCAGTTAATTGTAAGAATTAAGGGTTATAGCACCTCATAAACCTGGTCTTGTAGTTCAGATCTCAGCTCAGATGCTGTCTCCTTGGAAAACCTTTCCTGACTACCCAGTCTACAAGTAGCCCTCTGGATGGTGCCTGGCATTCAGTAGACATGTAATAAATATTTCATTAACAAGTGACTCCCCCTCTGAATACCCATCTCTGACTCACAGGGTAAATCCAAATTTCTTTTTAGGGCCAACAGGGTCCCATCTGGGCTCACCTTCTTCTCTGCCACCTCCAGGCCCTCAGCCTAAAAAACCCTGAACCCCACTTCTACCTTCTCACCAACACCCTCCATCCACATCTGGGGACTGAATCTTCCCATGAATTAAGAATGGTTTCTTAGCCAAAAGGCTGAGAAGCGATTGGTTTTTATGTTTTTTAACAGTAAACAAAACAAAACAAAAATCAAAGCAAGAGTATTGTGTAACTCTGACCATTATATGGAAGTCCAATTTTAGCATCCATAAATAAAGTTTTACTGAGACATTGACATACTCATTGGCTTCGGTATTGCCAGTGGCTGCTTTTGAACTGCTGTGCAAGAATTACAGTGGATACCATAGAGCCCAAAAAGCTTGAAATACTTGCAAATGGGCTGTCATACTATCACAGGACTGGACGGAACTTGATGGGAAAAGTTTGCAGAGCCCTGATCTCGATATTTCCTTCTCACCCTTTAGCTCACATCCGACCTGTTGCTTTCCGGAAAGACTTTGATGCACCAACACTGGGTAGGGAGCCCTCCTGGATGTGCCCCCAATTTTCTGTTTGTTCAGCTGTCTCCCCAAGGGCAGGGATAGGTCCACATTGTTTTTCGATGTACCCCCATCGAAGAACCAGGCCTGGAATGTGGTAGGTGATCAGTAAACATTTGTTGAATGAATGAATGGCACTTGAGGCTCCTCCTTCCCAGTTGAAGAGATACAACGTCCAGAGGGCAGCTCAGAGCCAGGGCTCAAGGAGCTTTGAGCAGGGAGACTTTGCGGAGGTCTGGGGTCCTTGAGAAAAGCCCAGTGGATGTGAGATGCTTTCCTTGTACAACCACAGCGTGTGGGAGCTGCAGGGGCCTTTGGGATTTGGGTCAGGGATGTGAGGAATCTGTGAGGATGAAGTGGTGCAGAGTTGGGAATAAGGTGAAATAGATGCCTCGCAAAGAGATAGCAGTTGTAACAACTTCACTGAACATTCACTTGATGGTGTTTGGCGGTTTTGGCACAAGCTTGGGCTTTATTCACATTCTTAATTACTTCATACTGGGACATAAAGCAGCAACCCCAGGAGGCTGTCACTGTCCTCACTGTCTTATTCACAAGGCATTTCACCGTGAAAATTACCTCCAAGCCACCCACGGAGGAGTCTCTCTTGCCCGTCTGTTTCTCATATGGAGTGATTGTGATTGTTTTGATAAAAATCAGCTGGGCTACTGAGTGTCACTCTGAGACACACTCTGAGAAGGTCCATTTGAAGTCTGGGCTATAGGCAATGCTCTCAAGGCTGAGCTGGGAAAGGCTTTGTTGTTATTCCAAATTCAAAGGCAACAGCTGATAAAGGTAGCCAGATAAACCTTTCCTTACAAAAATTTTGTCTCTGACACCTATAGATTGATCTATAGAAGATCCTCTATAGATTCCGATAGGGGAAACTGAAACTTAAAAAAAAATTCAGTTTATTCTAATACACCAAAAAATTTGCAATAATCTTGCAGAAAGCATGGTTCAATCTCTGGCCTAATGTGACTGTGCAACGATCTGGGTAGCAAGATATGCCCAGAAACATGGCAAAGAGAAAGGCAATCCACGCTGTAAAGAAGAACACCGTTCA
>NW_011495032.1:24704046-24704324 GCF_000754665.1 Bison bison bison | reverse complement strand
TTAAGCCACCTATATTTAACTTATATGCAGAGTACATTATGAGAAACACTGGGCTGGTTGAAGCACAAGCTGGAATCAAGATTGCTGGGAGAAATATCAATAACCTCAGATATGCAGATGACACCACCCTTATGGCAGAAAGTGAAGAAGAACTAAAGAGCCTCTTAATGAGTGAAAAAGTTGGCTTAAAGCTCAACAGTCAGAAAACAAAGATCATGGCATCCAGTCCCATCACTTCATGGCAAATAGATGGGGAAACAGTGAAAACAGTGGCTGAC
>NW_011495032.1:24703621-24703946 GCF_000754665.1 Bison bison bison | reverse complement strand
GCCCAGAAACATGGCAAAGAGAAAGGCAATCCACGCTGTAAAGAAGAACACCGTTCACTCGGCCTCCATGAGAGATTGGCCTTCATTTTTCTGATAACACTTTTAGATGTTCTTGGAAGCTCCCTGCTTCTCCCACTAGGCAGAGGGTGTGTTGGTAAATGTTTAACAACTGGCAGGGGAGGGGTGGAGCTGATTCGTAGCATTTGTCAATTAACATGATCTTAATACTCCCACCAGGACTGATTTTAAGCCACCTATATTTAACTTATATGCAGAGTACATTATGAGAAACACTGGGCTGGTTGAAGCACAAGCTGGAATCAAG
>NW_011495032.1:24692114-24703370 GCF_000754665.1 Bison bison bison | reverse complement strand
CCTGATGCAAAGAACTGACTCATTGGAAAAGACCCTGATGCTGGGAAAGATTGAAGGCAGGAAGAGAAGGGGACGACAGAGGATGAGATGGTTGGATGGGACCATCGACTCAATGGACATGAATTTGGGTAAACTCTGGGAGTTGGTGATGGACAGGGAGGCCTGGCATGTTGGCAGTTCGTGGGGTTGCAAAGAGTCAGACACGACTGACTGACTAAACTGACTGACTGACTGATATGACATCAAGCATCTCACAAAATTCTTGAAACTAACACTCAGCTCTGTTGAGTCAGTATGAGCTGGCTCCAAAGCCACCGCAGGGACACTCCATGGGGGTCAGGACTTCCAGTCTCATTGTGATTGTTGTTGAGTCACTGAGTCACGTTTGACTCTGTGACTGCATGGACTGCAGCACTCTAGGTTTCCCTGTCCTTCACCATTTCCCAGTTTGCTCAAACTCATGGCCACTGAGTCAGTGATGCCATCTAACCATCTCATCTTCTGTCACCCTCTTCTCCTGCTCTCAATCTTTCCAAGCATTAGTTCTTTTCCAGTGAGTCAGCTCTACCCATCAAGTGGCCAAATCACCTCTGGCTTAGAGGGTAAAGCACCTGCCTGCAGTGTGGGAGACCTGGGTTCAATTCCTGGGTCAGGAAAATCCCCTGGAGAAGGAAATGGCAACCCATTCCAGTACCCTTGCTCGGAAAATCCCATGGATGGAGAAACCTGCTAGGCTACAGTCCATGGGGTCACTAAGAGTGACGACTGAGCAGCTTAAGTTAACACCAAAGACCAGTTTCTTATGGGCTGAAGCTCTCAGTTTTTTGAGGCCCTGGTGTGAGTGAGCTAGCCTGAGGCATCTCTGACTGGGTCTCCCGGGGTGGGCTGGGTCCCTGGAATTTGCAGAGAACCCTAAATGCCTCAAGGCGGGTAAGCACAGAGGGTCCATTCCCAGGTCTGGTGGAAAACCCCAGATTGTCCTGCTTTGTGCTCGATCTTTAGCTCGATGTGCATGAGAATGGGTCCTTGGCAGGTGGCCTCCGGCTGGATATGAATAGTGGTAATTGTCCTCCCGTCAAAAGGATGAGCCAGGAAACAGGCATAGAACTGGAGGAGGGTGGGGGTGGGGTGCAGCTCTCAGTCAGTCGAGGCTTTTCTATTGATTCCATAAAGCTACAGAATGAGTTGCTTTTGCAGCCTCCTGCTTGCTCAGCTGGAGAAGGCAATGGCACCCCACTCCAGTACTCTTGCCTGGAAAATCCCATGGACAGAGGAGCCTGGTGGGCTCCAGTCCATGGGGTCTCGAAGAGTCAGACACAACTGAGCGACTTCATTTTCACTTTTCACTTTCATGCCTTGGAGAAGGAAATGGCAACCCACTCCAGTGTTCTTGCCTGGAGAATCCCAGGGACGGGGGAGCCTGGTGGGCTGCCGTCTATGGGGTCGCACAGAGTCGGACACGACTGAAGCGATTTAGCAGCAGCAGCAGCAGCTTGCTTAGCCACAGCTCTGATCTTCCCCAGGGATGAGAGGAGGGTTTCACCCTCTCTCCTGAATAACGTACACCACTTTTGTTTACCTATTATTGCTCTGGGAAGGGGACCTGATTCAGGAACAGACTGTTAGATGTCTGCTGAAGAGAAGAGTTAAGTGCGTGGGGTTGTATGCCTCTGATACCTAGTGAGGAGCTCAGTCTCCCCATCTGTAAAATGGGACCATAATAATCCCAGCTTTACCAGGCTGTTGGAGGACAGAGGGAAACCATGCCCATGGCTGTCTGGTGTCTTCTCACTAAAGCACTCAACCAAGGGCTGCCATTATTACTATTTCTCTGACTTCTGGTCAGGGCCCCAGCACAGACTACACTTAAACCACATGACTAAGCGTGTGACCCCGGGCAAGCTCCTCCTCCCTCCCTTCTCCCTCAGTGAAACGCTGGTGATCACACTGGGGCCCTCCCTGCCTCCCAGGGACAGGAGGATTAATGAGATAATGGGAGAAGCCGGCTGCTCTGGGGAAGAGAGGTGTTATGTACAGGGAAGCTGTAATTATTATCCTGTAACTACATGAATGTTTATATTGTGCCTACCCTGGCAATTCCAAGGGGCTTTGACAAGCGCCTCGTCTCTAGCTGGAGACAGGTTCAAGAGGTGGGGAGCTTCTCTCTAGCTTCCGACTCCAGGCTCCCTGGAGCCTCCCAGAGGAGGCAGCATCCGCGCTCCAGGCGTCAGCTCTGTGAGAACCGGAGAGCCCCAGCCATCTTTTGGCTCCATCCACAGGATGGTGGGAGGCCCCCAGATGGCTGCTCGGGACGTTTGGGTTGGAATGGAAGTCCAGTCATGAGCACAGCAATTCTGTGGCATAGATTTTGTGTAGGTTTTTAGCAAATGATAGTCTCCCTGAGTTTGTCCTGCCCTGTCCCTAATGTTTCAGCCTCCTGCTCCCCTCTAACTGTCATCACCACCAACAGCATCTTCATCTTCACTTAAGAACACTATGCTGGGTGCTTTAGAGTTTAGAATTGAAAACAGCCACTCCTGTGCTCCTCCCTAGATTCTTCCCTCTAGAAATAGCACTTCAGGCCTGGGAGTGGGGGTTGGGGGTGGGGAGGGCATTGGGCAAGGCAATGGATATGAGTCACCCTGCTGGCAGCTCTGTGAGGAGGGCAGATCCGGGGTGAGAGAGAACAAGGAGAAGGGGTGGGAAAATGGGGTCCCAGAATGTTCGGCACCCAGCCAATGGGGATGAGGGATTGGACCTGGGATTCACATCCTGGATCTGCCACTTGGCATCCTCTTGACCTTGGAAAGGTCAAGTTTACTTATTCTTTGGGTACTTCACTTTCCTCATCTGCAAAACCGGGGTGATTATGAAGGGTCGGTGTGATGATCAAATGAAGTAGTTGCATATAAAGTGCCAGGATCTGGAATTGTGGAATTCTGTCAGGGGTCCATACACATGAGTGATTTGTTCAAGTCGCCCCACAGACGTTCACTCCTGCAGCCTTCTCCACATTGGTCTATAGAGTCATAAACCCACTGAGACTGACTTTTCAGCCTTTCAGAATAGGGGAGTTAGGGGCCAGTGCATGCCCATAGCAGCTCCACCCAAGAGTAAGTGCTCTGACAACTCATATGTGTATGTGTGTGTGTGTGTGTATGCGTGTGCTCAGTCATGTCTGACTCTTTGCAACCCCATGGACTGTAGCCCACCAGGCTTCTCTGCCTATGGGATTTCCCAGGCAAAGAATACTGGAGTAGGCTTCCATTTTCTTCTCCAGGGGATCTTCACAACCTAGGGATCTGACCCAAGTCTTCTGCATTGCAAGGGGATTCTTTAACTACTGTGCCACCTGGGAAGCTCCTAAAAGTGAGCCTATTTTCCTTCTGCCTTTAAAAGCCAGAGGGGTTAATAGTGACTCTACATCAGGGGAGGTGAGAAAATGCAGTCCCCTAGAAAAGACCCTGAATAAAGTGATTCTCAGCGCATAGTGGAATCCAGGCTCTCTCACAGTGGTGATGGTGAGGAAATTGACAACAGCGATAATCATTTACAAGCTTTAGCTTTTCAAACTGTTCCTATATTTTTAAAAAGAGAGGGTTTAATTAGGTGAGCTTTGAGATCTCTCTTTCTTCTTCCAACTTTCCCATTCTGTAGTTCTACCTCACAGCACAGCAGAAATGTTCTCAACTAGGGACAAGGTGAATCCCATCCCTCCACCCCCATTCTCCTACCTGCTTGTCCACCTGCACCAAAGGCTGGTAGCTCATTCAGACACCTGGGGATAGATAAAGCTTCAGCATACGAGGATGTGGCCCTTGGGTGCCTGTTGTGAGGGGTTTTCATAGTATGTGCCCAGTCATGTCTGATTCTTTGCAACCCCATGGACTGTGGCCTTCCAGGCTCCTCTGTCCATGGATTTTCCTGGTAAGAATACCGGAGTAGGTTGCCATTTTCTCCTCCAGGGGATCTTCCTGACCCGGGGATTGAACCTGAGTGTCCTGCATTGACAAGCAGATTCTTTACCACAAGTGCCACCTGAGAAGCCCCTTTGATAGGCTCAGAAGGAAGAAATCACACATGTGGGGTTATCTTGGAGTTGTGAGGGTGGAAGAGGTTGTATATTTGATGCACTCATTTAAAACACTCAGTAAGAAACTCTCAGGCCACTTAACAAGAGTATTTGGATGCTGGGAAAATGTGAGTCATCAAGCTTCCATGATCTGATGGAAACATACCCTCCAGACAACTGAAGTGCTTTTTCCTACGGTTCTGTGCTAACCAGTCTTCTAGCTCCAAGATGGAGAAGGAATGCCCTGCCCTGCCTCTGGGATTGGAAACCTGACATTTTGGCAGATTTAAGTCTCTCAGAAATTAATTGCTTTTGGATGATTGGACTGTTATGGTCACAAGGGTTGAGAAATGGGATTCCTAACCCAGTGGGACATCCTGTCTGTGAGGTGTAAGACCTGGAGGCCCAGGAGAACTAGCTGGACCTCCTTAGCCATCGGTAGCAGCCATCTGTTCCTGCGGCCAGTCCTGGATTTGGACAACACACCACATGGACAGGCATCCTAAAGGAAGTGCCCAGTGGATCCAGAGGGACACACAGAGCCCGGACATGCTGTTTCCATACTGGGGTGGGCTAAGCGATAGAGTTTATTCTGAAGGGAAAGTGAGGTGGGAGATGGCAGAGAAGGGGAGGGAGGTGGAATACATTTATTATAGTACCTTGGCCTCTGTGGGGAGTGAGTAAATTCAGGGGTATAATAGACAGATTGATGGCCTCCCAATGATGTCCAAGTCCTAATTCCCAGAACCCAGGAGTATGTCATGTTACTTGGCACTGGGAAATTAAGGTTGCTACTCAGCTGACTTAAAGAGATAATCCTGAATTATCTGAGGGAGCCCAGTGTAATCACAGGGTCCTTGTAAGTAATAGAGGGAGACAGCAGGGTGGAGTTAGAGTGATACAATGTGAGAAAGTCCAGCCACCACTGACTTTGAAGATGGAGCAAGCCAAGGATTGTGGGAAGCTGGAAATGGATCCTGCCTTGCAGCCTTCAGAAAGGAACGCAGCCCCACCCTTACTTCGGTTTTAGGCCAGTGAGACCCATGTGATACTTCTGACTAAAGAAGAGGAAGATTATAAAAGTGTGTTGTCTTAAGCTACTAGATGTGTGCTGATTTGTTGCAGCAGCAATGGGAAATGGTATAAGGGCCTGGGACAGGGTCTCGGGAGTGAGAGGAGAGGAAATGATTGTACAAGTTGCCATGAACCAGAGGAGCTTTACAATACTGGCTCTTGACCTGCTGGGCTGGGTTAAATCAGTAAGCCCCAGGGCCTTGGGCTAATGTCCGGAAGTGGGGAAGGGGAGAGAGAAAGCCAATGTGGTGGATAGGCTGAAATGGGGCCACAGAGGCAGCTCTGAAGCCTGTTCCTATTCAGAGCTTCCTATACCGGCCCAGGGAGCCTCTCTTGTCTCTGCCTTTCTAGAGGCTTCCCCAGTGCCTGTAGCAGCTCTCTGAAATGGTCTCTCTCCTTCACATTCCGTTCCAGGACTTCACACCATCTCCTTGTGCTGAGATTTGTTTGCCTCAGTACAGATCACCCCACAATGTTTGTTCCCAAGTGACCATACGCATCCATGGTCCTGTTGGCTAGGATACAGGGAGTCCTCTTGCATCAGGGGAAGTCAGGGGGCTCAGAGAGACTCCACCACTGAGCAGGGACTCACCAAGGGGTCACATTGCCCCAGGGACACTTGGGTGGAAAAGGGCTCAGGACAGTGGGAGTGGGCCCAGGGCTGGAGACCGGGGTGGCTTCCTTCCTCCTCCTTCTTTCCTTCCCCAGATTTCTCCGTTCCTCCTCTGAGTGCTGGTTGGTCTGTGGGGCCACCTAGAGCAGTGACCATAGTTCAGGACATTCTCGAAATGTAGGAAGGAGTTGTATTGGTTTGCTAGGGCTGCTCCTGCTGCTGCTTCTAAGTCTCTTCAGTCATGTCCGACTCTGTGCGACCCCATAGACGGCAGCTCACCAGGCTCCCCCGTCCCTGGGATTCTCCAGGCAAGGACACTGGAGTGGGTTGCCATTTTCTTCTCCAATGCATGAAAGTGAAAAGTGAAAGTCAAGCCGCTCAGTTGTGTCCGACTCTTAGCGACTCCCTGGACTGCAGCCCACCAGGCTCCTCTGTCCATGGGATTCTCCAGGCAAGAGTACTGGAGTAGGGTGCCATTGCCTTCTCCGTTCCTAGGGCTAGCGTAACAAAATACCACAGGCTGGGTGGCTTAAATAATGGAAGTTTTGGGGACTGGAAGTCCAAGTTCAAGGTGTCTGCAGGTCTGGTTTCTTCTGAGGCCTCTCTGGCTTGCATCCTCACATGGTCTTTCCTCTGTGTAAGGGTATCCCTAGTGTCTCTCCCACTTCTTATAAAGACACTGGTCAGGTTGGACTAGGGCCTACCCTAATGGCCTTGTTATAACTTAATTACGTCTTGAAAGCCCTATCTTCAAATATAGTTACTTTCTGAGGGACTGGGGTACTGAGGATTAGAGCTTCAACTTAAAAGTTTTGGGAGGATAAATTTATCTCGTAACAGCAGTATAACCTGGTAACTGAAAGAAGTTGTTCTAAAGTTAAATCTTGGCTCCTCCGTTCCCTTCCTGTGTGATCTTGGACAAGTTGCTTAGCCTCTCTGTGCTTCTCAGTTTCCTCCTAGATTCAGTGAGATTAACAACGCCTACCTCAAAGAAATTTTGTGAGAATTAAATGAGATGAGGATGTAATTGCTTGGCATGGTGCCTGGCATACAGTAAGGACCTGATGCCTGGGAACTTGACTATTATTCCTGGACAGCCAAGAACTGTGTGTCAGGACCAAACCTCCAGTGAAGGAGGGAATTGGCCAGGCAGAAGCTACCTGGACCCAGTGATGAAAAAAGCAACAATTGAGATTCACCCCTACATACCTCCTAACTCCCCAACGCTGTGGTTGTTTGCATCATTTACAACAAATGTGTTACTTTGCAGTGAGAAACAGTTCTATAGAGTAGGTTGTGAAGATATTGATTTCTACACCATTTTGCATATGTAAAAACATAGGCTCAGGGCAGAGACTGAGCCCAAAGTCACTCAGTCATGTCCTACTCTTTGTGATCCCATGGACTACCAGGTTTCTCTGTCCATGGGATTTTCTAGGCAAGAATACTGGAGTCGGTTGCCGTTTCCTTCTCCAGGAGATCTTCCTGAACCCGGGTCTCCCGCACTGTAGGCAGATGTTTTACTGTCTGAGCCACCAGGGAAGTCCATTGATTTCTACACCATTTTGCATATATAAAAACATAGGCTCAGCACAGAGACTGAGCCCAAAGTCACATGGAGAGTGAACATCAGTCAGGAGGACTGGTCCTAGGAATCCAGGTGCATGAGCATCCCGCATCCCAACATCCTTGAGTTCACATATGAATCACCAGCAGTGGCTCTGCTTCTGAATGAATGCACAGGTTGAGGTCAAGGGTAAAGCATGGCCTTATGGGCCAAGTGTGTGTGTGTAGGGGGAATGATGGGTAGAAAATTGAAGGAGAGAGGCTTCGAGGCTAGGCCTGGGATCAGACTCAGTGTGTGGCAATGGCTAGGGGACCAGGCTGATGACTTGGTGTTTGACCCCTTGATAGGGGTTTGGGTGGCTATCGTTTGGGGTGGAAAAGGGCAGATAGAGTGGATAGTCAAGGGTGGCCTGGGGCAGCTCTGCCATCAGGCAATCAACCTCTTTTCACATGTTCAGAAGCTCCCTTCTGTTTCGATTGAGGCCAAGACTCCCTCAGAAAACCCACACCCAGAGAGAGCTTCCTGCTTTCCAGAGCAGCTGTGGTAAGCTGCCTTGCAAAGAATCATTCCTTGGTCTTCAGACCTTCTAGGCACTGGGCATGTGTAAACTAGGTCCTGGCACTTGTCTTTGGAAACCAGAGGCGGGATGGTCAGATATGTGGAGGCCACATCAGGCAGTGCGAAAACTTTAAAACTAGCCAGGGGCCTGAAGGACAAGCAGGAAGGAGGATAATGGCAGAGCGGGCTGTTTTCATTTCACTTGAGGCCAACCTGGGGATGTGGGCACGGCTGGTGCTCGCTGCTTTGTGTGGGCACAGCCTGGGTTTTGTACTACAGTCGCTGGCAGTCCTGTTAAAACAAATGATTGTGATTAGGAGGGAAAAGTGGAGAGGAGCTGGAGTGAGCTCCCACCCACCACCCACGGGAAATGGGAGAGAAATGGAAACAGATGCTTGGGGCTGGCACTGGCATTAATGGGCAGACTGTTGTCATGCTCGACTGGTTTGGCTAGTCAGCCAGAAGGAAAGGAATGAAATAAGGAGCCTCTCCTTATACTGGTTTGTGGGGCAGTCTTTAAGGCTCTGGATCCCCCCTGCCCTTGGAGAGCTGGCTTTTTGGGTGGGCGTGGGGGTGATGGCCGAGGAGCAAGGGCCAGGAGAGAGGCTGGGCCGAAACTGTCCTTCCTAGCTCTGTGGGAGCACCCAGGACAAAGGGCCCAAGACCGCATGCGGGCTCCCCTCCTTCCTCCCTGAGGATTCTACAGCCAGTCTTCTCCTTCTGTTTCCTCTTTCCAAGGCCTGGATTCCAGCCTCCATCTCTGGGTTGGCCAGGAGAAGCCCTGGGCCCACACAGCTCTTCCTTACTCACGCCAGGAGGGACTAACACAGATGAAGGTATTTCACACAACAAATACAACTCAACCATGAGGAAGACGGAGCTTCCCCTCCATTCAACCACACGAGCCAGCGTCACAAGCAAACTGTTGGGTAAAAGAAGCCAGATGAAAAAGAGTGTCCTGAGTCCACTTCTGTGGGGTGGGTTGGCAGCACCACCTATGGTGACAGAAGGCAGACAAGCAGTTCCTCCTGGTTGTTGTTGTTCAGTCGCTCAGTCCTGTCCGACTCTTTGTGACCCCATGGACGGCAGCACACCTGGCCTCCCTGTCCTTCACCATCTCCCAGAGCTTGCTTAAACTCAGGTCCATTGAGTCGATGATGCCATCCAACCATCTTATCCTCTCTTGTCCCCTTTCTCCTCCTGCCCTCAATCTTTACCAGCATCAGGGTCTTTTTCAATGAGTTAGCTCTTCATATCAGGTGGCCAAAGTATTGGAGCTAGAGGTTAACTGGGAAGGGGCCTGAGAGAGTCTCTTGGGGCAGGTCTATAGCTTGATGTGGGTGGGGGTACAGGCCTGTGTGTATCTGTAAAAAGTCCGTCACTATCTAGTTTAGATTTGTGCACTTTGATATGTGTGTGTGCCCGTGTGCTCAGTCACTTCAGTCATGTCCGACTCTGTGCTTCCCCATGGACTGTAGCTTGCAGGCGCCTCCCTCCACAGGATTTTCCTGGCAAGAACACTGGAGTGGTCTGCCATGCACTCCTCCCGCGGATCTTCCAGGAACTGGACCTGTGTCTCCTGCATGGCAGGCAGGTTCTTTACCACTGAGCCACCGAGGAAGCTCCTTAATGTATATACTCTACCTCAAAAAAAACAACAAAAAAAGTAAAAAGCATAAAGAAAACAAACAATAAGTCATAAAACAGGGTGAACATTGTCCTCTACCACTGTCTTGAATAGCTTGTCTTTTTTTTTTGGTTTAATTTTAAGGTTCCTTGTCAGCTGGGACCTTAGTTCTCCAGGGATTGAAACTGAATCCCCTGCTGTGGAAGGCAGAATCTCAACCGCTGGACTGCTGGGGAGGCCCATGAATTGCTTGTCCTGATGCTCCTTGTGTGATAACCTTTTTGGACTTCAGGATGTGTAAGAGGGTACTTCAGAGATCACCCTGATTGGTCATCTCTTTAAACTCATTCTTCTTAAGAGTTATGACTTTCAACATCAATACAGTATATTAACACATATATATGGAATTTAGAAAGATGGTAACGACAACCCTATATGTGAGAGAGCAAAAGAGACACAGATATAAAGAATAGACTTTTAGACTCTGTGGGAGAAGGTGAGGGTGGGATGATTTGACAGAATAGCATTGAAACATGTATATTACCATATGTGAAATAGATGACCAGTCCAAGTTCAATGCATGAAACAGAGCACTCAAAGCCAGTGCACTGGGATGACGCAGAAGGATGGGATGGAGAGGGAGGTGGAGGGGAGTTTGGGATGGGGGACACACGTACACCCATGGCTGATTCATGTCAATATATGGCAAAAACTACCACAGTATTGTAAAGTAATTAGGCTCCAATTAAAAAAATAAAAAAGAGTTCTGACTCTCCAAGGCAGCATTCTGGAGCATGTGGGGCATGATACCCTCTAAAGACGTCCTTTTATATGGCTGGATATATGAGCTGGGCCTTCAGGAGTGAATCCAACTCTGGCACACAAATCCTGTCCTCCACACAGCCACTCTCTTCCCTAGTCTGAGCAGGAAATTGTGCAGGGAGAAGATTCATGGGATCTCTTATGAGGGGAGCAGCTGTGGGTCCTTGGTTACAGGAACACTTCCTTTTGGGGGGACGCTTGGGCGTCTTCAGGAAACTGATTCACTGATAATTCTCAGATTGTCTCACTGAGTTTTCCCATGGGGAGCTGCCACACACGTGCAAGCCCTACTGATGAAAGGGGTCCTTTCTCAGCCTTTGGTGTGACCCACAAGAGGGAAACAGTCAGGAGGTGGAGTGGAAGATGGTCATGGAGAAGGTGCAGGAGAGACCTGAGTCACTTGTTCCTGGGCAGTCCTTCCTTTCGAGTAATTGGAAGCTTCGTGATGAGCAGGGTGAGAGTGAAGGCTGTCATTACCTCCTGTATCTCAGTAACTGACCCTCTCGGTTTGCTCAGAGGTAGGCGGAGGGCAGCTGAGTTTCCAGCAAGTTCCTGCCAACTGTTTCCTTGGCTGATACTGTGGGACAGAAGAGAGTAACAACCTCTTCTTCAAAGCTAGGCTCCCAACTAACTCTGCCTCTGAAAAGTGCTGACACACAGCCCGGATGCGATCAGACACATTTCTCCCATTTTCTGCTGCTCTCGGTGAAAGCTACTGGTGTTTGATGAGCGGAAACAAGCCGCCCTGCTGAGATTTCCTGCCAGCACTGGGTGTCTCTGCCAAGAGTGCTGAGTCTCCGCCATGATGCAGAGGCAACTTTGTGCCGGCTGCCTTCCCGAGACAGCCTCCCCACACATCAGCGAGGCTGGTGGCATCTCCTGACCACCGCGGAGACCTGGGACCTGAACCGAGGTGTGTGTGT
>NW_011495032.1:24686902-24692014 GCF_000754665.1 Bison bison bison | reverse complement strand
GTGTGTGCACTTACACCACACATCATGAACCCCAAGCCTTAGGCGGAGGGCAGTGTATCTGACCCTTTCTCTGCTACCCTAGAGCTTTGCTTAGAAATGCTTTCCTTATCTGCAGCTTATTTCACCTGGAAAACCAGAGGCTTAGGTAAAGAATAATTCCCCTTTGGGCTATATCTTTCTTATTTTCCTTTCTTTTCTTTTATTCCTGAAGAACCAATCTTTAAGACTCTTCTGGCCACTTCTTCAGCATCCTTTCCTCTATCGGTAATTCTGTGAGACTTTCTGTTGGGGATAAGAGGTGCCATTAGTGGTCTTGACAGTTCTGTGGATCATGGAGAGGCCCCCTGCTCTGCAGGGTAATGGAAACCTGAAGCAAAAGAGCCCATGGATGGGGCAGGACACGCCCTCCACTCCCACAGTCAGTGGAGAATTAATAACTGGGATAATTGCACCCATAATCATCCCAGCAACAGTCATTTCTCTGGGGCACCCAGGGCAAAACCTGCTAGCGCTCTGACAAAACCCTGCACGATGAGGGCCGTCTCTGGGATCTCTGGGCCGGGTCTTTGCAACACCTCTTCTTAGCCTCTGCCTCTCCCTTGTATAAACTGGATCCAAACCGTCCTGAACCCCACTGGCTTTTTCTCTTTGTCCTCTGATCCACTTCTCTTGAACAGACACAGAGGGCTGTCTGTCCACAGGGCAGCAGAGAGAAGACCTCATACCCTCTCCCCTTCATTCTCAATATGGAATAATTTTCCGATGCCTTTACCATGCCGTGGGATGGCAGAGAGGAACAGACGAGAACTCTGCCCATTGTCCTGGCATCATGGGAATCTCCCCAGATTTCCCTGTGGAACTTGGTCTATGCCAAAGCCCAGATGAAGACAAGAAGACAAAGGCTGAGCCACGCAGCGGCAGCACCGAACCGCCCAGAAGTTACCATGGATAGAAGCTGGAATCTCCATTGGGTTTTCTTTTTAAAACACGACTTTTACTAAATGCCGCGAGTCGGTCACTGTTAAGACAATGGACCTGTCCAAGCATCTTGTCTAGGAATCAAGGGGAGAAAGACCTTGTGGGGCCCAGAAGCAGATGAATTGCTCTCAAGAATGGAAAACAAATGAGCCGAGGTACAAATGGATGGAAAAACAAAAGGACGAGATTCCCCCAACAATGCCGACTATTGAAGGGAAGGGGGCCGTGGACAGAGGCCCGGGTCGTGGGACCAGCTGAGGAGTGGTGGGACAGGGTAGTTTAGCTGTCAGCACACAACGGAGGAGCCATGTCTTCTCCCCCTTGCCCTGTGATCCATGAAAACGTTATGCTTATCTTTTCTCAGCCCTCCTGCTACAAGTTTTGTGGCTCTGAGAGAGAGTACTGGCAAGGTTTGCCTCCCGCCCCTCCTGCTCCAAGCCCTGCTGGCATCAGGTGTTTGCAGAGAATACAGGCTGTTAACTTTCTGAGACCAGGCTGCAGGGAGGTCTGTGTGAATTTCAGTGGAGCATGAGGACCCCCTTGCCACTTGAGCTCCGTGTTTATAAGGGAACGGGCAGGAGCACGGTTGGCCTGGCCTCCTGCGACCCCTGGGAGGCGTGGTTGAGCGAGTTCTTTTCTCTCTAAAATACATGATCACCTAGCTCTCCGGACACAGTCACAGATAAGGAGGAAATAGGGGTGCAGGGCAGAGGCCCTTCTATATGGAAGCAACCCAGACTCAGTCATCTCGTGGAGAAGTGGAGGAGCCTGGATGTGGCAAGACTGGCCTGTGATGGAAGAAACTGCAGACCGCTCCTCTTCCAATGCTTCATTTCATGTGAACACTCAAGGCCCTAAGCAGAGGGTCACTCCCCTGTCTGTGGTCACACAAGTAGCGCAGCATCTGGGTTGAGACACCAGTCTCTCTTCCAGGTCACCATGGAAATCCTCAGGGAACCTCAGGCCATAATGCGGGGGAGGCTAAGCTGGGCCCCTTCTGCAATGTGAATGGATGGAGACAAATTGTTTTCTCTCGCTTAAGCGCATACCAAATGACAAATGCCTTCTTAAAAAAAGAAATAACTGTCCATCCAGGGAGAAATGCAGACCTAGAGTCAGAGGGTTAGACCGGAGCCTGACAAAAATAGAACAAACTTGTCAAAGGGCAGAGCGATGCACCAGCCAGTTCCTACGGTAGGGCTGCAATTAATGCCTACTGTGAAGGGCTGGCTTTGTGTTCCCTTTAACAGGGCTAATTGTCTCCTTAAGGGCAGAATGAGCTGCCCCTAGCCTTTGGCAAACCCTTATTCTGAGGCCTGTGCAGCCGAGCCCATAACTCCTGGAGCAGGGGTCTCCATATGAATTTTTTTTTTTTCTTTTTCATTCCCCCTTCACAGAGAAGGCCCCTGGGGCTCAGAGAGGTGACTTTCCCAAGGCCATAGCAAGGGGCAATGTTAAAATTCAAGCCCAGGTCTGTCTGACTCCACCACCTAGGTGCTCTCTGTGACATTTCCTTGAGGGTCATTGGCCTCAGACTCTGGAGAGAACGTGAAGCCAGGCAGGAGAAGGGTGGCTGAGGGCAGGAGTCCTAGAGTCCTGCATCCCAAGAGCAAAGTGGCAACAAGTCCCATTTCTTTTTAACCTTGGCCACCTCCAGTGTTTCTCCCAGGTCTGCTGGGATCCCCTCTCATCTCTGCTTGTTCCCCAATCTGTTGTTCCTCTGTCCAGGCCTCAAAGCTACTCTTGGGAGAAAACAACTTTTTGTTATAACCGAATAGATCAAGTTTGGTTCTGCGAGTTCATTATACCAGCTCATCCTCAAGTGATGCAGCCTCAGGTCTTTAAAAATACACTCATGTGTATGCACACACATACACACACACACACACACACACACACACCCCACACACACAAACATACCAGAATGACATCTCTGGAGAAAAGAAAATGCAACAGCAGCTTTGGGGGCACATTTTGCTAATTCCTAGCTCACTGGAGAAGAAGCCATCAGTTTTGTATGAACAGAGAATGGAAAAGTGCATTTCAGAAAAACCAAGTGTTCAGAGACAACTAAGGAGCACGGGGCAGTGGAGGCAAGAGAGTTAATGTCAGGAAAAGGAGAAAATCATAGGGGTATGAGAGGAAACGGACAGTGAGAGAAGAATGGGGATAAATGGAGAAAGGCCAGCAAGTGTTTACATCTCCTCAAATTACATCAGCAGCTGTGGTCATAAGTGCAGAGACGGTGACTGGGATCTGAAAGCAAATCTTAAATGTTCCCCTCTGGAAAGGTGATAGATACGCATGGAATATCTTCGTAATGAAAACTCTGGGAAGGCAGAGAAATCCCTTCCAAAGCGAGAGCAGCTGGTCCTACAGCCATCAGCATTTTTTATGTAGAAGGTAAAGTGCTGGTTTACTGGATTCTCATGAGGAAGGGGACAGGTGGCCCATAGGCATACTCGGGACCTGGTGGGCTGCGTCTGGGGTTAAGGAGCAAGTGTGACTGTGGGCCTGTTTAACATATATACACAGGAGCCATTTTCAAAATCTATAATCATTTAAAGGAAAGTGAAGTCGCTGTCGTGTCCGACTCTTTGCGACCCCATGGACTGTAGGCTACCAGGCTCCTCTGTCCATGGGATTTTCCAGGCAATAGTACTGGAGTGGATTGCCATTTAAGTTGGTACAAATCTTAGAAGACACGCAGCTCATAGGGCTTGGAAGTGGTGGGACAAGAGTGGAGCCACAGATCTCAAATCTCTTTCACTTTGGACTATTATGGGTTTTCCCCTGGGGCTGGGCCTGCAGGTCCCCTTTCCTGGAGAATGAATACCTAAAGGAAATTGAATTTCTGTTAGCAAGGAAGAAGGGGACAGATGGTGATGAGCTGGCAGCCAACAGAGGCCCATCACACACCCAGTCAGTCCTATACCGAGAGACTGGCTATTTCCAGCTGGTTGGTCGTGCACACAACACTCGCTCAGTAGCCTTGTACACATGATATTACTGTCGAGTGCTTTCATTTCTGAAGGCTCAATTTCCCAGAGTGGGAATGCTGGTACCAAGGGCTTGTGCATTTGGAACTTTAATAGGTACTGCCTGATTCTTGCCAAACATGTCATGGTGTCCACCTTCCCCAGCAAAGGGTTGGAAAGCCCGTCTTCCCACATCCTCTGCAGTTTCCGGCTTATTTTCTTTCCACTGTACTCTGCCATCACCCTTTTGGGAAGCATTTGCTGCTTGCCAAGCAGACATACTTAAGTGGCCCACTGAGTTAGGATTAGTTAATTGCCTTCAGACACTTGACTCCTAAGAGACATCTGTTCTTAAAAGACAAGTGAAGCTGCTTTGGGCATAACAGGTTTTGCCAGAGCTGCAACTGCTATGGTCTCTGGAACTTGGGTTTGACTCCCCATCTGTTGCAAAGGTGGTTCTTTCTCTTCATTTACTGGTGCACACGCTCCAATGTGCCTTATTCTGACTCTGTGCAGTCACTGGTCCTCAGCCACTTCTGAAAATATTCCCCTATTTCTTGTGTTTACCCTTGAACTGTCTTTTTGTTAGTTTTCTTTTTGTTTTGTGTTTGGTTTTTCAGTTCAGTTCAGTTCAGTTCAGTCGCTCAGTCGTGTCCGACTCTTTGGGACCCCATGAATCGAAGCACGCCAGGCCTCCCTGTCCATCACCAACTCCCAGAGTTGACTCAGACTCACGTCCATCGAGTCAGTGATGCCATCCAGCCATCTCATCCTCTGTCGTCCCCTTCTCCTCCTGCCCCCAATCCCTCCCAGCATCACAGTCTTTTCCAGTGAGTCAACTCTTCCCATGAGGTGGCCAAAGTACTGGTTTCAGCTTTAGCATCATTCCTTCCAAAGAAATCCCAGAGCTGATCTTCAGAATGGACTGGTTGGATCTCCTTGCAGTCCAAGGGACTCTCAAGAGTCTTCTCCAACACCACAGTTCAAAAGCATCAATTCTTCGGTGCTCAGCTTTCTTCACAGTCCAACTCTCACATCCATACATGACCACAGGAAAAACCATAGCCTTGACTAGATGGACCTTTGTTGGCAAAGTAACGTCTCTGCTTTTGAATATGCTATCTAGGTTGGTCATAACTTTCCTTCCAAGGAGTAA
>NW_011495032.1:24648611-24686674 GCF_000754665.1 Bison bison bison | reverse complement strand
ACTTTCTGCCATAAAGGTGGTGTCATCTGCATATCTGAGGTTATTGATATTTCTCCCAGCAATCTTGATTCCAGCTTGCGCTTCTTCCAGTCCAGCGTTTCTCATGATGTACTCTGCATATTAGTTAAATAAGCAGGGTGACAATATACAGCCTTGACGTACTCCTTTTCCTATTTGGAACCAGTCTGTTGTTCCATGTCCAGTTCTAACTGTTGCTTCCTGACCTGCATACAGATTTCTCAAGAGGCAGGTCAGGTGGTCTGGTATTCCCATCTCTTACAGAATTTTCCACAGTTTATTGTGATCCCCACAGTCAAAGGCTTTGGCATAGTCAATAAAGCAGAAATAGACATTTTTCTGGAACTCTCTTGCTTTTTCCATGATCCAGCGGATGTTGGCAATTTGATCTCTGGTTCCTCTGTCTTTTCTAAAACCAGCTTGAACATCAGGAAGTTCACGGTTCACGTATTGCTGAAGCCTGGCTTGGAGAATTTTGAGCATTACTTTACTAGCATGTGAGATGCTAGTAAATTTGACCAATTCAGAGAGCTGGGTCACTCTGGTTACCTGGCTGGCAGGGAGCAGCTGCTGTATACTTGTAATTGCCTTGATGTTGGAGGAATTACTAGAGAGAGAAGAGAGAGAAGACAGAATTCTAGACACGTATCCAGTTGAAACTTTCTCTTGCAGTGGTCGAGGGTATTTTTCAGTGTGATGACAGAGCTTCTGCATGTCATTATGCCATTGTTCCACATGGCAGGGAGAATGACGACTTCCTGGTAAACCACAAGCCAATCAAGATCCCAATAGTTCTCAGATATCCTTTGCCTCAGCACCAAAGCCTGCATTTGTATGCTTATGTTAACTGAGCATAACAGTTTTTTTTTCTTTTCTTTTTTTAAAATCTCTGACTATCTTGTTCCAGGGGTCAGTTTTTAGAGACAGAAAATGTCACATTTCCTGGGATCACATAAAGAATCGAGTTTCAGAAATTTCTGATAATATTTGCAAAGCTGATTATTCCGAGCATTGATTTTGTTTTTAAATGGATATATGTGCATCAACGCTTGGAAATTTGTGTCTGAATGAGCATTAAAATGTCATCAACATTTTACAGTCTGATAATCCAAGTATAATAGAAACATTTTTTCCCAATATGCATGCTTATGCCTTTCATCCAAACATCCCTCTTTTTAGCTATCCCACTTTTGGAAGTCATTTCATGAACTTGAGTGATCTAAAGTTTTATGCACAAGTCAGATTTTTGTAATTTAAATACTTCCAACATATCCTTAGGGGCTTCCCTGGGTGGCTCAGTGGTAAAGAATCCGCCTGTTAAAGCTGGAGACCTGGATTTGATTCCTGGGTCAGGAAGATCCCCTGGAGAAGGAAATGGCAACCTACTCCAGTATTCTTGCCTGAAAAATCCCATGGACAGAGGAGCCTGGCAGGCTGCAGTCCACAGGGTCACCAAGAGTTGGACATGACTGAACGACTTAACAACAACAGCAGCAACATGTCCTTATTGATTCCTCCACTGTGTGAAGCACACAACAGATTTGAATGAGTCACAAGAAATCTGTAGGCACAAGATTACTGCCATTTTACTAAGGCAAAACAATATCATGGGGGCTAGAGGTGGCTGATGGTAGTAAAAAAGCCTCCAACTGCATGATCTTGGACAAATTCATTTCCTTTTCTGTGCTTGGCAGTTTCTTCCATGTAAAATGGGAGTATTAGCTGTATAACCCTCATGGGTTATTGTGAGGATTAAGTGAAACAATCCACAAGAAAAGCTTGGAACAAAATAGTATCTAGGCAGTAGTCAGGGCACAATACGTATCAGTATCCTTTGGGAAGAGAAGGTAGTTTTGCATAGAGTATTTCTTCCTTGGGTTCAGCAGTGTTTATCAGTGGCAAGGAAGGAGACCAGGAGAGAAGGCATGGTAGAGCCCAGAGAGGTGTGTGCGGACATGTGTGTGTGTTGAGGTGTAGACAAAAGAGGGATGTCAGACTGTGTGAGTTATGAAGGGTCAAGTAATGAGAGGACTCCGTGAGGATAAGACCTGGTCTAGGAAGGGCGAGGCAGTGGGGACTGTCAGCAGGTGAGGAAGCTGTGGTTTAAAAGACAGCACCATTCTCCAGGTCTTGAGGGGAGGCAGACTGTGAAACGTGGTCTGGCTGTGGCCCCCATCCCATGGGCCAAGGTCACCAGGGTAGAGTAGAGCAGAGAAGAGAGTGGTCAGGGTACTGAACAGGCCATTGACCTGAAGGCTGAGGTCACTGAGGATGCTTAAAGGGAAAATGGAAACCAGGAAGTGGTGGGGACCCAGAGAAGATGGTGTGACCAGATGATAAGGACCTAGTGACTGTGACCATTCGGCAAGGTTTGACTTGCTCTTCCTTCCCCTTTTGTCTTGGGGACCCACGAGGAGGCAAGGTGGTGAGTGGCAGGATGGTGACCGGTGTCAGCAGGTTTGGGTTAAAGTGAGGGGAAAATTCAGAATAAAGGGACCATGGAGTGGGTTTCCACAGGGTGCTGTGGAAAGGTGGGGGCTCAAGAGAACCCCTAGATAAGAGCAGGTCAAGATTCAGCAGAGCTGGCTAGGAATGAGGATTCCTGCGGGTAAGCGTGGGGGTTTCACATACATGCAGGGAGTGTGGACAGAGCTGAGACGTAGGAAAGAAAGAGGTGATTTAAGTGTGTCTCTCCTCGGAGAGTCTGAGGCTGTGCCATAGCAAGCAAGAAGATTAAAAAAAGAAAGAGGAAATGAATCTCCTGGATTATTTTCCTCCAAAGAGGAGTGGAACATTTTGTTCCCTGGTAGTCTGAACAGCCAACCTGGCTTCCCTCTCCCTCCCCCAGTGGCCGTGACCCCACCCCTGCCCCACCCCTGTTGCTTGGCCGGTAGAGCCAATGGGTAGGTTGTTGGTTCCTGGAAGGCAGAGACCGTGTGTGTGTGTGTGTGTGTGTGTGTGTGTGTGTGTGTGTGTGTCGTGGTGTCACCTGGCTGTCCTCAGACACACAGCTGGGACCTACCTGCTGCAGGACATTCATGCTCCGTGGTTTTGCTGCAGTGAGCTGAATGGCTAATTCATTCCTGGCACCTCTGGGGACCATGAGCTCATTGTATTATTAAAGGAAGAAGAATAAACAGGAATGCTCAGGAGCTGAGCAAACCTCTGGCCCTCGCTGCCTCCCACGCATCTTTGGAGAGACAAAGGGGCCAGGGCGGCCCCCAGCACCTGCTGCCACCCTGCCCAGCCCTCCCACCTCCACAGCCAGCTCGTTAGAAGCAGTCCTCTGGCCAGGCTTTCTTACACGTCTCAAACCTGCGATGCGTCCAAGGACTTCCAAAGAGAAAATTGTTCTTCCTGATCTTGGATTTTCACACTTTTCATTTCCCTGGCTTAGCTTAACCCCTGCTTCAAGACCCGGTCCAGAAAGCGTATCCTCCGAAAACACATTGCTTTTTCTTACCTCTGAACCATCTCCTGTCTTGTTCCACCTACCTGGAGTGTCACCTTCCTTCTGTCTCTGAAAAAAAGTATTTGTTACTCAGTCATGTTTGACCCTTTGCGACCCCATGGACAGTTGCCCATCTCTGTCCATGGAATTCTCCAGGCAAGAATACCAGAGTGGGTTGCCATTCCCTTCTCCAGAGGATCTTCTTGACCCAGGGATTGAACCCAGGTCTCCTGCACTGCAGGCAGAGTCTTTACCAGGTGACCCCCAGGGAAGCCCCTGACTCTGAAAGGATGCCTGAAAGGACAGCATCAATGGCTGGAGGATCAGTTTCTGGTCCCTTAGAGACTGAAATCCTAACTCTGCTTGCTGAAGGTTTTTCAGAGACTCTCCGTTTCCTCTTCCGACTCCTCAGTGTTTCTGGGTTTCTCTGTACTAGTCACTGGGGAGGTATGCTCCCATCCTCCAGTTACATTCTTAGTGAGGCATTCTACTTACTGTGTAGATTAATCTATTTAAAATGTTAACCTCCCCTGACATTTTATATCCTTCTGCCTTGCTTTATTATTTTTTCTCAGTATTTTCGTTTACGTTATTTAATATTCAGTCAGGCCTTTTAATCACACTCACATCTTGCTCTAACCTGACCTGGACAGAGCATTTGGGGATTGGTTCCTGTCCTCCATAGCACGTTTGTCTCCGCTTCATTAATTCCACAATAACCCACATTTTACGCAGTGCATTGTTTGGACCCTTTCATTCGGGTCTTATGCAGTTACCCGTTCATTGTGTGTATCCTCCAGTGGAATGTAACCTCCATGTAGACAGATTTTGTCTATTTGGCTCACTGCAGTGTTACAGTAACTAGAACAGTACCTGGTCTTCATTGGCCCTCAGTGAATATTTGGGTGGTGGATGGATGGGTAAAGGCACCCAGTGTGGGGCCTTCATGCCTACTCTGTCTGTCTTTGCAGGGCCTCCTCTGGGGGTTGATAGGCTAATGAATTTGGCTCACTCACCAGCTGGTCAGCTAGGGATTCAGTGTAGAAAGGGATCCAAGACCCAAGAGCAACTCCTTTGAAAGAAGTGGGGAACTAGGCCTAACATTAGTTCAGGACAGCAACTGCTCTGAGGAACAAACACAGTGGTTCAGGGGTGAGGTCAGGTCATGGGGCAAAAATCCTGATTTAGGGACTTCTCCGATGGTCCAGTGGCTAAAACTCCATGCTCCCAATGCAGGGGGCCTGGGTTCAATCCCTGGTCAGGGAACGAGATTCTGCAACTAGAGATGCAGTGCTGCAACAGAGATGGAAGATTCTGCATGCCGCAACTAAGACCTGGCACAGCCAAATTAGTAGATAAATAACAATAAATAATACAAAATAATTCTTGATCTAAAGAGAGCCATCCCACTTGCCTGGGAAGTGTCTATCCTGTGAAACCAGGGCAAAGACTGGATTGAGGCTTGGAGAATCCACATGTGGCTAGTGGCTCTTCTCCCATAAACAGCATGCCTGGGGGTCGAGGGGAGAGCTTTTCCTTAGCCCAGATTCTGATCTGAGGTGTCGTTTCTTCTAGTCACAAGGAGAGGCTTAGTATTAGAGGATACCAAATAATTATTGTTTATTTGGGGGGGCATGATACTAGTGTTGTGGTTGTGTCAGAAACAGCTTTATTTTCTTTTAGAGACGCATATTGAAGCATGGAAGGATAAAAGGACTTGCTCTCTTGGATTTGCTTTAAATAAAACATTTTAGCAAAGGGGGAAACAAAATAAAGGGACAGAACAAATGTGGCAAAATCCTGATAATTGTTGAATCTGGATGAGGGGTATATGGGGATTGATTGTATTATTTTCTCTACTTTTTTGAATGTTTGATATTTTTCACTTCTTAAAAAAAAGTTATCATGAGGTTGTAATGTAAAACATGGTGACTACAGTTGATAACACTATTGTATAATTGAAATTTGCTAAGAGAGTAGGAGCTTCCCTGGTGGCTCAGACAGTAAAGAATCTGCCTGCAATGAGGGAGACCTGGGTTTGATCCCTGGATTGGGAAGATTCCCTGGAGGAGGGCATGGCAACCCACTCCAGTATTCTTCCCTGGAGAATCCCATGGACAGAGGAGCCTGGTGGGCTACAGTCCATAGGATTGCAAACAGACATGATTGAGTGACTACAAACAAGATGACTATATGAGGGTGAGGTGATGGATGTGTTCACCAACTAGATCGGGACCGTCCTTTCACCATTTACATGCCTATCAACACCCCTACAATGTACACTTTAAATATCTTCCATTTTATTTTTCAATTATATCTCCATAAAGCCAAAATTGAGGGGCAAATGGAGGAAAGGAAGTGGGACATCAGGCTCCCACCCAGCTGCTGGTACCTCGGGCTGCCTCCTCCCCAGGAAGTCTGGTCTGGCTCAGACTGGTTTTCGTGCCTTTTCTAGGGGTTGCTTGGTTTTTCACTTTGAGCACGTTGAGTACTGTATTTTTTTAAAGTCCTCTTGGTATTTTTATTGGACTCATACTACAGAGGGAATTTGAAGAATTTACATTTTTGATATTTAGTCTTCCTGTCCTACATACTATGCCTTTCCATTTGCTGATGCCGTCTTTTGTCCTTCAGAAGTGGTTTTTGTTGTTGTTCCCATAGTGTTTCCATGCTTCTTGCTTTCCCATTTTTTTCTCTTGCTTATGTCAGGTGTACAATCATATAATCTATAATGTCAAGTTTATATCCCTTTTTCCAAATTTACTTATTTATTTGTATCTCTTGGTGGCACCACAGGGCATGTGGGATCCTAGTTCCCTGACCAGGGATCTAACCCTGCCCCCTGGGTTGGCAGTGGGGAGCCTTAAGCACCGGACCACCAGGGAAGTCTTGAGTACTGTACCTTTAAAATGGAGGGCTTTGTTGCTATTTAACCATGCAAAGTGGCCTTCTTCTGTCAGTCTGTCATTTTGCTCCTGTGATTTCTCCCTAGGGATGTTTTGGTGGGTCATTCGGAGGCCTGGAGGGGGCTCCAGAAATTGACCTCAGTCTTGGATCTTCCTATAAGAATTTCTAACGTTGACTGGAAGAGTCCATTTTGTTAATGTTGCCTGGGAGAGTTCATTTTCTTCTATTCACTGCCTACCCTACCAGGTTTGTGGTTGTTTATTCTTTTTTTTTTTTTTTCAATGTTAAGTGTGACGTCTTGTTTTGGGGAAGAGCGGCTGTGGTTGAGGTCTACCCCAATTCTCTAAGTCTCACCTGGGCACAAGAATGACCCTCAGAGCACATTCTCTTTGTAGACTGACCTCCAGGCTTAAAGTTGACTCTCAGACTTCATCTCCCAGGCCACATCAGCCTTTGCTCATGGGGTAGAACCTCCATGCTTCCTTGAAGGGGAAGGCTCTTTATTTTCCTGTTTAAAAAAAATTAAGGATCTTCTTTCATGACAGAGGTCGAGGCACTGACCACAGTTAGTTACCCTGGCTGTGTTTTTGCATTCTCTGAGCATTTTAGAGCTCCCATTGCTAATTGTCCATGACGTTTTGGTAAAATAGGCCACAGAGTCTGTTGTCCTAGAAGTGAGAACAGAAGCATGAGATGAATCAACACAACAAGCACACAAGGAGTTCTTAGGCAGAGATGCCGGAGATTCGCATCCCTTTGCCTGTTTATTTAAACTGTTTTTTATTGAATATCCACATGAGGTGGACTCTGTGCTAGCCCCTCGAGGTGAAATGGGACTACATAGACTCTACTTTTAAATCGCTTCCAGTCTGGAGGGAAGAGAGACACCAACAGATGCTGCTGTGAGGGAGCTGGGTGGAGAGTGGATGGGGACGGAGGACTCCCACCACACCTCTCTGGGAGAAAGGAAAATGTGGAGACCACCTGAGCTCAGAGCTCTACTTTTTCTAGTTTCATAACATCCATTTCTCCATCTGTAAATTGGGGATAAAATAACGGCTATTGAATAGGCTTGATATGAGGCTAAAATGACATCACGCAGGTGAAATGAATGCATAATTATTAGATATTTACTAGATTCCCTGCTTTATGTCTTGTTATGTATGCATGATTTAGATCTTACTAGTTTTTTTTTTTTTTCTTTAATCTTTATTTATTTGCCTTCGCCAGGTCTTAGTTGCAGCATGCAGGATTTTTTAACAGTTCCCTACCAGAGATAAGAAAGTCTTCCTCAGTGATCAATGCAATGAAATAGAGGAAAACAATAGAATGGGAAAGACTAGAGATCTCTTCAAGAAAATGAGAGATACCAAGGGAAATTTTCATGCAAAGATGGGCACAATAAAGGACAGACATGGTATGGACCTAACAGAAGCAGAAGATATTAAGAAGAGGTAGTAAGAATACACAGAAGAACTATACAAAAAAGATCTTCACGACCCAGATAATCATGATGGTGTGATCTCTCAGGGCCAGATATCCTGGAATGCGAAGTCAAGTGGGCCTTAGGAAGTATCACTACAAACAAAGTGGAGGTGATGGAATTCCAATTGAGCTATTTCAAATCCTAAAAAATGATGCTGTGAAAATGTTGCACTCAATATGCCAACAAATTTGGAAAACTCAGCAGTGGCCACAGAACTGGAAAAGGTCAGTTTTCATTCCAATCCCAAAGAAAGGCAATGCCAAAGAATGCTCAAACCACTGCACAATTGCACGCAACTCACAGGTTAGCAAAGTAATGCTCAAAATTCTCCAAGCCAGGCTTCAGCAGTATGTGAACCGTGAACTTCCAGGTGTCCAAACTGGATTTAGAAAAGGCAGAGGAACCAGAGATCAAATAGCAACATCCCTTGGATCATTGAAAAAGCAAGAGAGTTCCACGGAAACATCTATTTATGCTTTATTGACTATGTCAAAACCTTTGACTGTGTTTATCACAACAAACTGTGAAAAATTCTTAAAGATATGGGAGTACAAGACCACCTGGCCTGCCTCCTGAGAAATCTGTATGCAGGTCAAGAAGCAGCAGTTAGAACTGGACATGGAACAACAGACTGGTTCCAAATCAGGAAAGGAGTATGTCAAGGCTGTACATTGTCACGCTGCTTATTTAACTTAGATGCAGAGTCATCATGAGAAATGCTGGGCTGGATGAAGCACAAGCTGGAATCAAGATTGCCAGGAGAAATATCAATAACCTCAGATATGCAGATGACACCACCCTTATGGCAGAAAGCGAAGAACTAAAGAGCCTCTTGATGAAAGTGAAAGAGGAGAGTGAAAAAGTTGGCTTAAAACTCAACATTCATAAAACTAAGATCATGGCATCTGGTCCCATCACTTCATGGGAAATAGATGGGGCAACAGTGGAAACAGTGACAGACTTTATTTTTTTGGACTCCCTATCATTGCAGATGGTGACTGCAGCCATGAAATTAAAAGAGGCTTGCTCCTCGGAAGAAAAGTTGTGACCAACCTGGAAGCATATTTAAAAGCAGAGACATTACTTTGCCAACAAAGTTCTGCCTAGTCAAAGCTATGGTTTTTCCAGTAGTCATGTATGGATGTGAGAGTTGGACTATAAAGAAAGCTGAACGCTGAAGAATTAATGCTTTCAAACTGTGGTGTTGGAGAAGACTCTTGAGAGTTACTTGGACAGCAAGGAGATCCAACCTGTCAAAGCTAAAGGAAATCAGTCCTGAATATTCATTGGAAGGACTGATGCTGAAGCTGAAACTCCACCTGATGCAAAGAACTGACTCATTTGAAAATACCCTGATGCTGGGAAAGATTGAAGGCAGGAGGAGAAGGGGACGATAGAGGATGAGATAGTTGGATGGCATCACCAACTCTATGGACATGAGTAAACTCCGGGAGTTGGTGATGGACAGGGATGGACAGGGATGGACAGGGAGGCCTGGCGTGTTGCAGTCCATGGGGTCACAAAGAGTCAGACACGACTGCATGACTGAATTGAACCAGAGATCGAACCCAGGACCCCTGCGTTGAGAGCACAGAGTCTTAGGCACCAGGGAAATCCCAAGACCTTACTAGTTTTTAAGCTCCTTAAGGACCACCTACCTGATCCAACCGTATCATTCTCCTGAAAAACCCTGAAGGCTCCTCACTGACTTCCAAATTAGGTACAAATGTCTCTCATAGATCTTTTTCGATAGAGTCACAATGCGTGTGTGTTCAGTTGCTAAATCATGTCTGACTCTTTGCAATCATATGGATTGTAGCCCGTCAGGCTCGTTTGTCCATGGGATTTCCCAGGCAAGAATACTGGAGTGGGTTTCCATTTCCTTCTCTAGGGGATCGTCCCAACCCAGGACTGAAGCCACATCTCCTGCATTGGCAGTTGGATTCTTTGCTGCTTAGCCACCTGGGAAGCCCACGTAGTAACAATAACATTTGTCGAGCACTTACTTGTTAGATGATTTTCTAAGCCCTTTTTACACGCATTCTCCTTTTCTGTATGAAAATCTTAAATCCCCAACATGTACCAAACCTCCTACAGAAGAGAAATTAGGGGAAAAGCAATACTAAACAGGGAAGTTTGAGAATCACCTTGAGGGCCCCCATCGTTAAAGGAAAAGCTCAACTATTCTGTATCCATTTGAATGGCAGTTAATGCTGAAAAGAATTCAGCTCTAGTGGGCCCCTTGCCTCCAGGCGGGTTCAGATAAGAGATTATAACTGTTATGGAGCCAGTCCAGTCCCTAAGATTGAAACAGAGATAATTCTTTGCTCTTTAACCTGAAGTTGGAGTCCTTTGCAGACAAATTGGGAAAAGAAGAGGGAGGCTGCAGGGGAGAAGGGAGACTTGTTTAATCTCTTTATTTTCAGGAAAACAATTATTTTAATGATTCGCCCTTTAATTTATAAAACAAACACAGCTGTGGCTTGATGCGCTTTATCTGATTTCAAAGGTGCTAACTTTTCAGCACTGGGCTCCAAGGGGGCTGCCCAATGCAGAGACCAATGGGGGTCACATTATGGCTCAGAAATGCTGCCTGGAGTTGGGGAGCAGGAGCTGGGGGAACCCCACTGCTGTCAGCACCCGGGGCCTTCTATGTGAAGACCCATGGGTGTGTACCAGAGCTGGCACACCTATTTGCAGATGGTTTCAGATCCACACACACAGTCTTTGATAGTTAAGATTCCTCAGGTCTGTGTAACACAGAACCACAAGGGGCTGCTTTCCCCATGGTGAGTGTCCTTTATATGCTATAAACCCAGGACGGTTGGTTTCATTGGTTCCCAAGACGTAGGGTGGTGCCTGGCACTTGTGTGTGTGTTAGTTGCTCAGTTGTGTCCAATTCTTTGTGATGCCATGGACTGTGGCCCACCAGGCTCCTCTGGCCATAGAATTCTCCAGGGAAGAATACTGGAGTGGGTTGCCATTTCCTTTTCCAGGGGATTTTCCCAACCCAGGAAAATCAAACCCGGGTCTTTTGTATTGCAGGTACATTCTTTACTATCTGAGCCACCAGGGAAGCCCACTGGCACTTAGTAGGCTTCATGAGATTTTTTCAGTCAATCAAAAGGCATTTATATTAAGTGCAATGTGGAATTAGATACCAGAACAGTGAAAAAACATTAGTGGAAAAACTGGTGGAATTTAAATCAAGTCTGTAGTTTACCTAAGTAATGGCCAATGTTAATTATATTAGTTTTAACCAGTGTATTGGGTTGGCCGAAAAGTTCATTTGGGTTTTTCATAAGCTGAGATGGAAAAACCCGAATGGACCTTTTGGCCAACCCAATACCATGGTTATGTAAGATGGTAACATTAGCAGAAAAGGAGTGTATAGGTGAAGAGTATACAGGAACTCTCTGTACTATTCTTGCAACATTTCTGTAATATTACAGAATAAAACATCATTAAAAAAATTACGAGGTTAGGGAAAAAGTTATAGAGGCACATGAAGAAACAAAACATCACATAAAAGATAACATCATCACCCCCACAAAGTACTGACAAAAAAACATATGTATGACCTAAGAGCTGTTGTTGATAATTTAGTCAGAGAATAAATGACCAGTGCTTCTCAAACTTTTTCACAGAGGTACACCGATGGCTGAGAGAGAGAGAAGGGGCCCTATTTAAGGATAAAATCTCTTTAAGATTTAAACTTTAAAATTGTACGTATTTTCATTCCTTTTTAAGGCGTTTGTTTTATATAAAATATTGATACTGCCCCCACAGTTTTAAGTAAAAATAGATACTTTAGGAAGATTTTCCATGTTTATTTTGTGGTTTTAGGTACCATGGGGTTATACATTTGTGCATCACAGAAGTATGTGGCCCCTGAGACAGTATATAAGCTCTACATTTCTGGAAAACAGCAACAGCTAAGGAAACCCTCACCATGTTTGTTCTGCAAATGGGTAACTACAAAAGACCAGTCTGTCTGCCATGGAATATTCCAAGGTAATTCTTTCATCTGACTCCCAAAAGACTTGGTGATGACTCCCTTGTCTTCCTGCCTCCATAAAACCTCAGGGTCCTTCCTTTTCATTTGTACCTTCCTCATTAATGAATGTTCTTCCTATTGCAATAGCCTGAGTAGAATCATCTTCACTGTTTGCTGCATTTTGTCTTTCATGCCTGTTTGAAAAATAAGAGATGTATGGACAGAGCCTGTCTCAATGGCTGGTACAGAAGATGTAAATGTTTTATAGCATTAACAGCTACCACCGTTAGCATCAAACTTTAGATCTAGAAGCACTCTTTATGTAGTCTCCTGAACCACCCCTTCACTTTGCAGCCATGGAAACTGAGGTCCAGAGGGCTAACGTGAGGTTACACAGCAGGTGAAGGGCAGGAGGGTCTCCCTACCTCAGGCCTTCCCTAACCTGGTGATGCATCCTTCCATCTTTCCCCCATTATGTCACATCTGGGACTAACAGGGACCACCTTTCTCACAGCGTAGGGACCACTGAGGCTGAATCATCATCTCTCTAGAACCCAGCAAAGTGCATTGCATGTGGTGAACATGGGTGGGTGAGTGAGCTAAATTCTTTCTTTCTTCTAGAAATTGAAGAGTTGTATTTCTGAAATTCTTCAGAAGAGATATAGACTCTAAGTTGGCACACTTTATATTATCTCTGGCCAGTGGATAAGAAATAAGTTGACACAGTCTGACTAAACAAATCTTCTCTGGAATTTTCAGGGCCTTGAGACCAATATTATACCCTATTTGGGCCCCAGGGTGTCTACTCCCTATGGCTTATATGGGACAGGGGCCACTAGATGAGTAGAGTAGATGGTAGGAAATACAAACTCAGAAGCCAGACTCCTGGAGTACAAGAGCCCCCTCTGCCATCTTACTAGATGCATGACCTTGAGCAAGTTGTGTCCCTCTCTGAGCCTCAGTTTCCTCCTTTGTAAAATGGGGATAATGATACTATATCTATTTTATGGATGACGATGTTGATGATGATGATGAGTGTGTGTGTGCGCACATGTACTTGGAACAGTGCCTGGCTCTTGGATAGTTTGTACAAGTGTAGGTTATTTTATTATTGAGAAAAACCCAAATTAACTTTTTGGCTAACCCAATATTTTTCTATGGTGGAGAAAAGGTAAAATGACTTCACCTATGTATATATTCTATAGCCTCTCTAGTTCCTCCTAGAAATATGTGTTTAATAGAAAGCCAGCATAGATTTGGCTCTAGAATCAACTGTGAGAAAAAGCATCTTCTGTGCTTTGGGATGTTTCCTGTATCACGGGGAGAAGTGCCTTGAAAGTTCCTCACAGACCCGCCTGTCCCTGGTTCTTGGTCCCACTCTGTAGGCCTGAGTGGATAATCAAGTAGGAGTCCACATTGTTTCCGAAGTCACCTGAGAGGAGGCTCTGTCCTCTGATCCTCCCTGCTTCTTCTGCCATGGCTGGGGGAGCACAGGTCTCACAAGGGCAAGGCTTTCTCTCCTACAAAAGTCAGCTTGGGAAGGCGGTGCCCCTGTGCACCAGTGTTCCCTTTGGCTTTTGTCGGCATCAGACTTGAATTCCCCGAAGAAATTGGATAAACATGAGAACTCAGGATGTAATCCAATGAGAGAAGTTTCTATTTTAACTAAGAACTCCTACCCCAAACTGGATTGCCTTCCGTGGCAAGGCCATTTAAAATGGGAAGAGAGAGAGGGTAGTTAACAGGCTCAAGAGAAAATGTCTTGGACTTGCTTTTATATGTGGAATGGCTAGAATAAGCGGCCATAAGGAAACAAGTGTCCTGTGAGGAACTGTATATTCATGAGTCATGGCCTGTCTGCTTCCCAAAAGGATTTTAGGATGTTTAATGTTAAAGACATACGTACAATGAAACCATAGTAAATAGATAGTCGTACATAGAAACCCACAGAAAAATAGTAAATGCTATATGTAGATATCATACATATTCTCCATTTACTATTTATACATACATATATATTTAAGAAACATAAACCATAACACATATATGGTAAATGGAGATAAAAATATAAGAAAAATCTATGCTGATATATTTGTTGTAATTGAATACTGAACGTAGTTCTGGGATTTCTGGCAACCCACACAAAATAGGAAACCCAAAGTGGCTGTATAATTTTATCTGGTAAAAAGATGAATACCAGAGTGGAATTATGGGAATTACCAAGACCCACGAAGACAATTATTAAGGAGAACAAAGTTTTGTGTTGCCAAAGAACCCTAGTAAAAGTATTCTGGTCAGAAACTCCCCTGTAAGTGCCTCCCTCTCAGGCTGATTTTTGTGTTTATAGTTGGTTTAGCACCAGGTGTGTTCTGTCTCAGAGTTAGAAATAGCCAATCCAGGAAGTAAACAGCCTCAAAAAGGATGAAAACCGTATGCATCCCTCTTGGGCCAGAGACTGTGGGAACATGAAGAGAAACATACCATCACCCCAAAAAAAGCTTCAGTGGAATCTCCTTTAAGCAAGTGATAAAGTCCTTGAGATGCCGTTGGATTCCATGAACAAGTCATTTTCATTGACATAGATGTATTAACACAGGCTCAAAAATGCATCCTTGGCCCAGAGAGAATATAGAGCCAAAGTCAGGTACTGTTTACCCTGCTGAATAAGCCTTAGAAGACTCACAAATGTTTTTTCTTGTGTAAAACTGAGAAGGAAATTAGCAAGGAGTTCTTCTAACACATAGGCCATGAGCTTAGCCCATGTGGAAGTTAGCCTGACTGACATCTACACAAGTCTGCTCTTTGACCTGTACTCAACCTCCTATGGGAGAAGGCAATGGCACCCCACTCCAGTACTCTTGCCTGGAAAATTCCATGGATGGAGGAGCCTGGAAGGCTGCAGTCCATGGGGTCGCTGAGGTCGGACACGACTGAGTGACTTCACTTTCACTTTTCACTTTCACTTTTCACTTTCATGCATTGGAGAAGGAAATGGCAACCTACTCCAGTGTTCTTGCCTGGAGAATCCCAGGGACGGGGGAGCCTGGTGGGCTGCCGTCTATGGGGTCGCACAGAGTCGGACACGACTGAAGTGACTCAGCAGCAGCAGCAACCTCCTATGTAGACCTGCATCCTGCCTTGTCCTTGGGAGCTAGGGCCGTTGGTAACTGACATGTGGCTTAAGTGGGTGTTAATGGAGGAAACCATTCCCTTCTACCTAGACCTCACCTCACCCCTGGGGCCACGGCTCCTGAGAACCCAGGAACAAAGGACAGCTTATACACCCACCCAGTTTGGTGGGGGGAGGAAGTGCTAAAAAGGACATTGTTGGGTCAATTGGAGAAAGAATTGTGTCAATGTTAAATTTACTGAAGTTGATAATATGCTATGGTTATGTAAGAGAAGCTTTGTATTCTGAGTAAATATACACTAATATATTTAGAGGTAAAAGGCTGTGATATATGTATGTATTTGGGCTTCTCCAGTGGCTCAGCAGTGAAGAATTCACCTGCAATGCAAGAGATGCAGGAGACATGGGTTTGATCCCTGAGTGGGGAAGATCCCTGGGAGGAGGGCATAGCAACCCATTCCAGCACTCTGGCCTGGAGAATTCCATGGACAGAGGAACATGGCAGGCAGGGGTCTTGTGTCCATGGGATCACAAAGAGACACAACTGAGTGCCTTTCACTTTCACTTTCATACGCATGTATTTACTCTCAAAAGACTCAGAAAAATATATTACATATATGTGCATATATGTCCATGTAAACATATAATTTACATATATATAATAAATATATATATATAAAGGAGAGAAAGCGTGAGAGCAGATGATGAAACAAATGGGTAAAGTGTTAACAATAGGAGAAACTGAGTAAAAAGTAAATAGACATTCTATGTTCAATTTATGTTCTTGCAACATTTCCACACGTTTGAAATGATTTTCAAATTAAAAGGCTTATGTTTAAATTAAGGCTGTCCTCTGCCCACAGCTCTCTGCTATAAGTACTCTCTTGAAGGTCCCACGCCCACCCTAGTGTTCTCCACTTGACAGTCTCTCGGTGGTCCAGATCCCTATCCTTGGTGACAAGATCTCTCTATAGCCCTGACGCTGTTGAACATCACCTTCTGCTTGGAGCTCTTTGCAGATCTGCCCTGTCACACTCTGAGGATGTCATCTCAATCATTCCCAGTACTCATGCTTTAATAAATGGAGGCCCTCTCAAGATTAGGTCTTTAATTCTGTTCTCTTTTCACTCTCTCTCTTTTTCAGCACCTGGACCAGAAATGGGAAGATGATAGTAGAGATGACTTCCAGAATTGTATCTTTACTCCTACCATTCTCCTAAACTCTAGAATTGCTTCTAGCTCAGCCTCAGCCTATTAGAGACACCCATGCTCTTTCTCTCTGACTCAATCCCATTCTAAGGTTACTTTGTAGAAAATTCAGACTCATGACCCCAATGTCTTCTTTGCATCTCCTCATTCTCTTCTACAATAAATCTCATTCTTAGCCTTCTTTTCCATGGTCACTCCTCTGACCTAGTCAGGTCCTTATCATTCTCGCTCTCACTGTTAGAACAGTCTTTAACTGTTCTACCCATCTCCAAGTTCTGCATTTTTGTCCTGTCAAGAACGTATAGTTCTAAAATTCTGATCTGATCAGGTCACTTTTATGGTGGCATCTCTTCATGACTCCCTAGTATCAACAGAATAAAATCCAAATACATTAGCATTTGAAATTTTCCATAATTTAACTATATCTATTTAAAAACACCATACACTCCATGCTTCAGGGCTGGTCACTGTGCCTGGAATCCTCCTGAATTTTGCTGACCCTGGATCTCTGCCCCTCCTTCTGCTTATAATACTTCACCCTTCCTACCATCCAAGGCTGAACACTAATACTGCCTGTTAAGAAGTCCTCCAGAGTCCCCCTGAGCTGAGTTAATCTCTCACTCTTCTGAGTTCCCTTGTGTACAACAAGCACCATTGTTATACATCTGGTGCTTCATACTCTGGAGCCAAGACTGCCTGTTAGAGGATCCCTCAGGCCCCTGTGCTCCTCCAAGCTCAGTCACTGGGTGGGGTGCCCCAGGAGGAGCATGGCCTCTGAACTGGGGTGGGCCTGAAGCTCTCACAGGTGGGACCTGTCCTCTCACTGCACTCCCTACAGCTGAATGGCAAGTTGTTTCTCGGAGGGAGACCTGAATGGCGGGCAACCCTTGCTGCCACAGAGGCCCTGGGGAAGCAGCCAGATTGACTGGTGCCAGCTAGCTATGGAAGCACTATTGTCTTATTCTCCCTCTGAACCCTCAACTCCACTGTTCTCTAGGCTCACATATTTTCTGAAATTGTGCTCCAAGTACTTTACTGAGAAAGTGTGGAGGGGACCAACAGGGCTCCCCAATCATGAAGCTGGTGGCCTGAGTACACAGCAAAGAAAAGTTTTCAAATTGTGTGTGAGCTTCTGCAGAGTACAGCCCAGGCTCCTGCCTCTACTACTGTCCCCTAACCCCTGTTAGAGATGTGCTTCTGCAACTGGGTCTCTGGCCTATTAGGTAAATGTTTCATGCAACTGACAAGGCCTTGTCCCCTTGTCATTTGCCTGCTGCCCCTGGGTTACAGCTGAGAGATTGGCTATACCTCCCCAACTTTCCTGTGGTGGAGATCACTGAATCCTTGATACTACTGTCCCCTTAAGAAAGAAAGAAATGAGAGTCATGAGCAGAGCAGACGTGTGTCCTTATAAATGGGATTCTCCCCTTGACCCTCACACTCCCTTTACTGTCCCATTCTTTCCCCCAAACCCAGACTAGTGAGAAACTTCTGAGAAACAACGTCCACAATTAAATATAAGGTCACATTTAGTTCAGCACCATTGGCTGCTTAATTGGCTGATTCTATAGCATTTTTGGGTGACTGATACTGTTGCTGAAGTTGAAACTCCAATTCTTTGGCTATCTGATGTGAAGAACTGACTCATTGGAAAAGATCCTGATGCTGAGAAAGATTGAAGGGAGGAGGAAAAGGGGACAACAAAGCATGAGATGGTTGGATGGCATGACTGACTCGATGGACATGAGTTTGAGCAGGCTCCAGGAGTTGGTGATGGACAAGGAAGCCTGGCATCCTGCAGTCCATGGGGTTGCAAAGAGCTGGACACAACTGAGCAACTGAATTGAACGGATAGCTTCTCTCCTCATCTGCCAACACAGTGTCTAACAAACTGGCTTGCAGGGAAATTAATCCTCAGGTTCCTGAGACCCAGCTGGAGTAGGATCTGTTTCCTTCATGGGCATCTGTTCATTTGTGAGGTTGTTGGGTGGGGGCCAGGGTACAACTGCATGGACTTAGTGGAGCTAAGTCCAGAGGTCCGGTGGGAAACTTACAGGGGCTCAGAGGACCAACCATCCTAAGAGGAGTTGTCAGCTTCTTGGAGGGAAGCTCTAGCTTTGTTAGGGTCCAAGACAAGCAGCCTAATCTTTTTCTGGGTCTCAGATTCTTCCCATGTGAAAATGGGTAATAGTAACAACTGTTACTATACTGTCACCTACAAATAAGGATTACATAATGTTGTCTATGTGTGACGCTCCTGGTGCCCATCACTAGGGCAGTGATGAGACTGGATAAGCAAATGAAGTCATGTTGCCCAAGGCAGATGTTTTCAGCCCTCAGTGGGCAGTGAAAGTGTTAGTCGCTCAGTGGTGTCCAACTTTTTGCAACTCCATGGACTGTAGTTTGCCAGGCTCCTCTCTCCATGGAATTCTTTGGGCAAGATTACTGGAGTGGGTAGTCATTTCCTTCTCCAGGGGTTCTTCCCAAGCCAGGGATCAAACCTGTATCTCTGCATTGCAGGTGGATTCTTTATCATCTTACCACCAGGGAGGGAACTGTAAATGATGGGCAGTGGGGAGAGGGCATGTCTCTTAGTAGGATGGGAAGGCAGCTGTGAAGTCAACCCAGCTGGAGCAGAGTTGAAGCTTGAGTTTTTAAGGAGACAATTACTGTCACAAGGGAAGGCATCTGGGGGTGGTCCAGGTGGAACATCCCTCCTCCCAAGTTTATTCACTTACTGACTGTGGCCATAAGGAGGACGGCATCTATCCAGGCATCCTGATTGTCATTATCATTATCCAGATTTGGAGTGTGGTTTGCACACATCTATGTCCATGAATGCATTTGATCCTCAGAACAACCTATGAAGTTCACATTTCCAGATGAGACAATGAGGCTCAGAGAGGTTATTATTTGCCTCACTTGGCCACAGGCCTGGGTGAGAAATGGGGATTTGAAGTCCATTATTTTCTGAGTCCAGCAGTGCATCATGCTATCATGATGACAAACACCTCTAACATTGCTGAGGGCATGGGTTGCTTATGACCCTTCTAAACATTGCTGGGAGAAGTTGCCAGCAATGTCTGATTTAACTCTCTGTCCATAAATGTGCAAGTCACCAAACTCCACTGCTGGCGAAAGAAAGTGCCAGCCCTGCCGTAGACTGAACATGTGTGTCCCAGCAAAATTCATATGCTGAAGCATAATCCCCCAAATTATGGTATTTGGAGGTGGAGCATTTGGGAGGGGATTAGGTCATGAGGGTGGAACCCTCACAGGGGGGATCAGTGCCCTAATAAAACAGACCCAGGAAGGAGCTCAGTCCTCACCTCCCAGAGGTATTACTGGACACACTCCTCCAACTGGACTCTGGGAGTCTGTAGAGACATCTTGATAAGCCATACTAATATCAGTACTGATTTTGAAGAAGCATTTCTTCTGTTTTCTAGGAAGGTGAATAATCATTATAGTCTTTTCACAAACTCCCCACCTTTAATTCAATATGTGAAATGGCCTCTGGGTAGACTTGGATTATGGATTATGACAACAGAATTGTGAGCTTCCATGATGTTTTCAAAGGTTCCCTCATATATAGTTTCCTTCCTTCCTCCTTTTCCTCCTCTATGAAGCCTTAGAGCTCCATAATTGTCAAGTTCTATGACCATTTATTTGAATTTCTCCTCTGAGGAAACTGCTGTCCTAAACCCCACATGTGAGGCCACATGACTCAGACACATGACTGTCTCTGAGCACATTATAATTTAATGGAAGATATTGTTTGTATGCCAAAGAATGTTCAAACTACCACACAAGTGCACTCATCTCACATGCTAGTAAAGCAATGCTCAAAATTCTCCAAGCCAGGTTTCAACAGTACGTGAACCATAAACTCCCAGATGTTCAAGCTGGATTTAGAAAAGGCAGAGGAACCAGAGATCAAATTGCCAACATCCGCTGGATCATGGAAAAAGCAAGAGAGTTCCAGAAAAATGTCTATTTCTGCTTTATTGACTATGCCAAAGCCTTTGACTGTGTTTATCACAACAAACTGTGAAAAATGCTGAAAGAGATGGGAATACCAGACCACCTGACCTGCCTCTTGAGAAATCTGTATGCAGGTCAGGAAGCAACAGTTAGAACTGGACATGGAACAACAGACTAGTTCCAAATAGGAAAAGGAGTATGTCAAGGCTGTACATAGTCACCCTGCTTATTTAACTTATATGCAGAGTACATCATGAGAAATGCTGGGCTGGAAGAAGCACAAGCTGGAATCAAGATTGCCGGGAGAAATATCAATAACCTCAGATATGCAGATGACAACACTTATGGCAGAAAGCAAAGAAGAACTAAAGAGCCTCTTGATGAAAGTGAAAGAGGAGAGTGAAAAAGTTGGCTTAAACGTCAACATTCAGAAAATGAAGATCATGGTAACTGGTCCCATCACTTTATAGCAAATAGATGGGGCAACAGTGGAAACAGTGACAGACTTTATTTTTTTGGACTCCATATCATTGCAGATGGTGACTGCAGCCATGAAATTAAAAGAGGCTTGCTCTTTGGAAGAAAAGTTATGACCAACCTGGAAGCATATTAAAAAGCAGAGACATTACTTTGCCAACAAAGTTCTGCCTAGTCAAAGCTATGGTTTTTCCAGTAGGAATGTATGGATGTGAGAGTTGGACTATAAAGAAAGCTGAGCACCAAAGAATTGATGCTTTCAAACTGTGGTGTTGGAGAAGACTCTTGAGAGTTCCTTAGACAGCAAGGAGATCCAACCAGTCAAACCTAAGGGAAATCAGTCCTGAATATTCATTGGAAGGACTGATGCTGAAGCTGAAACTCTAATACTTTGGCCACCTATGTGAAGAACTGACTCATTTGAAATACACTGATGCTGGGAAAGATTGAAGGAGGGAGGAGAAGGGGACGACAGAAGATGAGATGGTTGGATGGCATCACCAACTCTATGGACATGAATTTGAGTAAACTCCGGGAGTTGGTGATGGACAGGGAAGCCTGGCATGCTGCCGTCCACGGGGTCACAAAGAGTTGGACACGACTGAGCTACTGAATGGAAAGTTTGTATGTTTATAAAATGGCATGACCATGTTGAATGTAGAAATTTGTTAATTAAATTTTCTTTAATTAAAAAAAAGAGAGAGACCACCCCCCACCCCCCAAGAACTGTCCCCTTCTACTATGTGAGGACGTAGTGAAAAGACCAGCAGCCATCTATGAACCAGGGATGCATCGGTCCTCATCAGACACCAAATCTGCTGGAACCTTGATCTTGGACTTTCCAACCTCCAGGACTATGAGAAACAACTGTTTTGTTTTTTATATACCATCAGTCTATTTTGTTACAGCAGCCTGAATAGACTGAGACAAGCCCCCAACCCCAATTGTCTACTCAGACTTACAGGCTGAATGTGGGATGCGTGGACTACATTTGAACACATTTCCCCCAGTTTCACTACTGAACCTCAAGCCACTGAGTTACTCTCACAAGATGACATGAAGGAGCTGGGTCTTTCTAATCTTGGCTCTTCTCTCCTACCAATTCCAGAAGTAGTCGAATTGGAAGTCTGTTCCACCAGGAGTGGTCAGGAGAAAGATAAGTCCAAAGGAAAATGACTTGTTTTTAGATATTGGGAAAGAATGTTCTTTAAAAAACAGATGTCCTTTTCTCTTTTGTTTGAATTTTCTAAGGAGACATGAAAACCCAGAGGTGGTCATCAATCCTTATCCAGCCCTCCAGAATTAGGAGGAATCAGCTAGATGAGGGTGGCAGGTATAAATAGTGATCAGATGCTCAGTGAAGGTGATAGAAGGACTCTGGTTTGATGGAAGGGGTTCCTGCTAGCTCCACCTTGCCCCCGACCCCCTTTACTTTGGTTACCAGGTTAAACAAGTGTTATTGACTCCCACACACTAGGAAACTGAGCTGTGGGGTCTGAATTCTCCATCTGGGAGTGGATTTGAGCTCTTATCCTTTCAACAGGTCTTCCCTTCAATCAGAAAAAGAAAAACAAATATCATATATTAATGCATATATCTGGAATCTAGAAAAATGGTATAGATGAACCTATTTGCAAAGCAGAAATAGAGACACACACAGAGAGTAAATGCATGAATACCAAGGGGGAAATGACAGTGGTGGGGTGAATTGGGAGATTGGGGTTTATGTATATACACTATTGATACTATATGTAAAATAGATAACTAATGAAAACCTACTGTATAGCACAGGGAACTCTACTCAGTGCTCTGTGGTGACCTAAATGTGAAGAAAATCCAAAAAAAGAGGAGATATATGTATACATATAGCTGATTCACTTTGCTGTACAGCAGAGGCTAACAACATTGTGAAACAACTGCACTCCGGTGAAGGAGAGAGAGAGAAACCAATCATCTTGATTTAAAAAGAAAGTTTATTTTAAAAAGTTATTGAGATACTTGGGAGCCGTTTGAAATGTCTGGGTATCTGAGGAATGTGCCTTTTCTGGAGAATTCAGCTGTTTTCAATATCTCTAAGAAGGATCGGGTAAGGGGTGGAAGAGGCTCACAAAAGGGTGGAAGGGGTTCACAAAGTTATCACAGATCTTGGAAATTTAAGGTAAATCTCATGCCATCACTTCTTTTCAACTTCCTCCTCAAACATTTTTACCAGGGTTGGTAAGAAGCTAAACTGGCTGATTTAGAGTTCCATTTCCATTTCTTTTTCTTTTTTTTTTTTACCCTATCTTTTCAGGCAGGTTTGTTAATGAGCAGGGGTTGACTAAAAGGCAGGCAGGATGTGGGAAGAAAAAAGGAGGAGCCCTGATAATCCACAAACTAGATAATTGGGCTGTGATTAATCAAGGGCAATATTTCAGCGCTGCTTCTTTTAGGGGACATGCAGAGCTCACAGAGGGAAGAGTCGGCATCTAAAAGCCTAGTAGCCTTAATGAAAAAGAAATCTGGTCACCAGGGTGTTATGGAGTATGTGATATTATAAGTACTAAATTAAGGAAGACCTCGCAAGATTATTTACTCTAAGGAAGTATTAAGAAGTGTAGAACATTTGTTCATTTAAGATCAAAACAACAACAAAATCCTATCAGTTTTGTAGACATTTCATAGACATTTTTTTTTTTCTGGTTTGGATCTCCAGTATCATCCATTCTTCTCTTCCCTTTCTTCATGACAGCCCCAGTTTCCTGTGGGAAATCACACTCCCCTTCTCAGCTATGATTCCTCCCCTAGTGCTATATAGGGAGCATGTGATCATCTCTAAAACATCAGTGCATAACAATTCTCCTAGCCTAGACTGGCTCCCAGTTGGCAATGTCACCCTAGCCTGCCCATAAGAGCCAACCAGACTCAGTTTTGGGTACTGCCAGCCACTCTAGGGGGTCATGAGAAGAGAACTTCATATGGGTAGAGTCTGATGAGGAAACAAAGCTGAGAAATGGAGAGAAAACAAAAGGCCTGGCTGCATTGCTTGAGGCACTAGAACAAGCCTCCCTAGAAACCAGCCCTATCTCTAGACTCTTTCAGTTAAATGGAGCCAATAAAATACCTTGATTATTTGAGACAGTTTGGATTGGATTTTGTTATTTGAGACTGAAAATATCCTATGTGAAACAACCAACAAGAGAAGACCAAACAGGACACAAAGTCAGCACCATTGATGGGAGAGGACGAAAGAGAGAGACATCCAGTCAAAACTCAGCAGAGCCTTCCGGGTCCACACCTGAGGGACAGAGCAGTTGATGCAACTGCAAGTCTTAGGCCCTGCACTGGTCTCCCATAGAGCCTAAAGTCATAGAATAAGGCCGGGTGAACTCTGGATCAAGTGTAGCAGGTGTGATCCACTGGCCACAGACTGTGTCCCTAAACTGATCATTAGTCAGAACTCACCCCTGGTGGTTGGGGGTGAAAACCTATGTGCACCCCCAGGAAGGTGCCCTGAGTGCAAGACAGGGGCATTCCTTGTTCTGAAAAGTCACCAACAAGGCCAAGTTTTGGCTCCTTCTTGGGAAAACAAGAGAACTCTCCTTGTGGACTGTGAGTGAGCCTTTGTGCCAACCGTCCTTGCCTGAGGTGGGCCGTGGGGTTTTCAGAGGGAAATGACAACATGACTTGTGTTGTAAAAGTCTGCTCCTGACTTGTAAGTCGGAGAAGGCAATGGCACCCCACTCCAGTGCTCTTGCCTGGAAAATCCCATGGATGGAGGAGCCTGGTAGGCTGCAGTCGATGAGGTCTCGAAGAGTCGGACACAACTGAGCAACTTCACTTTCATTTTTCACTTTCATGCATTGGAGAAGGAAATGGCAACCCACTCTAGTGTTCTTGCCTGGAGAATCCCAGGGATGGGGGAGCCTGGTGGGCTGCTGTCTGTGGGGTCACACAGAGTCGAAGACGACTGAAGTGACTTAGCAGCAGCAGCTTGTAAATGGCCTGCAGCAGAAGGTTGCTTCTTTTCCTCCAGCATAGGACCTAACAACTGGGAGGTGCTGGCTAAGTGTTTAGTGAATGAATGAATGAACGAGCTCCTCAAAACTGTAGCCACGGCAACTGCCTGCCCCCATCTCTCACTGTGGAGGATCCCTAAGCAAAGGGCACACAGGGCAGAGGAGTGGGAGCAAACTTCCCTGGGGAACTGCAGCTGATGAGCTGTGACCTTGGACAAATGACCAGAATGTCAGCTCAGTGCTCTTCACCAGAACCTGGAGTCCTAACATCTACCTCACCGGGCTGCTGTGAGGCTTAAATATGGTGCTCAATAAACGCCAGTTCTCTTCCTCCACCCCTGCCCCAGGCATTCCCAGCGTTGGCCAAAGAGGCATGGTGTTTAGGCTGGGGTGTATCTGCCCAAAAGTGCACTGACGCTCCTTTTTGTCTTTCAGGAATTTCTCTGCCATAAAAGAAGGCCCTGCCACTGGGGCATCCCCTACTCTTGGGAACGTTTGCAATTTCCTATTGCTGCTGAAACAAATGGCCACACGTTTAGTGGTTTAAAATAAAATGAATTTATACTCTTACAGTACTTACCAGAGGCCAGGAGTGGGAAATCAATTTTATTGGGTTGAAATCAAGGTGTTAGTAGGGCTGGGCCCTCCTGGAGGCTCTAGAGGAGAATCTACTTCTTTACCCTTTTGGTTTCCAGTGGCTGCCTTACTCCTTAGCCTGTAGCCCTTCCTCCATTTTTTTGGCCATTATCATGTGGCATGTGGGATTTTAGTTCCCTGACCAGGGATTGAACCTGCACTCCCTTCAGTGGGACTTCGCAGTCTTAACTACTAGACCGGAGGGGAAGTCCCCTTCCTCCATTTTCAAGAAGCGTCACTCCAATCTCTGCTTCAGGCCTCGTATCACCCTCTCATCTTCTGTAGTCAAATCTCCCTCTACCTGTCTTATAAGGACACTTGTGATGACATTCAGGGCCCACCCAGATAATTCAGGGTAATCTCCCCATCTCAAGAGCCTCAGTTCAATTGCATCAGCAGATTCCTTTTCACCAGGTAAGGGGATGTTTTCAGGTTCCAGGGATTAGGACCTAGATATCTTTGGGGGCCACCCTTCTGCCTATCACAGGAAGCAAGTCATGGGGAAGTCTGGTTGACCCAGGCCACTCTTGGGGGCCTGTTTCTCTCTGCCTTGGTGATAGCCACACCACTAGGGGAGAAAAAAGGCACTTCTTAAAGGGCTCCGTGGCTGCCCTGTGAGTTGTGTTTTCTTTGCTGGTGAATTCATTCTGCTGACCATCGTCATTTGTCAAAGGCAGTGAGCAGTAAACGTCCTGGCCACATTCATCTTACTCCTCCCCACGCCTGGATGCCGGTCCTCATATGAGTGCCACCCCTGCCGGCCCTGTGGCTCTCCCACACCCTCTTGACGTCTCTGAGGACACCCAGTTGTTGGCCTGGCTCCACTTCAGGTTACCAGCCCATCCTGAGCGGCAGGTCTGAGCTCTCTCCAAGGCTCAGTAGAACACTGTTCTACTGGTTGGATGAGACTGGTGGTCTTTTGAGCCTGTGGTATGTGTTCAAACTCCAGGAAAGTCTTTCTGACACAGGCCTGGGCTGGGCTTCCCAGAGCATTTCACTGGGCATTCATGTCAGTGAAAACACAGGGCCCTGCTTAGTGGGGCTTTGTTCTGCCAAGTCCTTCAGGCCACATAGCTCTGCCCCACCTCCCCTCTTCACTGGGCTGGGATGTTCTGACATTCAGCAGGAGCAGTACAGCTGGTACACAGGTGGTCGGAGAAATGGCTTCAGAGAGCCATCCTTTCTAGAAGGATGGGGAAAAAGAAAGGGAGAGAAAATTCTCCTCAAACTCTGCAGGAGGGAGATGGTTCTTGTCAGGACCAGGATTAAATTGAGATGTTGCTCTGGCTGTTATTTCTGAGTGACTATATGGGCTGAGATATTAATTTTTAATAGCAAGAAGGATGTACATGTTATAACCACCTCTGAAAAAACAGAGCTAGGTAAGAACAATCCTAGGTGCTGGGAAATCACATTTTATATGTATTTCTCATGGATGAATACAATGTATTCATCCAATGTTTTTATTCAATGTTCTCATCGGGAAAGAAATGAACACATTTTACTAATTCAGACTAATTGGGTGGGAGGCCTAAATGAGATGTCTGAGTTACTATTTTTAAAAAGAAATGCAGTTCTATTATTTTCAAGGGCTTTGAGCAATGAAGCTAACAAGATGTTACCTAGGAGACATATTTACGGATTCATTCTTGAGTTATAAAAGCCTCTAATTTAGAATTCAGCTATTGGGAGGGCAACCACGGTGAGTTGAAGATATGTTCTTATGGCAGGTGGGATGTATTGGGTGTTTTGACTCAGAGAAAACATTAACTCCTTTTGTGTTAATCTTCCTGGAAATCAGTGATGCAGATGTAGGCACCAGTGACCAAGCACACACACCTCATACTCCAGTTCTAATTCACAAAGCATTCCATGACATCTTAGAGCAGGAAAGGTCTCTGTAGTCATCTGGTCAACCACCATCTCTTGATCCATGAAGAGTTTGAGGACCAGAATGGTGAGGTGATTTATCCAGCAGGAGAACCAGGACTGGGATGTGAAATTCCTGCTCCCAAGTCCATTTTCTTTCCTTTTTTACTGCTCCCTCTTAGACGTCTATGGCCATATTAGAGATGGGCTGATAGAGAAGAAAAAAGCAGGTACAGATTTTGAGAAAACCATGAATCATCTGAGTGTGATTTCTAACTGGATTGGGAGCACGTTACTGTTTATGCTTGCTCTTTGCGGGGAAGCAGACCCTGGGACTGTGGAGTGAATACAGCAGTAACAGCAGCAGATGCCATTTCTCCAGTTGCTTGCTCTGTGCCAGACATTTTAGTAAGCACTTTACATGGATTAACTCATTTGATCCTTAAAATAGTCCCACAAAGTATATACTATTATTCATCCTATTACACCTGTGAAGAAACTGAGGCAAGGAGAGATTAAACAACTCACCTAAGACCATTAATGACTGAGCCAGGACTCACATTTAACCCATCTCAGAAAACTAAAAATAAAATTACCATATGAACCAGCAATCACACTCCTGGGCATATATCCAGACAAAACTATAATTCAAAAATACATGCATCCTTATTTCACAGTAGCACTATTCACAATAGCCAGGACATGGTAACAACCTAAGTGTCCATCAGCAGAGGAATGGATAAAGATGATACACACATACAATGGAATACTACTCAGCCATAAAAAAGCGTGATATAATGCCATTTGCAGCAACATGGATGGACCTCGAGAGTATCATACTAAGTGAAGCAAGTCAGAAAGAGAAAGATAAACACCGTCTGATATTACTTACATGTAGAATCTAAAATATGCCACAAATTCATGGATCTATCTATGAAACAAACAGAATCACGGACATCGAGAACAGACTTGTGGTTGTCGAGGGGAGTGGGAGATGGATGGATTGAGGTTCAGATCAGATCAGTCGCTCAGTCGTGTCCAACTCTTTGCAACCCCATGAATCATAGCACGCCAGGCCTCCCTGTCCATCACCAACTCCCGGAGTTCACTCAGACTCACATCCATCGAGTCAGTGATGCCATCCAGCCATCTCATCCTCTGTCATCCCCTTCTCCTCCTGCCCCCAATCCCTCCCAGCAGATGCAAACTGGTATATACAGAATGGATGAACAATAATATCTACCGTATAGTACAGGGAACTACATTCAATATCCTGTGATAAACCATGATGGAAAAGAATATGGAAAAGAATGTATGTATATGTTTATGTAACTGAGTCATTTTGCTGTATAGCAGTAATTAACACAACATTGTAAATCAACTATATTTCAAAAAAAAAAAAATCCAACTCATCTAACTGCACAGCCGTCTCCCACCTGGTACCACTGTGCTCTAACCATTGTGCTGTCTCCAGAGCCTCCCAGTGGGTGGCACAAAATACTGGCCCTTCACCCATTTGCAGCTCAGGAACGGCCTGGAGTGGCAGGAGCCATCTGATTGCTTGCAAGCAATCTTATCTGCTTTCTCTGGATTATTATCATGTTATCGTTATGGTGAGTGATTGTTTCTATATGCCTGTTTGTGAGAAAGGTTGGGAGATGCTGCTCTATTGTGTACCAGAGTTTCAGTCAGTGATTCAATTCGTTTCTATATCATTCATGCTGTCTGGTGAGCGCAGGATAAAATAAAGCCACAGGTTCAGCCCCAAAGGCTGGCAGTTTAGTCCCCCACTTTCTCCTCAGGGAGCTGTCTCACAAGAATGAGGGAGGGAGGACCAGAGTGTGTCTGGATCTGTGTAAACCATCGCCTCCCAGAAAGGCTATGGAGCACCTGCCCTCCGGGTACAGATCAGCCTCCTCATCTATGCGTAGGAAGGGCAGGAACTTCCAATCCATGGAGGACAAAGTATAAAGTCAGGGTCACAAAGCGCCTTTTATTTCTCTCTTTCTTGGGTGTTATTTCCATTAAAAAAAAAAAACAAAAAAACAAAAAAAACTTCTCTATCTGTCATGCAGGGTCATCTGCATTTTGTACTGGTGTTACGATGATATATTCTTTGAAGGAGACTACCTGTTCTGGAGATGTCAAGGTTAGAGGAGTAGGCAATTATGAGCTTATGAGATAATGACATGTGTGTTTAGTGTGATGGTAAATTATACTGTAGGAAAAAACTTTAAGATTTGGAGTAAACTCTTTTCCCATATAAACTTACTGCCTCAGGAAAACTGTGGTTAAAATGATAAATTACCAGGAAACTTCAAATTGCCCCTAGAGAGCCAAAATAGAAGTACAAGAAGAATCATTGTTGAAATCATCCCAAATTAGAAGTAACGATTATTCAATTAAAAATAAGTGAGTTATGCTTTTTGTTTATATGGTATCTTCTAGCAGTTGTTGGCCATAAGGCTCAAAGGGAAATCTAATAATCCTAAACTTCAGTTTCCTCATCTCCATGATGGGTATGCTACCCTACCCAGCAACTAACCAACTTGCTACAAATCTCCAAAGAAGCAGCATCCTCTCCTCTTTTGAATGAGTCTATTTTAGTGGTCTTCATGGTCAGACCATTCTAATGTCTACCCTATTTCTTTGCGTCATGACATAAACCCACAACTTCTTGCCTTGCCCTAGGAAAATGACAGACACAGTTAACTCTTCACATTCTTAGAGAGTATGTCTTAAGTCAACCTCTAACCTCCCTTAACCCCCGACCCTAGCTAACAAGACAGCTAAGGCTTACTTCCCATGGCTTCTATTTGGGGAGAGAGTTGTCTCCATGCACTCTTCAAACCCACCTCACAGTGGAGTTCCAGGGTCCACACTCAGATATAATGCGGTGGTAGACAGGGTGGCCTCCATGGGTTCTACTTGTCTCCATGATTCACTGTTTCGTCTGCAGATGGCCAGTGCCAAGAACGTGGGAGAATAAACTTGTGGCTGCTTCACTTCATAAACACCCAGGAGGTTCGAGGTCTGCAGGAAGAAGTAGAAGAGGCACCCTTCTGAAAGGGCAGGACTGGTCCGGGTACCACTGCATGCTAGCCTGGGATCTTGGGCACCTCAGGCATGCCTTTGGAACCTCTCTGTATCCTTATCTGTGTAAGGGAAAATAGCACCTACCTCACACAGCCTCACAGGGTGTTGTTAACATCAGAGATGTGGATGTCATTGAAAAGCTCGCGGTTCCCTCAGCTCAGCCCAGAAAGGTTAAACTGGTACTCTTTGGCCAGAGCCACTCAGCCAGAGCCCAGTACTGAGTCTAGTTGGGGGAGAAGATGGAATTAAATCTAGTATAGAGTGATCCAATTATTGGGCTATGCTTTACTGAGTTAAAGATTACTAACTTTTTTTTTTTTTGGGCCACACTGCTTGCTGTTCCCAGACTAAGGATTGAACCCAGGACCCCAGTGGGGCAGTGTGGAGGCCTAACCCCTGGGCCACCAGGGAATTCCTGCTGACAGCTTTATAACTGTGTGATATCTTCCCTGCATTTCATGTGGTCATAGCCTCAACGTGTGTAACACGTCTTCCACAGAGAAGGAAAAGCAGTCACCTAGAGGGTTATTGTAATTCCCTCAGCATAAGACCAGAAAATAATTCCTTTGTGTTCAGTTCAGTCGCTCAGTTGTGTCCGACTCTTTGCGACTCCATGAATCGCAGCACGCCAGGCCTCCCTGTCCATCACCAACTCCCGGAGTTCACTCAGACTCACATCCATCGAGTCAGTGATGCCATCCAGCCATCTCATCCTCTGTCGTCCCCTTCTCCTCCTGCCCCCAATCCCTCCCAGCATCAGAGTCTTTTCCAATGAGTCAACTCTTCGCATGAGGCGGCCAAAGTACTGGAGTTTCAGCTTTAGCATCATTCCCTCCAAAGAAATCCCAGGGCTGATCTCCTTGCAGTCCAAGGGACTCTCAAGAGTCTTCTCCAACACCACAGTTCAAAAGCATCAATTCTTCCAGTCAATAAAAGATCCTCATCCAAATACAAATATTTACCTTGGGAAGGGTAAGCTATTGACAACTGCTTCTGCATTGTCACAGGTAAATTGGTTAATTTCCTAGCAGACAGCCCTGGAGAGATGTGAAGTGTTGTCTCGGAGAGGGGATGGGTATGTTTTCCTCCTTTCATGGCAGGGTGCTGAGCAACAGGGAGTTTGCAGTGGCAGAAAGGACACTGAACTTCAGTCTTGGGTCTGCCATTTGTACATTGTGTGACTTTGGGCACCTCGCTTACCCTCTCTAAGCCTTCACTTTCTCTTCTGAAAATAGTATGGATGCACAAATACTCAACAAGGTAGCTCTGAGAATGGAGAAGTGGGATGTGGATGTGTGTGCTTTATAAGCCAGGAAGGGAAACGCAAATGCTGGTTGTTGGCATGACTACGATCTCCATCTGGTTTGGATATGGGGTCAGCATGGAGAGAAGTATAAATCATAAGCCAGTTACTTTGCTAGGGACCCTGGGCATGTCAGGCATGGTGTGTGTGTGTGGAGGAGGGGACGGGCTCTGTGAAAGGCATCAGCCACCCGGCGCAATGTAACTGTAACGGCTTCCATTATGGAGCCCCTACTGGGTGCCAGGCACTGTGCTCACCACCTGCTTACATTACTTTGAGCCCTCATAACAACCCTGATATTATTGTGTTTTGGATGAAGCGACTAGCTCAGAGAGGGAAAGTAGTGGTCCAAGGTCTCACAGCTAATGAAGGCTGAAGCTAAGACTCAAACTGAGGCTGGGTGAACTCCAAGGCTCATGCCCTTAGCACTCCCTCCTCCTGTGTCTCTCTCTTTTTATTTTTAGATCTTGTGCTCCTCAAACCTTCCTCAGGGCAGCCTGGGTTTATACAGGATACAGGGATCCTGTATCTGCCGATCCCAGCACTGTTCCAACTCTGTCAACAGAGGCAGCAACATGGCCCTGAAATCAAACGGGTTCCCTGGATATTCACTGGGCGGGCTGGAGCTCCCAATGAGAAGTAACATCCGTGCTTGATGTTACCCTAAAGCACCTGTTCCTCATTTGGGGCATTAGTGGTTGTAACAGAAGTAGTAATATTTCAACAACACTGGTGATTAGTTACAGAAGGAGCCAAGTGGCAGCTCATCTCCATGTAAAAAGTGCTGCGGGCCTGTGAGGCCCCCTGGCCTGTGCTGGCCCGTGTCAACAGGGTGCATATTCCCTGCCTGGTGCCCAGCTGGCAGTGCAGAGCCTGGTGACACAAACGTCTTCTAACTCACAGAGTTCCTAATGAGCCTTCAAGATAGAAGAAAAATGGAAGAAAAGCAACAGGAAAACAGCAGCAAGCAAACCAGTGGGGGTGTAGAATTCCAGCCCCCCTCCACGAGGGGAGTAACCCTTTGTGCATGCAGGACTGTTCCCAGCTCAGTATCTCCCTACAGAGAAGAGTGTGGCAATGGAGCCGGAAGGAGACAAAAAAGCCTGAAAGTCCAAACACCTATTTTTAAATTCTGGGGTCTTAGTCCAGCCTTAATTGGATGTCATTTGTTTGCTAACTCAGGCGCTGGGCTGGGCGTGTGTGACTTGGGAAGAGGAATGGGGGGCGATCTGTTTCCATCACATAATCCTTCACCCACAGGAAATGGAGGGACTGCTGGCTTCCTCCTGAGGCCTCTTGGACCAGAAGGCTGACTTTGGAGGTGTGCACTTTCACACCCTAGGCGTCTGCCATCAGGGAACCGTGGGGCAGACGGGAAGGAAAACATCCCGCCATCGGCTGGGCTTGCCTCCGGCTCTGTGGGAGGGGTGGGGACCAGCCCAGGCAGAGGCCTGGCCAGGACACGGAGGGGTGTTACTGTGTGGCAGAGCCAGGAACAAATGTGGGTGAAGTGGACGTGGTTTAATTTAGCAAAGGAAGTGTCATAACTGTCTCTTTAGTAACCACAAGGTACAAACTCTGGGAAAAATGACTGCACGTCTTATTTAAAGAGATATATATATACATATATGCACACACACACACACACCCCCATGAGTATGAATAATGCAAACAAGATTCTTTTTTTTTGCTTCATGCTAAGATTTTTGACCTACAAATCACTGTTCGTGTTAAAGTTTCTTTTGAAGGCACCCAGTTAATCTCAAGATTAAAACAATAGTCTGCCTTTATTTTCCCAATTTTGAAGCTCCCTATCTCTTCTCTTAAACCTTGATCATACCCAGGCTACAGTTTCTGTACATTTCTGCCTGTGGAGAAAGATCTCAGATCAATCAAGTGACTTTATTGATCTAATAGGCACTACCAGGTCTGCTACCTGTCAATGCAGAAGGATGCCTGTATTATAACAGGGTGGTCCCTGTGCTCTTTGTGAAAAGATAAAAGCAAAGTGCCCGAAGTCAATGCTGAGATGCCCGAAGTCTAGGAAGATCTGAGCTCCTTCTCTCAAGCAGGGTGCTTTCTCTATGTCATTCTTAGAGACTACCTACATTTAACCTCTTTTCTGTTCTTGTGTATTATATTATTAATGCCAATTGCTAATATTATTGAGTGTTTTCCTGAGCTAGGCACTGTGATAAATTGATTACATTTCCCCTATATGTCTTCCTGTTAAGCTGGTATTCTTCTCCCATTTTTCAGATGAGGAAATAGGGCCTCAGAGGCACTGACTGCCTCAGAGGCCCACAGCTCATGGTTGGTGAGGCCTGCGCTTGAGCCTCCACAGCTTGTCTTCAAATCCTATGCACTTTTTACTGCATAAATAACTGTCTTCAGCAACCTGTAAAACAGGTGTGGTCATGGAACTCAGCTCAATGTTATGTGGTAGGCTGGATGCGAGGGGAGCTTGGGGGAGAATGGATACATGTGTGTGCAAGGCTGAGTGCCTTCAAGCTCACCTGAAACTATCACAACATTGTTAATTGGCTATATCGCAATATAAAATAAAAAGTTAAAAAACACAACAAAACATGTCATTCATCCTGTTGCCAATAGAGAAATTGAGGCTGATGGAATGCAAGTGATTTGCCACTTTCCCAAAGTTTTGCCACTGGGAAATAGCAGCGCTGGAACTTGAGTGTTTTAACTCCAAATTCAGTACTCTTCCTCTGACCCTTGCAGCAGCCCTGGGTTGCTGGCAAATTCAGAAAGGATAGAAAGCTGAGTTCCTGGTTCCTCCAGGGTCCCTTGCCTCGGCCTGTCACTACCTAAAAGCCCTGGATTCAGGTGCTTAGGTCTTCTTAGGCCTTGGGCTGAGCAAGCCAAGTCATGTGACCCTCCAAGGCCTCTTTCATCAAAACCACTTTCCAGTGCAATTTAACCACAAGTATCCTCACCTGGGTTTGGCTACGTTATTTCTCAGGGTCCCTCTTGGGTTCTTTCCATTAAGATCCCCCTTCAAAGTCCCACTCCTACAGGAGGCCTTCCTTCTGTCTTTGGCTCAGGTTACTCTACTTATGGGCTTCCCTGCTGTCTCAGTGGTAAAGACTCTGCCTGCAATGCAGGAGATGCAGGTTCCCTGGGTTGGGAAGATCCTCTGGAGAAGGGACCAGCAACCCACTCCAGTATTCTTGCCTGGAAAATCCCGACAGAGGAGCCTGGTGGGCTACAGTCTATAGCAAAGAGTTGGACACAGCTGAAGTGACTGAGCACGTGCTCTACTTAAAACCTTCTTGTCTTTCGAGTTGACTGTTTTCTCCTTCACTTTTCTGCCCTGGGTCCATGAGAGTCTATGCTAGATTCCAGATGTGGCTTCTCTAGAATATGAAAACTCCCAGCACCCCTGGGAGGCACCCCCCATCTATGAGGAAGTTGATCACCCAACAGTACCTTCCCCTGTACATGCTCCAGGCCCAGCCCCCACTCCTGTTGCTCCCACTTTGGGTTCACCATCCTGGAAAAGGTTCAGGGTGGTGATGGAGTTAATGCAATCCAATCGGAACCTGTGAGGAAGAGCTTGGCACTAGTATAAACTTCCCCACTGCCAGGGCGGCCCTGGTATCCATCATCTTCTGTTCCCTCTTCCCAATAAAATGACCCATTTAAACCAGATTTTTCTTATTAACAAGCTTCCTACTAAATGGCTTCAGCTGTGCTTGTTGATTTATAGGGCTTAGGATGCCCTGCTCAGCTGTGCCCCTCCCTGTTGGTCAAGGGCCTGAATCATCTTGTCCTGGTGACACTGGGGGAGGGCAGAAGCCACCTTCCAAGTGGCAACTCCAGAAAGGGCGGCTTCTTTCCTTCTTAATATTTTAATTTTGGAAATGTTTGAACACACGAGATTAGAGAAAATCTAATTGTATAGTGGAACCCCTTGAACCATCAGCTTGCCAATCTCATTTGATTTGCTTCTCCCTGCTTCCCAAACCTCAAGATAGATTATTTTAACTTGAATCCCAAACATTTTATCATTCCACCCATTTCAGTATATTTTCTAAGAGATAAAGACTGTCTGTGCTTTTAGTCTAACCACAATGCCATGCACACATCTAAAAATATTAACAATACGTTTTTATTTTTTCCCTTCATTTATTTTTAATTGAAGGATAATTACAATATTGTGCTGGTTTCTGCCATACGTCACCATGAATCAGCCACAGGTATACATATATCCCCTCCTTCTTGAGCGTCCCTTCCACCTCCCTCCCCATTTCACCCCTCTACGTTGTCACAGAACCCTGCTTTGCGTGCCCTGAGTCATACAGCAAATTCCCACTCTATTTTAGCTATGTTAGTGTATATGTTTCCATACACTCTCTGTATTCATTTCACTTTCTCCTTCCAACCCCTGCCCCCGTGTCCATAAGTCTGTTCTCTATAACAATCTGTTTTTAATATTATCTAATATCCATTCAATGTTCATATTTTCTTGATTGTCTCATAATTTTTAAATACTTGATTCATTTAAATCAGGATCTAATCAGTGCTCCCAAGTTCATTTGATTTAATATGGCTCAAGTTTGTTTTTAATCTATAATGGCTCCTCTTTTTTTTTCAGGGACATCTTGATGTAGACAAGCTCCTGAAACAAATGTACACTGTGCCATCACCAGCATGGATACACTGAAAACACCCTTGCCGGCACAGACCTTTCCTATAACAAGGGTTATTTATGTCCTTGGGTATGGCCCTAACCCACAAACCTCTGCCTGCTGTCCCTCAGAGTATCTTAAAAAGGCTAAATTACATGTGAAAAGATGATCAATGTCGCTAATCATCAGGGAAATACAATGAGATATCACCTTACACCTGTCAGAATAGCCATCATCAAAAAGGACACAAATAACAAACGTGGACCAGGTATGGAGAAAAGGGGGCTCCTCCACACTGTTGGTGGGAATGCGAACTGGTGCAGCCACTGTGGAAAAAAGTATGGAGGTTTCTCACAAAACTAAGAATAGAACTACCATATGACCCAGAAATTATACTGCTGGGTATATATCTGAAAAACAGAAGCACTAATTTAAAAAGGTAAATGTATCCCAGTGTTCATAGCAGCATTATTTCCAGTGCCAAGATATGGAAGCAGCAGAAGTGTCCCTCACAGAGGAAAGGATAAGGAAGACGTGACGTATATATATTTGCGCACACACACGCACATATGCACGATGGAATGTTACCTGCCCATAAAAAAGAACAAAATTTTGCCATTTGCAGCAACACAGATAGACTTGGAGGTCATTATGCTAAGTGAAATAAGTCCGAGAAAGACAAATACTATCGATCACATATAGATAGTGAGAGATTTATAGATCGCTAGGTGTATAGACAGCTCGCTCTATCGATATATTTATCTATTGATAGATCTATAGTGATAGATAGATAGTGATAGATAAATATAACAAACTTGTGAATAAAGCAAAAAAAAAGAAGCAGAGTCACAGAAACAGAGGAGAGACTAATGGGGGGGAGGGGAGGCCATATAGGGATAGGAGATTATACAATTTAAAAAAGGGTTATTATGGCATTATATGAAATCATGTGTGTGAAGCTTTTGAAAATTGTAAAGCACTACAGAATTGAACAAACCTTTCATTCAATAAAAAAGGAAGGTTAAATCATCTTACCCCAACACTGGTTGCAATAATAGGATTCTACAGTGCTGATTAGTCCCAACCCATTCACCCCAATAACTCATATTTATTAGTACATGGCGACTGAACAATAAAGCATTTACCACATCCTCTACCATCTCTGTTTTCCCAGATGAGGAAATAAGTAGAGGGATAGAAGAATATGGTCTACTCTTTCTGATCAGTGGATGTGGGCTTTGAAATCAAATTATCTGATGGATGCACCCATTTCTTAACCTCTGAAGGGCCCTGTTTCATGGCACAAGGTCTCAGGGCCTTTGTTGAGCTTCCAAGCTCCTCGAGCAGGGCCAGAGGGGAGGGTGAGAATCTGGGTCACGAATGTGTTTGCAGTCCTGGGGAGAGGTGAGGACAAGGAAGCTGCAGAGAAGCACGGAGTTCTGGGTCTGCTGCGGATGGATTCCCTTTGTCCGACCTGGGCTTTTGCCCAGCCCCACCAACTCCCCAGGGAGGCTGTGAACAGGCCTCCCCACCTCCTCTCTTTCACAAGTCCACACAAACCATCATTACCACACCTCTCAAGCCCACACAAATACCACATCCACATGCCCTCAGATCCACACCACTCAGCTCACAGGCCAGCCCCCACACAGCTCAGGCCTGCAAGCACGTACTTGTCCCCACTCCACACACACACACACTTCACTGTGCAGAATAAACACAGACCCTGTAGGCTCTGGGAGGGCGGCGAGAGGTCGGGGGTGGGCGCTGGTGTTTTCCTTATGGCAGCCAGAACTAAAGGTTACCTGACTTTAGATAGAAAGATTGTTTATCATCTATCTATCTATCCATTT
>NW_011495032.1:24641029-24648511 GCF_000754665.1 Bison bison bison | reverse complement strand
CTATCCATCCATCTATCTATGTTTAATGAAAAAGAAAGTGAAAGTCACTCAGTTGTGTCCAACTCTTTGCGACCCCATGGACTGCAGCCCACCAGGCTCCTGTGTCCATGGAATTCTCCAGGCAAGAATACTGGAATGGGTAGCCATTCCCTTGTCCAGGCGATCTTCCTGACCCAGGGATGGAACCTGTGTCTTCTACATTGCAGCAGTTTCTTGACTGTCTGAGCCACCAGGGAAGCCCATCTATGTTTAATAGGTCTTTTTTAGTTCTGGAAAAGGCAAAATCTTTGGAGCTCCTGGTCTCTGTATGTCCAGGGAATCTAGAAGGAGCTTGACAGTGGCCAGGGTGGAAGGGTTACAAGCAGGTGAGCAGCCGGCTGGAGAAATAGGGCTAAATGGAATCTCTCCCCACCCTCCCCAACCATCTGAAGGAGGGGAGCACTAATCTGTGGTTCTAAGAGATAGAAAAACACCAACTGCTAGCAAGATAATCCAATTTCTTTTTTCCCTCTCTCTGAAGGGGACTGCCCCAGCCCTCCTGCTCCAACTTCACGCTGAGTTTCAGTCTGGCTAGAACTCTTTACCCCTGCAGCAGAATTCATATCAAAGCCTCAGCCCCCCAGGGTTCATTAGGAGGCATTTATTTCTGCATATTCTTGGAGAGCAGGAGGCAGGATAGCTTATTCGCAATGCAAATTGCTTGGCTGTAATTTCAACTCTCCCTCCCTTCTCACAGGGAGATTTTGCAGGTCATTAAAAATATATGATTGCTTCCAAAATATCAGGGAGAGCCGCTCTGCTGGGCTGGATCAGGTGCTGGTGCTGGAAGGCCCCTGAATGATGTGGCGTGGATGCCAGGCCCTCGCTCCTGTTCCAGCCTCTAGGCCCCAGATCACAGCTATGGTGGCCCAGGTGGGATGCAGACCCACTCTGTCTTCATTTCTGTCTTGCCTTTTTAACTGCTGTGGGGCGTCCCAGCTCTCAGTTTCCTTCTTTATAAAAAGAGGAATAAATAAGCACCTGGACCCAGAGCACATGGTTCGGAGTAGCTCTTTGGGCTAGGCCCTTCCCTACCCCATCGCTGTTAGGCTCAATGACCCCTTTGTTCATTCCATTGCCTTCCCCAATGTGGGCTCCTGGGACCCAGGAAAGGAACTGTTGCTTGGATCTTCCGGTCATGATGAGGGTTTCACTTGGTGTTTACAAAGTTGCTTTGGGAATTCAAAAGCCCCACAAGTTGAAGGCCTTTGCCTTCAACCTAATTGATCCCATAGACTCTGGTCAGTTACAGAGGAAGGGAGATCTAAGAGATATGAGCATTGCTCAAAGCCATTGTTTCTGTATAAAAGCAAGAGGTTTTAGCCAGGCAGGCAGAAAGCCACTCCTGCACGAGTCTGAGGCACTGACCTGCGATCTCCTGGTAGGATGGAGATCTTTTTAGTCCTAGTCCCCCTGAGTCTCATTTGCTCTAGCCTTGAACTGCAGGTCTAAGAGATGCCCTGCTTGGGACTTCCTGGTCCAGTAGGTAAAGATTTGCCTTGCAATGCAAGGGTCACTGGTTAAATCCTTGGTCTGGCAACTAAGATCCCAAATGCCTTAGAGCAACTGAGCCCGTGAGCCACAACTAGAGAGTCTGCGGGCCACGCATGAAGATCCCGCATGCCGAAACTAAGACTCGAGACAGCCAAACAAATAATAAATATTTTTAAATGTCCTGCTTGTGCATGTGTGCTAAGTCACTTCAGTTGTGTCCTGCTCTTTGTGATCCTATGGACCATAGCCTGCCAGTCTCCTCTGTCCATGGAATTATCCAGGCAAGAATACTGGAGTGGGTTGCCATGTCTTCCTCCAGGGGATCTTTCCAGCCCAGAGATCGAACCTGCTTCTCTTAATATCTCTGGTCTCTTATGTCTCCTGCATTAGCAGGCGGATTCTTTACCCCTAGTGCCACTTGGGAAACCCCACCCTGCTTAAATAATGATAAAGTTAGTTCATGGATCTGGACTCACAGAATGGAGGCTGACCCAAGGCCCAGCTCAAGCCAGGAGTTTCAACCCTAAATCAACCTGCACTTAACAGGAAACACCTTTCCATCAAGGCAAGCTATCACCAATCACAACCCCCAGTTCAGCTTCAGCTGGCTCACCTTACCCTGGAAAATCAGGCCTGAGCCTTATAAGGAAATGCCCCAACCTCCCAGCCAGTCATGCCCTATTTCCAAGTCGCTCCTTTGTTGCCTCTAATAGACTAAAGTCTCACTCTTGACCAAAATCCCTTGAGAAGAGCACTGTATTCCTCCAAGGCATGGGTTGTTTTCCCTTGAATAAAGGACATCAAACTCATTACTAACTTGTTTTAGTTTTGTCATTTGACAATAATATGCACATAATCCTTGAGAAGCACAGCTATATAATTGTTGGAGGAAAGTCATGTATTTCGAAAGTTTTAAATTATCTTTTAAATTCAGATTTAAAAGATATCTGGGAAAAACAGTTTGGCAATTTCTCAAAATGTCAAACAGAGTTGATTTGACCCAGTATTTCCACTCCTACGTCTATAACTTAAGGAAATGAAAACACAGGGCCCCCTGAAAACTTGCCCGTGAATGTTCATGGCGGCATTACTCATAATTGCCAAAAAAGGGAAAACAATCCAAATGTCCATCAAAGAATGAATGGATAAATAAAACATGAGTCTCTCTCCTCTCTAGACTCTCACATACACACCTGCCTGCATTCAGCATTTAATTTCAACCATTTGATGAAAAAAATCAGTCTTCTCCACATAAAGGGTTTGGAGCCAGGTTCTCTCCAGGAGCCTGAGAGGAGAGGCCACCTTCCCTCCTCTACAGTCCTCCCTCCTCCACATACATCTTCTGCTTTAGCATCTTCACCTTTTTGCATTTCTGGAAGCCTCCCATGCCTTTGTGCATCCTCATCATGGAATGCTTTCTCCTGCACTTCTGCCCATGGACCACCTACTGGTCTTCCAGAGCCTTTCCCTGGAACCACTTGGTTACTGCCTCCCCCTGGGTTGGGAAGCAGCACAGGCCCCATGGGACTGAGCTCTTCAGGTGCAGAGACTGTGGCTCACTCCCCTGAATCCTGGTGGGATACAGGACATATGATGATGGGAAGAAAAGGGAAAAAAGAGGTAGAGGGACAGAAGGAGAAGGAAGATCATTTTTGTATTATATCTGTTTTTATATAATGATATTTAAAAGGAAAAGGAATTAGTTACAAAAGGTCTCTGATTTCTTCCATGTAATTTTTTGTTGGTATCTAATTTAATTCATTAATAAAGTGGAAAAGGAGAAAGACATATTTTACATCCTAATGAAGTGAACAGATTTGAGGATTTTAAAAACAGTTATCTTTTATAAATAATATTCATTTCTTCCCTATAAAAAATCATTTTTTCTCCCTTAGAATCACCTTGATCCTTACTGAATAAGGGCTGAATATGGAGCTTCTTTCTCTTTGTTCAAGTGGAAAGCGCACACACAATTGTTGCCTTTCAAATCAGAAGTGGCTTAACTTCTTTGTTTTGGTCCAAACCCATCCCCCTCAACACTCCCTGTGTACAAATGCATCAAATTTGTGGACTTCAAAGGGCATTCCACGTGAGTGCTGGAGATATGGGGGTTCAGGAGGTGGGAATGGCCCCTCTTTATTAGTTAGCATTTACTAAGCCTTTATAATCATTAACTAGTTTGAGTTTTGGAGTAATTCTTTTTTAAATTTTATTGTAATTGATTTACTATGTTGTGTTAATTTCTGCTGTACAGCAGTGACTCACTTATACACATATATATCCTTTTTCATATTGATGGAATAATTCTTGCAGACATTGATGAGAACTGTCTGAACATAGCAGGGTGGAAACTGATCTGCTGACTGGTAGATGTGGTCCTGTCCCTATGCAGGTCCCTTTATGAGACACGTTTCAGAACTGGGGGCTGTATGGCTCAGAGGAAAAAAATGTTGAAATGATTTCTTGCCCTGACTCTGTCATTAACCAGCTGTGTGACCTTGGCTGCAGCCTCAGCTGTACTATGGCTGGCTTCAATCAGGGAAAGCAAATAGGTAGCACATGTGCCATGACTGGTGCCCTCCTGTCACCAGGGCAGACATCGTTAATCAATCCCAGCCTTTCTCCTGAGCCTGGACAGGCTTCATAATCCCATGTGCCTACAATTGAGCTGATTGTTGCAGCTTATTTACCATGCCTGGCCTAAATGATCTCTTGCCTGTCCCTTCCAAGGCTAACGTTCAATGATGTTAAGTATTACAGCTATTCCTTTTGTTGTGGCAACCACCACCAACAGACTCTACAAAATTGTGCTATTTCATTCCAAGGATCACAAAGAATTTCCCTCCTGAAAATACTCCTGAGAAACAGGAAAATAAGCGTTCCATCCTAACCGTCCCAGAGGTTGAGTCTGCATGAAGCCAAGGAGGGTGGCCTGGATACTCTAAAATAAGTTCCAAGCAGGGCTGAAAGCAAAGGCAGCCACAGCAAATACTTCTTCCTTCAGCATTGAAGGCTGGGAGCCAGTCCTTCTATCCAAAGGGAATTCCTATAGGAGTTAATGAGAATTTGGCATTAAAATGAATAGGTTGTTCTCATTCACTGCTGGTGGAAATGTAAAATGGTGCTACTGCTTTGGAAAACAGTCTGGCAGTTCCTCAAAATGTTAAAGACAGAGTTACCACGTGACCCAGCAATTCTACTCCTAGGTATATACCCAAGAAAAATAGACACATACATCCATATAAAAACTTGTACATGAATGTTCATAGTAGCACTGTTGATAATAGTTAAAAAGTAGAAGCAATCAAAATGTCCATCAACTGATGAATACATAAATACAAAATGTGCTATATCCATAGATGGAATATTATTCAACTATAAAAAGGAATTAAGTATATACATGCATGAACCTTGAAAACCTCATACTAAGTGAAAGAAGCTAGTCACAAAACACCACAAACTGTGTGATTTCATGTATATGAAATATCCAGGATAGATCTACAAAGAAAGATTAGTGGTTGCCTACGGTTGAGGGGGCTGGAGGGTTTGGGGGTGATGGTTAAGGGCTACAAGGTTTTGGGGTGATGAAAATGTTCTAAAATGGACTGTGGTGTTGGTTGCCCAACACTGTCAATGTGCCAAAAGCCACTGAATTGTATGCTTTAAATGAGTGGATTGTATGATACGTGGATTATATCCAAAAAAGCTGTTAAAAAGCAAAGCTGTCATATTAAAAACTTTAAAAATAAAATTAGCAGTTTCCAGTTTTGAGGAAATCTTCATGTGACAAGTTAAAGGTTGTGTTTGTACGTTGATGTGTTTATGTGTCCTAACAGTGATAATAGAATGAAGTGAAGTGAAAGTCGCTCACTTGTGTCTGACTCTTTGCGACCCCATGGACTATATAGTCCATGGAATTCTCCTGGTCAGAATACTGGAGAGAACCCCTTTCCCTTCTCCAGGGGTTCTTTCCAACCCAGGGACTGAACCCAGGTCTCCCACATTGCAGGTGGATTCTTCACCAGCTGAGCCACAAGGGAAGCCCAAGAATACTGGAGTGGGTAGCCTATCCCTTCTCCAGGGGATCTTCCTGACCCAGGAATGGAATTGGGGTCATCTGCATTGCAGGAGGATTCTTTACCAATTGAGGCACCAGGGAAGCCCAATAATAGAATAGCGTCCTACAAAATGTCCTATGATCTTCCAGTAATTAACATGGCTAGATACTATTCTGATTTTTTAAGGCTTGACTAATGGGTCCCAATCCATACCCTATGCCTTTCATTTACTGACAAGAAACGAGAAATATATATATATTTAACCCCCAACATCATGCCTGTCTCCTCCTTATAAGACTTTAACCCCTCTCCTTGGCTTGTAAGATAAAGTCAGAACATATGCAGCTCTCAACAAGCTGCCCTTCTTCAACAAAGTAGGGTATCTCCTGCAGAGAAAGCAATGGCACTCCACTCCAATACTCTTGCCTGGAAAATCTCATGGACGGAGGAGCCTGGTGGGCTGCAGTCCATGGGGTCTTTAAGAGTCGGACACAACTGAGCAACTTCACTCTCACTTTTCACTTTCATGCATTGGAGAAGGAAATGGCAACCCACTCCAGTGTTCTTGCCTGGAAAATCTCAGGGATGGGGGAGCCTGGTGGGCTGCTGTCTATGGGGTCGCACAGAGTCGGACATGACTGAAGAGACTTAGAAGCAGCAGCAGCAGGGCATCTCCTGATGCCTTCTCTAACACCCTCTGTTCTCTTGTCATTCAGAATGGCGCACCCTTGCTCTGCAGTCCACCTGAGCAATTCTACACTTTCGTGCCTTCAGAGATGAGATTCCCCCTGTCCTTTACACCTTGCTCCATCCACCCTGTTGTTCTTTATCTGGTAAAATGCAACTCACTTCTTAGGAAACGAAGTCTTCTCTGGATCTCCAGACAACCGACTTGTGCCCATAACTCTGTACAGATCTCATCGCTGACACATGCTTTATGGACTTGTCTGCCTCCTCCCCATCAAGGGCAGGGGTGATGTTGTGGAGACTTATGCAATCCCAGGGCTTAGCAGCATGCCTGACACAGAGTGGGCCTTCAGAGCACGGGCAGACTGATAACACTTGATGGCCCTGAGCTCGTGACAGTGAAAGTGCATTATCTGAGTAGATAATGTGCTGGGTTTTTTCTTTTGGAATGGAGGAGAGGCAACCTAATTCAAGCATAAACAGAACCTTTGAGAGTTTGTTTTTGTTCCAGTGATCTCTGATAACTTTTTTCTGCAAAAATCCAGTTGTGTGAAATTATAGATACATTACCCACCCTGATAGCTCAATTGGTAAAGTATCCACCTGCAATGCAGGAGACCCCGGTTGATTCCTGGGTCAGGAAGATCCCCTGGAGAAGGGATAGGCTACCCACTCCAGTATTCTTGGGCTTCCCTTGTAGCTCAGCTGGTAAAGAATCTGCCTGCAATGTGGGAGACCTGGGTTTGATTTCTGGGTTGGGAAGATCTCCTGGAGAAGGGAAAGGCTACCCACTCTGGCCTGGAGAATTCCATGGACTGTATAGTCCATGGGGTCCCAAAGAGTTGAACACCACTAAGTGATTGCCGGGAGAAATATCAATAACCTCAGATATGCAGATGACACTACCCTTATGGCAGAAAGTGAAGAGGAACTCAAAAGCCTCTTGATGAAAGTGAAAGTGGAGAGTGAAAAAGTTGGCTTAAAGCTCAACATTCAGAAAACTAAGATCATGGCATCCGGTCCCATCACGTCATGGGAAAAAGATGGGGAAACAGTGGAAACAGTGTCAGACTTTATTTTTCTGGGCTCCAAAATCACTGCAGATGGTGACTGCAGCCATGAAATTAAAAGACGCTTACTCCTTGGAAGGAAAGTTATGACCAATCTAGATAGCATATTCAAAAGCAGAGACATTACTTTGCCA
>NW_011495032.1:24581708-24640929 GCF_000754665.1 Bison bison bison | reverse complement strand
ACAAAGGTCCATCTAGTCAAGGCTATGGTTTTTCCTGTGGTCATGTATGCATGTGAGAGTTGGACTGTGAAGAAGGCTAAGCGCCGAAGAATTGATGCTTTCAAACTGTGGTGTTGGAGAAGACTCTTGAGAGTCCCTTGGACTGCAAGGAGATCCAACCAGTCCATTCTGAAGGAGATCAGCCCTGGGATTTCTTTGGAAGGAATAATGCTAAAGCTGAAACTCCAGTACTTTGGCCACCTCATGTGAAGAATTGACTCATTGGAAAAGACTCTGATGCTGGGAGGGATTGGGGACAAGAGGAGAAGGGGATGACAGAGGATGAGATGGCTGGATGGCATCACTGACTTGATGGATGTGAGTCTGAGTGAACTCCCGGAGTTGGTGATGGACAAGGAGGCCTGGCGTGCTGCAATTCATGGGGTTGCAAAGAGTCGGACACAACTGAGCGACTGATCTGATCTGATCTGATCTGAAGCGACTTTCACTTTCACACACCTAGTTAAGGATGTCTCCTCCTTTTGACATGGTTTGTGGAAGGTGGAGAAGACAGTCCAGCTTCTCTGGGCCTAATTCTGACCAGTGAGGAGGAAGTGGTTGGAGAAGTAATGGAAACTTGAGAGAAAACTCCCATAAGGACATTGACTCACCACCACAGTGGGCAGTGTAAATGTTCTGCCACATCTGTGCTGTGTGGCACCCCTGGCAGCTAACCCCAGGGCATGTATACTTGTAAGTCTTGTGTGTACTGCTGTGCTAATTGCATACGTGTGAAATCACTCGAGGGTTTTATACACACACATGTATATGTATTATATATATATATATATATATACACACACACAATATCTATATAGCCCTTGTGTGATTTTAAATTCATCTTCAGGCAACAGCACTGGAATGGGTAGCCATTCCCTTCTCTAGGGGATATTCCCAACCCAGGGATTGAACATGGGTTTCCTGCATTGCAGGCAGATTTTTTTTTTTTTTTTTACCATCTAAGCCACCAGGGAAACCCAATAAATATTTATATTTATTAACATGTATATGGAGAAGGCAATGGCACCCCACTCCAGTACTCTTGCCTGAAAAGTCCCATGGACGGAGGAGCCTGGTAGGCTGCAGTTAATGGGGTCGCTAAGAGTCAGACACGACTGAGCGACTTCACTTTCACTTTTCACTTTCATGCATTGGAGAAGGAAATGGCAACCCACTCCAGTGTTCTTACCTGGAGAATCCCAGGGACAGGGGAGCCTGGTGGGCTGCCGTCTCTGGGGTTGCACAGAGTCGGACATGACTGAAGCAACTTAGCAGCAGCAGCAGCAACAGGTATATAATCATATAGTAATGTTCAGTTCAATTCAGTCGCTCAGTCGTGTCCAACTCTTTGCGACCCCATGAATCACAGCACGCCAGGCCTCCCTGTCCATCACCAACTCCCGGAGTTCACTCAGACTCTTACATTATTGTACATTTAAATTTTTTCCCCAGCAGTTTATATGGGTATAGTTGCTTTACAGTGTTGTGTTAGTTTCTGTGGTACAACAAAGTGAATCAGTTACACAGATACATGTATCTACTTTTTTTTCAGTTTCTTTCCCCATATAGGTCATTTCAGAGCATTTTTATAGAGTTGCTTGTGCTATACAGTAGGTTTTATTAGTTATCTGTTTTGTATATAGGAGTGTGTACATGTCTATCCCAGTCTCCCAATTTATCCTCCCCATCTCCTCTTCTCTCTCCATAACCATAAGTTTGTTTTTTAATCTGTGACTCTATTTCTTCCCAGCAGTTTAAGGAGCCTTTCTCTGTGTTGCTACTCCCTTCCCACTCTGCTCTCCAATTTGGGGACAACTGATCTAACTAAGCACAATTCTAGGAAGCAGAGTTCCTTCTCCCAACTTGAGGATGAGAAGAATAAGTCTCAGTGAGTTGAAGGAATCGCCCAAGCCTCACAGCTGGGGGATGACAGACCCATTCCCCCAACCCCTCCTAGATAAAGTCTCCTGCTCACTCTGCTCACCCTGGCTGCAGGGAAGCGTGCTGGGACAGGGGCAAGAGGTGAGTGAGAAGAGCCTGAGAAATCAGAAGGGCATCTACAAGTTGTCCAGAGCCAGAAATGCCATGTAAATCGTTTAGGAACAAATAGGAAGTGATCCTCATCCCCCTTTTAAAATATTAGAACAGGCAAGAATAAGTTTTTTTCATGAAGCCTCTCCACTTCATACAATTCCAGGGTTTGAAACCTTATACACAGCCAGCAAGGTCTGATGGAAAAGCCGCCTTCTGTGGTGTATATACAGAATAAGTGATGGCCCCATAAAACATGGATTTCTTTAATCTGTTGAGGGAGCAGCCCGACAAGACACTGTGAGGGCACAGCTGTGTTTACTCCAGGGTCACCTAGTGTTATTTATAATAAATGCTTTCGCTTTTGCTCTCTGGTGACCACCTTCCCCTTCCCAGGATATGAAGTATGTTACTGCAGAACCAGACACTGTTAATGGGCCCACACGGCTATGAACACACCAGCCGGTCCAAACTTTATAGCATCCATCACGGGACACCGGACTCCTTATTAAAGAGCGAGCTTTTACAGCATTTTCCAGAGCACCATATTTTCTAGACCCAACCCGCAGGGAGACCGCTACAGGGAGTGGTATTGCATTATAGGCCGTTAGATGGGGTCTGGGCCTCGGCAGTCAGGCAAGAAAATCATCGAATGGTATTTATGATGTGCGGTCCCGTGTTGACGTGGTGCTAAGGGCCATATGAGGAAAGGTAGACCGTCTCGAGGCTTTTCCCTTAGGAGCTTCCATTTGGAAAGTGAACACTGAAGCATACGTAAAAATTATGACCCAATTCACCATGTACAGTGTGGAGCAAAAATGTAATTAACTTTGATTTATTGCGTGTAGTACAAACTTCGATCTACTCAACCTTTCTGGGCCACCAGAAGTTCTTTTTTGTTTCAGTCATTTAATACCTTATAGATCGGTCTTGGGCCCCCTTTCCTATTTAGGAAGCAGAGTTTACCAATTATAATCTTATCTTTCTTTGATGGCCAAGGATCTTGCGGTGCCAGACTGATGTTTGTACGTGTTCTTTTGCTCCCTGAACTCCGTGGTGGACTGGGGATTAAGGCGACTGGCTTTGATGTCAAAACCTGGCTCTGTTGCTTATGGCTCTGTTACTTAACTCAAACAAGCTGGGTGGCCTGGGGCAAGCTGTGTCACCAGGCTGAGCTTCTGAGCCTTAGTGTTCTCATCTGTGAAATGGAACTGATAGTAGTTCCTTGGCTAGGATTAGAGATGATGAGTGTAGATCCTTAATCATAGTACCTGCTGCCTTTGTTGTTCATTCACTAAGCTGTGTCCAATTCTTTCTGACCCCATGGACTCCAGCATGCCAGGCTCCCCTGTCCTTCACTGTCTCCTGGAGGTTGCTCAAATTCATGTTCATTGAGTCGGTGCTGCTATGTAACCATCTCATCCTCTGCTGCCCTCTTCTCTTTTTGCCTTCAATCTGCTACATAAGAAGCACCAAACAAATCAGACTTCTTATCCATTGTGTCAAGATAGGATGGAATGCAAATAGAGCTCAGATAGATCTCTCCTACCCTAGAAATATTGACTGCTGATAGTGAATACTATTATGCTTGCCCAGATCCCCTCCTCAGGGTTTGGCCACCTGTCCTTCGCAGCTGGGAACATCAGCTGCTGACCATTCACAGTTGTGTTCCTGGCTGGATACGGCCCATAGCCATCAGGCACTGTCTGGCCCAAGGTTATACTCCCTCCCAGGCTGGAGGACCTAGAGACAAAAATTCAGTCCCATTGCCTCAGTTTGGTACAATTTTGAAGGGCTGCCCCAGCTCCTGAGTTGCCTGTTGGATCAGCTAAGGCCTCAGAAACAGGTCAGTGTCTCCTTCTGCTGTGAGTTTACCCCTTACAGGTGTACTTGCTGAGCGCTCTCCCCAGGAAACCTGTGGCCCCCAACTTTTCCAGTTGAGAGTCTATCTCAATCTAAGATCTTGCTTGAAAGTACATTGTTGATTAAAATTTTTCTTGAGATTTGTATGTTTCTCTTAAAAGTGGTAAGCAGAAAAAAATATTAGTAAATTGTATTTTCTGGTTATTTAGGTCTCAGTTATCTGCATTTGTTTCCTATTGCTACTGTAACAAATCATATCACCATCAATTTAGTGGCTTAAGACAGCACACATTTATTATTTTAAATTCTATAGTCTGTAAGTCTGAAGTGGGTCTCACCAGGCTAAAATCAAGGTCTCAGCAGGACTCTGTTCCTTTTCAGAGGCTCTAGGGGAGAATCTATCTCCTTGATCTTTCCAGTTTCTAGAAGCTGCCCAGGTTCCTTGGCTCTTGGCCTTCTTCCTCCATTTTCAGGGCCAGCAGTAATGGAGCTACTTAAATTTGACATCACTCTGACCTCCTCTTCTGCCTGTCTTACACTTTTAAGGACCTTGGGATAACATTTAGGCCTACCTGGTTAATCCAGGGTTATCTCCCTGTTTTAAAGTCAACTGATTAGCAACCTTAATTCCATCCGAAACTTTAATTCCTCTTTGTCATGTAATGTAACATATTCACAGGTTCCTGGATTAGGATGTGGACATCTTTAGAGGGTCATTATTCTGTCTACCACACCAATCAAAGTTTTATTGTTTAACTTGATAAGACAAATGGGAAGCAGAGCAAAGTGAGCCAAGATGGACTTACTTGGGCAATTACAACGTGTATACATTTTGTTGTCTGGGATGTTTCAAGGTTACGAACATCTGGGAAGCACAGTCTGGTGAGAGGGGGAGCTTTGGGAGGAAGTGGGCAGTAGCATCGGCAAAACTAAAAGTGACAAAAGCTTGAAGGTACCCAACTTATGCGAAAAACTAGAAGGTTGTGCTTTGAATATATTTGAAAGGAGAGTCTAATGTAATGGCTAAGCCCAGTTATGTCTTTGGGCTATGTTAGCTATCCTGACTTATCAAGAGTTGGAGGCTGAGAGAAGCTATGGAAGGATGGTACCCTTTGTCTGACATGAAACTGATTGTCACATGGGCCAGCCACATGAAGAAATCTTGTCTAAATTTAACCAGCACTGTCTGGGATCAGATGCAACACCAGATTTCTAGCAATTGGGAGGCACTTAAATTCAGGGTAGCTCCATCAGTGAGAGAATTGCTGACTTCCAATACTCTTATTTGTGTCTTTAGAGCCCAAGACTCTCTAGTTACTATTAGTAACTGCCATCTCTGGCTTATTGTTGTTCAGTCGCTTAGTCATGTCCTACTCTTTGTGACCCCATGGACTGCAGCATGCCAGGCTTCCCTGTCCTTCACCATCTCCTGGAGTTTGCTCAAACTCATATCCCTTGAGTCGGTGATGCCATCCAACTATCTCATCCTCTGTCATCCCCTTCTTCTCCTGCCTTCAACCTTCAACCACCTTCAACAGCATCAGGGTCTTTTCTAATGAGTTGGCTCTTGGCATCAGGTGGCCAAAGTATTGGAGCTTCAGCTTCAGCATCAGTCCTTCCAATGAATATTCAGGCTTGATTTCCTTTAGGATTTACTGATTTGATCTTCTTGCAGTCCAAGGACTCTCAAGAGTCTTCTCCAGCACCACAGTTAAGAAACATGCTTTCTTCGGCTCTCAGCTTTCTTTATGGTCCACCTCTCACATCCATACATGACTACTGGAAAAACCATAGCTTTGACTAGACAAACCTTGGTTGGCAAATTAATGTCTCTGCTTTAAAAATATGCTATCTAGGTTTGTCATAGCTTTTCTTCCAAGAAGCAAGCATCTTTTAATTTCATGGCTGCAGTCACCATCTGCAGTGATTTTGGAGCCCAAGAAAATAAAATCTGTCACTGTTTCCATTGTTTCCCCATCTATTAGGGCTCAGCATTGCAGAACAGAGAGCGGGTTCAAGGTGTGTATGAGGATGGTGTCCCTTTCCTTAATGAACCCTTTTGTTCACATTTATAATCCACTAAATAAGAGCTTAAAAGTCCAGGCAAGATGAAGTTGAAAAAGGCTGGATGATCTGATCAGGTTCCTCTGCCTTAGCGGAGCTGAATGTCTGGGGCTTCCAGGCAAGTTACTTGTGAATATATATAAGGAAATCTAAGATATGTTTTAAATAAACATACCAGAGCATATGCATCCCACATGACTCTCTCCTTTAACACAGTCCCCTTGGAAGATGAATCACTTATTCCAAAGATACTGTTAAATACAATCTGGATCATTTCTTTTTAGACACTTAAGTGCATACTTGGGAGTATCTTGATGGAGGCAAATGCTTATCCTTTAAAGGTAGATTTGATTTTTACCAACAGTCAAAACTCATTTGTATCAAAGTCTGGGAAATCAGGTGACTAATCAAATGAAGTTATACCATTTTAGATTAAAGATGAGTCTGATATAATTGAATGAGACTAGTTTTCTCCTGAGGATTGTAGATGGCTCTGAGTAAGAACAATGGCCTCATTGAGGGGGTTATTTGACACTTTTCAAAGTGATTTCATTAAGACTTTGTGCACAGTTGAGAGTAGTAACTTCTAGAATTTGTCTTAAAGTTTATTACTTCAAAGAGACATTGCATCCTAGTGAGTAAAAGCACAGATTCTAAAGTCAATCCTGGAACCAAAGTTCAGCTCCATACTTTTTCAGCTGTATGACCTCAAGCAAGTCACTTATCCTCTCTGAGCTTCATTTTCTTCATCTGAATAGGAGGCTACCCTCAAGATACACACACCTTCCAGGGAGAGAGCAGTATCGCTGCTCCGAAAGCCTCTGGTGATAGCCTAAGTATGGAAAACAGCCTCACTGATAGTGGGAAATTCTCCTGAAAGTGGGCAAAGTGTTTCCATCAGATTGTGGCCAAATTCCAGTGGAGGCGGAGGAGGTGACAGACAGAACCACTTAGTGTTCATTCTCGGCCCACAAGTTGACACTCTGATCGAGCACTTTTCCTAACACATGTTCCTGGAGAGCAGTTTGTTATCTGGGGTGGAGGGGGCTGCTGGCTGCCCACCCCCATTCCTGCCTGGAACTGCCCCCCACCTCCTCATGTAGTCCCTTCTCACACGGTGACATAAGAAAAACCCCGAGTGGCCAGAGGAAACGTAGCATCGGTTGCAGCTTATTGTCCCGCTGGTCTTCATTTGTTCATTCATTCATTCATCTTATGCAAGAGAGAAGTCAGCAAACAATCTTGCAGCTAAGAGGCCTATTATGGACTGAACTGTGTCTCCCCCAAATTCACATGTTGAAGTCCTATTCTCAATATGTCAGAAAGTAAGTGTATTCGGAGATAAGACCTTTGAAGAGGTAATTAAGGTAAAGTGAAGTCATGTAGGTAGGTCCTAATCCACCATAACTGGTGTCCTTATAAGCAAAAGGAATTAGGACACAGATAAAAGGCTGAGGATACAGTGAGAAGATATCTTCTGGAAGCCAAGGAGTGGCCTCAGAAGAAACAAACCTTGCAGATGCCTTGATCTTGGGTTACTAGCCTCTAGAACTGTTGAGAAAATAAATTCCTATGTTTATGCTACCCAGCCTGTGATATTTTGTTAGGGCATCCTAACAAAGGGCATTCTGTCTGTACCTGCTGAGCAGCCTTCTTGACTTCCAAGCCAGTCCAAGGCGGCTCACCCAGGTAACTCCACACTAGACTGCCCTGAAAACTGAAAGTGGCTTTCAAGACCTCTTGGGAGTGACTCAGACCAGGACACTCTACTGAAGTGATTAATTTTTTTTTACAAAAAGAGGCTTATTTACATGATCCTATCTGCTAATTGCTTTTATCCATTCTTTGTTGTTGCTTGAATAAGAACCTGTTAAATGACCCAGTGGAGAAGGCAATGGCACCCCACTCCAGTACTCGTGCCTGGAAAATCCCATGGACGGAGGAGCCTGGTGGGCTGCAGTCCATGGGGTCACTAAGTTGGGCATGACTGAGCGACTTGACTTTCACTTTCACTTTCATGCATTGGAGAAGGAAATGGCAACCCACTCCCGTGTTCTTGCCTGGAGAATCCCAGGGACAGAGGAGCCTGGTGGGCTGCCATCTATGGGGTCGCACAGAGTTGGACACGACTGAAGTGACTTAGCAGCAAATGACCCAAACTGGACTTTCTGCTTGCCTTTTGAAAGGTCAGAGTCACAAACTTAAATGCATATTGAGTACATGTGCTTTATTTTCCAGGAAAGCAACTATATGATCTGGAACTGACCATACTCAGAGGTGCCACCCATGATTTTTCTTCTGAAATTCTCCATCTGTCAGTTTCTCACCTCATGGAAAATCAGGTGCTGTCCTAGTCCTAGTGCTCACTCAACAAGTCACCGTGAGCCTCAACTGTTATGAATACAGACATATTGCTGCAGGGTCAGCACCAATTTGTAACCCAGGAAGTCTTTGTTAAATATTGAAATGAAAATGGCTTCCCTGTGGTGGTATTTCCATTTCCTCATCTGTAAATAAGGAGCTTTAAAGTGATTTCTAAGATACCTTCCCTCTGCCAAGATTGTGATTCTGTTCTATAAGATGGGCGAATGTGTGAGTCTTTCTCTGCCCTCACACAGCAAGCCATCATTCTAACCCAAATACCATTTATTGCATTCATTAGCTTAATAAATGCTGCTGAGTGAGGAACTGAATTAATTAATGAATGCCTACTGAGTTCCCAGCCCTAGGGAACACACAGATAAATAAGACAGTTTCTGCCTGTCAGGAGCTCATGCTCTGAAGGGGGAGACAGATGTGTAAACAGATGTGCTGCTCAGTTCAACTTTCTTTTCAGTTAGTTTTACTTATTATGATGATAAACGCTTTAATTTATTTCATGCCTTCTCTGCATCAAGCAATCTGATGGGTGTTGTACAATGAGTCCTCATACTCACTTTCAAAGTATTATTATTAAAGGTTAGAAAACAAAGGTCAAGAACCTGTGTCTGGTTAACTCCTCGTCCACAGATGTGAGAAGAGCTATATGAGCTTTACTGATTCTGGAAAGAAGAGCCAAATGACACCATAACTCCATCTCAGTGAAAGGCAGCAAATGTGGTTGATTTTATTTTCAGTTCATTCGCTTAATCAACGTTTATTGTGCATCTTTTCAGTGTCTAAAATTTTAAAACTAAGTAATCTTCTCTCCTGCTCCTGGTGCAGATGGTTTTAGCAAAGGAGAAAAAGAAATGTCAGCTAGTGATTACACCAAAATGGAACAGAGTGCTCTGGGATCCCAGAGGAGAGAGCAGCAACTAACTCTGGGCTGGAGTAGTCAGGGAAGTTGACCTTTGAGCTGAGTTTTGAAGGATAAATAGGAAGAATTCATTAGGCAGAAGAAAGAGGTGGGATGCTTCAAGCAGAGGAAACAGAAAATACAAAGCCTAGTGATTTGAACAGAACACGGCATTTGGGGAACGATGAGCATGTTTGGTTGAGCATGGAGGGAGTGAATGAGCCGTGAGGATGGAGGAGCCAGATGGATAGGTTGGAAGGGGTGGTGTTGAAGGGTCCCGTTCAGAATTTATCTTTTGACTGATGGAGTCTTTTCCCGGGGGGATGGTGACATCATCTGATTTGCTTCAGTGCAGAGCAGTGTTTATCAGTCCTGGCTGCACATCAGAATAGCATGGGGAGCTTTAAAAAAAAATCCTGATGCCAAATGCTGCACATCAGTTCAATTAAGCAAGAATTCCCAGAAGTAGAATTCAGGTATTCGGTAGTTTTAAAAAGCTCTCCAGGCGATTCCAATGTGCAACCAAGGCTGAAAACTACTGGTGTGGAGAATTACTCCAAAGAAGAAAGAAGGCCAGTTAGGGGACTACTGGAGGCCTGGAGAACTGCTCCAGGGCAGTGGTTTTCCAACTTCAGTGCATCAGGATCACCTGGAAGCCTTGTGAATTTGCTAAGCCCCAGCCCCAAGCTTCAGGAGGTCTAGGGTGAGACCAGAGAACTTACATTTCTAGCCATTTCCCAGGTGGTGCCAATGCTGCTGGTGCAGGGACCTCACTTTGAGAACCACAGGTCTGTGGCCAGGCTGTGGGATGGAGAGGAGAAAAAGGACTGGGAGGTATTTTGGAGGCAGGGAGAGGGGGATCTGGCAACCATCTGATGGTAAGGCACTGATACTAACCAAAATGGGAGTGGAGAAAGCCTTTTTGTTCTGTTTATGATATGGGAGAGAAGATGATTGAACGTGTAGGACTAGACTTATTTGTTGGGAAGATCTAGGTGAAGGCAACTAGGCAGCAGCTGGGAATACTTCTCTAGCTATCTGGAAGAAGTGAGGCAAATTCTGGGACAAATCAGGACCTCAGATTTAACCTAATTCAAGATAGTTATGAACTGTTGACTCTGTATTGCTTGAGAGTATATACTACTTCTACTGGAGCCACTTTTTTCTGGTTATGTTTAATTAATAAAAGACTGTGGTGATGTCTTTGGAACCACTCTATAAAAACAAAGATCCCACATTACGCAAAACCCATTAAACCTGGTAGTTAAATATGCCTAAGTCAAAAGTTAAAACCACCTCCCTCAATTTTTTTGCATTTATCTTCACACATGAATGTGAAAAGCAAAAACAAACAAACAAACAAACAAAACCCTTTATTTCTCTATTATATTGGTAATTTTATGTTTTCCTCTCATTTGCAAGCAGAATCCAGGACCCTTGGCTGAGCCTCAGTTCTTCAGTGGGTTGGATTTACTGGAGTGGGTTGCCATGCCCTTCTCCAGGGGATCTTCTTGACCCAGGAATCAAACACATGTCTCTTATGTCTCCTGCATTGACAGGCATGAGCTTTACCACTAGTACCACCTGGGAAGCCCAGCAATGGCTAAGGATGCTTTTCAACTCCAGTGTTCCTCCAGTTTTCCTTTGAGTCAGTGTCAATTTTACCAGAAGGATCTCCAGGAGCTGGTAACACTGGTAAAGTTTCTGGGGTTTTTTTTGCCCATATGACTTTAACTTTTTCAGAGTACATTTCTATCAAAAAATAGTAAGGCCCTATTGTCAGAGCTCTGTCCTTAAAGGTATTTCCAAACTTGTTTCTTATTCCTTACTTGACAAGTGCTGTCACAGAGCTCCATCACTCCTGGCCTAACAGCTACCAATAAACAGAAAATTATTTCCAACCAGCTAACATGCTGTTTACTTTCCAGAGAAATTGCACTTTCCAATCTGACAGTTGATCAAGGGGTATCCCGCTGCTGTCAGCAGGGAGAATGTTTAAACACAGAGATGGGAGTTTAAACATTTTCTCATTATCACAGAATAAGGGGGGAAAAAACACAAATAAATAAATAAGTAAAAATGGCAACCAGACTCTCTAACCCCCTGCTGGGAGCGTAATGAAGCTGCATCATGTGACCAAAAGGAGCGTGCTTTTATCTCTGGCCCCAGTACCGTTACTCAAGTGACACCTGTCACATGACCCAACTTCCGTCTTTTATCTGCCTTCCCCAGCCACCCTTGTGGGGAATTGTCTTTTCCAGAGATGCGTGGCCGTGGTGGCCATTGTAGTGGGTTCTGTCAGTGCCATCAGCCTGGCCCTTTGCATTTCCTGCCTTGAATCCCCTAGATGTCTCCTCAAACCTTATTTAAATATGATAAATCACAAAAAACCTCCAAACCTAAAAGACAAAAAAAAAAAAAAAAAATCTCAGGGAGGGCAAAACACATCAGTCCTGTTATTATATTTCATACAAGTTATCAGGATTTGGAATTTGGAGAGAAACAAATTGTAGAACACTAATCTTCATTTCTGAATGTTTATTAGAGCAGGGGGTTAACAAAACCCAAGTGCACTTTGTTTATGGGCTTCCCTGGTGGTTCAGATGGTAAAGAATCTGCCTGCAACGTGGGAGACCTGGGTTCGATCCCTGGGTTGGGAAGATCCCCTGGAGAAGGGAATGGCAACCCACTCCAATATTCTTGCCTGGAAAATTCCATAGAGGAACCTGGCGGGCTGCAGTCCATGGGGTCGCAAAGAGTTGGACACGACTGAGCAACTCACACACACACACTTCTTAGAATGCCTGCGGCTTTAACTAGCAAGGCTCCCACAGAGAACCACAGTCACAAACCAGCGCTGGGTGTTGTGGCTTTTCCTCCCCCAACTTCACTCTAAATCCCAATTTAACTCTTTTACTTGATTTCTTTTTAAACAATATTTATTTGTTATTTATGTATTCGACTGCACTTGCTCTTCACTGTAGCATGTAGGGTCTTTTAGTTGCTGCATGTAGGACCTAGTTCCCTGATCAGGGATTGAACCCGGCCCTTCTGCATTAGAAGCTCAGAGTCTTAGCCACTGGACCTTCAGGGAAGAGGAATGAGAAACCTCTTTTACTTGGTTTCTTATTGTCCTTCTGGCCTCCTGCATCACCTTGCTAGCTAGAACCCTATGGCTTTGAAACTTTCCTTCAACCATTTCCCTGGTCCTTTTATCTTCCACTTTCTTATGACCATAATTGGAACCAACCTGACATCCATCACAACCACCATCCCTGAACAGCACCACCACCACAAGTTAGCTGATTTTCATAGTGTTTACTGTCTGCCAGGCACTGTTTAAAATACTTTAAATGTATCAACTCATTGGATCCTCCCGAGCAACGCTGTGACATAAACATTATTATTATCCCAATTTTACAAAGGAGGAAATGAGAGCACAGAGAAGTGTAGGAACTTGTCCAAAGTCACACAGCCAGATCCAAAAGCAGTCTGGCTCTTACTCCTGCTCCACATGGAGTAGTCTTCAGTCTTTTCTCAATCTTCACCCACGCACTTTTCTTTTTTCCCTGTCATAGTGGATACATGTCTCTTATCCTCTTCCAGGCAAATGTAAGTTCTTAATCTCATTTCCTTCAATCTCTGATTCTTCACTGATTCATTCATTATATATTCCACAAATATTTATTAAACACAGATTATGTGTCATGCACAATTCTAGATGCTTGTGATACATCAGTGAACAAAACATTAAAATCCTTGCTCCTGCAGGACTCATTTTCTAGTAGGGGGAGAAAGAACCCTTGAACAACCTGAGTTCGAACATGGGTCCGCTTATATGCAGATTGGTTTTTTTTTTTCAGTAGTCCATAGTATAGTGCTATAAGATCTGTGGTTTGTTGAATCCGTGGATATGGAGGAACCACCAACATAGAGGACTGACTATAGTTTTATTCAAATTTTTGACTGTGGGGGGGCGGTTGATGCCCCTAACCCCTGAGTTTTTCAAGGGTCACTTGTAAACAATAAATATAAAACATCAATATGCAATATATAAGGAAAAAACCCAGAGTCAATGGGCTAAAGAAGGGTGGGGTCACAATTAAACAAGTGGCAGAGGAGTTCATTCATGCAAAAGATATTTATCAAGGACCTACTATGTACAAGAGATTATTCAAGGTGATCAAAATACATCAGTGAATAAAACAAAGTCTCCTATCCTCATGAAGCTTACATTTTAGCAATGGTCAGAAAAACAATGAACACCATAAATAAGTAAACCATAAATTATAGAGTATGAAATCCTGTGATAACTTGCTTTAGAAAAACCGGACAGGGTCAGAGGGATTTGTGAGCAGGCGGCTTGGGTGTTGAACAGGGTGGCCGGGGTAGGCTTCACTAATAGATGGCATTGGGGCAAAGGCTTGAAATTGGTAAGAGCACTGACTGCGTGGGTAATTGCGGGAAAGAGTTCCAGACAGAGGAGCCAGGCAGAAGCCTAAGGAGGGAGCACATCTGTGTATTTAGACTAGCTGCTGGTTCTCCCAACTTTTTTCTTTTTCCTTCACTTCATGAAGTGCAGAGATCTCTCCTGTGCTTAGAAAAAAGAAGGACCCTCTCAGTGCTTTCGTATTCTACCTAGTACTCCATCTTATTTATCTTTTCATGACAGTTTCTGAAAGATATGTCCTGCTGCTACTTTCTTATCACTCCTTCTTTAATCCATTGCATTTTTCTGTGACCACAATTCCGTGGAAACTGCCCCCCAACCCTTTGAGGTAACCCTGACCAGTAGCCATAAAATCCATGGACTGCCTTGGATTATACCCTCCTGATATTTTCTCTGTAGGCCCCGCAGTCTACAGAGAAACTGTAGACTGAAACAGTCTTCTTGACTCTTGTCACTCAGAACGATTCTAGTTGCCTGCCCTGCCCCTCCAGTTTCTAGCCATTAATATCCTGTCTCTTTTGCAGATTCTTCCTTCTCCCACCCTTGTGTTTCTTCTCTTTGTGTATGTTCTTTGGGGTACTCATATCTTTGGGACTTCGGGGACGTGCATGTAGGTGACAACCACATGTAGCTACTCTTCATTTCCTTAGTCCCAGGTCAGCAGTTCCAATTATCTGATGCACACCTACAACTCAAGATGTCCAGAAATGAGCTCATAGCCTCTTCTGCTGAACTAATTGCTTGACTTAAGATGATATAACAAGTCATCCAGGCTCCCAGACTGGAAGCCTTGCGATCATTCTTCCTCTGCTGCCTGTACCACTAGACGCCACAGCCAATTAGATGTTGTGGCAGTTCCTTTGGTTGACTGTCCAATAGCCATTCTCCCCTCCTCTCCAGCTAAAAGAAAACTGATTATTCAGGAACTTGCCTCTCAGGAAAGGTGATTCGCTGCTTCAGATGAGTAGCAAATCCTGACTATTTTAAAGCTGTCATCTAATTTCTGTTGCTAGCAGTTTAGGAGTGGATATGTGACAGTTTGATCAGTAAGATATGAAGAGGGTTCTGCTTTCTTTGAAAAAGCAGCAGACAGGAAGAGACACCCTCTCTTCAACTGGGCATTGTCAAACCTACATATGATCCCTGGGGACCGTGGCAGCATCTAGTAACCATGATAGGAACCAGCCTGAGAATTAAGGCAACAAAGGACATGAAGATGAATTAAAGAAAGATGGAAGGAAACTGGATTGTTAATAATGTCGTTGACCCATCAATTAATCAATCACTGAACCATATACTTTTGGACTTCTTATGTGAACTAATATTCTCATGGATTAAGCCATTGGATGGGGTTTTTCTATTCCTTACAGCCAAAACCATCTGTCCTTTCTTGTTTTCACCCTTACTCCCAATCGCCTGCCTGGACAACTTTTATTTGAAGACAAAGATTAATTGTCATCTCCTTTATGACAGGGAAGACTGAAATGTCATTAGATCTTGTATTGATTTCCAGCTAATGTCCCATTCGACTACAAGATCCTTGGGGGAACCTTAATTTTTATATTTCTACTGTCCAGATGTTTGTGGAATAAATCAACGAATAGATGGTTCAGTTTTATATTTTGGTTCAGTTTGGGGCTCCCACAAGATTTTCTTGTAATACCCAATGAAAATTCTTTCAAAAGAAACAATTGTTTACAAGGATGCTAATAAACTTGAATGAATTCATTATCTAGTATGTCAGATCATTTACCAGGTGCCCATGAACCTACTTAGGGATGGAGAGGAGTTAGAAGGAGAAAATGTGAATAGGTTTAGAGAAGAGAACTAAAATAAAACTACTCTTGGGAATTTATTTATGAAGGGCATTGAGAGTAACAAAAAGGTGTTAGTCAACACAACCTTCAGGAAAGTCTAAGCACTTTGGTTCTAAGAAATGTAACTTTTCAGAGTCATTTATTTTCTTCCAGAGGTAACCTCTATTGGATGTTCCCAGGTATCTTGTTATAAAAAAGGCAAAAATTTTTGAGAATAACTCCAAGGTGGTATTAAGCACAAGCTGGAATCAAGATTGCCGGGAGAAATATCAATAACCTCAGATATGCAGCTGACACCACCCTTATGGCAGAAAGTGAACAGGAACTAAAGAGCCTCTTGATGAAAGTGAAAGAGGAGAGTGAAAAAGTTGGCTTAAAGCTCAACATTCAGAAAACGAAGATCATGGCATCCGGTCCCATCTCTTCATGGCAAATAGATGGGGAAACAGTGGAAATGGTGTCAGACTTTATTTTTCTGGGCTCCAAAATCACTGCAGATGGTGATTGCAGCCATGAAAGTAAAAGACGGTTACTCCTTGGAAGGAACATTATGACCAACCTAGACAGCAGATTAAAAAGCAGGGACATTACTTTGTCAACAAAGCTCTGTCTAGTCAAGGCTATGGTTTTTTCAGTGGTCATGTATGGATGTGAGAGTTGGACTGTGAAGAAAGCTGAGCACCGAAGAATTGATGCTTTTGAACTATGGTGTTGGAGAAGACTCTTGAGAGTCCCTTGGACAGCAAGGAGATCCACCCAGTCCATCCTAAACGAAATCAGTCCTGAATATTCATTGGAAGGACTGATGCTGAAGCAGAAACTCTAATACTTTGGCCACCTGATGCGAAGAGCTGACTCATTTGAAAAGACCCTGATGCTGGGAAAGATTGAGGGCAGGAAGAAAAGGGGATGACAGAGGATGAGATGGTTGGATGGCATCACCGACTCAACGGACATGGGTTTGGGTGGACTTTGGGAGTTGGTGATGGACAGGGAGGCCTGGCGTGCTGTGGTTCATGGGGTCGCAAAGAGTCTGACACAACTGAGCAACTGAACTGAAAAATACCAAGAAAAGTTAGAAGACAACATTACCGACTCTCATGAAAATCCTACCACTCTATGTCCCACATCATGCAACGAAGACCCTATGTGCCACACTAAAACCCGAAGCAGCCAAATTAATATTTTTTTTAAAGTGTGATGAATAGAGTTAAATTAAACAATAATTTAGATGTGATCTGACTAATTCCCTTCTCTGGGACACCATCCTATTCCTTTATTTATATCACCTACAAAAGTGAAAGTGAAAGTGAAATTGAAGTCGCTCAGTCGTGTCCAACTCTTTATGATCCCATGGACTGTAGCCTACCAGGATCCTCCGTCCATGGGATTTTCCAAGCAAGAGTACTGGAGTGGGTTGCCATTTCCTTCTCCAATCACCTACAAGCATTAGCATTATTTTTGTGGTCAGTCAAACCTACTATTGGGGCTTCCCAGGTGGCGCAGTTGTAAAGAATCCACTGCAATGCAGGAGACAGAGGAGACACGGGTTTGATTCCTGGGTTGGGAAGATCCTCAGGAGTAGGAGTGTCAACTCACTCCTGTATTCTTGCCTGGAAAATCCCATGGACAGAGGAGCCTGGTGGGTTACAGTCCATGCAGTCACAAAGAATCAGACACAACTGAGTTCACAAACACACAAACATACTATTAATTCATATTATACTTTAAATATAAATATCCACTAAGCCAATATCCACCATCCAATATCCACTAAGTCACAACTTTATTTAACTTGTTGACATTTTAAACCTAAAGTTTAAAAATTAAACCATGAAATTTGGTAGAAATGTATTGGCTTGCTGTTCATCAGGTTTTTTTATTTTATTAAAAAAATTTTTTTTTAATACTTTTCAGAGCAACTTTAGGCTCAGAGGAATATTCAACAGAAGTTACAGATTTCCTGTATACACCCTGCCCCCACACATGCACAGCCTCCCCCATTATCAACATCCCTCACAGAATGCTACATATGTCACACTGTATGAACCTACACACTCATCATTGTCATCTAAAGTCCGTTTCACATTAGATTCAGTCTTGGTGATAGTCTATGGGTTTGGACAAATTTATAACGAATGACATGTATCCACCATTATGGTGTCATATGTAGTTACCCGGTCCTAAAAATCCTCTGTGCTCTGCCTATTCATCACTCCCTTCCTCCTAACCCCTGGCAACCACCAATCTTTTTCCTGTCTCTATAGTTTTGCCTTTTTCAGATTGTCATTTGTACTCATGTACGATGTAGCCTTTTCAGATTGGCTTCTTTCACTTAGTAATATTCATTTAAGCTTCTTCCATGTCTTTTCATGACTTGACAGCTCCATTTCTTTTTCCTGTTGAATAATACTCTATTTTTTGAATGTACCACAGTCTGTTTTATTCATATGTTGTGACTGAACGGCATATGGCCTTAAAGGCCATATAGAGGTCTTTGGTTTCTAGGCTACTACATTTACTGAGTAGATGATCCTCAACCGGAACAACATCTTGGTTGTTTCGAAGGTTTGGTGATTAGGAATAAAGCTGCTATAAACATCTGTGTGCAGGTTTTTTGTGGACATAATTTTTCAACTGCTTTGGGTAAATAGCAAGGAGCATGATTGCTGGATCTTAGAGAGTGTTTCTTAGTTTTGTAAGAAACTGCTAAACAGCCTTTTAAAGTGGCCTCTACCATTTTGCATTCCCACCAATAATTAGAGTTCCTGTTGCTCCACACAGCATTGGTGCTGTCAGTGTTCTGGAATTTGATCATTCTAAATCCAGGACGAATGTGTAGTGTACACATCAGCTTTTGGCAATATCTCAGTCTTTTGAATCATGATCCAATGCTAAACATCAGCTGCTTCTTCGAGAGTTGTGTGTTCTACAGATTTGACAGATACATGATGACTGGAAGGATCATAGACCTTGGAGACAGCCAGGCCTAAGATCTGTACCTTAACTCTGGTGTGCTACTATGGAGGAGTTAGTTAACTTCTCTGAGCCTCAGTTTCCTTCTTCTGTAAAATGGAAGTAATAAATGAATGGCCACAGTACTTACTTTAATGAGTTGTATGAATAAATTGCATGCCCTCTCTGATTTTATTCAAGTGATTAATAAAAACATTTGACCAGAATAGAACTCAGGGCTGAACCTCATACCACACCACTGCCAGCCTTTCTCCAGCAAGGCCACTGTTCTTTGAGCACACACACCCCATCATCCAGCCCACACAGTTCCCTCTTTCAGGTATATCTGAACAGGCTTTGCCAAATGCCTCACTCAAATTGAATACTCAGTAAGGAAGATTTCTCTGGACTATCTGCATATAGTTTCATCTCAGACTTTGAGTGCATAGGTACTATTTTTAAATTCTCTCTTAATTAGTTCCGCCTTGTTCTTCTAAAGGCCATATAGAAGTCTTTGGTTACTGGGCTACTACATTTCCTGGGTAGATGATCCTCAGATGAAGTAATTTGAGTTTCCCAGCTTCTTTCAGAAGGACCCATTGTAGAAAATGAAACACGTGTTAGCTGAGACAGATCTCTCATTTTATTTGAGGCTTATGGGTGTGCACACATGCATGTGTGTCTGATGGTGCAATAGGACTTGAATAACTTTGGAACTCTTGGCCTTTATTCGGTATCTCTGCCATCAAATCAGAGCTGAGATTCCTCATCACTTTTGCTATCATCACAGACAATAGAGTTCAGCAGAAGAGGACAGCCTGAAATTTAATTCTAACCAGCATCTCAATCCAAACTCCTACTGAAGTCTGGCTGGGATGGAGTGGTAATGTGTTTTGATAATCCAGTTAGCAAAGGAAGAGGCGCCCCCTAGGAAATCATAACAAAGAGTCTTCAGCAAGTACTTTTGTTGACAACTTTATCCAAGAAACCACCTTCCCTGGAGGCTTTTTTAAACTTTAGCCTAATCCTCTCCTTGGCCACAGAAGTCCTTTTGTTGGGGAAAATTGTAAGTGAACACAGGAGTGACAGGCCTCTGTTAAGCCTGAGCTCTGTCTCCAAAGTCTTTCAATTGTTGTCCCCATCTGTCCTGTGCTCCTTCTGGCCCAGGGATCTCTCTATCAAATAATGAAATGGATGAAATTATCCAGAAGTTCTCTTCTCAGATGATTTCTGTCTATGTCTCATTTTTGAGCCAATCCCTGTTAAATTCTAGGCAAATGACAATAGCGATAACTGTTCACTGCTTTTTCTTCAAGTATTATGCGCTGTTGCCTAGGACGTTGTATTTAAAATGTTCCACATCACAGGTGATGGCATAAAACCCTTGGTCCAGTGTGGAGTTAGATTTGTAGCTTCTTAGTAAGCTGAAGCAAATTAAAACTGAAGCAACAGTAGAATAGCCCTGGAAGTGAATGAAGAATAAAAAAATGAAAATCATGAGTAACATCTTACAGATTGAGTGGGGAAATTCTGTGCAATATTGTTGCGAAGTTATTGATGGAATTACATAGATATTGACAGAAAGCTTGATAACAGATATGAACAGAGGTAGCATCTTACCCTGGTAATAAGAACTAAGAAAGCTTTCCCTGAGAAAGCTTTAAAAATAATCAAAATTTATCTCCAAATGTACAAACTATAGTTACACCTCACCACACCCTAACTGTTCAAAACGCACAAAGCTTTGAAACTATTTGTAAAGTGCTTGGCACATGTTATGTTCCCAGCAGAGTTTAGTCCCATTTCTCTATTGTAGATGTTAGTGTACATTTTCTCCATACCTGAAACTGACATTTTGAGGATCTTTTCAGAGTCTTAATTTTCAGGCATTGCTGCTAGTTATAAGTCCTAATATCCCAATTTACATTTTGAATCTCCTGAAAAGTGAATATTTTAACATAAATTTAATTTAGTGGAAAAGATTTACAGGCCCCAAGTGTCCATGTGATAACCACTTTTAGTCCCTCACTCTGGCACTTCCAGATTTTGATCATCCCAAGCCATTTATTAAACAGTTTAATTGCTCCAGCTTTTCCTTATTGTGGTTCATCTCCTATGGGTTTATCTCCTTGCATTAGTACCAGAGGCCTAGGGACATCAGATTACTCCAATGCATACTCAGCCTGCCTTCTCCCTTCTTCAATTGCTGGCACAGGCATCACATTTGTCATGCTGCTTTTAATTGATTTTCTATTGTGACCAATTTACACCTACAGGTAACAATTCTTTGACTGTAGTTCAGAGAGGCAGGTTATCTCCCTACCTTCTGGTTGCTTAGTAAAACAGAATAACAACTCAATAGAAATAATTATTAATTCTTATGCAGCACTACCATCCAAGACCATTTCCATCAATGTCTTTGATAATTTTATCAAGGGCAAATCTTTCATGCTATAGAATGTAGCTAAAGTACATCCTACTCTCATAACTAGTGGGTTTAAAAATGGCATAATTACATAGTAAAATCTCTGCTCTAGAAATATTTTACTATCAAAATACCATATTATTATTGTATTGCCCATTGTAATTCCAGTTGTATATTGTCAAAATATAAACTTCAGAATTATACCTGAGGAAGAACTATAATTCTAAACTTCCCTGATCTCCCCAAATTTCTAAACACAATGATCTTAGAAAATCCGAAAGGCAGACATTCTTGATGTGTATATGTCTTTAACAGAGAAACTGGCAAAGAACTGAATCCTGCTATGTGAATGACGTTGGGGCGAGGGTGGTGCAGGGAGCATGCCAGTCATTGCCATCTAGACCCCAAAAGTTCGGTCGGGAAGCATGACAAGCTGTAGTTGCCTGATGTATGATCAAACCTTAGGCTTGTTTGGTCTGGGATATAGCCAGAGTCACCTACAGGGATGGCTGGCTCTGTGCATGGGTCTCACCTTGACTCCTCCGTCTGGATTACTGTCCCCTCTACTCACTGTGGAAATGCTCTTATAAGATCTACGAATGTCTGGACTGTGGTGGATTTAGGAGTTGTCCCTCCTGGCTTCCTGTGCCTGCCAGCAGAACTCTAGGGTATGGAAGCTTTGGGAAAAACCTCGACAGCACCCTTCTCCCTCAGGATTGCCTTGGAAGCCTGGGCTGCCCTAGGCTGATGGAGGAGACTCCTGAGAGCAGCTGAGTCTGTGACATTTGTGGATGGCTCCTGTCTCCCAGGACCATGAGGTCCTGGTGGTTCCCAGACTGCACCCTGGAGAGGACACTCTGTAACCAGTGGTGCAAAAGCCTGTAGCGGTGATGACTGGGTTTTCACAATCCTCCAAAACCACCTCCTAGGTGGGGCTAGACTCTGAATCAGGTCTTCTCTGGCACTTGGGGGCAAGCCAGGTGGTAATTTGCACCGCTATGGTGACCAACCATCCTGGTTTATCCAGGACTGTGTCAATTTTAGCACTGAACATCCCACATCCTGGGGCACCCCTTGGTCTCGAGCAAATGGGGAAAGCTGGTCACCCTGACATCTGATTTTTGTCTTGTCAGCTGACAGTGAGAATTACATAGTTAAGGGAACTTAACATGCCAATGGCCCTGGAGGAGGAAATGGCAACCCATTCCAGTATTCTTGCCTGGAGACTCTCATGGACAGAGGAGCCTGGTGGGCTACAGTCCATAGGGTCGCAAAGAGTGGGATACGACTGAGTGACTTCACTTTCACTTTTCACTTTCACGCATTGGAGAAGGAAATGGCAACCCACTCCAGTGTTCTTGCCTGGAGAATCCCAGGGACAGAGGAGCCTGGTGGGCTGCCGTCTATGGGGTCACATAGAGTCGGACACGACTGAAGCGACTTAGCAGCAGCAGCAGCAGCAACATGCCAGTGGAGTCCTGTATCCGGTGCACCAACTCAAGGCCTTACAATGACATGTACAGGTCATCTTAGGAGTCTTGTCCCTCCCCTAGGAGGGGGAGCTGATGCACGCTGATGCCACCTCCTCTCACAGCCTGTGGAGCTTAGGCCTCTGTGCCCAGAGTGAGAATGAAGAGCCAGGCACAGGACAGAGATCTCTGAACCCAGGAACCAGGTCTTCACTGGAGAGTGAATAACTTTCAGTTCCATCCTAGGCCCCACACTGTTGGAACCACTTACCTGGAAGATCTTGGTAATCTCACCCTTTCTTTTTACCAGCATTTGCTAAACCCAGCTGGGTGGTGACCTTTCCCGTAGGAGGCCAAAAGGTCACACATTTCTGGCTTCAGCCTCACTCCTGAAACTGTAAACAATGATTCCTCTGTAGGGAACAAAAGAGAAAAGCACCAACATATTATTTCCTGGGAATCTTTCACGGTGTGGTTTTTTATGTCTGTTGTAATATTTGTCACCCAAAGAGATGTCAAAATGTGAGCCGGATTTATCCACCAATAACTTATACTGACTCACGGATAACTCACTTTACTGAATAGCTGTTAAGTGCCTTCTGTTCGATTCAATTCATTTCAATGCATATTTACCAAATGAACACTTGGGTAAGGCACTAGGCTTGGTGTTGAAGGTGGTAAAACTAGGAGTGGAACTGGGAGGCACACACACACTAACAACAAGGGCCAAAATCAAGCCAAGGAGTCCCAGCGACAACAGGCAGTGAGCCTCGTGCTAGGTCAGATACATTTTGGAAAGTTTCAAATTTCTGTTACATTAGATTGCTTTGGCAATCTATTTAAGTAGACTCTAAACTGCAACTTTTGTAAATTAAAAAATGGGGAGGGGGGCAGAATATATGTATATTATATATTTGGTTAGCTCAGAATGCTGGCAGTTTGCATTTTTATAAATGAGTTAAATGGGTAATATTTGTTTGTTTGTTAAGTGGATATTATTCCTGGGTGCTTATTATGCTAAAGATATGGGCCAAGTTCCCTAAAAGTTAACATTTTAAGGGGCTCACCTGCAAAATGGGGATAATAAAACTTCTGGGCAGATTGCTATAAGTTTAAAGAACATAATACATGCCAAACATCTTTGGTTGTTCTGATACTATATATGTGTGTGTGTGTGTGTGTGTGTGTGTGTATGCTAAGTCACTTCAGTCATGTCCAACTCTTTGTGACCCTAAGTAATGCAGCCCACCAGGGTCCTCCATCCACGGGATTCTCCAAACATGAATACTGGAGTGGGTTGCCATGCCCTCCCCCAGGGAGTCTTCCTAACCCAGGGATTGAACCCATGTCTCCTGCGTCTTTCTGCATTGGCAGGTGGGTTCTTTACCACTAGGCCCACTTGGGAAGCCCATTTATGTATATAATTAATTAAGTTAAATTCCCTTATTATAGTTTTTATTGGGGTTTCCAGAGTAGTGAAATAAGATACACATGCTATACCTTGCTGCTTGTGGCATCTTAGCTCCCTGACCAGGGATCAAACCCGAGTTCCCTGCAGTGGAAGCATGGAGTCTTAATCACTGGGCCACCAAGTAAGTCCCACACCATGTATTCTTAATAACTAGTATCCACTGTTATTAACTAGTTATTAACTAGTTAACTAGCCACTGTTATTAGCTAGTAGCATCAGCACAGATACCATCTGAGAAAAATATCCAGGGACAACAGCCACAGTGTCACGAAAGCACGTCGATAAAACCTGCTCAGGACATCTTTCTACCTGGGCATCACTTTTTCAAGGCTCACAAGCTGCACAAACCGGTTGCTCTAAATACTGCACAATTTCACAAAAAGAGAAGCTCCAGCTTTGGTGCACCACAAGCATAAAATGCATCAATATTGTTTGCTCGAAGCTCCTCACACCAAAAGGGGAGAAATAAACTTGCAATGCCTGCTCTGCCTTGGCTGCCTGGGGTAAACCCTGACTCCTTGGGTTTGGAATTACATATTTGCCAGACTGGAAAGGGGAGGCATCAAGTCTTGTTGATATGCATAATGTATTTTCCCAGGCACATTATAATGTGCAATTTTGTATTCTACTTTCTTTTTAGCTCCTGTTGTAGCATAAACAGTTCAAATAAGCAGTGCATATTAAACTTTACAGATAACTCTCAAATTGGCTCAAGTCCAAACCATTTTGGGAGCTTCCCTCAGGGAGATACATCCTCTTGCCTTGGGGACAGTGACATGAAAAATGTCCCTCAAAAGCAACAGTTCCTCAGCGGCAATGAGGGAGATGGGGGAGAGAGAGCAGAAAAAGGGGGAGGAGAGGGAGAGAGAGGGAGAAAGAGGAAGAGAGAGACAGACAGGGAGGGAGAGAGAGGCAGAGAGAGAGAGAGGGAGGGAGAGAGAGAAAGTGAAAGAGAGGGAGGGAGGAGACGGGAAGGAGGATGGGGGTGGGGGGGACACGTGCAGCAGAACAGTGCTGGGAAAGCAACCAGTTAATCAAAGGGATTCCAATTTGGCCATGGACTGCCCGACTCTCCTTCCCAACTCATAGAAAAAGAAAAAGAAAACAAGAGGGAAGAAAAAAAGAAGGAAAAAAGCAGCCGAGTGGTTTTCCTGTAGCAATCTCACAAATGCAAAACCTTCCATTCGCTGACTGCTCATTAGCTTACTGAATCTGACAGCATAATTATCGAAGCTGCTTTGCACTTAGAATAAATAAATACAAAAGTGAGTGTTTAAAAATTTTTTGAGAAGGGAAATTCAGTCATCCAGACAGTACGACAAGTTTATTTAAAACTTTTAGATTCTTATGTATTTAGATCATTTCGGAATGAGATAATGCCATAGTTGTCTTTCAGTCTAATTGAGTTCTAAGCTCCTGGCTGTTGGCTGTCACCGCTTTCAAACTTTGCTTTAACTTTCCTTCCTTTAGAAATCTGATCCTGGTGTCTCCATTTACTCTTCCTGGGCTGATAACCTGGTGGAGTCTCAGTGCACTGGAGTGCAGAGAGTGACTTAATGGGATTGAGGGGCTAAATAACCTTTCACAGGAAACAAGATAATCAAATCTCTTCTACTAGCCTGTAATGGCTGAAAGAGAAAGCACAAGTAGAAAAGAAAGCTTGGAAATTAAACCATCATTTCTAAATGTCTTGTAATTTCCCTTGTCACGTGGTTTTTGCGCTGCTCTTACACATCATCAATCCATCAGCTGGAGTTGCTTAGTGCATTTAATTATTCAGAGTGCACACAGCCTCCGTGACTGCGCGGTAATTTTAGCTCATGTGTATGTATATAGGCTTCATATCTTCAAAGCCCAAAGGATCACACAGTACTTTAAATTGAAGTTGCTAACTAACACGGAGTGCACTTAAAACTCTGACTAGGGGCACAGCACATATGCATTTCCGATTAAAGCAGATGATCTTTCCTTTTAAAATTAATTAGTGCCTATTTATCTTTTCCTCTCCCTCCCTCCTCTCATTCTCCCAGGACCACATTTACATTGAACTCTTGAATTCAGTGAGTTAAAAGCTGTATAAAATAAACATTCTGTTAATCTGGGGTACAGGAAACTAATGTTAACCCATTGTGCAGACTGAGAAACTGAGATTTATGAAGGCCAATAATACATGTGATGCTGGAGGAGAAAAGAAGAAAACTTAGGTTCTTTAGCTCTCAATTCAGAGCTTGAACTCCCTGTACCATTTGTCTTACCTCATTCCTTTAAACACTAAAGGCAATATAACATCCACATGAAAGAAAACTGAAAAAAGGAAAAAATTACCCACCATTCCCTTTAACTAGAAGAGCATTTTTATTTTTGTACTCTACATTCCAGTTTTGTTGATATGCATAATACATTTTCACTGGTGCGTTATAATATGCAATTTTGTATCCCACTTTCTTTTAGCATAAACATTTCCATACTACTCTACACTCCTGCGAATTACCATTTTAAATGGTTACATAGTACTGTATGCTGAGTCAATATAATAATATCTATCCAACCAGTTCTTCTGTTGAATATTTAGTTTCTTTATTTAAAAAAAATTATAGACAACACTGCAATGAACATTTTTATGCATCTAGGGTTTTTTTTTTTTCCCCTGTTCAATTGTTTCTTTGGATGATTTCCAGGAACCTAAGTATAAGGTTGAATGTTATTTTTATGGCTCCTGGTAGGTATGGCAAAATGCTTTGCAAAGGTTGCCCCAACTAAAACCACCGCCTGCAGAGAATCATCGTACTACAACCTTCCCAGCACAGGGAGTCATTAAGTTGAAGGGAAAAATAACTACTTTAACAGTTATTTGTATTTATTTAATCACTAGTTCGACTGCCTATTTATCCCACGTGTTAGTGTGCTCTTTTCATTTCCTTTGTGTAATTTGCTGTTTTATATGTTTGCCCAATTTCCTGTTGGATTTGATTCCTGATATTTTTCTGACAAAACTGAATAAGTAATGCTGCTGCCAAGTCGCTTCAGTTGTGTCCGACTCTGTGTGACCCCATAGATGGCAGCCCACCAGGCTCCGCCGTCCCTGGGATTCTCCAGGCAAGAACACTGGAGTGGGTTGCCATTTCCTTCTCCAATGCATGAAAGTGAAAAGTGAAAGTGAAGTCGCTCAGTCGTGTCTGACTCTTAGCAACCCCATGGACTGCAGCGTACCAGGCTCCTCCATCCATGGGATTTTCCAGGCAAGAGTACTGGAGTGGGTTGCCATTTCCTTCTCCGAATAAGTAATAGTAAGGAAAAAATAATAACCACCACTGATTAAGAAATCTTAAAACCCAAGGGTGACTGTGTTATTCTCTACCACCACCCCACGCAAAAAAACCCCAACAAAACAAAACCCTAACAAAGACAAGATGACATTAAAGATTAAGGAAGAGATCAGGGGTTTGAGTCTTTATTAAAGATAAGATTGAGTCCTCTTAGTTGTGAGATATTAAATATGTTACCTGGGGGCATGTGACATCTTCCCTAGGATGAGGAGTGGAAGAGAGTGGCTTGGGAGGCTGACCTACAGTCAAATCTTGCCTCTCCCACTTACTAGCGGTGTAACTTTAAGTAATTGGACCCAATTTTTTAATATGTAATATTAGGAAAACAGCTCCATCCTTGCCAGTTACTATCTGAATGAGAATTTATGTAAAACACATAGATGTCCAAGAAATAGCAGACACTATTCTTCTTCTATGGGTGTTAGGGACTCATCCATATAATGAAGATATGGAACAGTGAGTCCCAAGATCCTTTTCTTGTCAAAAGGTCTCTGACTCCTTCCTGAAGCATTTATCTTTATTTGGAGATTCAGTTCATGATGCTAACAAATGTAACCAACTTAAGAGCTTGGTAGAGCTGAGGAACTTGGTTAAGTCAGATTTTTCCTACCAAGGCAACTCTACACAACACATAAGCCAAATCACAACCCAACAACTTGTATTCTAGTGTATTAAAATGGGCTGGGGACAACACTGAGCATGGAAGGTGGAGAAGTGTGTTATAGAGGATAACTTGCTTTTTAAGTACTGATTAGTGGAGGATTTAAAAAGTAGACAGAGTCAGTTCAGTTCAGTTGCTCAGTCATGTCTGACTCTTTGCAACCCCATGAATCGCAGCACACCAGGCCTCCCTGTCTGTCACCAACTCCTGGAGTTCACTCAAACTCATGTCCATCGAGTCGGTGATGCCATCCAGCCATCTCATCCTCTGTCGTCCCCTTCTCCTCCTGCCCCCAATCCCTCCCAGCATCAGAGTCTTTTCCAAAGGGTGTAGACAGAGTAGTCTGAGTTAAATTACAAACTCCTAGAAACAGAATAGGATTGAGAGACTTGGCTTGGAATCTCCCTTCCCCACCAAACCCAGCCTCTAAACCCTGACCTGTGGAATGACAAAATATTCTGGTTAAACTTTGACTAGACTAGACAATAAAAACAATAAACAGAGTAAGATTTGATATCATTAGCACACAAACAGTTAAACTAAGCTTTTCTAGTACATGTTAAAGAATGTTTAAATTGAATGTCATTGCAAGAAGGCATACAGTGACAAAGAGTAAAACTTAGGATGGAATATGAGTCAGGATTGCACTATTTTAACAAAGAAGACACCTGTGGATGACATTAGATGGCATTCAGAGGAGGATGACTTTCCTCTCCCTGGATATCCTTCCTCCCCTTCATCTTTCAGGGCTTCCCTGATCCTCAGTTGGTAAAGAATCTGCCTGCAATACAGGGGATCCCAGTTTGATTCCTGGGTTGGGAAGATCCCCTGGAGAAAGGATAGGCTACCCACTCCAGTATTCTGGCCTAGAGAATTCCATGGACTGTATAGTCCACAAGGTCACAAAGAGTTGGACACAACTGAGCGACTTTCACTTTATCATCTTTCAAGACCTCACCAACCCATCCTGGGCCTCTACAGCTGGAGTTTAATCTCGCCTCCTTTGAACTCCCAGAGCACTTCACACTTGGTCTATGGCTGTTTATCTTCTTGTCTCATTTCCTTAAGGACTGTAAGCTCTTTGAGGACAGAGTCTAAGACTAATTCATTTTTGTGTCCTTCAATCTCCTATCTAATCTTCAAGTGCTTAGTCGCTCAGTCTTGTATGACTCTTTGCAACTGCATGGACTGTAACCTGCCAGGCTCCTCTGTCCATGGGATTTTTCAGACAAGAATACTAGAGTGGGTTGCCATTTCCTTCTCCAGGGAATCTTCTCGACTCAAGGATTAAACCCGAGTCTCTTACATGTCTTGTATTAGCAGGTGGATTCTTTACCACCGAGCCACCAGTGAAGCCCCTCATATCTAATAGACCCTCAGCAAATCTTCCGTGAATGAAATAATGAATGAATGAAAATGAAAATAATCTTCCATGAATGAAAATAATTCTCCCACTCTGTTAGAAATCTGAGCCTATGGTGGGTTCATAGTCTCGAGATAAGCAGAATAGTTGGAATAGGTTCAGAATAGAATAATGAAACAAAATAATTAAAAGGTAAAAGAAACAGAATCTATATTGGGGGTTTGTGTATGTGGAGAGAGAGGTCAAGGGAACCCAGCTTTATAATATGATATTGAGGAACCTTCAAATATATTAAGGAGATATTATTAAAAGAAGGCTGGAAGTTCTTTTATTGGAGCAAAACAAAAAATTTCTCAGATTTTAAGGGGGCAAAATGAATAAGGCCTGCTGATGAATTACCAGAGTATAGATAGTAGAGTGATGTGATGAAGTGTTAGTTTCTCAGTCGAGTCCGACTCTTTGAGACCCCATGGACTGTAGTCTGCCAGGCTCCTCTGTCCATGGAATTCTCGAGGCAAGAATACTGGAGTGGGTTGCCATTCCCTTCTCCAGGGTAGAGGTCAATGCCATGCCTACAGGTACCAAAGTATGTGATGACAAAAAGGACTCTGGTAAATTGTTTTTGCAAAATTACTTGTGAAACAATTGCAAACTTTTAAGTTTTAATTTTTTTTAAGATGCTGAAACCTGTTTTAAAGGAGAAGGGGGATTTAGTCCAGGAAGGAATGGGAGAGGCTCAAGCCTGGGATTTGGAAAGCAAAATGGGACCAACCCACAGAAAGAGATAGCCTTTGATGTTCTGACGATCAAGGACCATGGCTTAAGCACCAGACTCTTAAATCACGTGGCATTTACTGCCCGAGATTAAAAAAAAAAAAAAACTTTTCTGGATCAGTGTCTGTGGTTCCAAATGGCTCCGTTCCAAAATTAGTTTTAACTTTCCAAGGGTAACATTTGGAAGCCTGGCAAGAACTGAGTGGAGCCAGTTTCTAGAAGGGGCAGCTTAATGATTTTCTACTCCCCTCACTTTCAAATCGTTAAGCAGCGTTCTTTTCCCAGAGCCCAAGTTCATGCTGAGGGCAAAGGGAATTAAACGAAGAAGCTGAACCTGCACTAAGATTAGAGAGTTGCCAAGGGCCTAATTTTAGGTCCTAGCTGCCCCAGCTGACGTCCTGCACTGCTGGCTCAGCTGTGAGTACCACAAGTGTGGCCATAAGCCGACGGCTGTGTGGGTACAACGTCTCCCCGGCCATCTGCAAAAGCAATTAGCTTGCTGTTGGGTGTGTTTTGAGAGAGACTACCAATAATTTCTCCTTCCACAAATGTTTCTTCAGGTGTTCAAGAGTCAATAAGGGAGGATGTTAGTGCTTGGCAGAAATTTCCACATGCTTGCCATTCTAGTAATCACGCTTTTCCACTTAAGATTGCTCTCCGAAGGAGAACTAAGCCTAGAATTCCTGGATTTTGTGGCAAGTGACTCCTTCCCCTTCGATTTCTTCTGGCCATAAGCTTACTGCCACAGCCTCGGGACAGTGGTATCTGGGACCTCTCAACTTCATGGAAACACACATGGATGGATAGGAACAGCCCTGGCGTTTGGGGGGGCGGATTCGTGTGCCATGCTTTTGCTGGGATGTAGGCTGTCCTTCCACTCTTCTCACAGTTCCCAGACTCAGGCTTCATGCTTAAATCGTCAGAGGGCAGACAATAAGAGCTGGCATCTCCCAGATCAAAGGGGAAACAGAATATATTTTAAAGTGACAACTTTGTTATCCTGCAACCGGAATAAAGCCAGAATAATAAAATGATACAAATATAACCCACTAAGTGATTCCATACTGCCACCAGAGAGCAAAATTTCTTGCATAATTATGGCAGGGAAACTCTCTTTACAAAGCACTCACAAGAGTATATCTGACTTTTGCACAGTCCTTACGCCTGGAACAGCCTGCCCCTGGGATGGAGACTCTGGGTCCTTGAGGGTTGGGAACTGAGAGGACCCTTTGGTGCACCCTATCTGCAAAGGAGGCTCTTAATAAAGGTTCATTGCCATGAACAATGAAAACGTAGACTGGCACTGCCAGGCCAAGAGAGGGCACCCTTAGAAGACATGGTGACGTCATGTCACACGTGGTGGTGGCCACTGTTCTCAAGGTGCCCAAACTGGCTTCAGTGCTGCTCTCTCTTCCTCTGTTTTTCTTTCCAGTTTCTCTGGTAGTTAGTTGTGCTTTCCCCACCTTCTTGTCCACGTCCTATCTGTCAATCTGTATCTAAACCTGTTTCTGCACACTGCACCCCCACAAGCACGCGCGCACACACACACACACACACATGCACACACACACACACACACACACAATCTGCCCCCCTTCCCCTGTCTCTTGGCGCTGGCCCTTTCATCTTCTCCCTTGGGGATTCGAGATGTCGCTGCAGGAAGTGCTTGTCGGCCGAGGCAGCAGCAGCAGAGCCCTGTGGCTTTGACAAACCTCATTTAATTGGGAGGAAGCCAGGAGAATTTGAAAGAACTGAAACATCCACGAAACTCCTTTTATCAGGCATAATTTAAACTCTGCATGGAAAAACCCCTATATGTATAAAGAAAAGTCAACTTCCCTCCTGCTGTGAGCACTCCTCATCTCCCCCCTTAGCACAGGCAGGCTCCTGCAAGATTCCATCTTTTCATTTTTCTAAAAGTGTCAAAGTAGATTTGGGCTCTGTGGCTGGGTGAACAGAGAAGGAATACAGATGGGTCCCTCTCCTGTGCCCGTGTATGCACACACAGGCACACACACGTACAATGGAGCCCCTCTGTTGGTGGCTTTGCTTCAGATGACCAGGAAGAATCAAAACCCGAGTTTCTAACAAACACATCCCGTTTGCACAGTGATTGTTTCCTGCTAATTACTCTAAAGGAAAAGCTGGTACCCAGAAAACTCTGAAGGTCCTCATTAGTTCTCAGGACCTAGAATAATAAATCCTGGAGGAGGATTTATTTATATTTATTTATTTATATATGTCTCTCATGGGAGATATGTTGTTAAGTGGAGAGAAGGGGTGTGAATGTGTGTGTGCACACCCCCAGCATGTATATTTGCATGAAGTGGGAGTTAGAAAAGTCCCAATCTCAAGAGGAGAAGGCTAAGAAGGGGGGATCTTGGGGCTCAGACTGGGAAGAGGGTATTGAGATGGGAGTGGGGGGTGGGGATAAAGCTTGGGAGGAGGTACCAAGAAGGGAGTAAGAATTGTTAAGTCGCCTGGAATGTCTCTTAGTCTACCCATATGCCAAGCCGTGTCCCTCCCCTCCTTCCAAATTCCTCTCCGGAGTCACCTCCAGTCTCATCTGTCTTACCGGAGTTATTCTACAGCGGTTCCTCCGAGGACTGCCTTCAGTGCACACATATTCTCTGAACATCTGTAGCTGATTATGCACAGACTTTAGCTGTTTAGATATGATTTGTGCTAATATGTGTACGAGGGTGTCCTGTTTCCTCTTCCTCACCCTCTTTTCCTCCCACTTCATAGGCTCCTTGAGGTCAGGGACAAGCCTCCTTTTTCGCTCAAATGTTATAGCACTTAATATGTTCTCGACACTTAATGGCAACTTAATAAATACTGATGACCGATTTTTCTTACAGGGTTAAGTATGACATTAACCCTGGTTGTATGATTATGGTTATTTTTGGAGATTCTAAATGACTCACTTTAATAATAAAATACCTTGAGAAACCCCAAATTAAAAGCTTTGGACAGATGCAAAATCACATCCCAGATACTGTGGAGCTGTGCCTGCAAATCCTGGAGACATCAGTCAGACCCTGCATCTGAGCCTCTTGGACAGTAGTTCCTGACCACACCCCATCCCAGTTCCCTCCTCTCAGTCAGAGCCCCTACAACCTTCCTTAGCTTTCTTTTCTCTGGCTCAGGACTTCTAAAAACTGTTTTCACTTGATTGGTGGGTGTTTTGAAAGCAATCCCACCTAAGGAGGGTCCCAGGCAAACAGCCAGGGCCGTGGTTGCAGTACCCACAACCTCCGCACAGCCCTTCCTTGCCACATTCTGAGAAACATGAGGAGCGCTCCAGCCACATGACCCCTCAGCAGTTTTCAGATTTGGAGGATGACTTCAGGCCCAGGCAGCAAGGCTGATTTCAGAGTAACTTGTGCTTTCCGAGTGCATCCAGCCTGGGAGGATGCTCCCCGCTCCCCATGCCCCACCCGCACTTCCTTGGGCAGCATCAGATTTCCAATCAAGACAGGCCCAGCTCTCCTCTCCTGATGTATCCATGTCACCTATCATCTTACTCAACGGAAAGAGCAAAGGGGGTTGTTAGAAACTTTGGTTTGGCTTCTCCTGGCAGATGCTAGCGAAAGCAAACTCAAAGGCAACTTTCATCTCTTCTACTTTCTAGGTGTGTGTATAGGGGAAATGTTTGGATGGTTACAAGGAGGCCTGTGTCACCTCAACTCTCAACTTTTGAGTTTTAGAAAACCACAAACAAAACTTGGGCAAGACTTTGTCCCATCTTGCTTTTCCCAGCTCTAAGCATGTTTCTGGTTGCAAATTCTATGATTCTCCAGTGCTTCAAGAAAACAGACACCAAGACTTATGTGCGTCCATGTATACCCCACCCCCCGCCACCACACACATACACACACACACTCCTTCACTCACCATCTGGAAGCTGGTGCAGCTGAGCCGGCAGGACACTGAAATAATTGTGAACCAGCGCTTCCTGGGCTGAGACACGGTCTCTTGGAAAGCCCTTCAGCATTTGGGAGGCCAGATCTTCCGCTTCGGGAGCCCTGCCTAGCCTGGAAAAGTGAGAGAGACACAGAATTTCTCCAGAGGCCTCATTTCTGAAAAGTCAAGGGGGAAAGAAGAATAGTAAAGAAAAGAAGGTGGCTAGAAAAATTTCAGATAGATAGAGTTTTCCTGGGACTAGTAAAGTTGATGGCAATGGAAAAATAACCCCCACACTGAAACTGTTACCTGTCCTGTGACTAAGATGAAGGCAAAACTTCAGCATTCCATCATTCAGGCCCCAGCCCACCCCCTCCACGATGGCTCTGGGTACCCTGTGTACATAAAAGACCTGAAAATTGTAATTATAGAAACAGAAATATATAATTAAGGATTCTTTCTTTGAGGGATACAGCAGCCCCTTGCAAGCAGAAAAGCCCAGTTGGAAATAGGCTCCAACGGTGGTGAGCACAGAATTCTGGAATGGGAGGAAGGAGAGAAGAGATCCTGGAAGGTGAAACTTGAGTGGGAAAAAAGGCTTGTTTACAGCATTTTTGAAGCTCAGCTCCCAGGGCTTTCTCTAAGAAGCTCTATTGGTTTCCCCTGAGATAGAGCATAAGCAAGAAAGATAATTAAATACCCAAATTACAGTAAGGACAAGTCCTCAAGTTGACCTTATGCTGAATTATAAATTTGGAGTAGAGCAAATCCATTAGTTGAGCAACTACTATGTAGGTGGTTGGATCTGGGAGATACAGGAATGCTCTCTTCTGGCAGCTTAATCCAGTAGAGGAATCAGACACTAATTAAATGGTCATACAGATGCATAAACACAACTGTGAAGAAGGTCCAGATACTTGACTTAGGAGGGGGTCAGGGAAGACTCTCCTGAGGAAGCAGCATTTGGGCTGAGAACTGAGGATCTGGGGCGGGGGAGGGGCAGGTGTTGCAGACCCCCAGTGTGAGACGGAGAAAAGTGATTTTAAAGAAAGAAAGAAAGGCCAGCTGGTGGGCCTGGGATAAAGAGAAGACGGGCTTGCTATGAAGCCATGGAGAGTGGCAGGGGCTGACCCTGCAAGCCCGGTGGGTCTTCATGCTTCCTATTTACTTACAAAGTCTGAAAGTCTTTGCTAATCTAGTGCCAATCATTCAAGTACACCCATCTCTAGAGGCCACAGACAGGTTTACAAGTGGAAAGCACAAGACAGAAAACTGCTGATTCTGAGAGGCAGTTAGCTGCAGAACTAATGCCTGACTTTCAGAACTAAGTTGCATTGCCATGCAACTCCTCAAATAAACAAAAACAGATGGGCTTTCTTAATGCTGAATGTACACACCAACCTGAAGTCATCAACAGATACCCTTTCCTCCCCAGGTACCATGATGCAGCGATGCTGGAAGCCCTGACCCTGACTTGGAATTTGCCTAATTTTTGCATAAGATTTGCATAAAAACTCAGGTATTTGATTCCCATGACATAAAGCTGTTTCTGCAACCAGAGAACTTTACTCTCAAACTCAAGAGTAATTGCTTCACAGACTTAAGGCAGAGAAGAAATTTTCAAACCCCCAGTCTTTGCAAATTTCCAGGCCAGTTAGGAGAAAAGGGAACCAGAGGTGGAGGCTGGTTTAAGAGATTGTAACCCAAAGGGCTGGCAGATATTTTCTCCATCACGGGTGCCCTGCCCAGGCACAGGTTTTCAGGTCAATGAAATAGGAGTCTGGAGTGGGTAAGCGGGTACAAATCAGTAGGACTCAGTATCAGTCTCAAAGGAGAATCAGGGGAAATCTTCTGAAAAAATTTTTAGCCAGTCCATTTTCACTATAGGATGGTGGAGTTGGATATGTGCTTAAACCAGGGCATCCGTCCTAATGTTAGTTCCCTTTCCATGACAAAACCCTTCTCAAAGCCAAGAGTTTTCTCGTGTGATAATCTAGGCCAGTGCTGTCTAACAAAACTTCTGGTGATGATGAACTAAGTAGCTTCAGTCATGTCCAGCTCTTTGTGACTCCATGGACTGTAGCTTGCCAGGCTCCTCTGTCCATGGGATTCTCTAGGCAAGAATACTGGAGTGGGTTGCCATCCTTCTCCAGGGGATCTTCCTGACTCAGAGACCGAACCCACGTCTCTTGTGTCCCCTGCATTGGCAGTCAAGTTCTCCTATTGCCAGTGCCACCTGCTCCATGATGATGGAAATAGTCTATTTTTGCCCCATCTCATATGGTAACCACTACTCACATGTACCTAGTGAGCCCTTCAAATGTGGCTAGTGCAACTGAGCAACTCATTTTGTTTTTTTGAATTGAAGTACAACTGATTTACAATTGCACTTGTTTCAGGTGTATAGCATTGTGATTCAGTTTGGGGGGTTTTCTTTTGAAGATTTTACTCCATTCTAGTTTATTACAGGATATTGGATATAATTTCTCATGCTATACAATCAATCTGTAGAGTAACTCAATTTTTTATCTAATTTTAAATAATTTAAACTGAAATAGTCACATGTGGTTAGTGGTTATGGTATGAGATAGCACATCTCTAGACATTACTCCTTACTTTGAGAATCTGAGCAAAGACAGTCTGAGCTAAGGCAGCTGGGCTAAGGCAGAGGTGTTGCGTACGTTCAGAAAAGCCAGAGGGATATTGGGCCAATCCAAGTCCCACTCAGCCTGGAAGGAAGGGCTGGTAGGGTAACTGCGGGGGGCTTGCAGCGATGTTCCTGCCATGCGACGGTTCCAAGAGCAGCAGCATAGAGTAGTAAGATGGTGTGCAGGTTTGGAGCTACCATTATTTTGGAAGCCAGTGGTGAAATGGAAGAAAGCCACAGGACAGCACTAAAGTCCAGATTTCCCTAGCTAGGGGTTGGGGAGCCTGACTATGCTAGCAAGAGAAAGTTTGCGCTTCTTGGATGAAATGATAAACAGCAGTTCCCTGGAACCTGTCTCCAAACAGGAGAGTTTCAGGTGATATAGCGTGTTTGAAAATAAGAGTGGAGCGTGGGGATACCCTGGGGAGAATCGTCCCTCCCAAAAAAAGATCCTTTGCTAGTCCACAGTTCTGTGTTCCGACCTATTTTACTCTTTGTGCTCTGATATTCACTCTCTATGAGGCTTTTTTAAAGCACATGAACAGTAACTATGAAAAAAAAAAATCAAACAAACTTTGGCTGGGTTAAACCCTACCACATTTTCAGGGAAGAACAGCGTTCAAAGGTTCAGTTGGGATGTCTTTCCCTTCTCCCCACCTGCGAGAGTGTGTTTTTCTTTGACATTTGAGCTCCTTTCCCCTGTCTCTGATGTTTTCCTCACTGCCCTTTTTGCCTCCTCACTGAAGCAAAAAGAACAGAGCCTTGGCTAATTACTCTCAGATCAAATAATACTGGTTATTGTAATTGGTCATTGTCCGAAAACACTGAGTTCTTCTTAGCCCTGAGGTTGCCTGGCACAGCTTAGTTAGCTAACTATTCCGGGAATGTCTCTATTATCTGTTTTACTTTGCAAAAGAAACTAGGGATTTGTTGAAAGCTGGTAATAAAAGTCTGCCCTGGTCTGAGCTGAGACTGCGTAGAGAGGGCCTGGGAAAGCATGACCTCCATGAATCACGTTGCCCCCCTCTTCCAATAGCCACTCAATGATGTTATTTGGTTTCTCTGTGTCGAAGAATAATAAACCCACGAGGTTTTCTTACAGGCCAACACTCCCTCGTTCTCAGGGCCTCGGGCATGGTTGAGGGGCACAAAACAATTTTAATGACCAAACTCACTGAAAGTAAAATGGTTCATAGAGAAAAACTAACAGACTCACAGGTGGCTGCCTCTTCAAGAGGCATCTTCATGGGGTTTGGGCCCCCAGATCAAGGTGCTCAGGGGCTGAGTGTTCAGTGGACTGAGGCTGAGTGAAATGTCCCTTCAGCCCTGCTGAAAGGTAAGCTTTCCAAGGCGGTTCTTACCTGTTGAAGACATTCTGAAGGCTCTGAGGCTTAGGCAGCAGGAACCATTCTGAAAAACATACACGGACATGTTAAAAGACAAAAACAATCCTAAAATCCTGTTGCCAAAAATACTATTAAAATTCTAAACGCTCCTCTTGGCTTTGGGTAAGACAGAATCCAGTCATCAGATGGGCAAACTAAATGACATTAAAGGCTTGTCTCCCTCTGAAATTTTATGATTCTGTGGATGGTCACTATTCTGGGTTGAATTGTGTCCTTCTCCCAAATTCATATGCCAAAGTCCTAGCCCCAAATACCTCAGAATTGGGCTTTATTTTGACATAGGATTGTTATAGATATAATTAATTAAGATGAGGTCATTAGAGTGGGCTTTAATTCAATATGACCGGGGTCCAAATAAAAAGGGAAGCTTTGGATACAGACATGGACATGTATGGAGGAAGACAAAGACAATATGAAGAGACAGAAGGAGACAGCTATTTACAAGCCAAGAAGAGAGGCCTGAACAAATCCTTTTGTCAGAGCCTCGAAGGAAGGAATCCTGACAACACCTCAGCTTCATATCTAGCCTCCAGAGTGTGAGACAATACATTTCCATGGCTTAAGCCACTCAGTTTGTGGCACTTCGTTATGGCATTCCTAGCAAACTAAACTAATACAGTCACAATACTCGACATCTGGTGTGTGAACACGTGTGAGTGCTGGGAGAACACACAGGTAATCGTGAGAAACTTCCCCACTCTTACCAAGCTTATAATTCATTTGAGAAAACAAAAGTGCTCCCCTCCAAGAAAATTCATGTGACAAGTGAGGCGGCAAAGTCTCAAAGACTCAAAAACGGTAAAAAGGAATGGGACTAATTTTATATGTCATGTACAGTATACTTCACGCACAGAAGTGAATCCTGGCTTGAATAATCCAACATGGATGATAATAAGATTTTTAATTTTCATTGGAGCACTCCTTACTACATTTACATGTGGACGCATGGTTTTCTTTTTTTTTTTATATATTGACACTGTTTAATCCAAAATGAAATCTGTAAAAGGAGATGATTTTGTATTCATTCAAGAAATACTATTAAATGCTTACTCTGTGTAAAGTGATAAAAGGGGCTGCAATGACACAAGCTGGGGCTGCTTCAATCCTATTTCTGACTCCAAATTGAGAAAAGAGTATTTCAACTCTCATCCACAATTATATCTTTGCTTTATACTTTCCTTGGGTCTGAAATGTAATCATTTTGGTTTTAAAAGTTTTCTTCTTCCAACTCTTATAGGATTGGGATACACCAAGACTGTTTATTCAAAAAAGAATCTAATGTAGCGGGCAAAAAATGGTTTTGATAATACCAACCTATTGGTGTCTGTAAGTGTACAGAAAAGAACCCAGGAAGACCACTCACCTGATTGTGATAATGGTTATGGGGGCTTACCCTATTCACTTCTACGCTTATTTTCTTACATTTATTTTTAAACAAAAATCACATATTACTGTGTAACTTCAAAAGGAAGTTCAATTAAAGATGGACTTTATGGTGTTAAGAGCTGGGGAGTGAAAGGCATGATCAAAGAACATGATTTAAGCTGAGTTTTCAAGATCAGATACAATCAAATGTGAGCCACTTGGGAGATTGAGCTTGACCTCTGTGCACTGCCATGTGTGAAACAGATCACTAGTGGGAAGCTGCAGTATAGCACAGGAACTCGGCTCAGTGCTCTGTGCTGACCTAGAGGGGTGGAGTGGGGGGCTGGGGCTAGGAGGGAGGTCCAAAATGGAGATCTATGCATACAAATAGCTGATTCAGTTCATTGTACAGTGGAGACTTAACACAACATTATAAAGCAAGGATACCTTCCCCACTCAAAGAAAAGTGAGCCACTGTGCTGTCATTTTACAGTCCCAGGTGGGCACTAAGGGAAGTCCTTGTCTAAACTGGTTATTTACTTTCTCTCGGGTGATTGTGCCCAAATTCAAATAACCAGTAAAGATCAGAATACCTGGCATTCATTCAGAACGTTCATTTCCAAACCACTTTCTGCTGCCTATTGATAGTTTTCCCTGGCCAAACAAAATTAAAATATGTCCTCACCAGTCATATCTCAATTTCCAATCAGTGTAGTGAAATCCAGTTCAAAGCTTTCCCATGTTGTATTTATCCCTTAGATGAGCCCTAGGTGCTGGGGGTTTGGGTATTTAGTTTTTTAATACAATTGCTGGCTTTAGTATTCTTGTTGAGCGTGGGTTTGAAACTGCTGCTTCAGGTTCATGGAGACCTTAAGCAAGACATTTTCACTATGGCCAGCCTGTTTCTGTACCTCAAGTTGGAAGTCATAGTCACCTCACAAGGACAAAGTGATTTGTTGAATTTATGGATATATTAAGATAATGAATGGAATGTGCTGGCCTCAGCATTAAACAAAATAAATCCTCTTGGCTTTTCCTTCTTTCTCTTCCTTTGAAAAGTGATGGGAAATGTAAACTGTATGTAGTTGGGACTCTGACTTGTGTTTTGAATCCACACTAATGCCACAAGATCAAACCAGTCAATTCTAAAGGAGATCGACCCTGAATATTTGTTGGAAGGACTGAGGCTAAAGCTGAAGTTCTAATAATTTGGCCACCTGAGGTGAAGAAGAGCCGACTCATTGGGAAAGACCCTGATGCTGGAAACGACTGAGGGCAGAAAGAGAGGGGGACGACAGAGGATGAGATGGTTGGATAGAGCATCGACTCAATGGACATGATTTGAGCAAACTCCGGGAGATGGTGAAGGACAGGAAGCCTGGCCTGCTGCAGTCCATGAGGTTGCAAAGAGTTGGACACAACTTGGTGACTGAGCAACAACACGCCACTTAACCAGCTGTGTGACTTGAGGGTGTTGCTCACTGGGTCTCAGTTTTCCCATCTGCAGAAAGGAGACAATTAGAGCTCCTACTGCATGGGGTTATTGTGAGAATTAGAACAGTGAGTGTAGTATAAGTATTTCCTTACCCTTTGCTGCTTTTCTTTCTGCCTCTTTCTCTCATGTGGCATATCACATCTTTCTCTTTCCTCCCAGGTATCTCTGCCTTATTGTTCTCCTTGGAAACCCATAACTTGCTGTTTCAGTCTACTGAAATTCTAATGTGTTCCAAGCTTGAGTTCTTACAAGCCTGGCTTAATTTCTGAGTCTTTGGTGTTGGCCGGAGGTGTGTGCCTTAGCTTTGTGGTGTAGCAACGTGAACACAGCCTGGGCTCACACATCTCCTTTCTGCCACTTCTGAGCTCTGGGGTTTGGGGGAAATTACTCCACCTCTACAGTTAAGTGACTCAGAAGTTTCTCATCTGTAAAGTTGGAACCCTTTTCCAGTTGCCTGGGAGGATAAGACAAGATTAAGCACTTGGCCTGTAGTAGGTGCTCAATCAACATCAGTCTTATTTCTTTTACTTTTTCTCCTTGGTTCTACCTTTCATTTTGAAGAGACACCTAGTCTCACACAGTGGTCCTCAAGCCAAGCAGCACACTAGCATCACCTGGGAGAGTTTTTAACCAAAAGGAAGCCTCAGCTTCACCCCACAGAGCCTGCGTCAATGAGCCTGGGGAGGCCCACATCGGTCCATTATTGTGTTATGATGATATTTAATGGGGTCTTCCCAGGTGGCGCTAGTGATAAGAACCCACCTGCAATGTGGGAGACATAAGAGACACAGGTTCAATTCCTGGGTTGGAAAGATTCCTTGGAGGAGGGCATGGCAACCCATTCCAGTACTCTTGCCTGGAGAATCCCATGGACAGAGGAGCCTGGTGGTCTACAGTGCATGGGGTCACAAAATGTTGGACACAACTGAAGTGACTTAGCACACACAAATGCACAATGTTTAATGACCTCCAGATGTTTATAGAGTAGCACTAAATGAAGGAGAGGACACTGGTCTAGTAAGGAGGGCAGGGTGGACCACTCACCAGCAACTCTCACACACTTCTCTGAGGCCCATTTCCTTACGTGGGCTTGTGAAAATTCAACTAATCAATGGACATAAAAATTACCGAACATCATGTCTGATGCCTACTTCACATGTTTTTCAAGGATGTGAAAAAGGAAGCATTATGAGAGAAAAATCAGCCCCTAAAAAGTAGAGGATGACTTGTAGGAGTGGCCCCAGGAGGCCATGACACAACATTGAACTTAAAGTTCTGTGTCTTGTGTAGACTGGGCTTGACTCTCTCCCCACATCTCTTCTGTAGCTACGTGAGCCCATAAAGAGGGGCTGAGGCGTCCAGGGTCAGCCAGGTTGCTGTTATAAAGGCAAGCCCTGTGCCTGACTGTGGCCAGCCCTCCACGCTTATGCAGATAATTTGCTGCTGAGTGACCTTGCCTTGCCCCCATTGATTTTTCCCAGTAGTTAAACTGCAAGCGATCAATGAGAGAGTGATCCGCAAACAGTCATTTTCAGTTCAGTTCAGTCGCTCAGTCATGTCCGACTCTGCGACCCCATGAACCGCAGCATGCCAGGCCTCCCTGTCCATCACCAACTCCCGGAGTTTACCCAAGCTCATGTCCATTGAGTTGGTGATGTTATCAAACCATCTCATCCTCTGTCATCCCCTTCTTCTCCTGCCCTCAATCTTTCCCAGCATCAGGGTCTTTTCCAATGAGTCAGCTCTTCACATTAGGTGGCCAAATTATTGGAGTTTCAGCTTCAACATCAATCCTTCCAATGAACACCTGGACTGATTTCCTTTAGGATGGACTGGTTAGATCTCTTTGCAGTCCAAGGGACTCTCAAGAGTCTTCTCCAACACCACCGCTCAAAAGCATCAATTCTTTGGCACTCAGCTTTCTTTATAGTCCAACTCTCATATCCGTACATGACTACTGGAAAACAGTCATTTTATCCAATGCCATTTCAAGACAAGTCTGTTTGTCTGGTTTCAATAACCTCTCAAATCATACATCTGTAGGTAGCTTATTATCCATTTCCTTCCAAAGATGATGGTAAATCATTAGACCATATTCTTCTCCATCTCCCTGGTGACTCAGAGGTAAAGCCTCTACCTACAATGTGGGAGACCCAGGTTTGATCCCTGGGTCACGAAGATCCCCTGGAGAAGGAAATGGCAACCCACTCTAGTACTCTTGCTTGGAAAATTCCATGGGCTACAATCCATGGGGTCACAAAGAGTCGGACACGGCTGAATGACTTCACTTTCACTTTTCTTTCCTCCATCTCCTCCTTCTGCAGTTCTCTTTAAAGGAGTTCTCCTTTGAGTTCAATTGGAATTTGAGGCAGGAGGAGCAAAGTACATTGCAAGAGGCAAGTTTGAAAGTTGAATATTTTCTTTAAGAAGATAAACAAAATTGACAAACCACTAGCCAGACTCATCAAGAAAAAAAGGGAGAAAAATCAAATCAACAAAATTAGAAATTAAAAAGGAGAGGTTACAACAGACAATGCAGAAATACAAATGATCATAGGAGAATATTATGAACAACCATATGCTAATAAAATAGACAACCTAGAGGAAATGGATAGATTCTTAGAAAAGTTCAACCTTCTAAGACTGAACCAGGAAGAAACAGAAATTATGAACAAGCCAATTACAAAGTCAAAACTGTGATCAAAAATCTCCCAAAAAACAAAAACCCAGGGCCAGATGGCTTCAGAATTCATAGGGGAATTCTATGAAACATTTTTCTGAAATTCTTCTAAGAAATTGCACAGGAAGAAACACTTCCAAACACATTCTACACCACAATCACCCAGATTCTGGCCACAATCACCCAGATACCAAAAGCAGGCAAAGACAACAAAAAAGTAAGTTATAGGCCAATATCATTGATAAACATAGATGCAAAAATCCTCAACAAAATTCTAGCAAACAGAATTCAACAACATGTTAAAAAGCTCATACACCATGATCAAGCTGGGTTTATTCCAGGGATGCAAGAATTCTTCAGTATATGCAAATCAATCAATGTGATACAGCATATTAACAAATTGAAAGATAAAAACCATATGATCATCTCAATACATGCAGAAAAAGCCTTCAATAAAATTCAGCACCCAATTATGATTAAAACATTTCAAAAAATGGGCATAGATGGAACCTACCTCAACAGAGTAAAGGCCAGATATGATAAACCCACAGCAAACATTATTCTCAATGGTGAAAAACTAAAAGCATTCCCTCTAAGATCAGGGACAAGACAAGGGTGTCCACTCTCACCACTATTATTCAACATAGTTTTGGAAGTCCTAGCTATGACAATTAGAAGAAAAAGAAATAAAAGGAATCCAGATCGGAAAAGAAGTAAACTCTTACTGTTTGCAGATGACATGATACCATACATAGAAAACCCTGAAGAAACTATCATGAAATTACTAGAGCTAATCAGTGAAATCAGCAGTCATGGGATACAAGGTCAATACACAGAAATCACTTGCACACCTATATACTAACAATGAAAAATCAGAAAGAGAAATTAAGGAATCAATCCCATTCACCACTGCAACAACAACAAATATCTAGGAAAAAAATCTACCTAAGGAGAAAAAAGAACTACATACAAAAAATTATAAGACACTGGTGAAAGAAATCAAAGTTGACATAAACCGATGGAGAAATATTCCATGTTCCTGGGTAGGAAGAATCAATATTGTGAAAATGACTATACTACCAAATGCAATCTACAGAGTCAATGTGATTCCTATCAAATTACCAATGGCATTTTTCACAGAACTAGAACAAAAAATTTCACAATTCATATTGAAGCACAAAAGATTCCAAGTAGCCAAAGCAGTCTTGAGAAAGAAGAATGGAGCTGGAGGAATCAACCTTCCTGACTTCAGGCTATACTACAAAGCTACAGTCATCAAGACAGTATGGTACTGGCATAAAAACAGAAATACAGACCAATGGAAGAAGACAGAGAACCCAGAGATAAACCCATGCACCTATGGGTACCTTATTTTTGACAAAGGAAGCAAGAATATACATTGGGGCAAAGATACACTTTTCAATAAGTGTGCTGGGAAAACTGGACAGCTACATGCAAAAGAATGAAATTAGAACACTTCTTAATGCCATACACAAAGATAAACTCAAAATGGATTAAAGACCTAAATGTAAGCCCAGAAACTATAAAACTCATAGAAAACATAAGCGGAACACTCAATGACATAAATCAAAGCAAGATCTTCTATGACCCACCTCCTAGACTAATGAAAATAAAAACAAAAATAAATAAGTGGGACCTAATTAAACGTAAAAGCTTTTGCACAGCAAAGGAAACTATAGACAAGGTGAAAATACAACCCTTAGAATGGGAGAAAATAAGAGCAAAGGAAACAACTGACAAATAATTAATTTCCAAAATATACAAGCTCATACAATTCAATATCAGTAAAACAAACAATTCAATCAAAAAGTGGGAAAAACACCTAAACAGACTTTTCTCCAAAGAAGACATACAGATGGATAACAAATAAATGAAAAGATGCTTAACATCACTTATTATTAAAGAAATGAAAATCAAAACTATAATGAGATATCACTTCACCCCTGTCAGAATGGCCATCATCAAAAAGTCTACAAACAATAAATGCTAGAGACAGTGGAGAAAAGGGAACACTCTTGCATTGCTGGTGGGAACGTAAATTGATACAGCCACTATGGAAGACAGTGTGGAAATTCCTTGAAAAACTAGGAATAAAACTACCATATTACCCAGCCATCCCACTCCTAGGCATATACCCTGAGGAAACCAAAATTAAAAAAGACACATGTAACTCAATGTTCATTGCAGCACTATTTACAACAGCTAGAACATGGAAGCAACATGGATGTCCATCAATAGACGAATGGATAAAGAAGCTGTGGTGCATATATATGCAATGGAATATTACTCAACCATAAAAATGAACGCAGTCAGTTGTAATGAGTCAGTTCTAATGAGGTGGACAAACCTAGAGCCTATTATACAGATTGAAGTAAGTCAGAAAGAGAAATATAAATATCGTATACTGATGTATATATATGGAATCTAAAAAGATGGTACTGATGAATTTATTAGCAGGGTAGCAATGGAGAAATAGACAAAGAGAACAGACCTATGGATGGGGGAGGGGGACGAGGGGAAGGGGACGAGGGAGAGAGTGAGATATAGGGAGAGAGTGAGATATAGGGAGAGAGTAACATGGAAACTTACAAACCATATGTAAAATAGATAGCCAATAGGAATTTGTTGTATGATTCAGGGAACTCAAACAGGGGCTCTGTGACAATCTAGAGGGGTGGGATGGGGAGAGAGATGGGAAGGAGGTTCCAGAGGGAGGGGACATGGGTGTACCTATGGCTGATTCTTATTGATGTTTGACAGAAAACAACAAAATTCTGTAAAGTAATTATCCTTCAATTAAAAAGTAAAGTGGCAAATAAATAAAAAAAAGCTGAACATTTTAATTTCCCAACTGAATGGAGTAAAAGTAAAATGAGGGCCCAACTGTTGCTACCACAGTAAAATAATGCATTTTTCATAAACCTTTAAGAAAGCTCATTTCACAAGTGATTCAAGTCAATAGAGGTTTGTTGGTTGGTTGATAAAATATCACCATGACCATTTGGAGCCTTAGCTCAAAGTGAAACATTTTCTAGTTACTATAGTCTTAGCACAATTACCCTACGCTTATCTTACAGCCCGGTCTACTGATCTACACCTCTGGAATTTCCCGAACCCAGTGCATTCTTAAGATACCATATATTTAGATAGTTGATAATGCTGTTAGCCTTATTTTGGTATCTCCAGCAGGAACTTTAAAGTGGCTTTGCAAAAAGTCTGTAGCTCTTCTGTTTCACCCTCAGCCTCAGCCCATATACACACACTCACACCCTCCCAACTGCTCGCCCTCCTTTCTCAGGTGGCTGGCTTAGAAATTGCCTTAGTCTTTTGCTCAAGACGTCTGAGTTTGGCTTTGCATTACCAGGCTCTCAATTCCTGTTTGAGAATCATTGGGATACCAAAAGTCAGTGCTCTCATGCAGGGCGCTACTTGGCACTTCAATTTGCATTGGAGGCTTACCACTATTCTAGAGAGAGAGAGTGAAAGTCGTTCAGTTGTGTCTGACTCTTTGCGACCCATGGACTGTCAGGGGTCATCTGACAGGTTCCTCTGTCCATGGAATTCTCCAGGCCAGAATACTGGAGTGGGTAGCCGTTTCCTTTTCCAGGGGATCGTCTCAACACAGGGATCAGACCCAGGTCTCTAGCATTGGGGGTGGATTCTTTACTGTCTGAGCCACCAGGGAAGCCCTACCCACCATTCTAACCATGCATCAAAACTTTTTGTGGATTCTCTAAGAAAGTGTTCCATCCTCAGAAGCCTGTTCCTAAGGTAATGGTCTATATAGCAGAAGGGGAAGCTAGGCTTTGCTCCCGGTGCGTGGATGGAGAGGGTGGAGGTGACAGAAGGTGTCAGGAGTCTCTTCTCTCCTGGAGGCAGTGCTCTGTTTAATGTCTGTCCACCTTCAAAATCGATGTTTGAGCTATAGCTTGATCATGCTATTCAGTGTTTATGGTATTTAATGATTCATCATTTGGCAACATGTATCATTTCCCCTGTAGTCTCTACAAACGTTTACGGGCCCCCACATGCAGCTGTTGTGTTCAGTGCTGGAAATGCACAGACATGGTAGTTGGTGCTCCCCCCTAATTTATGATTTTCATGGGATCATGGTCTTTGCCAGCTCCTCTGGCTCTTCTTTCTCAGCTTTCAAAGAACCCATCCCCTCTACCAGATCCTTCAGTATTGGTTCCCATGAATTCCATTGTAGTCTTTCTCTACACACTCTCCCTTGGGCAACTAAATTCACACCTGGAGTTTTAAATACCACTTTAAGCCGATGACTTCCAATTTTGTATTTCTATATTAGACCTCTATAATCACAGGCTTCTATTTCTTTCTTTCTTTTTTTTTTTGCTATGCTGAGTGGCTTGTGGGAAACTTAGCTCCCCTATCAGGGATAGAACCCGGGCCCTAAGCAGTCAGAACATGGAGTCCTTAACACTGGGTCACCAGGGAGGTCCCCACAGGCTTGTCTTTCTATTATAATAGCTTTTTAGATATCCCCACTTGGTGGTCTCACAGATAGCTTAAACTCAAAATGTTCAAACCTTATACTCATTACGTTCTCCACAATCTGTTCCTTCCTCACTTTATTTCCTGTGCCAGTAAATGGCACTATCCTTCTCTCACCCACTGGATTTCAGTTTCTCTTTCACAGGTCAAATCCAGTCAGCTACAATCTCGCCTTGACTGTACCTCCCTCTTGATTTTTAGATTTGTCCCAACATTCCTCATCCATTGCCACTGCTTTGGTTGAGACTTCCTACTTATCTTCTAGAATCTAGAGCATTGCCATACTGACTACCACCAATTTAATTCTACATATAGCCTTCCAAGCAATTTTTTCTAAAATTTAAATCCTGCCGTATCTCTTCCCTACGAACAACCATCCAACGCCTTCTCTTTGCTTATTAGTCAAATCTAATCCTTAGGATGTTTACAAATAATTTTCCAGTCTGGTTGCTGTCTACCCTTCCAGGTTAATCTCCAGCAATTGTTGTTTTAGTCACTAAGTTGTGTCTGATTCTTGTGACCTCATGAACTGTAGCCCCGCCAGGCTCCTCTGTCCGTGGGATTTCCAAGGTAAGAATACCAGAGTGGGTTGCCATTTCCTTCTCCAGGGGATCTTCCCAACCCAGGGATCAAACCTGTCTCCTGAATTAGCAAGTGGATTATTTACCAATGAGCCACCTGGGAAGCTCCAATCTCTAGCAGTAGTTGCCAAAAAGCCAACATTCTAGCTTCCCTGAGCAATTCACCTACTTTTATATTAAGTAAACCTGCTTCCCTACTCCTCTGTTGAGTTCCTTTGTCTGGAATGTCCTTCCCCTCTTGCTCACATAGAGAAAGCCCATTTCATGATTCCTGAAACCCAGTGCATGTCTCTTTCTCCCAAACAGTCCCTAGATTCCCCAGACAACCAAGGCATTTTTTCCTAGTGTTCCTAGAGGTCCTCAGGGGACCCTGTTATAGTAATAGTTGCCACATTGTATTATTTATTTGTTTCTCCCTCTAGACTGTATGCCTTGAAGGCAGGTATCAATGTCTTATTTATTTCTGAATCCTAGTCCCAGCATCTAGCATTCAATAAATATTTGTTGAACAAATGAAAAATCGATGCTTGGGTAAAAAAATAAAAAGTGAGATAAATTTACTAAACCTTATTTTTAAAATGTAAAAGTAATTCAAGACAGCCCACTTGTGATTCCCACTGTACATCTTACAGAGATCCATAATGCCAGGCACTGGCTATGGGGCTGGGGAAGGAGCCTGTTTTGAACCAGATCCAAGATACTTATGACCTTAAGGCTTTTTTCTTGAACTGGGAAGAAACACAGCAGGATGTTGCTTGGAAAAAAATTCTTTTTAACCTGCTTTCTTTCATTTGCAATTTTTCATAGTCTTAATTACTCTGAGATCATCCAGTTTCCCCAATAAAAACTAATTATTGAAATAAAATAAATTAAAGATGAGAAAACTAAAAATAAATGTAGAGACTATTAATGAAGATCAAAGTGGGCCATGTATATAAACGAATTTCACTGCCTTATTTGGGGGACAGGTTAATAAAGATGTTAATTATAACTCCCAGGAGCTTTTGCCATACTCCAGAAGCGTGACAGCGATGAGCCTGATGGTGATTCAGACTCTGTGAACATCGTGGATTCGTTAGCTGCAGTGAGGGGTGGAGGGGTTGACTCCTGGGGTCCCAGGGCAAGGGTTCCACTCATATTACACTCCAGAAACCTATTGCCAAGCTCACAGATTCTAAAAGAAAATCTGGGTTAAAGGACATAATCATTTGAAAATGAACATGGAAAAATGTTATTGGCTAATGTCAGCCTAGGGCATTGCTTTATTACCAAATTATATTTGTCCTTGGAAGTTATATTTGCTTATGGAATCACCTATGAGCACCAACTTGGAGTCCAACAGATTGGATATTCTGGGTCACCCTGGCCAGGTAACCCTGGGCAAGTCACATACCTCCCCAAGCCTCAGCTCTCTCATCTGTAAAGTAGAAATGATAGCACTGCCCCATCTGATAGGGCCGTAGTGAAGCCGAGTAGAATTATGTATGTAAAGTGCCTTGTTGGTCAGTTGCTCAGTCATGTCCAGCTCTTTGTGATCTTATGGACTACAGCACACCAGGCTTCCCTGTCCTTCACCATTTCCCAGAGCTTGCTCAAACTCATGTCCATCGAGTCAGTGATGCCATCCAACCATCTCATCCTCTGTTGTCTCCTTCTCCTCCTGCCTTCAATCTTTCCCAGCATCAGGGTCTTTTCCAAGGAGTTAGCTCTTCACATCATGTGGCCAAAGTATTGGAGCTTCAGCTTCAACATCAGTCCTTCCAATGAACATTTAGTGTTGATTTCTTTTAGGATGGACTGGTTGTATCTCCTTGTAGTCCAAGGGACTCACAAGAGTCTTCTCCAACATCACAGTTTAAAAGCATCAATTCTTTAATGCTCAACCTTTTTTATGGTCCAACTCTCACATCCATACATGACTACTGGAAAAACCATAGCTTTGACTAGACAGACCTTTGTTGGCAAAGTGATGTCTCTGCTTTTTAATATGCTGTCTAGATTTGTCATAGCTTTTCTTCCAAGGAGCAAGTGCCTTTTAATTTCATGGCTGCAGTCACCATCTGCAGTGATTTTGGAGCCCAAGAAAATAGAATCTGTCACTGTTTCCATTGTTTCCCCATCTATATGCCATTAAGTGATGGAACCAGATGCTGTGACTTTTGTTTTTTGAATGTTGAGTTTTCAGCCAGCTTTTTCACTCTCCTCTTTCACTTTCATCAAGAGGCTCTTTAGTTCCTCTTCACTTTCTGCCATGAGGGTGGTGTCATCTGCATATCTGAGGTTATTGATATTTCTCCTGGCAGTGTTGATTCCAGCTTATGCTCATTTTGCATGAGGTACTCTGTATATAAGTTAAATAAGCAGGGTGACAATATACAGCCTTGATGCACTCCTTTCCCAATTTGGAACCAGTCTGTTGTTCCATGTCCGGTTCTGATTGTTGCTTCTTGACCTGCATACAGGTTTCTCAGGAGGAATGAAAAGGCTAAGCCAAAGTAGAAACAATGCCCAGCTGTGGATGTGTCTTGTGGTGAAAGTAAAGTCCGATGCGGTAAAAGAACAATACTACATAGGAACCTGAAATGTTAGGTCCATGTACCATGGTAAATTGGAAGGGGTCAAACAGGAGATGGCAAGAGTGAACAGATGACCATTCTATCTACTACTATGGACAAGAATCCCGTAGAAGAAATGGAGTAGCCCTCATGGTCAACAAAAGAGTCCAAAATGCAGTACTTGAGTGTAATCTAAAAAATGACAGAATGATCTTGGGTCTTTTCCAAGGCAAATCATTCAATATTACAGTAAAGTGCCTAACTCATACTAACTTATACTGTCTGCTGGGGTCCATTCTGGTCAGAGAAGCACAGTTTTACACCTGAGTAAAGAGAAGCTTTCTCTCAGGTCCACACAGAGGCATTTCCTAGGTTGGGAAATGGGTCAGTCCACTGCCAAACCTTGTTCTCCTTCTGCTAACCATGTTAGCAGATAAGCAACAGTTATTTTACCCAGCAAAAGGTGAATAGTAACTTACATGTACTTCCTTGATAAAGCAGGCAGAACAAGGATTATTAGTTCAGAGGATGCAGTTGGAACTGGAACCCAGGTTTCCTCACTTCTGGTTATTGATTTCATTTAATAGATATCTATTTACTCTTATGTGACAGTTACAGGGGCAAGTGTAAGATACTAGAAACACTGGAAGTGGTCAGGTTTGCATTGCAGAAACCTTTAGTGCTCTTTCCACTGTATCAAGATTTAGGTGAAACCAACAATGACAACATGATTGCCGTCTGTGATGTAGCGGTCCTTACTGGACACCCACCAAGATAATAAGGGTCTCCAGGGGAAGAGCCCTGTGGCCACAGCATGGGCTGGCCTCTCACAGTGGTTCAGGATGAGGAGAAAAGAGCCTTCACCAGAAGGGACAGCTTTAACAGGTGCTCAGACTGACTCAGGTAGGTGTTGGAAAATTGCCAGTCAACTCTTACAGTGTGTGAATTCAGGCAGTGTTTAAGCCCAAGCAAGCAAAAATCAAATCAGTTCTGGCCTAGGACGTGTGCCTGACATCTAGAAGGAAGTCCAGAACTCTAAGGGAGCTAAACAGAAAGAGGGGGCTTCTTAGGTGGCACTAGTGGTAAAGAACCCACTTCCCAATGCAGGAGACATAAGAGATGTGGGTTCGATCCCTGGGTTGGGAAGATCCCCTGGAGGAGGAAATGGCAACCCACTCCGGTATTCTTGCCTGGAGAATCCCATGGACAAAAGAGCCTGGCTGGCTACAGTCCATGTGGTCACAGGGTTGGACACAACTGAGCAACTGAACACACATACAAACAGAAAGAAACAGGCATAGCATCATCTCTCACACACCTGTCATTGGGTCTAAACCCTGGCGCGTCACTGAGCAGCTGAATGAACTTCCACACTGTGTAAAAAAAAAAAAGGATGGGAACTACCTTTTAGTGGGCACTGCCTAAAAGTTAGGCATTGTGGATGTTAACTAAACTTATGGTGGTAATCATTTTGCAATATATACACATATCAAATCATTATGTTGGCTGCAAAATGAGACAGGGACATAACATAGTTAGTAGAAGGAGAACAAGGTTTGGCTTTGGATGGACCCATTTCCCAGCCTAGGAAATACTTCTGGGTGGACCTGGGAGAAAGCTGCTCTTTCCTCAGGTGTAAAACTGTGCTATTCTGACCAGCATGGACCCCAGCAGACAGTATGCTGTGCTATGCTGTGCTTAGCCTCTCTGTCTCTTTGCGACCTCATGGACTGTAGCCCACCAGGCTCCTTTGTTCATGGGGATTCTCCAGGCAAGAATACTGGAGCGGGTTGCCATGCTTTCCTCCAGGGAATCTTCCCAACCCAGGAGGAACATATTTTAAATCATAGGATCTTTCTCACTTTTACAGATTGCTGCTGCTAAGTCACTTCAGTTGTGTCCGACTCTGTGTGACCCCATAGACGGCAGCCCACCAGGCTCCTCCGTCCCTGGGATTCTCCAGGCAAGAACACTGGAGTGGGCTGCCATTTCCTTCTCCAATGCATGAAAATAAAAAGTGAAAGTGAAGTCACTCAGTCGTGTCCGACCCTCAGCGACCCCATGGATTGCAGCCTACCAGGCTCCTCCGTCCATGGGATTTTCCAGGCAGGAGTACTGGAGTGGGGTGCCATTGCCTTCTCCTTTTACACATTAGGGAACTGGAAAAGAATAACTTCCTCAAGCACCCCCAGAGGATGCCAGATGGAGCGTGGACCTGCCACTCCTGGAACTGATGCTGATAATTAAAATCTCTCTTATCAGTATCCTTCCCCTTAGTTCAGCCCACTGAGCAACTCCCTTGTCTAACAGTTCACTGAATCGAGTGGATGCGATGCACACAGCTTAGGCTATGTTCATAGCAAACACACAAAGACCTACTGAGCCTAAAGCATGGTAGCTTTTGGTCACCGCAACACGGACAAAGACCATTTTAAACTTTTAATCATCCTCTGTCCTGTAGCGGTGTCACATGAAGTGAAGTGCTCGCGCTGGATTTCAGGTCAAAAGAAAACATTCCCAGGGTGGGGCTAGATGGCTGTTTTCATGTTGTCTGATGCCAGTATTCCGTCCATGTTATTTCTTGCTTCCACCTGGTGGTCAAAAACTGAAAAAGCAGACGTACTGAAAATAACTAGGTGTCAGCAGGATCCATTTGCCTATCGTTTATAGGACATCTGAATCTGGGTCCCTGCAGGGCTTTTAGAACCGTTTTCCTGCCTTTTGATTTCTACCAAGTTCTTCCAGTGGAAAGTCTTTCCATGTGCGGCGTTCTTTCCTGGGGCTGAAAGAACCAGGATAATCCCGGATGCTTCCCTGCAGCTGAGCTCATGTCACAAATCAGGCATGATTTTCAGCAGATATTTCTTTAAAAGTTTGAAGGCCTCTGTGGATTCTATTCCCTTCTCAACAGGAACAGGCATCAAAGAGACAGGAATAAAATGCTTTGCACGCACATCAGGAACTAATTGCCAATTTGGCAAATGCATTGACTAATGTCATGCACTGTTATTTCTAAATCCTCTCCTGTCCTTGACCCCCAGTATCTAGATGTAAACTTGGAACCATTAGTGGAGAAGGATAAAGTCTTCTGGTGCCTCAAATGGAATTGAGAGGGATTTAAACTAGGCGCTTTTGAGCGTGGTGAAATGAACCCAGCAGTACATTAATGCTAGGATTTGAGCTCACACAGCGTGAGCGCTTTCAAAAACCGTGTTTAAGGAAGCAAACAGAGCCACGACAGACCCTTTCAGGGGAGCAAAAGGAGTTGGATGAAACAATCAATGACACATTAAAAAACCACAACTGGGCTGCAATCATGTGGGCAGGAAAAAAAAAGTTTTTCTTTATCACAGGATCTTTGCATCTAATGAGATGGTGACTGGACAAGGTCCAGAGGAGTAAGGCCTCCGTTTACTTTACCTAAGAAATGTCTAAATATTTAGTTGATTCTCTTAAAAGCCTTATGTGAGCCTCTAGCAAACTGGTCTTTAAGGTATGATCTTATTGGCTCTATACTGCCATTGGCAAAGCTTTTTAAAGGGAATTTGGAAAAGTCAGAAGATATTACCACTGAAAGTACAAATGTTAACTTTTCTTTTTCTCTCAAAATTAACTCTTTTTAATGTCCTCCAAATATTTAATTTAGGACCAATACCTTGCCAGTCAATACTTTCTCTTAGTTATTCCTGAAAGGTTCATCTGTTCCTCGCTGTTGTTATTTTAGTTGCTAAGTCATGTCCACACTTTTGCAACTCCATGGACTATAGCCCACCAGGCTCCTCTGTCCATGGGATTCTTCAGGCAAGAATATAGGAGTGGGTTGCCATTTCCTTCTCCAGGGGTCTTCCTGACCCAGGGATCTCTACCCCTTTCGTACATTTTATTTTTACCGGGTCCAGTTGGGCCCAATGTGCTTGAGGCTAAAAACAGGAGGGGTATTTTCTTGGGAGCCGGAGGGGAAGCTAAGAGGCCTGAGAAAGCTCTGTAAGAATGTCTATAGGGGTCCACCCTTTAAATTCACACTACTGTTGCATTGGCAGACTTCAGTCAAGCCCAATATCCAGTTTGCGTTAAGCTTCTGGGATCCTCTGTGTCAAAAACCCAGTGCATCCCAGACATGGCATCAATTGGGGCTTTAACCTTTTTTAGACTTTCTCCAGCATGCCTTCTTTATCATTGCTTCCTGTGGACTCTTACTAAGGGTCACTGAACTTCTCCCCTCCCCCCCTGCAGGAGGCCGGCACAGACCCCTGTTCCCGCCAGTTTGATTAATGTGTCTTGGCTGATTGTGTGCAAGATGGCAGGCCTTTAGCAAGTGTGACCAGTTTATTGTTCAGCCAATCACAGGCGCCTCAGTTAGCATGTGAAAAGGGGGTGTGTTGCTGGGGAGGGTGAGTGTTCTGGCGGCTGAGTCAAAGGAGGAGCGTTTTGGGGGGTCACGGAGCAACACCCACTTCTTTGAGGGGATGTTACTATGCTCTACTAAACCTGTAAACCTCTTACTCAAAGCACTTTTTTCTTCCTCCCTCTTTTTTCAAGGAGATCTTTTTTTCCCATGGTGCAAGCAAGGCAAGACACTGTCTACTCTGCAGATGGAGTTCACGTTCCAGGGTTTTTAATATTTCACTTTTATATTTCTGTTAGAGAATGATCCTGCTGAGAGTCTGGGAATCCGTGCTCGTCAGAACCCCTTCACTGACACTTGGATATATTGCTCTGAAAGCTATCCCAGGAGAAAAGATTAAACAAAAAAAGCCTACTTTTCAAAGCCTACTTCTCAATCTGCCCACATCAAAATAAGACAACTGGCCCTTTGAAGTGGAAGACACGGAGTTCTCAGCCAGCTTGCTTAAAATGGGGGGTGGGGTGGGGGAGAGAAGGAAGGAAAGAAAGAAGGAAAGAAAGGCTAGGGTATAAAATTATATACCTCTCTTTCCTCGGCCAGATTTAATCTGGCAAGGGAGTCTGAATTGATGGTGAGAAAACTGACAACCTGCTTATCAGCACCCCAAGAAAAGAGGTAACTGGTCAGAGAAACCTGTCCAGCTGGGTCAGTACAAGGTGTTTTTTAAAAAACCTGTATAAACAGAAACTGTGTTGTTCATACATAGTCCGGACAAGGTCTGGAAAGGGCAGAGTGGATACAAATGGACACTGGATGGCTCTCTAGGCTCTGAGCTCTCCAGCTCCCTCAGAGTGATCGTACTGCTGAATTCAAAGCTTGGGGGCCTATGGAATGAAAAGGAAAGGAATGGAAATCTCATCAAGAACAGTGTTAACAGTTCTCTGTGATGTTTATCTGGCTCCCATCCCCTCTTCTGGTCCCTTAATCACTGGAGCTCAAGTGCCTGCAAGTAGCAGCAATGGCTTGGGGATGGAGGTAGGAGGGGTATGTCTTGAAGGGACTTCTTAATTCACATAAGGGGATGTTCTTGGAACACATAAGGGTGGTTGTTTTAAAACATACTCCTTATGATTGAGCTATCAATAGTACTGACTGCACGCTCAGGATATGCTGGACTTCTAAGATTTATAAGCTCAGGTTTACACATCTTGGCTATGACTAAGGTTACAATTTGCTTCCCTCCATAAGCCTAGCCGGGCCCATGGTCTATACACTGTCCAAGCCCATGGAAGTGGGGTTTGCAAATGAACACCCTCTCATAAGCTGAGCTGGTGAAAGACTGTGGTTGAGTGACTACAAACCCAACCTCTTAGAGATCCAAGAATGTGCCAAATTCATCTATGCAGGCCCAGCATATAACACAATGCCTGGCAGATAGTAGGTGCTCAAAACTTTTTGACTTATTTGAATTAAATTGAATCCTTACTAGAAAAACAATGCAAAGTATGAACCCTATTGATGTTGGGCCTGGAGAATTTTCTTTATAAATAAAAAATTGCATATTACTTTGAAATGACAGCAAAATGAAAAATGCAACATATTTCTCGCTGGTTTATTGGAACCCAGTTATCTTATCTAGTACAGAATCTGGCAGGAAAGCATGTTGGACAAGTTCCTTTCATTATTGTTCTCACCAAGGATCACTGTTTATTGCTGGAATCAACCTGAAACCCAAATAGTTCAAGTTTGAGGGAATAGCATATGCTCACCGTGGCAGCTTTGTGTTGAGATCATTCCAATTATTTTCTACAACCCATCTGTGACCCTAAACTTCTGCCTGCACCTACTTTAGGAAGCTGAGGGGTCCCATTTTCACCTGGAGAGCAGAGTAGGTAGGGAGGGGTGCAGGCAGGGTGGAAAAAGATGAGACCCAGTTCTCCTAGAAACTGAAGCACCTGGAGATAGGCTTTATTGTCAACTGGACCATCATCTCTATGAGAAGCCTGGTCTTTTTTCTCTCTGTCTCAGACCAAATGGAAAAGGCATTATTCCAAGCCCTGAGGTGAGAGAGTGACATTTTTCTCAAGTGCTAATTAGAAATGGCAAACTATTTGTAATTATCCAAACCCCATCTAACAATGCATATAGATCATTCACAAAGCAACTGAAATGATTTTAGAGTTGGTCTTTAGCTGCTGTAGGTGTTCCATAATCTTAGTCAGTTCAAGATGACTGAACCCTATATACAGCTGTTTGAGTAAAAGTATTAGATGCTGGAGGAATAAAAGAAAATTAGCCTTCTATGTCTTTTGTTTTCCACTTTAATTGCCTTTTAAATTTTCTTACAATTTCTTACTCTCATAAAAACCCCCTCATACCAAAGTTAGTAATACAACAATTTGGGGAAATTCCATTTTTAGTTTTGGGACAATGGAAGGATATAAAGACTGGAAAATCAAACTTGGGCCACATTCTCCCTAATTGTGTACATATCTGAAAGTGAAAGTGAAAGTCATTCAGTCATGTCTGACTTTTTGCAACCCCATGGACTATACAGTTCATGGAATTCTCCAGGCCAGAATACTGGAGTGGGTAGTCTTTACCTTCTCCAGGGGATCTTCCCAACCCAGGGATCAAACCCAGGTCTCCCACACTATACATATCTACCTCCCCTTTAATCCTGCCTGCGAGAGTCCAGCTCTGGTATGGCCATGATGTGGTCCTTCATCCTATAGCTCATTGCTTGCCTTCTCTCTTTTGTTTCAATGTCCTTGAAGTGACAACTAGGTAATCTGACCTCTCTGGCATGTCCTTGGGACCATTTCTCGAAAACATCCCCCTTGGAATACTTGCAACACTTCCAAATCCACCCCCAGGAGCCAGTCTTGGAGGGCCAAATATGGGACAGAAAATGACAAAGTGTTAGGTCTAGAGACAATGGATGAACTCTTGTATAATCTAGAGACATCTTACCTGGCCTGTCCTAGGCCCAGGGAGCCTCTGCTTCCCCTATAGCTTTCTTTTTATACTTTATGAAGTACAATAATCTAGCAAATAGACTCAATGATAGTCATTGGGCTCAAAAATGAGACCTTCTTTTGAGTTTTCCATTTAAACCATTGGGTGTTTGGAAATGGATGTGGAGTCCACAGTAATAGTCATTCCCAATTTTTATTCCACTTGTTACTTGTGTTTTACAGAGTTGGAAAACTGATCTAACCTCAACTACTATTTCAATGTTTTCCTCATAAAAAGATTAGTCAGGGAATATAAGAGTCTAAATATCTGTCTACACTGTTAACAATTAAAGGAAAATACCTTGTCTGTGTGGCCAGTGCTCTTACACTGATAACTCACAGAGCTTTTGGAAGCTCAAATCAGTATTACCTGGGTTGTAGTTAGGTAGCTTGGAAACTCCAGGCCAGGTATCCTCTGTAGGGACTCCCAGCACCTATATAAAGACAAAGATGCGGGGAGAGATGAAGTGGATGGAGCAGGTGTGGAGACATGGAGGACACATCGGGGAGGAACAGGGAAAAACTGGATGTATATCACATTGTGCCAGCTGATGTGTACAAGAAAGAAATTTTAGTGTTTCCAACATTTGTAGTTTCCCAGGCAAAATTGCAGTATATTTCCATTGTCCTGTGTGTCAACTTGTTAACTTGACTGGACTAAAGGATGCCCAAGACAGTCGATAAAACATTATTTCTGAGTGTG